>NC_040911.2:58757823-59445217 GCF_004126475.2 Phyllostomus discolor | reverse complement strand
GGAGGCATTGAAGAAATTGGTAACTTTTTCCAGGTCAGGCAACTGTAACTGGAGAAGCAGCACACAAATACAGATCAGTCTGAGACAAGGCAATTTCTTACTGTTACCCTCCGTCTTGTCCTAGCTAACTACCAATTGCTTTACCAACACAATAATAGAAGACTTATAACTATTTGAGGCTACAAGGTCAGACATACCCTAGGTGCTCATTTTCAGTAGCCCAATTAAAGTGGCTCAATTTAATTTTCAAAATAAGAATTCATTTTAAGTGGCTCATCAGACTGCTCTGCTGTTTGTAGCCAGTCTATACACCATTCCCACTACAGCTACTACAGTGAACAACATCTAATGTTCTTAGAGTTTAATGGCCTTGCACGAATCAAGATTTTTAAACACTTTTCCCCTCAGTCTCAACCCTGAATTGGAAAGAATAACATCCAATTCTCTATTATTCATACATCTAATTGTGTATTCAGCGTGTCTATTTAAATGGCTCAATTCCATATCTCAAGCAGGAATTCTGAGCTCCCCTGAGAATAGCTCCACACACTACCTTCCTTACACATAAAGTGATATAACTCCTGTTATGCCCAAACCTTGGTGTCATCCTGGACTCATTTATTCCTCTCCCACACAATATTTAACTTATTAGTAAACTCTAAATATTCTAAGATCAAAGAGAATCCACTTATGAGCACCTTTGTACCATGACTGTGGTCTGAGTCATTGTCATCTCTCCCTTTATTACTCCAGCATTCTACTAAGTAGACTCTCTGCTTCTCTAACCTCCCCCAAACACCCCATACTGAGTATTTACAATCCAACAGCCAAAGTTATCTTTTCAAAATGTAGATCAAGCTGTGCAAGTCTTTGATTCAAATTTTTCATTTAATGTGCACATTTTATTCAGATTAAAGAATCAAGTTCTAAGACTCAGACTCTGCCCCATCTGGGTCTTTGTTTCTCTCATACTTTTTCTTCCCTACTCTCTTTCTTGTTTCCATGTCCAATTTACAAAAACCTTCTTGCTTGTTCTCAAACAAGACAACGTCTCTGTTTCCCTGGGGACTTGTCCATCTGTTTCATCTGCCCAGAGCATTCTTCCCACAGATTCCTCCATGGATACCTCCTTCACCTCTGGAGATGGACAATACCCACAGCTCCTACTCAGATTCCCTGCATTACTTCTTTCTTTCAAGGGACTGCAATCCAGAAATTTTTACTGCTTTTGCCAAGCCCTTGTCAGGCCCCACAGTATCAGTGATCTCACCTATAACTCCAGGCCCACATCTCAAACCACACTCAACCTCTGCACTAATAAGAGGCTCACTGTACACTGTTAGTCCCAGCTCTAGAGAACCAAGAGCATGATGCAACATGTGAGATCTAGGGTGGCAGATGCCAGTGAGGTAAACCCAAGCACTGGGAGAGGACAGGCAGTAGTACACTAGGCAATACAGACCTCTCTCCAAAATGCAGCTCATCCTAGGAACTTCTGGAGGACACCTAATGTGCTGGGAGAACCCTTTGCTGAGGAATTTTCCACTTGTCTTGTGGGCTATTATGAAGAGGTGTCTCCTTTATAACTGTCTTCATCACATGGTTTTGCTCATTTCTTGATCTTACTTCCCCTTCCTCTGGCTTTACTATCCTAGGCTTATATTCCCAAGATTCCCATTTAATCTTTGCCTCAGCCACTGTTTTCTAGTAGACTTGGGCTCAGTGGTCCTATAGAGTCTTTGCTCACGAATATCAAAGAGGACATTCTGATCTCCCTGTTTAATTGTGTGAGAAGAACATAGCAACCCTGCCCCTTACCCTGCTGAAGGCTTTTTTTTCCCTTTTGCACTTACAAGCTTCATACCTGCTCTCCATTTACTTATGACATTTATTGTTTGTGTATCTCTTCTGCTAAAATGAAAGCCTAATGTAAGTTGGGGATCTTTACATTTTTTCTCTGATATGTCTCAGACATCTAGAGCAGTTCCTGGTACATCATGGGCACTAAATATACATTTATTCCTAAGTGAATACATTTGTTGTTATAATACATAAAAAAAAAAGAAAAAGAGCCAGGCATATGGCAGTTGGCTGATGCCAGTACCCAGCTGTTTACAGAAGAAAGCTCCTACTCCCTCCTGCTACCTCTTTCTATTTACATATGGCATTCAGGATTTTTATGAATTGTAAAACTCCAAACTTCCCAACTACTATGGTTATGTTAATAACAAGAACCTGTGAAATAAGCAACTACTGTATTGTTTCTCTGGATTTTGTAGGTCAGGGCTCAAACAGGTACACTGTGGTCGATTTATCTCAGCTCCATGATATCTGAAGCCTCAGCTGAAGACCTGGTGCCTGCAGTCACTCAATTGTTGGAGGCTTAAATTATCTGGAAGCATCTTTAGTCTCATGTCTAATGGTTGATGCTTGATATTACCTGGAACCACAGCTGGGTTATAAACAAAAATAAATTCACCAGGCCTCTCCATGTTGGCCTTTCAATGTGGGCCAGTTTGGGTTTCCTCACAGCCCAACTGAGTTCCAAAAGCAAGCATCATATAGAAACAAGTGAAAGATGTATACTACCATCAGAAGTCACAGAGCATCATTTTGCTGAGTCTGTCATAATCTTTAGCATGCATGCAAATACCTGGCACTCTCCTGAGAGGTAAATATCTCCAGAGGTAGTAATGGGGCAAGAAAACAAGGTGAAGGAAGGACAGCCCTGGCCCAGGGCACAAGTAATTTGATATGATTGAATTGCAAGATGGGGTGAAAGGAATAAAACTGCACTTTTTGGCAGAAGCCTGATAATGAGAAGCCTACTTTTCTACCATATAATCATTATTAATCATATAATACATTCAAAAATTTAAATAAGAAAAATTTGAGAAATACAAACTACCAACATGTACTCAAAAAAGAAATAAATGATTGGAATAGTTCTATCTCTTTAAAGAATTTCATTTTAGATCTTTGGAAGATGGTGGTGAGGTAAGTGGGAGTGGAGCCCACTTTCCCCTGCACACAGGTGGAATACCTGGCTGATCTGAGGAACAGATTGAACAGCCAACAGAATCCCAGCTTATATGAAGGTTAGAGGCCAAAAATTGTAGAGGACATTGAAAACAGGCAGTAAGAGGATTGCAATGGGATGCTAAGGTCCCTGAGAGCAGTCCAGGGAACAGGGCTGCTGCAGCTCTGGCAAGGCACCTGCTTCAGGATCCTTGGACAAGAGCCAAATCATCTGCTCCCTCCCCTGCCAATCAGGGAGGGCAGATTGGCATTAGTATGGACCTGAAAGCTTGAAGTCACTGTGGGGAATAAGGACGAAGTGGGAGACACACAGGGGTGGTGTTCACCCACTGGGACTGTGGACACTGGCTGGGACATTAACAGAAAAATTGGGGAGCCAGGTGATGCCTGGAGAAAGGAGAAGAGTTGGGCTGTGATGGACCCTGAACCATATAGTCGCAGGTCTGTTTGGAGAGTACGGGTTGTGTGAGAAACCAGGTGCTTCTTGGGAGCAGTGGGCTTAAGCAGGAGGATTTTATTCAACAGGAGGTTCTCAGTCACTGTGTGGGGAAATCTCAAGCAGCAGGTGCCCCCTTGCAACTACCTTCACGGCCATGACCCCACCTCAGTCCCAGCAGCCCTAGCTGCCCAGGCTGCACCTGTGCCCCTGGGCTTCGGACCACCCCCACTGCCTCTGCTGCCAGGCTGGCTCCATAAGATGAAGGAGGAGGCACCCTGCAGAGGAAGGCAGCAGGGCCAGGGAGTTGGTCCCCAGAAAGTCTTAACTCAGCGGGGGCTGAAGTACCCTGAAGAGACTTCCAGATTGTCCAGCACCTAAGACAGCAAAAAGGGAGTAGGTGGTGTGTGAGTTGCCCCTAATTACTGCACCTCATGGATGGCATAACGGGTGGGTTAAAGATGCCAGCCTGGCATACATGGAGAGTGGGGAGCCAGCAGTGTACAGAGGACTTGGGCTGGAGGCAGGGCAACTGTGAATATTGTAGCCAAGACCTGGCCCCCATCCTCCAGAGTGAAAGGAAGGGAAAAAGTGAAGCCCCACTCTCCTCACCCTGCTGCAGCCAGGAAAACCAGCAGAACTCCATTGGCAGGTTTAAAGTCAGCAAGAGGCTTGCTTTTTTTTTTTTTCTTTTCTTCTTTTTTTTCCTTTTTTTCCTCAAGGGAAACAATAAGACCTAGGGCTGTGAAGGGTTCAGAGACAGACCCAAAGAAGGAACACAAGGCTAATACCAACAATTGAGAAACTAAGACAAATGCACTTTGCTATTCTAGAGAATTTGCATATTATTGTTTATTTGTGTTATTATTATTTTTTCATTATTTTACTTCTTTTATTTTTATTAGTATTCTATTATTTCTCTTCTTTCTGCTTAGCTTTCTTCACTTTGTTTGTTTAATTGCATTGTCTGACTTGTTTTCCTTGTTCTCTCTTTCATAGAGTATTTTAATTTTCCTTCTTTCACTTCACTGTGTTCCAATAGCACATTACTGTAGGTCATGTACTTCCTATTCTTGTTATTAAGATCATATAGTTCTTATCATATGATTGTTGTTCCAGTATTATTGTAAATAACTATATACAATGTAATAGCAATGTAATTCCATATCATTGTAAATACTACACAGTACCTCTCCCTGATCTTAGCCCATTCCACTATCTTCTGGAACCTTATTACTGTTATGGTTAATTCTATTCTCTCAAACACTAAGCCTATTTTCTACCCTTTACTCTCACTGTATCTCATAATCTGACCCCCCCACACAGGCACTCTGTTTCCTGGATTCAGCTCATGTTCCATCCCTCTTCTAACAAGAGTCTTATCTCATTTCCACCTTTTTAAAAGTGGCTAGTTGCGTGAAATGCCAGGATTAACGATATACTTATCCAAAGGACCTCCTAACTCTTCTCTATATGTTGATACTTAAAATCCCAAAGAATATTCTCTAGCTGTCTTAATCCATTTTGCCTTCCCCCTCCAACTGATCACATAAAAGAGTAGGTGGGAGCTGTAAACACCAATATACCTGCTGGAAGAGACAACCCACCAACAAAGGAACCACCAACAGATAATAAAAGAAGATAGCAAAGGAGTGAGTGGAAGCCACACTAACCTCTTCCCAGGACCAATCTGGAATTACAACTAAACTGTGGAGAAATTACCCAAAACAAGTAACTGAACAATAGCAAGAAAGAAGACTTATAACTTTGGACACAAAGAAGAGTAGCGTCAGGACAACCTGTCTGCACCTGCACAACAGCATACAAGATGTGGTGGGTGGAATGACCCTCAGTCAACCAGCTGGATGGGAGGATCCATCAAATAACAACCCAACAATAATTAAAACACAAATACATCCAGAGAGCCAACATAAATGGCATCCCAAGAGCAGCAGGTTCAGTAGATCAAGGAGATTGAACCACTGAATCTCACAGGTTCCTTACCACAGAAGTTCACACCACAAACCTAGAGTCATAACAGGTCAATTTAAGAATCAAATGCTAACAAGAAGAGTCAAACAAACAATGGGAAGACAAAGAAACAAACCCCAAATGAAAGAAAAGGAGAAAGCCTCAGAAAGAATGCTAAATGAAACAGAGGAAAGTCAACTATCAGATACTGAGTTCAAACCAATGATTATAAGTAAGCTCAATGAGCTCACTGAGAATTACCAAAAACTACAGGGAAACTATGATTAACTCACTTCAAACTATATCAACATCAAAAAGGAAGTAGAAACTATCAACAAGAGCCAACATGAAATGAAGAATACAATTTCTGAACTGAAGAACACAGTAGAAGGAATCAAAAGCAGGCTTGATGAAGCAGAGAATCGAATCGGCAAGCTGGTAGATGAAGCAGAAAAAAACTCCCAGAAAGAACACTAAAAGGAAAAAATACTCAAAAAGAATGAAGAGGTATTAAGATAACTGTAGAACACAATACATAATAATATCCATATAATAGGGATAGCAGAAGGAGAAAAAAAACAAGTGTTAGAAAACCTGTTTGAAAAAATAATAAAGGCAAATTTCCCCAATCTGAGGAGAGAAAAAGTCACACAAATCCAGGAAGCACAGATGGTCCCAATCAAGAGGAACCCAAAGAGGCCCACCTCAAGACACATCATAACTAAAATGGCAAAATTCCAGGACAAAGAGAGAATCTTAAAGGCAGCAAGGGAGAAATAGGAAGTAACATACAAGGGAGCCCTGATAATTCTAGCATCTGACTTCTCAATGCAAATGCTCCATGCCAGAATGGAATGGCAAGAAATATTTCAAGTAATGAAAAACAAAGGTCTATAACCAACACTACTCTACCCAAGAAGGCTCTCAATTAAAATGTTAGGTGAAATAAAGAGTTTCCCAGATAAAAGAAGGCTGAAAGAATACACCTCCACCAAACCAGCACTGTAGGAGATGCTAAAGGGACTGCTTTAAAGAAAGGAAGAAGAAGAATGAGAGAGGGGGGAATACAGGTATCAAGGAAGTAAAATGGCACCTTTCAAGAATAACCTTAAATGTAAATGGTTTAAATTTTCCAATCAAAAGACACATGGAACAGCTGAATGGATAAGAAATCATGACCCACACATATGCTGCCTACAAGAGACCCATCTCAGAACAAAAGACCTACACAGACTGAAAGTGTAGGGTTGGAAAAAATATTCCAAGTAAATAGACAGAAAGAAGAGTCAGGGTAGCAATATTCATATCATACAAAATATATTTCAAAACAAGGGCTATGAAACAGACACTGACAGACACTTCATAATATTCAAGTGAAAAGTCCATCCAGAAGACATAAACATTATAACCATATATGAACCCAAAATAGGAGCACCCAAATATGTAAAGAAAATCTTGGAGGACTTCAACAAAGATAGAGGTAACAACACACATATGCTAGGGGATTTTGACACCCCACTGTCAAAAATGGATAGATATTCCAAACAAAATATCAACAAAGATATAATGACATTGAACAATGTCTTAGATCAAATTGACCTAAGTGATGTATATAAAACATTTTATCCCAATGTAGCAAAATACACATTCTCTTCAAATGCACATGGAACATTTGCAAAGATAGACCACATGATAGGACACTAAACAAGCCTCAATAAGTTCAAGAAAATTGAAATGGTATCACACATTTTATCGGACCACAAGTGACTGAAATTGGAAACCAAACTCAAGGGAAAAAAAAAATTGCCCAAACTCATGGATAATGAATAGCATTCTATTAAACAATGAATGGGTTAAGAATGAGATCAAGCAATGAAATTATAATTTAATAACCCTGAAACACCAATCCAAAAGAACCTATGCACCCTAACATTCATAACAGCACAATTTACTATAGCCAAGAGCTGGAAGCAACCTGAGTGCCAATCAGTAATTAATGGATCAAAACCCTATGGTACACTTACAAGATGGAATACGACACAGCAGAAAGAAAGAGAGCTCCTACCCTTTGCAACAGTGTGGATGGAACAGGAGAACATTGTACAAAGTGAAATGAGCCAGGCAGTGAAAGACAAATAACATATGATCCCACCTGTAATTGGAACCCAATCAACAAAACAAAGAAGCCAGAAAAATATAACCATAAACATTGAAATTAAGAACAATCTGACAGTAACCAGAGGGGAGGAGGGAGGGGACAATGCAAGGAGAGGAAGAAGGGTTTTCAGGAACAATTTTAAGGACACAACTAAGCATTTATTGGATCATGGGTGAGAGGTGGGGATGGCTGGAGTGTGGGGAGTGAGGGTGAAAATGGAGACAACAGTACTTGAACAATAAAAGAAAAAAGAACTATAGTTTTTATTAAAAAACCTTTTAATAAAGAAAACTCAAGGCCCAGGATCACTGTCTTGGCCAATTTAATCATATATTTAAGGAAGAAATATTAATGCTAATTTGACTAAGTTTCTAGGAAATACAGAAATACTCCCCTAGCCATTCAGTAAAGCCAGCATTACCCTGAAACCAAAATCAGATAGGGCTTTATAATACCTGTCATGAAAAGAGACACAGAATCCTCAAAAATTATTACTAAATTAAAATCAGTTACATGGAAAAAAAAACACACCATATTATGACCAAATGGAGTTTGTCCTCAGAATGCAAAGTTGGATCAACGTTTTTCATTTTTTAAATTTTTTATTGTTGTTTAATTACAATTGTCCCTATTGTCCCCTTATTACTCTCCCCTGCCTTACCTACTCTCAACTCCCACATTCAATCCTTCTGCACCCTGTTGTCTTTGTCCATGGGTCCTTTATACTTCTTCCTTGGCAAACTTTCCCATTCTTTCTCCTGATCTCCCCCTTACACCTCCCCTGTGGTTATTGTCAGTTTGTTCTTTATTTCTATGTCTCTGGTTATATTTTGCTCACTTGTTTGTTTTCTTGATTAGGTTCCATTTATACATAATATCATATGGTATTTGTCTTTTACCACCTAGCTTATTTCACTTAACATAAAAGTGAACCACTTCCATCCATGCTGTCACAAAGGGTAGGAGTTCATTCTTTCTTTCTGTTGCATAGTGTTCCATTGTGTAATAGTACCACAGATTTTTGACCCACTCATTTACTGGTGGGCACTTTAGCTGTTTTCAACATGTAGCTATTGTAAATTGAGCTGTTATAAACATTAGGGTGCACAGGTTCTTTTGAATAGATACTTCAAAAGTCTTAGGGCATAATCCTAGCAGTGGAATTGCTGGGTCAAATGGCATTGGGTTTTGTTTGTTTGTTTGTTTGTTTGTTTGTTTTGTTTTGTTTTAGGAAATTCCATGCTGTTTCCCCCAGTGGTGCCCAAGTCTTCATTCCTATGAACAGTGCACTAGCGTTCCCTTTTCTCCACAACCTCACCAGCACTTGTTGCTTTTGATTTGTTTATAATGGCCATTCTGATGATGTGAAGGGGTGTATCAATGTGGTTTGAATTTGCATCTGTGTAATGACTCATGATGCTGAGCATCCTTTCATATGTCTCTGGGACTTTTTCATGTCCTCCTTGGAGAAGTGTCTGTTCAGGTTCTTTGCTCATTTTTTAATTGCCTTGTCTTCCTGGCATGGACTCATGTGAGTTCTTTATATATTTTGGAAAGCAAACCCTTGTGCAGATAAACCCTTATTTATCACTGGCAAATATATTTTCCCACACTGTTGGTTCCCTTTTCATTGTGCTGGTGTTTTCTTTGGCCATGCAGAAGCTTTTTAATTTGATGAAGTTCCATTTGTTTATTCTTTCCTTTATGTCCCTTGCTCTAAGAGACATATCCATGAAAATATTGCTGCACAGAATAGCTGAGATTTTCCTGCCTATGTTCTCTTTAGGACTTGTATGCTGTTGTAAGCTATATTTAAGTCTTTTATCCATCTTGAGTTTATTTTTTAGAATGGTGTAAGTTGGTGGTCGAGTTTCATTTTTTTGCATGTAGCTGTCCAGCTTTTCCAACACTCTTTGTTGAAGAGGTTATTTTTACTGTATTTTATGCTCCTGTCCCCTTTGCTGAATATTAATTGATCACAGACACATGGGTTTATTTCTGAACTCTAAGTTGCCTTCCACTGTGGATCAACATTTTGAAATCAGTCTATATGTATATATATTATTATATCAAGAATCTAAAGAAGACAATTCATATGATTATTTCAATAGAGGAAAAGTAATGTTTGAGAGTCATTTACAATTTAAAAAATGTCAACAAACTAAAAATAGAAGGGGAGTTACCCAATAAAGTATATCTTTAAAATAGTAAAATCTTTCTCCTGCCCAAGCAGATCTTTTGGAGCATCATTTTGGACACCAAGAAGCTATGAGTTTGATTCCTACTTGAGACACAAACCCAGGTTGTGGGTATGATTTCCAGTTGGGGTGCATGTGGGAGGCAGCCAACCAATGTTTCTTTCTTACGTTGATGTTTCTCTCTCTTTTTACTCTCTCAGTCTCTGAAATTAGCGAATATACCCTCAGATGAAGATTGAAAAAAGAATTTTGTTTGTTTGTTTGTTTATTTATTTATTTATTTATTTTTGTCCCCGTGTACAAAATTTAATTAAAAATGGATCAAAGACCTATATAAAGGATATTTTTTTAATTTTATTTTAATCATTGTTCAAGTACAGTTTTCTCCCACTTACTCCCATTCCAGCCCACCCACCCAACCCTCCCCTCTTCCCCCCCATTACCCCCCACCCTTAGATTTTGTCCATGTGTCCTCCAAATTTATTCCTGTAAACCCTACCCATTCCCCCCTGAAATTCCCTCTTATCTCCCCTCTGGTCAATGTCAGTCTGTCCCCTATTTCAGTGTCTTTGGTTATATTTTGCTTGTTTCTTTGTTTTGTTGTTTAGGTTCCTGTTAAAGGTGAGATCATGTGGTATTTGGCTTTCACTGCCTGGCTTGTTTCACTTAGCATAATGTTTTCCAGCTCCATCCATGCTGTTGCAAAGGGTAGGAGCTCCTTCTTTCTTTCTGCTGCATAGAATTCCATTGTGTAAATGTACCACAGTTTTTTGATCCATTCATTTACTGATGGGCATCTAGGTTGCCTCCAGCACCTAGCTATTGTAAATTGTGCTGC
Source organism: Phyllostomus discolor (assembly GCF_004126475.2). Classification (NCBI taxonomy): domain Eukaryota; kingdom Metazoa; phylum Chordata; class Mammalia; order Chiroptera; family Phyllostomidae; genus Phyllostomus; species Phyllostomus discolor. The sequence continues at coordinate 59,434,577 of NC_040911.2, read as the reverse complement.
TGTGAACATTGGGGTGCAAAGCTTCTTTTGTATTGGTGTTTCAGTGTTCTTAGGATATAGTCCCAGCAGTGGAATCGCAGGGTCAAAAGGCAGATCCATTTTCAGTTTTCTGAGGAAGTTCCATACTGCTTTTCATAGTGGTTGTACCAGTCTGCAGTCCCACCAGCAGTGCATTAGGGTCCCCTTTTCTCCACAACCTCTCCAACAGAGAGGGTGTTTGTTGCTGTGTTTATGATGGCCATTCTGACTGGTGTGAAGTGGTGTCTCATTGTAGTTTTAATTTGCATCTCTCTGATAGCTAGCTATATTGAGCATCGTTTCATGTGTCTTTGGATTTTCTGTATGTCCTCTTTGGCGAAGTGTCTGTTCAAGTCCTTTGCCCATTTTTTAATTGGGTTACTTGTCTTCTTAGAGTGGAGTCGTGTAAGTTCTTTATATATTTTGGAGATTAAACCCTTGTCTGAGTTATCATTGGCAAATATGTTTTCCCATGCAGTTGGTTCTCTTTTTATTTTGATACTGTATTCTTTAGCTGTGCAAAAGCTTTTTATTTTGATGAGGTACCATTTGTTTATTCTTTCCTTTATGTCCCTTGCTCTAGGAGACAAGTCAGTAAAAAAGTTCCTGTGTGAAATATCTGAGATTTTCCTACCTACGTTCTCTTCTAGGACTTTAATGGTGTCATGGTTTATATTTAAGTCTTTTATCCACCTTGAATTTATTTTTGTATATGGTGTAAGTTGGTGCTCGAGTTTCATTTTTTTGCACGTAGCCAGTTCTCCCAACACCATTTGTTGAAGAGGCTATTTTTATTGCATTTTATGTTGCTGCTTCCTTTGTCAACTATTAATTGACCGTAGAGCCTTGGGTTTATTTCTGGGCTCTTTATTCTGTTCCATTGGTCCATGTGCCTGTTTTTATGCCAGTACCAGGCAGTTTTGATTACAGTGGCCTTGTAGTATAGTTTAGTGTCAGGTATTGTGATCCCTCTTACTTTACTCTTCTTTCTCAAAATTGCAGCAGCTATTCGGGGTCGTTTATGGTTCCATATAAATTGTTGAAGTGTTTGTTCTATGTCTGTGAAATATGCCATTGGTAATTAAATAGGTATTGCATTGAATGTGTAAATTGCTTTTGGTAGTATGGACATTTTGATGATATTAATTCTTCCAATCCATGAACACGGTATATGTTTCCATTTGTTTGTGTCTTCCTTGATTTCTCTCCTCAGTGTTATGTAGTTTTCTGAATACAGGTCTTTTACCTCTTTGGTTAGGTTTATTCCTAGGTATTTTATTTTTCTTTTTGCTATTTCAAGTGGAATTTTTTTCTTGATTTCTGCTTCTGCTGTTTCATTGTTGGTGTACAGAAATGCCTTTGATTTCTGGATACTGTCCTGAACAAACAGGACAGTCCTTTTGGACTAATCAGATTGTCAGGGTTTTGAGTCCTCATTTGTATGAAGATGGATAAATCAAGAACTAAGGGTAGGGACACTTATCAATTTAAGACAGCTCCCTTCTTTTTTGGAGAGTGCACTTTCTTATCAAAGAATGAAGAGCTTGTCTCCCCACTGAGCTGAAACACTGAAGATGTCTCACAAGAGCAGAGTGAAGCAGACAATTATGGAGAAGAGTAGAGCAGACCAGCACAGCACACTGCAACCAGACTAGCACAGAGCAGAGCAGAATAAAGCAGACCTGTTCAGGTGCAGAGGGGCCGGGTCCTAGGGTTATCTTGTCCCTGAGCTGTTCTACAGCTGTGCAGTTCATACCTGTCTTGTATCACATTGAACTGTTTTTTCACTGATTGAAATTTTCTTCATCACTGCACTCCAAATTGGGGATTCCTATTGGCATTGAATTGGCACCAATGACCATTGGTTGGCATGCTGGACATAAAAATTAATTCATATATTATAAATTTAAATATAATATTTAAATGAAATAACTTTAGGAAGGCATACAAAATCTCTGTGACTGTAAGTTTAGTAGCATTTCTTATATATGACCCCAAAAGTACAATACATAAAAGAAAAAATTATAACTAAACTTAATTAGGGACTTCCGGCCAAGATGGAGGCATAGGTAGATACACTGTGCCTCCTCACACAACCAAAATAAGGACAACAAAAACTTAGAAACAAAAAAACAACGAGTACTGACAGAAAATTTAACTGTATGGAAGTCCAACAACCAAGGAGTTAAAATAGACACATTCATTCTGACCTGTAGGAGGGGCGGGATTAGGCAGCTGGGCGGAGAGGAGTTGCAGCAAAAAAAGCAGTGGCTGGTAGACCCTGAGCATGCAGGCAGTGGCTGGTAGACCCAGGAACACAGGTGGCAGCTGGCAGACCCCAGGTGTGTGGGGTGGCAGCAGGTGGACCCAACAAGGTGGTGGATTGTGGAGGGGTACAGCTCCCAAGGCCGCTGGTGGACCAGGTGGTCCCACATTCATGAGCAGATAAACCAGGAGAAACTCAGGAGCGAGACGGACTGCACAACCCATGGATCCAGTGTGGGAAAATAAAGCCTCAAAACACTGATTGAAAATACCTGTGGGGGTTGAGGTGCCTGGACAGATGCCCAGCCTCACAGGAGAGTTTACTGGAGAGACCCACAGGGTCCTAGAATGTATACAAGCCCACCCACACGGGAATCAGAACCAGAAGGGCTCAGTTTGTTTGGGGAAAGGAGGGGAAGTGACTGAAAGCCAACAGAGAGCGGAGCAAGTGCCATTGTTCCCTCTCTGACCCCTGCCCCACATACAGCATCACAACCCAGTGACTGGGTTGCCCCACCCTGGTGAACACCTAAGGCTCCACCCCTCACTATGTAACAGGCTTATCGAGACAAAAAAAAAAAAATAGTCCAAATGAAAGAACAGATCAAAGCTTCAGAACAAATAAGTGATGAAGTGATGAAGAGATAGCTAACCTATCAGATGCACAGTTCAAAGCACTGGTGATCAGGATACTCACAGAATTGGTAGAATTTGGTTGCAAATTAGATGAAAAAATGAAGATGAAATGATTATTTCACTATGTGAAATAAAGGAAAATATACAGGGAACCAATAGTAATGGGAATAAAACTGGGACTCAAATCAATGGAGTGGACAAGAAGGAAGAAAGAAATATCCAATCAGAAAACAATGAAGAAACAAGAATTCAAAGAAATGAGGAGAAACTTAGGAACCTCCAGGACATCTTTAAATATCCCAGTATCCGAATTATAGGGGTATCAGAAGGAGAACAGGAAGAGCAACAAGTAGGAAAGTTATTTGTACAAATAATGAAGGAGAACTTCCCCATTCTGGCAAATGAAATAGACTTCCAGGAAGTCCAGGAAGCTCAGACACTCCCAAAGAAGTTGAACCCAAGGAGGAACACACCAAGGTACATCATAATTACATTACCCAAGATTAAAATGAAGGAGAGAATCCAAGAAGCAACAAGAGACAATGAGGCAATAACCTACAAAGGAGTTCCCATCAGACTGTCAGCTAATTTCTCAAAAGAGACCTTACAGGAAAGAAGGGGCTGGAAAGAAAAAGTCAAACTCATAAAAGGCAAGGACCTACACCCAAGATTTCTCTATCTAGCAAAGCTTTCATTTAGAATGGAAGGGCAGATAAAGTGCTTCTCAGATAAGGTCAAGTTAAAGGAGTTCATCATCACCAAGCCCTTATATGAAATGTTAAAGGGACTTATCTAAGAAAAAGAAGATAAAAAACATGTACAGTAAAATGACAGCAAACTCACAATTATTAACAACCACACCTAAAACAAAAAACAAACTAAGCAAACAACTAGAACAGGAACAGAATCACAGAAATGGAGATCACATGGAGGGTTAGCAACAGGGGAGTGGGAGCAGGAGAGAAGGGGGAAAAGGTACAGAGAATAAGTAGCATAGGTGGTAGGTAGAAAATAGGGGGAGGGCAAGAATAGTATGGAAAATGTAGAAGCTAAAGAACTTATGACACATGGATATGAACTAAAGGAGGGGAATGTGGGTGGGAAAGGGTGTGCAGGGTGGAGGGGAATGAAGGGGAAAATGGAACAGCTGTAATAGCATAATCAATAAAATATATTTAAAAACATTAAACAAATTTAGTATGTTTGCTTTATAAGACATTGTTTTTAAGGTTTTTTCTCTGTTAATATTTTACATGATTGTATTTTTTCATTATCATTTTCCCCTCATACCCTTCAGCACTTCTACCCATGCCCTCCCACATGCAATCACAACATTGTTGTTCATATCCATAAATTCCCTGTTTTTTGTCTTTTTTGGCTAAACCCCTCCTCCCTACCACCAGCCTCCAAAAGCTGTCAGCTTTCTCTCTATGAGAGAAAGCTTTCTCTCTATCTATGAGTTGGTCTCTATTTTGCTTCCTAGTTCAGGTTGTTCATTATATTCCACAGGAGCGAAATCATATTGTAATTGTCTTTCTCTAACTGTCTTATTTTACTTAGGATAATGTTCTCCAGGTGCATCCATGCTGTCACAAAGGGTAAAGTTTTCTTCTTTTTTATAACCAAGTAGTATTCCATTACGTAAATGCACCTAAGTTGTTTTATCCACTCATCTACTGATTCATACTTGGGCTGCTTCCAAATCTAAGCTATTATAAATGAACATACAGGTTTATATGCCATTTTGAAAAAGTGTTTCAGGTTCTTTGGATAAATTCCCAGAGGTAGAATTGCTGGGTCATAAGGCAGTTCCATTTTTAATTTTTTGAGGTAATTCCATACTGCTTTTCATAGTGGCTGCACCAATCTCCATTCCTACTTGCCTCAATATTTTCTCCAACACTTGCTGTTTGTTGATTTGTTGGTAACAGCCATTCTGAAAGGTGTGAGGTGATATTTCATAGTGGTTTTAATTTACATTTCTCTGATGATTAGTGATGTTGAGCATCTTTTCATGTATCTATTGGCCATCTGTATGTCCTCTTTGGAGAAGTGTCTAGTCAGGTCCTTTGCCCATTTATTTTTAATTGGACTGTGTGTTTTTTTGATGTTGAGTTTTAAAAGTTCTTTATAAATTTTGGATATTAACACTGGTAGTTCAGTTGCTTATAGAATCATACCAATATGCTAAGGTATTGTTAAGAAAATGAAAGACAAACCACAACTAAAAGAAAATGTTTGCATAACACATATTTGAGAAAGTGAGGAAAGTTGGTCAAAAACTAGGAAAGTTCCATGGCAAGTGGAATGGGGAAACTGAGACAAATTATGAAGAAATGGTTGTAATGACTGAGCAATCAACAGCCAGCTAATGCTCACCAGACTCTACCTTCTTTAATGGAAGATACCTAAGAGTAGATGGTTTAAATAAAAACCTCATTATATGCCCATCATAGTACATCAGCATACTAAATGACACACTCCCAAGCCATCACAATAGGAAGCAAAAAGTCCATAAAAGGTTGCAAGATGCTTCCTGAGCTCTTTTGACAAGCCTCCAACCCTTTCTCAGAAATCTAATGAATATTCTGTTGAGATCCTCCCCTGGGACCTCCCCTAAAATTCCTCCCTGTAGATTATAGATAAAACACATCAAGACAAAGAACACCAGAACTCACTCTACTTTGAGAGTACCCATGTCTGTTTCCTTAAGAGTGTACTTTTGCTTCCTTTATGCTAAGCTCTAAGAGTTCCAATGAGACATGCAACCAGGGGAGTGGTGGGCAACAGCAGCTTATCTCAGGCCTACCCCCTAATCCTGTCTCCAACGGTGCTCCTTTTGCCTCATTGTCATAACTCAGCCATTTTCAATTGATGGGCTGCAAGAGTTTTTAGAACATCCAATGCCTGACTACTTAGTCATGGGCACTGACCTTTTTGCCTAAGGTGTCAATAAAAAATGACAACAACCAGCACAACAATAGCCATTTGGTGTGAATGAATCAAAATTATACCTATTTTTGTCAGATCAGCAAAAAATATAATGTATTTTGGTGTGCCACATTACTTTAATGATTATTTTATGTGTGCCATGAGATCAAAAAGGTTGAAAATTGCTATCCTAAGCTTTAATTAACACACTTTAACTTGGACTCATGGAAATTCCATTTGGGTAGCTTCCAGATGTAGGCTGTAATAAACAATACTGCTGTAAACATTTGTGTACAAATCTTTATGTGGATATATGATATTATTTCTTTTGGGTGGATGCTTAGCAGTGATTCCTAGGGCCATATGCTTAACTTTTAAAAAATTTCCACATTAGTAATCATACTGGTAATAGTCTCTTATATTCTGGCCTCTTTTAACTCAGAGTGATGATTTTGAGATTCAGTCATGTTGTTCTATTTATTAGTAGTTCTTCACATTTTATTGTTGAGTAGTATTTCATTGCATGGGTATACCATAATTTGTTTATTCACCAGTTGGACTCGTGTCTTGAAATTTTTTCTTCATGAGTCAAGAACCTGGTCATCCCAGACTATTCTGAGTCAGGAATTGCCTTGGATTATAGCCAGTCTGTGGACAAATGGATTAATTTCTGCTCCAGAATACTTAAAGAACTCTCAAAAATCAAAAAGAAAAGAAGAGTGCTTGCTTCAGCAGTAATACTAAAATTGGACTAATACAGAGAATACTAGCATGGTTCCTGCAAATCAGTGACATAAACATTTTTGAAACATTCCATATATTAATTGAATGAAGGTTGTCAAAAGTGCTACAAACTTCCAGTTATAACATAAATAAGTACTGGGGAGGTAATATACAACATGATGACCATAATGAATGCTGTATGGTATATTTAAAAGTTGCTAAGAGTGTAGACCCTAAAGTTCTCAAACAAAGAAATTTTTGGTTTTTTTTTCTGTATCTATATGAGAATATAAATGTAATTTATTGTGGTAATCACTTTACAACATATATAAGTTAAGTCATTACCTTAAACTTGTACAAAGCTGAATGACAATTATATCTTAGTAAAACTGGGGTGGGGCAAAAAAAACAAAAGTCCAATTACAAAATGACAAGTTAGTTAAATAGGCACTTTGTCAAGAAGACAGAAATTTGTTGAAAAAATCATATGAAAAGATTTTTAACATCATTTATAATTAATAAATTCAAATTAAAAGTATGGTGATGACTATGCACTTATTAGAATGGCTGAAAAATAAACAAAAGCCCTGAACAAAGTAACTAGTACCTCATACTTTGTTTTGAGGAATTTAAAATTGTATAATCACTTTAAAAAGAGTTTGGTGGTTTCTTATAAATTTCAACATAAACTTACCATACAATTTATCATCAGGGCCCAGGGCAGGATGCCCCAAGATATTATACAATAGACTATTGATTATTTTGAATTAAAGTTACTTAGAAACTGACATGCAAGAAGAACATTCTGTCTTCTCTGCCCCTCTAAAAGCGGAAGATAAATCTCAAATACGAAAGGGGTCCTCTCTATACCTGGAGACATCTCTCTCTTGTCACTAAACCCAGTAACCCTGATTAAGCAAATTGTGCTGCTTTTATTCTTTTACTACTCAAGCCCAAACTTTGTTTAGATTCTTCAGTAATGAATATCTAAACTTTGTTTACATTCCTTTCTAATGAGCATTAAATTTGTTTCTTTTTTCCTGTCAATTTCTTCATAAATTTCTTGTCTCCCTAATTCTATCAATCATGCCCTTAGGTGTTTACCCAAGGGAAATAAAAAAATATGTTCAAATAAAACCTGTACATAACTGTTGATAGCTGCTTTATTTATAGTTGCCTAAAACTGAAAACAACACACATATATTTCAACTTGTGAACAGATAAATAAATGCAGTTATTTGCCTATCATGAAATATGCCTCAGCAATAAAATTAAATGAACTACTAAACACATCAACATTGATGAATCCCTAATGCCTTATTCTAAATGAAAAAAAATATAACTCAAAAGTTATAATTCCATTTACAGGACATTCAGTATATTACATACCAAAACTATGTAGGGAACATGGTTGCCAGGAGCTGGCATTCAGGGATAAAATAGTTACCATAAAATAGCTAGACTGACAGGGGAGTCTCTGCCCATTAGCTAAACTGGCAGCAGGGGAAGGTTATTACACTGAGTGTGCCAAAAGCTAGACATAGGAATGGATAGAGCCTGGACAACCAAGGAAAGCTAAAAGGATGAATGGATAGGGCCCCAAGCATGGCAAAAGCTAGAAAGATAATTGAATTAGGAAAAAACTCTCCCATTCCTATTCCTAAGAACCACAGGCTTAAGCAGGAGGACGGAGATGGTCTTTAAGATGGAATTCCACCATTCTTCCAGGTAGTGCAACACCTGAATAATCCTCTTTCCTCTTGCATCAGCATCTGCCTCATGAGCTTAGCTCTTTGTGGCAACAGGCAGCCAAACCTTCATTTTTTGTTTGATAGCAGTTTTGGCAAACACAGATAGGATCGTGTGGATCTTGGCAAGTCCAGGAGGGCTTGGGCTCAGGTCCCACCTGTCTGTGGCAGGCTGACCCTGAGAGCACAGCTATGTGGATTTACCAGTCTCAGGGAATGGTATTGCACTCAGTTTGAGGTGTCAGCCACCTGAAATATCTGGCTGGTTAAAGGAAAGAGATCTGGGAAGGAGATGGACTCCAAGACTGGGTGAATTGAGCTGGCATGCAAACTGGGGTCCTCTATCTCTACTATTTAGGCCTTTATACCATTGTAATCTGGTGAGCATCATTTGGGTCTTTGTGTAATTTCAGTCTGGTTAAGACCCTTTGTGCCTTCACACCACTGGGGGCCATTTAGGACTGCTTGCAGTGTTGGTTGGCAGGAGGCAAAACAGTAGGACTTGCTTGTGGGCACTCATTTGAAATAATGGAACTGTGGATTTAAGTTTTTGTTTATTTGTTCCATTTTGTCTGGGATATTGTTATGGTTAGCATTTTGGGTTTTTACTTTTGTGCCATCATGGGTTGTTTTGTTTCAACTGAAGGGAGCCCACTGGACTGATTTTTTTTATTACTGTTCTATTACAGCTGTCTTAATTTTCCCTAATTGCCCTCCCCTGCCACACCCAACTCTCTCATCCACCATCCCTGCCCTGTTGTCCATTTCCACAGGTAATTTATACCTGTTCCTTGACTAGACTCTTCCCCGTCTTTCCCCCTTTCCCCACCTCCTCTGGTCTCTGTCAGTCTGTTCCTCATTTCCATGCTTTTGGTTCTATTTTGCTCATTTGTTTGTTTTGCTGAATTTTACCATATTGGTCCAATGTCTAAGAATTGATTTTCTATTGTAACATTGCTTGGTCTATGTGTACTTTATACTATGAGGCCCATAAATGGGCCATAAATGCTTCTATAAACAATCATGCAATCAGAATTGTTTGCCAGCAATCAAGGAAATAAGACAACATACCTTATGTTCAGGAGTTTTTGTCTTTACATGATGAGGAGTTGGCAAGGAAAAGGAACCACTTAATGATGCAGAGAAGGGGAGAGGCTTCAATTCTTCTACCTAATAGTAAGACAAAGGAAGAAAAGGAAAATGAGGAAATGAGTCTCTTGAATGCCCTGAAGTCAGCGGATGCAGGATTAGAAGCAGGAAAACTTCCCCCATAACCACTGCTTCTTCTGGATACCCCTGAAATACGGCCCAGAGGGCAACAGGCACACCCCAGGTTGATGAAGGAATGGTCTCCCTCAAAGACCTGTCAGGGAACCCAATTTGGCCAGAGAGCATCCCTATTTGGAGCAGGACAATTTCCTTTGAAGTAATCTATACCCTAAAGGTGGAATAAACCAGGAAAGTCAGACTGCTGGCTACTATTGGGCCCATACTCCATTTCCACTTCAGATTTACTGAATTGGAAGAATTCCAACCCCTCATATAAGGAGGGTCCTCAAAAATGGTCATATTACCTCCATTTATACCACTCACCATCCAAACTGGGCAGATACACAAGCTCTCCTTAACATCCTGCTAACAGTATATGAAAGGCAGCTAGTTATAAATAAGTACAATGAGGAGGTTCATTGTCTCCATCAGCTAATTTATTTCCTTGCAGATGTGGGAGCTACATACTCAGTGCTAAACTAACCAAGAAAAGTTCAGCTGCAGTGATGGTTATTGGAGTGACTAGACAGTTAGAAAAACAGGAATTCCTTCAACCTCTAGAATGACAGCTTGGGGATCAGAAACTCTCATTTCATTGCTGGGTCAGGATTTACTTTTTAAATCGCATGCATACATAACTTTTTCTCCTGAGAAGCAGCAATAATAGAATTCCCACTGGAATATGCTCTCCAGCTCAGGCACTCTCAACTTACTTGGAAGGACCCAGAAGTGAATGAACTCTTTCTACCTGAGATCTATGAGTAGGGTGATCAAGCCATTTGGCCTGACAGAATCCCAAGTAAAGCAGTTAACATCCAAATTGTAAAAATTAACCTAACAAAAGGGGCCCAGTTTCCACAGAAGAAAAAATAACCCTAGAAAAAGGAAGCTTTAGAGGGAATTCAATCAGTATTACAGAAATTCTTCAAATCAGAATTAATTCAGCCATGCAAGTCTCCTTATAACACTCTTATTTGCCAGTCAAAAAACCTCACTCTGATGAATATCAATTTGTACAAGATCTTAGGGTCATGAATGACATTGTCTAGAACATTCATTTTACCATGCCAACTCTTCTACATTGTTGACCATAGTACCTGGGTATAGCAAATGCTTTTCAGTACTAGACTTGAAGGATGCTTTTTTTCTGCATCCCAATAGATGAACAGACTCAATTACTATTTGCCTTTAAGTATCAGGACTTAGGAACTAAAGTAACACTCCAATACTTTTACCACAAGAATTTAAGAATTTCCCAGCTATATTTGGGGAAATATTAGCAAAAGACTTAACAGATATTCAATTGAAATTAGGAGTTCTTCTGCAATATATAGAAAATTTACTGATAACTACCAATACTTATGGAGATTATTTGCTCAACATCATCATAGTTCTAAATTATTTGGCAAAAGGAGGATATAAAGTATCACCTGATAACAACCAAATTTTCAGGTGGCATACCTGGGATTCCAACTGAAACAGGGCACTAGAAGTTTACAGAAGTTCTTGCTGATTAAACACAAGCCATTGATACAATAAAAACCCCAGAGAACTGAAGGCAACTTCATGGATTCTTAGGGATTACAAACCTGTGCTGAATTGGGATTCTAAACTTTGGGTTTATAGTAAAACAACTGTGTAATTTTTTTAAAAGACTAGACACTGAACCTTTGCAAGGACAAGACACTGTCAGGTGGCATTTGACACCTTGAAGGAAAAACTAGTTCCAGCTCTTGTACTAGGAGTGCCCAATTTACAGAAATCTTTCAAATTATACATTCATGAAAGACAAGATATCAGACTGGGGGTACTAAATCAGATTCTGAGAATTGCCCTTCAACTGCTGGCCTATTGCTCAAAGAAATTGAATCACATGACCAAAATGTCCACCGTGTTTTTGGATAGTAGCAACTACCTGTGACATCTTACAGAGAGCAAAGAAATTCACTGTGGGGAAACCTATTATGGTATTAGCACCACACCAGGTCCTAACTCTTTTGAGACAGAAAAACTGATGGCAGGGCACATAGAAAAACATCAGGCCATTTTATGAGACAACTCAAATGTGACCTTACAGACTACCACTACCTTAAACCCAGTCATTCAACTCCTAGGCTCAGACCTCCAACATGATTGCTTGGAAATTACTAACAAAGTTTATTCCAGGTGGGCAAATCTATTGGACCAGCTGCTGACATAACCTGACTGGGAATCATAAGCAGATGGGAACAGTTTCATGGAGAATGGTCAGCAATGAGCTGAGTAAAAGATAGTCACCAAATACAAGATAATAGAAGACCAAGCCCTTGCTGTAAGAACCTCAGCACAAAATCCTGAGCTGATAGCCCTACCCAGAAGCTTATAATTGTCCCAGGAAAAGAATGTTAACATTTACAATGACTTTATGCCATCATGGTAGTCTATGTCCATGGGGCTATATGGAAAGAAAATGGACTCCCAACCTTGGGGAATAGGACAACAAACATGCAAAGGAAATTTTACAATTCCTACAGGCAGTGAATCTACAGAACCACATTGCCATAATGCACTGCCCAGGACACCAGAAAGATAGTTTTCAAACAAGCCTACGAAACAAAACTGCTGAGAAAGCAGCAACACAAGCTGCCTGAGGGCCACCACTTCTTGAGGCTTTGATTCTTCAACTAGACGTGTCAGAATTTAAACCTCATTACATAGAATGAGTCATGGAACAAGCCCATGAATGGAGATTTTCCAATACTAACTTCTATATGGAAGATCAACACTCACTCTGTGATCTCACTCCCTGAAGCTGTAGCATATCCCATCCTCAAACACATATATGAAGGTACCCATCATGGAATAAGTGCTTTAGTGGAACTCATTAGACCACACTTGAAGAGCCCTCATTTGCAAGGACCACAGAGGATTATTCAAGCCTGTCAGATATGTCCAAAAATAATCCTAAGACAGAACATGCCCCAATGAAAAAGAAAGTACAATATAAAGAATGCCTATTTCAAGACTGGTAAGACTTTACAAAGATGCCTAAAACCAGAGAAAACTTTGTATTTTTATCAGTTTTTGTGAACATCTTTTCTGGATGAGTAGAGGAATACTCTACTAGAACTGGAGTAGCAAAACTTCTACATAAAGAAATATGCCATAAGTTTGGACTTTCTCACAGCAGTCAAAGTGACAATGGACTGTCATTGACTTCAGAAATCTCACAGAAGATAGGACAAGCACTACAGATTCAATGGGAGCTATATGCATGTTGGAGACCATATATGGGAAAGACCATAAAACACACCATACAATAAAGAAAACCTTGCTTAATATGCCAGGAAACATATTTGAAATGGAACCTGGAACTCCCTATTTCCTTGTTCTGAATTTTGGTAGCACCCTGAAGTGGGCTTAAGTTAAGCCCTTTTGAAATAGTTTATGAGACCCTCCTAAGTTTCTGTTTTAGGTGTACATATCTAAATTGGGTAACCCTACAAATAAAATCAAACAATGTGTATGTACAACATTTAGGTCAAACACTGACAATTTTTCACAAGTTTGTTCACTGCAGGTATATCCACCTGTCTGACAAGCTCTTATACCCATTCCATCTGGGAGACTGAGCCTTACTAAAGATCTGGAAGACTCAAAGCCCTGAACAGCAGTTAGCTGAACAATAGACCAGTCTCTATGATGTCCTGATGACAAAAAAATCCCTCCCTGAAACTCTCAGAAATCAAGCCTTGGCTCTACCACACACAGATAAAAAGGCTGCCACTTAAGGAGGAGCTGAATCTTGCTGCTGCCACTTAAGGAGGAGTTGAATCTTGAGACTTCAAGGGAATGCTTCACCTGCATTCCTGAATGAGATTTAAAATTCATCTTTAGAAAGGGACATTTCCATCTAAAGCTAAGTAACAATGTTACTTTCATTTTATTTTCTTTCTTTCTTCTTTTCTCTGCATTCCCTAGACAGTGGCTTTCTCAAAAAATTAATTCTGCTGTAGGGAGTTTCCAATAAAAGCCCTGTTCAGGGTTAGATCATGGGGATCCCTTAGTCTCTCTAGTTTCTGACCTCTCACTAAACACTTGATTGTTTGCACAATATGTCTCATGTTGGGAGCTATCTGCAACACCATCTCTTGAAACATGAAGCACTCTACCTGTTCACTTGTTCAGTAGTGCCATCCTTGAGACACCAAATATGCCACCTTCCAAAGACAGCAATCCTTTTCCCTCACGTAATCTTCCCTCCATTCCTGACCCCCCTCTTCCTTTGTTAGATAGTAAGAATATATGGACCCAGATATAGGTAAGACTGTCCTCTTTGCCAGCAGGAAGTAACTACAGAAGAATGAGAGCTTTGTCTATTTACCCTTGTAACATTACAAGATCCAGATTTTTGAAGGGGGGAATTGTTACTATAAAACAGTCTTGATACCAGGGAATTCTCCATCCATTGCCCAAGATGGTTCCAGAAGGAGGTTCTTACACTGAGTGTGCCGAAAGCTAGAGATATGAATGGACAGGGCCCAATCACTTGTGGTAAACTAAAAAGATTAATGGATAGGGCCCAAGTGTGCTAAAATTTAAAAAATGAATGGATAGGACCCAGAGTATTCCAAAGGCTAGAAAGATAATTGAATTATAAAAAACAAAACAAAACCTCCCTCCCCTATCTCTATAAGAACTGTGGCCTTGAACAGGATGATAAAGATGGTTTTTGAGACTGGAGTCCACAATTCTCCCAGGTTGTGCAGAAACTGAATAAACCTCTTGCCTTTGCATCAGTACCTGCCTCATAAATTTGGCTTTTTGTGAAAACAGACACTGAACCTCCATTTATGTTTGAGAAAAAGATGAGTCTAAAAGACACCAGGGAATTTTGACAGGTATAGGGAGGGTTCTGTATTGTGATTGAGGTAGGGGTTACATAACTATACTTGTTTGTCAAAACTCATAGAACTAGCTCTTTCTGGTGTGACTCAGTAGACTGAGCATTGGGATGTGAACCAAAGGGTCTCTGGTTTGATTCCTAGTCAGGGCATATGCCTGGGTTGCAGACCAGGTCCCCAGTAGGGGAGACACAAGAGGCAACCACACATTGATGTTTCTCTCCCTCTCTTTCTCCCACCCTTCCCCTCTGTCTAAAAATAAATAAATAAAAATCTTTAAAATACCTCATAGAACTATATATCAAAAAGAATAAATTTTTGTGTATAAATAATATTTCAATTTTAAGAAGACCAAGACTAGTAAAAAACTGATTAATATATAATAATTCATTGATGAAATACTTGCATATATCAAAAATTGTGAAGTTGGCACCTAATGGAAGAAATTGACATACTTCTTCTTCTGGTAGGAATAGTGGTTTAGTAGTTGAACTGGCTAGGTCTTCTGCTTTTGGAGTTAAGAAGTTACTTCATATTGGAAGATCACAGAAATGGGAGGGCTTATTGTATATCCCCCAGATGAAGAGCATACACCCCATTGTAGGAGCCTGCCATTGTATTAGATGGCCATTTTATGAACAGAAAACAGAAGGATTTTTGTTCTATCCCTATGAGATTTTACCAGTGGGGTCTGCAAACTCACCCCTGCCTTCAACACTGCGAATGGTTTTTCTTGGGTTTGACTATGTTTTCAGAATTTTTAAAAATCTGCAAGTCATGTTAATATGCAAAGTTTGGAAGTGATTGGATTAAATGTTTATTCAGCAAACCTAAGTTGTATATTTCATAACACAAGATGCCAGGCATTAAACAAATGAAGTAAATTAAAAACAAAGAGGAAAGCCAGGACCTTAAGGATGACACACAACTGAAGGAGATAAAGGATTTCGATGCAAATGGTGAACCCAGGGTAGTATTGCTAGGTCTCAGGAAAGATGCTCTAGATGGCCTTATTTTATGCTGGAAGATTGTCCCACTCACCCAAGGAAGCCCCATGTTCCCCTTTCCTCTTCAGCACTAAATATGGCTCCCCTTTCCAACCTTTGCCTATCTTCTGGGCATTTTAGTTGTCTCTGCATAGCTCTCTGATTACTGAAAAGGTTTATCTTCTCTTTATTTCATTAAGCCTTTCAGTTGACACATCTGTGAAAATTGTCATTTTGTATATTTAACCTATTATTTTATTGGTCTCCTTGCCAACATCTTATTGAATTGAATTTCCTTTTATTTCTATGTTGTATTATATGTTTCCAATTGGTAATATTCTCATGAGATTCAAATTTCAAGAACTAAAGAGTCTTCTGTAAAATCTCACCTCTACTCCTGACCTTCAACTACCTCATTTCTTATTTATCTCTCCTGAGATATTTTGTGCATGTGAAGGCAAATAATTCATATAAGCATTCACACAAATCATTTAATCATTCTCTACTTGTTTAATGGTATATCCTGGGAATTATTACATATCAAGGCAAGGAATTTCCTCATTCTTTTTTCAGACTGTAGTGTACTACTTTGATGGAATGCATCATAAAATATTTAAGCAATCTACTACCGAGGGACATCATATTGTTTACAACCATTCTTTTTGATTTTTTTAAATATATAATCTTTATCCTGATTTCTGATTCTGATCTTTCATTGTTGGTATATAAAAATGCCTTTGATGTCTTGGCTGGTGTGACTCAGTGGATCGAGTGCAGGCTGCGAACCAAAGGGCTGCTGATTCAATTCCCAGCCAGGACACATGCCTAGATTGTGGGCTGGATCCCTGGTGGGGGGCACATGAGAGACAAGCACACTTTGATGTTTCTCTCCCTCTCTTTATCCTTCCCTTCCCCTTTCTCTAAAAATAAATAAATAAAATTTTTTTAAAAAATGCCTTTGATTTCTGAATATCAACTTTGAACCCTGCTGTTTTGCCAAATATGTTTATTAGGTTGAGTGGTTTTTTTGGTGGAGTCTATAAGCTTTTCTGTGGACGCTATCATATCATCTGCAAAAAGTGACAGTTTTATTTTCTCATTTCCAATTTGGATGACTTCTTTTTCTATTTCTTGTCTGATTGCTGTGGCTAGGGCTTCCAATACAATGTTGAATGGAAGTGGTGAAAGCAGACGTCTTGTTCCTGGTCTTAGTGGGAAAGATTTTAATTTTTCCCCATGGCATATGCTATTGGCTGTAGGTTTTTTGTATATGGCCTTTATTATGTGGAGGAATGCTCCCTCACTCCCATTTTGCTAAAGGTTTTTTATTATAAATGAATGCTGTACCTTTCTAATGCTTTTTCTGCATCTGTTGATATGATCATGTGCTTTTTGTCTTTCCTTTTGTTTACATGATGTATTACGTTTATTGATTTGCTAATGTTGTACCATCCTCACATCCCTGGGATGAATCCCAGTTAATTATATTGTATGATCTTTTTAATGTATTGCTGGATGCAGTTTGACAAAGTTTGTTGGGGATTTCAGTGTCTATATTCATCAGCAATATTGGCCTGTAATTTTCTTTCTCTGTTGTGTCTTTGTCTGGTTTTGGAATTAGGATAATGCTGGCTTCATAAAACCAGAGATATTGAAATAAAGAACAAACTGACAGTAACCAGAGAGGAGGGGGGAGAGGGATATAGGAGAAAATAGGGGAAGGGCCATCAAGGAACATGTATAAAGGGCACATGGACAAAGCCAAAGGGGGTAGGGTTGAGGGTAAGAGGCAAGGATAGGTAGGGCCAGAGCACATGGTGGGGTGAAAATTAGACAACTGCACTTGAACAATAAAAAATAAACATATATTATATATTTATAAATATAATAAATATATATTATACTAAATATTATATATTTAATCTTTATTATATTTTTCACATTATCATTTAGTCCCCTTACATCACCCTCACCCCAGCAATCACCATACTGTTGTCCATGTCCATGAGTCCTTTTTCCTTTTGGCTCAATACCTCCACTCTTTAACCTCTCCATCCCCTGCTAGCTGTCATATGTTCTACATCTATGAGTCTGTCTCTGTTTTGCTTGTTAGTTCATTTTGTTCATTAGATTTCACATATAAGCAAAATCATATGGTATATGTCTTTCTCTGACTGACTTATTTCACTTAGCATAATGTTCTCCAGGTCCATCCATACTGTTGCAAAGGGTAAAAATTTCTTCTTTTTTGTGGCTGAGTAAAATGCCATTATGTAAATGTCCAATCATTGTTTTATCCACTGATCTATTAATGTGCACTTGGGCTGTTTCTGTATCTTGGCAACTGTAAGTAATGCTGCAATGAACATAGGGATGCATTTATTCTTTCTCTTTTTATTTTTTTATTATTGTTCAAGTAAAGTTGTCTCCATTTTCCTCTCACCACTCCCCCCTCCCCACACATCTGCACCTCCTGCCCTTGGTCCTACCCCCTTTAGCTTTGTCCATGTGTCCTGTATACATGTTACTTGATGAGACTTCTTCTGTTTCCCCCCATTATCTCCTCTACCCACCTCTCTGGTTATTGTCAGTTTGTTCTTTATTGTAGTGTCTCTGGCTATGTTTTGCTTGCGTGTTTGTTTTGTTGATTAGGTTCCACTTATAGGTGAGATCATAAAGTATTTCTCTTTCACTGCCTGACTTACTTCCATTAGCATAATGCTTTCCAGTTCCATCCATGTTATTGAGAAGAGTAGGAGCTCCTTCTCTTTTTCTACTGAGTAGCATTCCATTGTGTAAATGTACCACAGTATTTTGGTACACTTGTTTACTGGTGGGCAGTTAGGTTGCTCCCAGCACTTGGCAATTGTAAATTGTGCTGCTATCAACATTGGGGTGCATAGATTCTTTTGAACTGGTGTTTCAGGATCCTTGGGGTATAATCCCAACAGCGATATTGCTGGTTCAAAAGGCAGTTCCATTTTTAGTTTTCTGAGAAAATTCCACTCCATTTTCCAGAGTGGTAGCACCAGTCTTCATTCCCACCAACAGTGCACTAGGGTTCCCTTTTCTCCACAGCCTCTCCAACACTTGTTTGTTCATTTGTTTATGGTGGCCATTCTCACCAGATGGGAAGAATTAACATCATTAAAATGTCTATACTACCCAAAACAATCTTTAGATTCAACACAATTCCTATTAAGATTCCAATGATGAATTTCACAGATCTACAGCAATTATTTCACACACAAAAAAAATGTATGGAACCAGAAAAGACCCTGCATAGGAACTGTGATCCTGAGAAAAAAGAACAAAGTTAGAGAAATCATGCTACCTTATATCAAACTAACTAGAAAGCCATAGTTAGCAAAACAGCATGGTACTGGCATAAAAGACACAGAGATCAATGGAACAAAACAGAGTCACCATTTAAGAGAGTCAATACATGGTCACTATTCATTGATTAAACTACCTTTAGTCCATTGTATGTGCTTGTTTCTTCTGTCAAATATTAATTGACTGTAAAAGTGCAGGTTTATTACTGGGCACTCTATTTTGTTCCATCGATTTTTGTGTCTGTTTTTATGCGAGTACCATGCTGTTTTAATTACTATGGCTTTGTAGTATAGTTTGATATTAGGTCTCATGATTCCTGTAACTTCTTTTTCTTTCTCTGGATTGAAGTTGCTATGTGGGGTCTTTTCTGGTTCCATATAATTTTTTTTGAAATATTTCTTCTAGATCTGCAAAATACATCATTGGAATCTTGATAGGAATTCCATTGAATTTATAGATTGCTTAGGTAGTATAGAAATTTTAGTGATGTTAATTCTTCCTATCCATGTACCTGGTATGTGCTTACACTAATTTGTATCTTTTGTTTCTTTCTTCAGTGTCTTATACTTTTCAGAGTACAGATCTTTTACATCCTTGGTTAGGTTTAATCTTAGGCATTTTATTCTTTTTGAAACAATTGTAAATGAGATTATTTTTTAATTTCCCTTTCTGTTAGTTCATTATTGGCATATAAAAATGCAACTGATTTCTGAATATTAATTTTGTATCCTGTTACTTTTCTGAATTCATTTATTGTTTTTAGTAGTTTCTTGGTGGAATCTTTGGGGTTCTCTATGTACAGTATCATGTCATCTATAAACAAAGATAGTTTCACTTCTCCTTTTCCAATTTGGATGCCTTTTTTAAAGAATTTATTTATTTTTACTTTTAGAGAGGGGGTAAGGGAGGGAGAAAGAGAAGGAAGAAACATCAATGTGTGATTGCCTCTCACACACCCCCTACTGGGGAACTGGCCTGCAACCCAGGCATGTGCCCTGACTGGGAATCCAACTGGTGACCCTTTGCTTCACAGTCTATGGCTCAATCCACTGAGCCACACCAGCCAGGGCCCAATTGATAGGCTTTTATTTCTTCTTCTTGGCTAACTACTGTGGCTAGGACTTTTAGTACCATGCTGAATAAGAGAGGTAAAAGTGAACAACTCTGTCTTGTCCCAATCTTAAGGGAAACACTTGTTGTTTTTGTCCATTGTGTATGATGCTGGTAGTGAGCTTTTCATTTATGGCCTTTATTATGTTTAGGTATGTTCCCTATATTCCCACTTTGCTGAGAGTTTTTATCATAAGTTGGTGCTGGGTTTTATCAAAAGCTTTTTCTTCATCTATTGATATAATCATGTGGTTTTTAATCATTATGTTTATGTGGTGAATCACATTTATTGATTTGCAAATGTTATACAATCCTTGCATTCCCAGAATCAATCCCACTTGATCATGGTGTGTGATCTTTTTGATGCATTGCTGTATTCAGTTTGCTAATATTTTGTTGAGGACTTTAGCATCTATATTCATCAGTGATATTAGTGTATAATTTTCTTTCTTTGTAGTGTCTTTATCTGGCCTTATAAAATGAGTTTGGGAGTCTCTTTCCTCTTGAATTTTATGGAATAGTTTTAGCAGGAGAGGTATTAGTTCTCAGAATGTTTGATAAAATTTACCTGTGAAGGCCATCTGCTCCAGGGATTTTGTTGGGATTTTTTTATTATTATTATTATTGCTTCAATTTCATTAAGTGTAATCTGTCTATTCACATTCTCTGATTCTTTATGATTTATTTTTGGAAGATTGTAATGTTTCTAGGAATTTATCCATTTTCTCCAGTTTTGTTGACATAAGTTGTCCATAATATTTTCTTACAATCCTTTGTATTTCTTCAGTGTCAGTTGTTATTTCTCCTCTTTCATTTCTGATTTTTATTTGAGTCCTTTCTCTTTTTCTTGATGAGTCTGGTAAAAGGTTTTCCAATCTTACTTATCTTTTTAAAGAAACAGCTCTTGGATTCATTGATATGTATCTTTTATTTTTACTCTATTTAATTTATTTCTACTCTGATCTTAATTATTTCCTTTCTTCTGCTCACACTGGGCTTTGCTTGTTGTTCCTTTTCAAATGCTTTTAAGTGTAAGAGTAGATTATTTATTTGAGCTTTTTCTTGTTTCATGAGATAAGCCTGTAATGCTATGAATTTTCCTCTTAGGATTGCTCTCCCGGTGTCCTGCTGATTTTGGATTATTGTGTCCTCATTTTCATTGGTTTCAAGGTATCTTTTGATTTCTTCCTCGATCTCATTGTTCACCCATTCATTGTTTAATAATATGTTATTTAGCTTCCATGTATTTTCATGTTTTTTTCAGTGTTCTTCTTGTGATGCATTTCTGGTTTCAAATCATTGTGGTCTGAAGAGATGCTTGATATTATTTCAATCTTCTTAAAATTATTGAGACTTGGTTTGTTTCCTAGCATGTGGCCAATCCTAGAAAATGTTCCATGTACATTTGAAAAGTATATGTATTCTGCTACTTTGGGGTAAAACACTTTAAAGATATCAATTAAATCCATTTGATCTAGTGTGTCATTTAAGGCTGCTGTGTTGTTATTGATTTTCTGCCTGGAAGATATATCCACTGAAGTCAATAGGGTGTTAAAATCCCCAATAATTACTATATTTCTGTCAATCTCTCCTTTTATGGCCATCAAGATTTGCTTTACACATTTAAGTGCTCGTATATTGGGTGCATAAATGTTTACAAGGATTATATTCTCTTGTTGGATTGTTCCCTTTATCATTATGTAGTGTCCTTCTAGTCTATTACTATATATAGCCTTAATTTTAAAGTCTATTTTGTCAGATATAAGTACTGCTCCCCAGCATTTTTTCCCATTTGCATGAATATCTTTTTCCAACTCTACTTTTAGTCTGTGTGTATCTTTTTATCTGAAATGGGTCACTCGGAGGCAGCATAATATAGGTCTTGTTTTCCTATTCATTCAGCTACCCTTTGTTTTTTGGCAGGAGCATTTAAGCCATTTACATTCAAGGTGATTTTTTAGAGATATGTATTTAGTGTTATTTTATTGTTAGATTATTTTCCTCTGTGTTTTATTTCCCCTTTCTCTTTTTCTTCTTTTTCTTCTAACAAGCTTTTCAATATTTGTTGCAGTACTGCTTTGGTGTGAAAAAAACTCTTTTAGCTTTTTCTTGTCTGGGGAGCTCTTTATTTCTCCTTCAATTTTAAATGATAGCCTTGTTAGGTAAAGTAGTCTTGGTTGTAGGTAATTGCTTTTCATCACCTTGAATATTTCATGCCACTTCCTTCTAGCCTGAAAAGTATCTGACTAGTAATTAGACAACAGTCTAATTGTGCTCCCTTGTAAGTAACTACCTGCTTTTCTCTTGCAGCTATTAGGATTCTCCTTATCTTTAAGCCTTGTCATTTTAATTATGATGTGTCTCAGTGTAGGCCTCTTTGGGTCCAACTTGTTTGGGACACTCTGAGATTCCTAGATTTGTGTAACTTTTTCCTTCATCATATTATGGAGGTTTTCCATCATTATTTCTTCAAATAGGTCCTCAATCCCTTGCTCACACTTGTCTCCTTCTGATATTCTCATGATGCAGATGTTATTAACACTCATGGTATCCAAGATGTTTCTTAAGCTTTCTTTCATTTTTTTTTCATTCTTTTTTCACCCTGGCTGGTGTGGCTCAGTGGATTTGGTGCCAGCCTGTGAACCAAAGGGCTACTGTTTTCCTAGCCAGGGTACATGCCTGGGTTGTGGGCCAGGTCCTCCAGTAAGGAGACACATGAGAGGCATCCACACATTGATGTTTTTCATCCTCACTTCCTCCCTCCCTTCCCCTCTCTTTAAAAATAAAATCAATAAAATCTTTAAAAAAAATTTTTTTTACCTTTTGATGCTCTGCATGATTGCTTTTTCCTACCTTGTTTTTCAAAACACTGATTCAATCCTCTGCTTCATCTAACCTATTATTTATTCCTTCCAGTGTATTATTTATATCAGATACTGCATTTTTATTTCTGACTGATCTATTTTATTGTTTCTATGTTTTTTTCAGGTTGTTGAGTATCTTTATAATTATTACTCTAATCTCTCTATCTGCTAAATTGGTTACTTCCATTTCATCTAGTTCTGCAAAATTCTCTTGTTCTTTCATTGGGGGTTTGTTTCTTTGTCCTCCCATTTTGTCTGCTTCTTTTTATTTTCTGCTTTAGATGTTAAACTAGTCAGCAGTCTACTACAACAATTGCTAATCTAATCAATCTCTAATCAGCAGTCAGGTTTAAGTACCAGAGAGTGGGACAGAGTAATACCTGTTGTGGGGCTATTGCATTCCCTCGGGCTGATGCCATTCAATGAGGAGTGCTCTGCCTGAGAGCTGACTCTTGCAGTATGAGGTATGACACAGCACATTGATCCTGGAGCTCTTCCTTCAGTTCTCTCCCCAGAGCCAATTAACCCCAGACTTTTCTCAACTATCTCTAGTCCACTCCAGGGTAAGAGACTGCAAATGAAACTTTGTGCTTTGGCCCTTTAAAGGCTCTCTGTGTCTCCAGTTGTCTCTCTCTGGCAAATAGAACTCCAGTTGCTTTTCACAGTGGATGTTATCTGGGTTTCTTTCCAGCTTTGGTGTTTTGGGTAGGGAGCCCAGTTTGGGGTTTAGACCTCATACTTCTCAGTGGGAACCCTCCAGCCACTGAAATATCCCTCCAGCACGTCAGCTGCCACCTGTGGGAGCCCAGCCAGCCCTCTCATGCCTCCTCTGCATTCCCTACCAGCCACATTGTGCTAAAGTGTTTTCTCCTCTCTGTCTGGAGTTGAAAGGCTTCTCTCAAGTTATTCAAGATGAAATAATCTACAAATTAGCCATAATTCCAGATTACAGATTAATCCCAAATTGGTCCTGGGAAGAGGTTAATGTATCTTTCACTTACTCTTCTGCCATCTTGTCCAATCTTTTTTCTCTGTCTAAGAGAGGAATTGTTACAGAACAAAACAAGGGGGGCCTGGGATGATATACTATTATTGAAAGAGGGGCCCGGGTCCGTTATGTCCGCTGCCAGAGGAAAGACGTCTCTCAGTGCCAGAGATTTGTGAAAAGGAAAGGAAATGTTTCTTTAATGCTATACAAACTTCAATTAGTGACCTAATGTCTTTACCAAAATCCGAAAGTCCCTTAAAAACACCCACAAACACACAGTCCTTCCTTCCTTCCCCCTTTGCCCAGTCCAGAGTACCGTATCTCAGGGAAGGAAATAGAAGTCCATGGCTTAGGTAGTCCTCTGGTTCTTCTCAGTTAGTACTTCCCTCTCGACTGGGAGACCTCCCTGGGTTCCCGGCACCCTCGGCTGAGTCACCGGGAATCTCTGCTAAAACCAGGTGGTGGTTCCCCCTTCTAAAGCTGTGGGGGCCCCACTCTGCCAGGCCGCGTGGTTCTCTTCTCAGGGCTGCAGGAATCTACACTCCGTCAAGTCCGCGTGCTTCTCCTTCTCAAAGCAGCATGCTTCTCCTCCTCAGGGCTGCGCATGGCTCTTCTCCTCAAAGCAGCATGGTTCTCCTCTCAGGGCTGCGCATGGCTCTTCTCCTCAATGGCTGCCAAATCTGGGTTTTTAAATCCCCGCGGCCAATCTTCCTCTGCAGCCCCATTTCCGACTCCTCCCACACTTGGCTTCACATGCCGGAACTCATATCCTTCCAGCTTTACCGGGCTGCCATCATGAGTCTGGGCAGGCATGGCCCCATGTCCTGGAGCCAATCCTCTCTGAGCTCCCACGCAGGCGCTGTAACTCAGGGGACCCGCCCCACCCAGTTACATCTAAGTGGGGAAGTTACTTCTAGGTGGGGAAGTTACTTCTGGGTGGGGAAGTTACTTCTGTTCCCCTGTCTTAGAGCTGATAACAGCTACTTAACATATCTATGCAACCAGCCAAAGGCTATAGATATGTTAAATGACCACGCCAGAGCTTAGCTGCAAGGCTTTTGCTATGCTAAACAGCTCTCAATGGCCCTGCTTCATTTGTCCCTTCCCCCAACCCACACCCTGGGGTGGGGGATGGAGACATCCCAAAATCTCCTGGACACCTTAAGTTCTGGACTCCATTTCAAATGCCTATTTGGGGGCCCCCCTCTTGGCTGCACCCTGTAACAGAATTGCTGGATCAAAGGGTACATGAATTTTTAATTTTGAAATTTATTTCCAGAATGTCTTTCATAGAGGCTGCACCAGTAGAAACCCCCATCAGATATGTGTGAGGACAGCTGTTTTCATGTTCTACTGACAAAGTAAGGTGGTATCACTCTGAATGTTAACACACTGCTCAGTGAAACACTGGCACTCAGTACACTCATCTGTGGCAGAAGGCAGGTACTTTCCTAACACAGCATTCATTTACACTTGTGTTCTCCAAGCTCTGGTGCTGTTTTCTACTATGTTGCTAGTCTTTTGTTTGTGGAGGACTCTTTAATAAATTAGAGAAATGAGCTTTTTCTGTGATATTAGTGGCATATCCCCATTTCTCCCAACTTATTATTTGGTTTTTGACTTTGCTACATGGTGTACACAATACCTATTTTTTTCATGTAGCTAACTTTATTAGTCACCATTCTTCTGGGCTCTGTTTTTCCTGAATTTTCTTCTCCTGGGCTTAGTCAGAAAAGCTTATACATATAAAATATGTTATTTATAACACTGTATGTTTTCTTTTGTGCCCTTTCCATTCACCTTCATTTCAGCAATAGCTTAATATTGGTTTTCTTGATTCCTTGCTATACTCCAGCAGCTCACATTTCAACTCCTCATGTGTTGGGAACTGCCCTGACTGGTATCAGAAGCTGAAACCCCCACCTAGGCTAAGGCTAAGGGAACACCCTTGGAACCATAAGCCAGCAAGGAGACAAAAGCTTATCTCCCTGGCAGGAATGCTGCTTCTGCTGCTTTATTCATAACTGAACCCCAAAAAGCTTGGTCAGTTAGCCAAAGACGGGTAAGATTCCCCAAGGGGGGAACGACCTAAGACAGGCACGATCACTTTGGGAGGCCCCCCAAAAGAAGGATTTGGGGGGCTGCAGCAAAAGGGGGTGATGGACCCTCACTCCTCGGCTTTGACATAGCCTGAGTTCTCATCATCTGGGAGAAAATCTCCTTATTGCCTTAGTTCCCTTGCTCCACCTAAGCCTGAAACAATGACAGGGTGGTGTAGCTCTGTGCTGAAAAGGGCGGATTCCCCGGGTGATCAGGCCTAAGAAAGAATATGTAAATTACTGTGAAACCTTCTTTGTTTAGAATGCTCTCAGTTGAATAAGAGGGGTCCAAGGAGGAAGTTAGTTTGTTCCTCAAAGTCTTACAGCTCTTTGACCCCAACTCAATAGACCAGCAGAGTTCCTTGTTTTCTATAGTTCCTTACTTCCCACTGATATGTACTGTACTTTACCTGAATTATTATGCAAAATAAGCCCAATAAAAGTAGGTATGGACGGTAAATTGGGGTGCTCCTCACTAGAAGGGGTGGCCATTTCATCCCTACTTCTCCACAGAAACTAGTTTGTCTCTGTGCATGTTTTTTCTCACGTGTTTTTTCGTCGAGCCATCTGCAGTGTTCCGTGATCACTGCTGGCCGGTGACCCATGCAACACTCATGGTCTCTTGTGTCTTTCTTCACTTCTTGTATTTGTGCTGTATGCTCTTGTTCCATAGAGATGAAGGTTTCATTAAGGTTTTTGTTTTTGTTTGCTTGCTTTATATATAAATATATACTATATTAATACAAGGTGGGGCAAAAGTAGATTTACAGTTGTTCATATGGAAAATAATACAATAATTAATAAATCATAATACCGGGGTAAATTTTGTGTTGCACATACTCACAACTGTAAACCTACTTTTGTACCCCTGCCCTGTATAATACTGTTATAGATGCTAGAACAGCATCTATTAAAAAAGACTACAAGAACAAATAATGAGGGAAAAGGTTGAAAAAAGGCAAGCAGCAAATTAAGAAAATTTACAAAACAGGGTTTCTGTGGGGCTGACAGAATTCTAACCCATTAAATATGTTACATGTTTATATTATTAATACATATTAAGTGATTGTATATTGATAAGATATTTAGATATGAAAAGAAGTAAAATCAGCTCTCAAGCCAGTTGTAGTTTCATTATAACCAAATATTTTGTGTGAGTTTGTTTAATTGGCTTTGCACAGGAGATCATGGTAGGCGTGTGGGTGAAAATATGATGTCTCTCTTCTCTACTCCATTTGCAGAGGAGCTCCTACAAGTATGGATCTCCTTATTTAGTCCCATCTCCACTGCCTCTTAGACTAACATGGGGTTCTGAGAAGCTCCTTCAGTTAGCCACACAGTGTGTTCTGGTTTCAACAACCAAGGTATTGGGTTGAATACCAATTCCTTGGGTTGAAATTTGGGTTTAAATTTCAAAGTGTGCCTGTTAGCTTTAAGAAATTTACTTTTCTTGCTGATGTTGAGACCTACCACTAAGCTTCTTTCTTCAATGTGCCCTGCATTATACTCATTGCTTTCACTGACCCTTCTAAGCATCTGAAATCTGGGAGTGGTTAGGTTCTTCCTCAGTTTACTGAAGGTGGAGTGTATGTTTTCATTTGCCATTTTCCTTGATGCTTTTCAGAAAATTTCTACAAATAAAAACCAGGAAATGTAGAGTATATGCCTTAATATTAAATATAAGTCTCTAATTCCTTAAGCTTTTGGTTTTACAAATGTCTTCTGTTATCCTATCACCACATGGTAACTCTGGCATCTTATTTTCAAGCCTTAATCATTTAGTTTAATGTTGCCAAATTCACCTGGTTTTCATCTCAGAGTTTATGATTTTGTTAAAATTTATTTCTTTTACTTGTTATTCACAAAAATATTCCCCTGAGACATCCATTTCCTTCAGTGCTCTACACACTGATCTTGCCACTGTTTTCTGACTATAAACTAGGACGACAGGAACTAAATGTTATTATATATTTGACATACACCTTATTATGAACCTTGCTGTCCAGAAGGTATCCAGCTATGTAATATGAAAAACACAAATATTTATTGAAGATACAAGTTACAAGAAGCATTGTACATAGGACAATGGTGTCTCAGTCATCTTCAAATTAGGCACATTGGGACCTCACACAGTTCTCCCAGTCACTGTCAGCCGCCTTACCATATTTTCCTGAATCTCACTGATAGTATGAAATCTCTTCCCTTTCAAAGATGACTTTAGTGTTTGGAAAAGCCAGAAGTCACAGGGTGCCAAATTTGGGCTTTAGGGGATCTGAATCACCTGAGTTGTTTGATGTTTCACCAAAAAATCTCTGTTTAAGACATGATGCATGAGTGATCATGTTGTCATGATGAAGCTGCCAGTCACCAGTTGCCCATTGCTATGGCCTTCTGAATCATCTTGATAGTTCATGTAAAGGAATGATCAAGCTTAATGCAAAATTTGACACAGGTTAATTGCTCTACTCACTCAGTCATTTTGAATCCAGTGGCCACACAGTACACATGCTCACTCAATAGCATCTACCACCCCCACTGACCAGTACAGTGAAAACATCATTGTTCGTGGATGCACATTCCAGTCCACTCACCTTGGCTTCCAGGTTACATAGATGTTGCACAGTTTGTGTTATATTGACAATGGCTGGACTTTTATTGGACAGACTCTCTCTCTCACAATAGATAGATAGATAGATAGATAGACAGATAGATGATAGATAATTGATCCTGTCATTTTTTTGAAAGTATGTGAGTGTGGCACTTAGAGACATGTGTGTGTACTTTGGAGTCACTTCACACTGACTCTTGTGCCAACTAGACCTGCCCAACATCACAATCCCTGATGGTGGCTATTCCCCAATCATGGTGTTACAGGGTACAGCCAAGAGGGGGGGACCCCAAATAGGCATTTGAAATGGGATCCAGAACTTAAGGTGTCCAGGAGATTTTGGAATGTCTCCATCCCCCCCACCCACCCAGGGTGTGGGTTGGGGGAAGGGACAAATGGAGCAGGGCCATTGAGAGCTGTTTAGCATAGCAATAGCCTTGCAGCTAAGCTCTGGCATGGTCGTTTGGCATATCTATAACCTTTGACTGGTTGCATAGATATGTTAAGTAGCTGTGATCAGCTCTAAGCCAGGGGAATGGAAGTAACTTCCCCACCCAGATGTAACTGGGGAGGGGCGGGTCCCCTGAGTTACAGCGCCTGTGTGGGAGCTCAGAGAGGATTGGCTCCAGGACATGGGGCCATGCCTGCCCAGACTCATGATGGCAGCCCAGTAAAGCTGGAAGGATACGAGTTCTGGCATGTGAAGCCAAGTGTGGGAGGAGTCGGAAATGGGGCTGCAGAAGAAGATTGGCCGCGGGGATTTAAAACCCAGATTTGGCAGCCATTAGGAAAGAGAACCATGCTGCTTTAGGAAGAGAGCCATGCGCAGCCGTGAGAAGAAGAGCCATGCACAGCCCTGAGAAGAGAACCATGCGCAGCCCTGGAGGAGAACCATGCTGCTTTAGGGAGGAGAACCATGCGCAGCCCTGAGAGGAGAGAACCATGTGGCTATGGAGGTGCAGAGAAGATCACAGTCATTGGAGAGAGAGCCACACAACTTTAGCAGAGTGAAGACTCCCACAGCCCTGAGAGAGAGAGAACCACGCGGCCTTGACAGAGTGGGGACTCCCATGGCCCTGGGAGAGAGGACCACGTGCCTTTGCCAGAGTGGGGACCCCCCCCCCTGCAGCTTTAGAAGGGGGAACCACCACCTGGTTTTAGCAGAGATCCTGGCGACTCAGCTGAGGGTGCCGGGAACCCAGGGAGGTCTCCCAGTCGAGATGGAGGACTAACTGGGAAGAACCAGAGGACTGCCTGAGCCATGGACTTCTATTTCCTTTCCTGTGATACGGTACTCTGGACTGGGCAAAGGGGGAAGGGAGGAAGGACTGTGTGTTTGTGGGTGTTTTAAGAGACTTTAGGATTTTTGATAAAGACATTAGGTCGCTAACTGAAGTTTGTATAGCATTAAAGAAACATTTCCTTTCCTTTTCACGAATCTCTGGCATTGGGAGATGTCTTTCCTAGGGCAGCAGACATAACGGACCCAGGGCCTTCTTTCAATAATAGTATATCGTCCCAGGCCACCCTTGTTGTGTTCTGTAACAATGCCAAAACAGGACAGACTTTGAAAAAGAGTCAAGCAAAGTCACATTCCAGGCAGCATCACTGGGCTAGCCTAGGAAGACAGGGTGAATGATGAGGAGAAAACTGTATGGTCAATGTCAAGGGCACACTAAGATGGTCTGTGAGAACCCAAGCTAGAAACTGAAGGAGAAATTACCAAAATTATTTAATAAAGTAACATTCAGTCATTCAACTTCCATATTCTTTAAAGAGAACAATTGTACATTGTAAAGGTTTAGCTTATCAGTTTCTAGAGAGTAACCGGTCTTCAGGAATCCCACCCAAAATGAGGCCAGTTTCTGACACCCAGTCCTTGTTAGGGTAAGGGTCTTATCCAGAAGGTTTGTGGGTAAGCCTTGTCTGATGGCATCTGAATATCACTTGTGTGTCCCTCTTCATAAAGCTGATTCTGAGTGAAGGACCACTTTTAACAGCCACCTTCCCTGGGTCTCTGTCTGCCACCACAGAGTATCTGTGAGCCATTGAAGGAAGCTCACATTTGGATGCAGAAGCTAATCAAAGATTTCAGACTTTTGTTAGAGCCATAACCACTTAGAGAGGGGAAACAAGTTTATTAGCATCCTTAGATGCATGGTTTCTGGAGAAAGTCCTCTCCCTGGAAGCATCTCGGAGCGTACTGTACTCTAGTAGAGTTACAGCATCCCTGCAGTTGTCTTCCCATGAGACATTCTGGCTTCATGGGTCACCTCTCAAGTGAAAGCTCAGTCATGTTGCCTCAATCTAGAGAGTTATACTTTAAGTCGGGGGTAACAAATGGCCCTCTGTACATGGAATCATACTGAAGACATGTGTGGTTTATCCTTTAGTGAATATAACAAACAACTGGAAAGTTTTATTGTGTCTCTTAAAAAATTTTCAAGAACTTACTTCATTGGCCAGCATTCTGCACAATAACAGTATTAGTGGTGACTGTTCCTGTTTAGGTCAGTGCTGTCCACATGTGTCCCGTGGTCCTGCACTTGACCGTGTTACTTGTTTACATATAGGTAATGCCTTTGAGATGGTGGTGTTTTCTCTCTTCCAGCTTTCCACACCACCCTGACACCTGACATTTGCAAATAGATATTTAGTGACTTTACCTCCCTCCAGGCCACCATCTGCTGCAGGTGTTCATCACCCATGCAAAAACATTTGACCCATTCGTATTTGGTGCCAACTTTAGGCACCTGGTCCCTTGAGCGCACTGTGGATACCTGATATTCCTAGGCTTTGCCCATTTATTCATTCTACATTCTATAATACATTCACTACTTTCACATGTAGAACTGAATACAACAAATATTTACTCATAAGTTGTGCAGTATTAAAGACAACATAAAATATTCTTAATGAATAAAAATGCTATCATATACCACAGCCCCTACACACCAGTTTGCACATTCTCTCTGAGATCTCATCTGTAGCTGTGCTGTTAAGGTCCTCCTTGCTTCCCTTTTCTTTCTTGATTGGCTTCTCTTCATTTTATTCTAAGGTCTCCTTCTCTACCAAGTGAAGCAAACCATGAATTAAAATACAATATTTCTCCATGGTCTAATTAGCAGGGTGCCCCATTCTGCTGATGTCAGGATGCCTTATCAGACTAGGCCTTGGAACTGCCACACAAATCAAGGGTCTTAAAGTGCTTTCCAGCAGGAAAATACAATCAGATGTTTGGGAGGGGGGGGGTTGCCTCAAATTTAATTTTCCATCTTGCCTTTAATGTAACAGTTTTTCAGGAAGCTTTACTTGGGGCCTAGGGCAGTCTTCCCTAAAATATACCACTTCAGCATGTTGACTATTTTGAATTAAACTTATTTAAAAAGCAGATGGTGCAAAAGAATGTTTTTTTTCTCTCAGGATGCAGCAAATACATATCTTCTGTAAAAGGTACTCCTTCCCCACCCCTGAACCTGGAGACTGAGTCATTCTTATTTCAAGGTTAGAGAATTCAGGGTGAAGAAGCCTATATAAACAAATCTTGTTACTTCTTTATTAATGTAATACCCAAGCCAAATCTTTGCTTAGATTCTTCATAATAAATTCTCAAACCTAAGTTTATTTGTCATGTTGAATCCTCACAAATGTATTATTTCTTTATGTAAAAAAATATAAAACTGCCTACTTTTTGGCCACTATCTGAGATTAATTTTATGATCTGTGTACAAGAAATTAAGTTGGTTTTCTCCTGTTAATCTGCCTTGTGTCAATATTATTATTACTCTAGCCACAAATACTCAAGAGGAAAATTTTCCTCCCCCTCATACTTTTTGAAAACATGACTTCTATATTCTGCTACAGAGAGAATGGAGGATGGAAGAGATGAGGGAGGGAGGAGGTTAGGTGAGAAGGAGAGGGAGCATGAGAGAAACCCACCCATTGTTCTTGGAGGCCAATATCATTCTGTGCCCTCCTTTCTCAGGCTCATCACCAATGTAATGACTACTCATAGCTTTTAAGAAAAAAAAAGAAGAAAGATGACTTTCCAAAATGTGTAGATCAACTGTAACAGGTCCTAAAGGTAACACAAAAGGGCAGAAGATACTTTTGAATTCTGGAAACATGCTACTTTTCTTTTCTTTAAAAGTGATTTTTAATTGCTTTTTCAGCAGACAGTGTGGGCTTTATAATTACTTTTGCTGCTATCCATGTTTCTCAGGGAATAACCTATTTCCTTAGAACAGGAACTTGCCTTTTATACTTTTCTGTATAATTATTTAGGATATACATTATTTTAAAAAAAGAATGTAGCATTCTTGATATCTGAGAGACAGAATGTATGATAGCTACCAGTGGTTAGCAGCCCTTTTTGGTAGGGTTTCTGAAACTGAACAATAAATACATAGTTTCCATTCCTAGAAAATTATAAAATTACTATAAAATTTTTTGATAGTCTGGTTAACTCAAACAGTCAAATATTTAGGGGGAGTTTATTTCAGCTTTGTTTGACCTCTGTGGTGCTAAAGATGGGGCATTCCTCCATCTCAGCCTGGTTGCACCTCTCTGCCCCAGGCCACCATGTGGTCCACATGCACATAGTCCCACAAAACTTCTCTGAACTTTTTAGGAAGGTAATTTCTCTCCTGTAAACTTACATACATTTTCTGGGCTTACTCCCATACTTATTTTCTAATTCTTGTCAGTTAATTTGGTCATTCATTCATTGCACTTATTTAGTGACTACTACATCCAAAAACTCCCACACAGGGTTATCTTGCAATGGCCCCTTCTGTTAAGAACACATCTTTTACTAGAACTTCAACAACATGAACCAACCTGAATCCCAGGTCTTATGATAACTCCAGTGTTCTACATAAGGGTGGTATTTCATGAACATTTTCTCCTATGTAACTGCAAGGGAGAGTACTAAAGACACCTGATATAATACATGCCCTCCCTCACCATATCTTCCTTTCCCAGGGACAGCAGGACACAGCTAAATAAGAGGGAAAGATTTGGGCTCAAGCAGACTTTTGCTGTTGATCATGAATATATGACTTGCACAGGTTGGATGTGGGACAGGTACTGAGACTCTTAACCTCAGATTCCACTCTGGAAACTAATTCACAAGATTGCTGTAAGAATTAATGAGGACCTAGCACAAGCTGTGACAATACATGTAGCTCTCTGTTTTTACCCTAACTCCCAGGTCCCTCAGAGCTCATTGAGTCACAGATGGAGAGCCTGCAAAACAGCTGGACACTTTTTTTTAAATCAATGCTCTTCTGGTATGATTTACATACAATAAAAAACATCATTTATTGCCATATTATAGATTGATAAGTTTAGACTAATGGTTATCTGTGTACCCACCATGCAATCAAGACATGGAACATTTTCATTACCCCAAATATTTTTATGCTAATTTATAGTCAATTCCCTCACCACTCCCAGTCCAGGTGAAAACTAATCTGTTTCCTTTCACTATAGATTAGATTTCTTTTGTCTGAAGTTCATGCACATGGAATTTTGTGACATGCACACTCTTGTGTTGTTATGCACATCAATATTTTGGCCCTTTTCACTGTTCAGTAGTATTCCATTGTTCAAATAAACATTTGTTTACCCATCACCAGTTGATAGACTTTTAAGTTGTCTACATTTAGAGCTATTGTAAAAAAAAAAAAAAGCTACATGAACATTTGTGCACAGTGTTTGTGTGGACATGTGTTTTCATTTCCCTTTTATAAATACCAAGAAATAGAAGGCTTTATTCATATGGCAAGTGTTAATTTTTATAAAATATACCCAATTTATTTTCCAAAACAGCTGTACCATTTTGCATTCTCACCAGCAATATAAGAGAGTCTCAGTTGTTCTGCATTCTCGCCAACTTTTAATGTGGACCCTCTTTTTCATTTTTGCCCTTCTAGCAGTATATAGTGAATTGTCATACCTCTTCTAGTTTTACATTCTTTGAAATACTATGCCTTAGATTTAGTTAGGGAAAGTTGGTGAAGGAAGACATACAAAGCTGAAAATCTTGTCCCTCTCTCTTGAGAAGCTAAAATCCAAGCAGCAAATGCTGAAGTATCCCTAGAGAATAAATGAATAACACAAGGCCAATGTGATGCCACTGAACAGCAGTAAATAAAGTATTAATATATTTTTAGGAGAATATTTCCAAGGTATTATTTACTTCTGACAACAATTGAGAAAGACTTCAAAGAGTACCAGGCATTAAAGCTGGTACTCTAGGAGAGAAACTTCTCAGGAGGCAAGATAAGAAACAGGAAGAGGGGAAGGAAATAGAGATGGGGCAGGGAATAGAGAAAGAGGGGCAGGAAAATAGAGGTAGAGGAGCAAGGAACACAGGGGAACAAAGCAGGAGCAGTAAGGGATAGCAGGGAAGGAGCAGAACATTTTGTGCTCAGAGAACAATTGAGAATAAAGGATCTTAGCTATGGCTGGGAACAAAGGACATCAATGTGTCATAACCAATCTCTGGTGAAATTTTAATACTTTGATGTCATAACAAAGGCCCTCTTTTAAAAACTCTATATGCAGCCCTGGCAGGTGTGCCTTGATTGGTGGGTGTCCTTCCACAAACCTAAAAGTTCAGAGGTTTGATTCCTGATCAGGGCACATGCCTAGGTTGTGGGTTTCAGTCCCTAGGTGTGTGCCTATGGAAGGCAACCCAATAGATGTTTCTCTCTCACATCAATGTTTTCTTCCCTTTCTGTTCTCCTCCATTCCCTCTCTTAGAATTAATAAGCATGTCCTTGGTTGAGGATAACAGTTAAAAAATAAAAATCTGTCTGCAATCTGTATCCATTAAAAAGTTACATTTGAAACACCTAGCACGTATTAAGTATTTTGATAAGTTTTGTTGAATAAATGAAAAAAGTGAAATAATGAATGATCTGCCTGACTGTAGAGAAACATAAATGGGAGGTTTTGAGACAGCATAGATACAACGTTTAGGATAGTTTAGAGGAGAGAAGCATAATATCCAGCTGAAAAAATTTAGAGATAGCTTTATGATAATGGATCACCTAAGGTCTAGTTTTTAAGCATTGAGAAGTTTTCATAGATTGCCAATATTGGAAGTAAAATAAACAGTTTTGAGACAGAGAACAGCATAAACAAGAGCATAAACAGAAAGAGGGAGATTATATATGGCAGTATTTGAGGGAAAAGGGTTTAATTTTTTAAGTGGTATGCTTACCATTTTATTTTAAATATTTTATGTATTTATTTTTAGAGCGAGGAGAACAGAGAGGGAAAAAAGAGGGACAGAAACATAGATGTGTAAGAGAACATCAATCAGTTTGCCTTTTGCCCGCCCCCAGCTGGGGACAGAACCACAATCCAGGCATGTGTCCTGATTGTAAATTGAACTGCCAGACTTTCAGTTTGCCAGTGTGGATGCTCCAACCAACCTAAGCCACATCAGTCAGATAATAAAAGGTTAATATTTTTTCTCTCTTTCTTATTTATTTATTTATTCATTCATTCTTGTTTCAGAACAGTTGTCTCATTTCACCCCACCATAATGGCTGGCCCCACCCATCCCCTCCTCCACCTTCAAACCTACCTAAAAATGTAAAGAACAGTAGATACAAAGAACAAATTAACAGTACTCAGAGGGGAGGGTCTAGAAGGATAACAGGAAAGCAGGGGAAAGGGAAAGCACAGGAACATGAATACAGGACTCATGAGCATAGACAATGGTTGAGGGGACTGACCATGTTGAATGGGGTGGCAGGGTAGGGGTGACCATGGGGGAAAAGGCAGGACAACTGTAACTGAACAATACATTTTTTAAAAAGTAGGAGATACATAACTTTACCAATGTAGATTCCAATGATCCTGCTATCTATGTCTATATCACAATTGATTGTATAATTTGCAGGCTTAATCTAGCAACAGTTTGCAATTTCTCATGATTCTATGGGTCAGAAATTCAGGCAGGACTTAGTTTGGCAGTACTCCTCTCTACCTGAGACCACTCACTTGGTTACATTGAGTTGGTGGATGGGCTGGAAGGCCCAAGAAGTTTTCACTCACCTCACATATTTGACATCTTTCAGGACCTTGGTGAGTCTGCAACTTCTCTAAAAGTACCTCATCATTCATTATTCTAGTCAAAGTGTCTTTAGAACATGGTGACTGGTTTCCCTACAGAGTGGAAGAAGTGACCACTGCCAGGATTATGGGTGATGCCAAGAACAGACCACAGCATCTTTTCTATGAGATTCTGTTGTTCAAAGCAAGTCACAAGGACAGCCTTAATTCAGGTGTGGGTGGTGAAGTGAATTGTCCTTCTTGATGGAAGGAACTGCATGTACATTGGAGTGAGGTAAGGGATTGATATTTGCCATCTGTGGATCTGCTATATGAAAAGGAGCTGTGAGAATTCACTGGTGGAATCTTCTTATGTGTTTCACAACCAATTCTTAGAAAATAAGTGGTGCTTGTCTAGAAATAAAGATTCTGTGAGAGATTTGGGGCTCAAATTCTAGCTCTCTAATACCCTGATCAATGCACTTCCAGCTGTGTGTGTGTGTTTGTTTATTTGTTTGTTTGTTTGGATTTTGTTTGACTTGGGCCAAACTGCAGCAGATACTGTGAGGAGGAGATAAAAAGGCTATGATCTTGCTACATAAATACTAATCTTTTGGGTTTATTCTCATCCTTCAATTTTTCTTACTAACTATATAATAAACAGATCAACAAAAAAAACACAAGGCCTTCCCATTTATTCCCCATCCTCCAATAATAATTCTGACTTTTATCCACATAGATTGGTGTTTATGAACTTAATATAGAGTCATTTCCTGTGTAGTTTCTTTGTGTGTGATTTTTTTTGCTGAAACATATATCTGTCATATTAATCTAAGCGGTACATGGGTCAGTACCACTTAGATTAGTTTAGAGGTAAACACCTTGATTTCTCAGGTTTTATACCCAGGCATGATCACAGAACCCACCTGGAGAGTCTATCTTGGGCTGATTCTGAGGGTTTTGTTGCTGTGGTTGTTGTTGTTGCTGCTGTTGTTATGTAAGTGGCAAGTTTGTGTCTAGCTCTGTTCTGGGTCTCCAGGTAATTTACAGTCCTCCCAGGAGCTGCATCTAATGCTCTGCAGAGCCCTTTTTTATATGGACATTCTCTGATACCACCTATAACCCACAGGCTTCACCAGTGAGGAGAATGGCAGCCACATTTCCAGCCACAAGAGGACCCTCTCCAGCAACCCAACAAGCTCTGCTCACAACAAGCAAAAAGTGATGGAGAGTCCATCCATGTCTTCCCCTAGTACTTCTCCACTGATGGTGGAAGGACTTGGTGCATATTTCCCAAGTTCCCATGTCCCTGGAGAAGCATGTTCTTCACTGATTCTTAAATTTACCAAAAGAAATTACCAGTGGCCCACAGCTATAACTGTCTGGATAACACATCCTTTATTGTCTGGCTTCCTTCTCTGTCTCTTCTACCCTCCTGCCTAAAAGAATTATTTGGGATGCCACATCAAATGATCTATTTGCAACCAGACTCTTGTCTCAGTATCTACTTCAGAAAAAAAAAAACAAACTTAAATAACTTTAAACAAATGGAATGTCAAATGTAGAGTGTGGGCAGCAAATACTGAAATAGGAAACCTGGCTTCATCACCTGGGCTTCATCACTCTTTTGTGCAACTAAAAGAAAAAAAAAAGTGTTAGAAGAATCTCTGACAGTAGACTAAGGTAGGTATATAAAAATTATTTTTCCCAACAAGTATTGGGCACACTTGCCAGGGCTCTGATCAATCTGGATAAGCAAAACTCTCAGCTTTTCTAATGCAAGGCACCCTTTAAATTGACATGATTTTCATTGCCTAGAGATACCTTGGTGAACGCTGACTGTTTTTTCTATTTCTAAGTAAACTTATTACATTCCTCTTTTTGCAAAAATTGAGCACTCTCTATTTCTTAAAGCATTTCCACTTCATTTTTTAAAGAATACCTGAACAATTATGTATGCAAAAACTTCAGTTGAGTTATGATCTTTTTTGTTGTTGTTCAAGTAAGGTTACTCCATTTACACACCACACACCCTCTGGCCACATATTTCCTCCCACCTCTCACTCTCGAACCTACCCCCCTTTTGCTTTGTCCATGTGTCCTATATACATGTCCCTTGGTGTACTTACCATATTTTTCCCTCATTATCGCTCTGCCCCCTCACCCCTGGTTTCCTGTCAGTTTGCTCTTTATTCAGTGTCTCTGGTTATATTTTGCTTGCTTGTTTTGTTTTGTTCACTAGGTTCCACTTGTAGGTGAGATCATATGGTATTTGTCCCTCAACCACCTGGCTTATTTCACTTAGAATAATTGCTTTCCAGATCCATCCATGTTGTCACAAAGGGCAGGAGCTCTTCTTTCTTTTCTACTGTGCAGTAATTTCACTGTGCAATGCAGCATAGTTTTTATTTTTCTCCACTCATTTATTGATGGACACTTAGGTGCTTCCAGGACTTGGTTAATATAAAATGTGCTGCTATGAACATTGGGGTGCTTAGATACTTTTGAACTGGTGTTTCAGGATTTTTAGGGTACAACCACAGCAGTGGTACTGCTGGGTCAAAAGGCAGTTCCATTTTTACTTTTCTGAGGAAATTCCATAGTTTTCCACAGTGGCTGCACCAGTATGCATTTCCACCAACACTGTATTAGGGTCCCCTTTACTCCACCAACTTTCTAACCCTTGTTTGTTGATTTGTTTATGATGGCCAGTCTCATTGGAGTGAAGTGGCATCTTGTTTTAATTTGTGTCTGTCTGCTGGCTAGTGATGCTGAGCATCCTTTCAAGTGTTTTAGGGCCTTCTGTATGTCCTCCTTGGAGAAGTGCCTATTCAAGTCCTTGGCCCATATTTGAATTGGGTTGTTTGTCTTCCTGGAGTAGAGTCATGTGAGTTCTTTATATATTTTAGAGATCAAAACCTTTTCCAAGGCATCATTAGCAATACATTTTCGCATATGGTTGGTTCCTATTTTATTTGCTGATGTTCTCTTTACATGTGCAGAAGCTTTTTGAATTTAATGTAGTCCCATTTGTTTATTTTTTCCATATGTCCTTTGTTCCAGAGGATATATCAGTGAAAATATTGCTGCATGAAATATCTGAAGTTTTCCTGCCTATGTTCTCCTCTAGGACTTTTGTGGTGTCAAGACTTATATTTAAGTCTTTTATCCACCTTAAATTTATTTTTGTGTATGGTGTAAGTTAGTGATGTATTTTTATTTCTTTGCTTGGAGCTTTCCAGATCTCCCAACACTATTGGTTGAAGAGGCTATATTTTCCTCCATTTTATGCTGCTGCCCCCTTTGTTGAATATTAATTGACCATAGAGACTTGGGTTTATTTCTAGGCTATCTATTCTGTTCCATTGGTCTACATGTTTGTTCTTATGCCAGTACCATACTGTTTTATTTACAGTAGCCTTGCAACATAGTTTGATATCAGGTGTTGTGATTTCTCCTACTTTGTTCTTCTTACTCAGAATTGCTGTAAATATTTGGGGTCATTCATGGTTACATATAACTTTGTGAAATGTTTGTTCTATATCTGTGAAATATGTCATTGGTATTTTAATGGGAATTCGGTGAACCAGTAAGTTGCTTTGGGTAATGTGGACATTTTGATGAAGTTAATTCTTCCATTCAGTGAACACAGTATATGCTTCCCTTTATTTATGTCTTCCTTAATTTCTTTCTTTAATGTTAAGTAGTCTTCCAAGTATAGGTCTTTTACATCCATGGTAGGGTTCATTCCTAGCTACTTTATTGTTCTTGTTGCTATAGCAATAGAGATTATTTTCCAATTTCTGGTTTTGATATTTCATTGTCAGTGTATTAAAATGCTTTTGATTTCTAAAAATTGACTTGAATCCTGCTGTTTTTTCCAAATTCACTTAATAAGTTGAGTAGTGTTATAGTCTGTAGGGTTTTCTATGTACACTACTATATCATCTGCAAACAATGACAGCTGTACTGCCTCCTTTCTGTATTGGATTCCTTTCATTTCTTTTTCTTGTCTTATCAACTATGGCTAGGACTTCCAATACTATGTTGAATAGAAGTGGTGAAAGCAGAGACAATAGAGACTTCTGTCCAAGATGGAGGCATAAGTAGACACACTGTGCCTCTTCACACAACTGAAAGAAGGACAAAAACAAATTTAAAAACAAAAAACAACCATCACTGCCAGAAGATCAAACTGTTTTACGTCCAATAACCAAGGAGTTAAAGAAGAAACATTCATGCAGACCATCAGAAGGGGAAGAGACAGGCTGCCAGGATGGAGATGATTTGTGATAAGGTGGATGCTGGAGGATGAGGGAAGGTGGCATGTGGCAGACCTGGTAAGGGGATGGCTAGTGGAGTAGGCACTCCCACATTTGTGTGCAGATGAGCCAGGAGGAACAACTGGATAGCAAGACAGACTGAGCAATCCAGGGCCCCAGCACAGGAAAATAAAGCCTCAAAACCTCTGATGGAAAAAACCTGTAGGTGTTGAGGCAGTGGGAAAAACTCCCAGCCTCACAGGAGAGTGCATTGGAGGAGACCCACAGGGTCCTAGAACTTTCACAAAACCACCCACCTGGGAATCATCACCAGAATGGCTCAATTTATTTGTGCGTAGCAGAGGAAGTTACTGAAAGTTGGCTGAGAACTGAGCAAGAGGCACTGTTTCTCTCAGACCCCTCCCCCACATACAGAGCCAAAAGACAGAGATGTGGCTTTTCCTGACCTGGAGAATACCTAAGGCTCTGCACCTTACTATGTAGTGAGCATGCTGAGACAAAAACAAAAATGGTCCAAATGAAAGAATAGATCAGAGCTCCAGAAAAAAAAAAAACAACAACTAAGGAATGAAGAAATAGCCAACCTATCAGATGCACAGTTCAAAATACTGGTAATCAGGATGCTTGCAGAATTGGTTGAGTATGGTTGCAAAACAGAGGAAAAAAATAAAGACTATAGAAAGTCAAATAAAGGAAAATGCACAGGGAACCAACAGTGGCAGGAAGGAAACTAAGACAGATTACCAGTTTGGATCAGAAAGAAGAATAAAACATTCAATTAGAACAGAATAAAGAAACAAGAATTCCAAAAAAAAAAAAAAAAAAAAATGAGGAGAGGCTTAGGAACCTCCAGGAAAACTTTAAACATTTCAACATCTGAATCATAGGGGTGCGAGAAGGAAAAGAAAAAGAGCAAGAAAATGAAAACCTATTTGAAAACATAATGAAGGAGAATTTCCCCAATCTGGCAAAGGAAATAGACTTCCAGGAAGTCCAGGAAGCACAGAGAGTGCTAAAAAGTTGGACGCAAGGGAGTACACACCAAGGCACATCATAACTACATTACCCAAGATTAAAGATAAGGCAGAATCTTAATAGCAGCAAGAGAAAAGGAGACAGTTAAGTACAAAGGAGTGCCCATAACACCGTCAGCTGACTTATCAAAAGAAATCTCACATGCAACCTAAGTTGACCCATCCATAAATGAATGGATCGAAAAAACTATGGTACATTTACACAATGAAACTCTACACAGCAGAAAGAAAGAAGCAGCTCCTACCCTTTGCAACAGCATGGATGGAACTGGAGAGCATTATGTTAAGTGAAATAAGCCAGGTGGTGAAAGACAAATACCATATGATCTCACCTTTAACAGGAACCTAATCAACAAACAAACAAACAAGGAAAATATAACCAAAGACAATGAAATTAAGAACAAACTGACAGTAACCAGGAGGGCGGGGGGTGGGGCAGTACTGGGGGCGACAAATGGCAAAGACTTTACAGGAACAACTCTAAAGGATAAATGGGCAAAACCAAGAGGGAGGAAAGAGGGGAGGGAGGTGGGGATGGCTGGGGAGGGGAGGGGAGGGCCAAAAAGGCAGAGAACTGTACTTGGACAACAATAAAACTGAAACATTTTTAATAATTAAAAAAAAGAAAACTCAGCCCTGGCTGGAGTAGCTCAGTGGATTGAGCATGGGCTGTAAATCAAAGTGTCACAGTTTCGATTCCCAGTCAGGCCACATACCTGGTTTGGCAGGCCATGGACCCAGCAACCACACATTGATGTATTGATGTTCTCTCTCTCTCTCTCTCTTCTCTCTTCTCTCCTCTCTCTCTCTCTCTCTCTCTCTCTCTCTCTCTCTCTCTCTCTCTCTCTCCCTCCCTTCCCTCTCTAACAATAAATAAATAAAATCTTTAAAAAAAAAAAAGGAAAGAAAACTCACAAGCAAGAAGGGGCTGGCAAGAAGTATTCAAAATCAGAAAAGGTAAGGACATATACACAAGATTACTCTATCCAGCAAAGCTATCATTTAAAATGGAAGGTCAATTAAAGTGCTTCACAGATAAGGTAAAGTTAAAGTATTTGTTCATTCGCCAAGCCCTTACTATATGAAATATTAGAGGGACTTATCTAAGAAAAAAGAAGATGAAAATATGAAAAGTAAAATGACAACAAACTCTCAACTATCAACAACCAAAACTAAAAATAAATAAATTAATTAAATAAATAAATAAATCAAAACCTAAACATAGAACTGGAACAGGAACAGAATCACAGAAATGGAGATCACATGGAGGGTCATCAGTGGGGAGGTGGAAGGAGAAGAATGAAAGAAGAGGTACAGAAAATAAGAAGCATAAATGGTAGGTACAATAGACAGGGGAGGTTAAGAACAGTATAAAAAATGTAAAAGCCAAAGAACTTATATGTATGACCCTTGGACATGAACTGAGGTAGGGGGATGCTGGGGGGAGGGTGTACAGGGAAGACGGAATAAAGGGTGGAAAATGGGACAACTGTAATAGCATAATCAATGAAACATATTTCAAAAAAGAAGTGGTGAAAGCAGACATCCATTTCTTGTTCCTGATCTTAGAGGGAAAGCCTACAGTTTTTGCCTATTGAGTATGATGTAGGCATAGTTTCTTTGTATGTGGCCTTTTTTATTTTGAGGTATGCTTCCTCTATTCTCTCTTGCTGTCTGTTTTTATCATACTTAGGTGGCATGCCTTATCAAATGCTCTTTTGCCATATGTTTGAAATGATTGGGTGATTTTTGTCTTTTCCTTTTGTTTATGTGATGTATTACATAATGGATTTGTGAACATGGTACCATCCTTGCATTTCTGGGATGAAACTACTTTGCCATGGTGTATGATATTCTTAATGTATTGCTGGATGCAGTTTGCCAATATTTTCTTGAGGATTTAGCGTCTATGTTCAACAACAATTTGACCCTATGGTTTTCTTTCTGTTGTGTCTATCTGATTTTGGGATTAGGATGGTGCTGGCTTCATAAAAAGAATTTGGGAGCCTTCCATCTTCTTGGATTTTTTGGAATAATCTGTGAAGGATAGGAGTTAGTTAGCTCTTCCTTAAGTATTTGTAAAATTATCCTTTGAAACTATCCAGTCCAGGACTTTTGTGTGCTGGGAGTTTTTCTATTACTACTTCAATAGCATTCACCCACCATTAGTAGTATATTCAGGCTTCCTGACTCTTCTCACTCAGTTTTGGGAGATTATGTTTTTCTAGAAACTTGTCCATTTCACTGTGGTTTCAAATTTCTTGGCATATAGTTGTTCATAATAATTTCTTACAATCCTTTATATCTATGTGATATCATTTTATCTTTCATTTCTGATATTGTTTATTTTGGTCCTATCTCTTTTTTTTTCCTTGATGGGCTTTCTTGAAATCTTGTCAATTTTGTTTATCTTTTTAGAGAACTAGCTTCTGCATTTATTCATCCTTTGAATTATTTATTCTTTTAGTTTCTGTGTTGATCAGTTTCTGCTCTGAGCTGGTTATTTCCTTCCTTCTGCTCACTCTGGGCTTTGTTTGTTGTTATTCCTCCGTTCTTGTAGATGTAGGGTTAGGTTGTTTATTTGAGTGTTTCTATCTTTTTTAGGTAGGCCTGTATTACTATAACTTCCCTCTCAGGACGGTATTTGCTGTGTCCCATAAGTTTTTGGACTGTGTGTGTTGTCATTTTCACTTGTTTCCTAGAAAATTTTTTATTTCTTCCGTGATCTCAAGTCAGTCACTCATTGTTTAAATAGCATGGCTACTCAATATCCATGAGTTTGAGTTTTGAGTTTTTGAGTTTTTTCCTTATGGTTGGTTTCCAGTTTCAGGTCCTTTGTGGTCCAAGAAAATGCCTGATAAGATTCAATTTTCTTCAATTTGTTAAGGGCTTGTTACTTAGAACATGGAAAGAT
The DNA here is from genome assembly GCF_004126475.2 of Phyllostomus discolor. NCBI lineage: Eukaryota > Metazoa > Chordata > Mammalia > Chiroptera > Phyllostomidae > Phyllostomus > Phyllostomus discolor. Next base: position 59,389,812 of record NC_040911.2, on the reverse strand, counting down.
GGATCTAGTGGTCCATCTTTGAGAGGTTTCATGGACACTTGAAAAGGAATGTAAATTTTGCTTCTTTGGGGATGAAAGGTCTATTAATCAGCTAAGTCCATTTGATATAGGACATTGTTCATTGCTGCAATATTCTTGTTGATTTTTTGTTTGGAAGGCCTATCCATTTTTGTCAGTGGGGTGTTGAAATCCCCTAGTATAAGTGTGGTGCTGTCTATATCTTTCTTGAAGTCCTTCAACATTTTCCTTATATATTTGGGTGCTCCTATGTTGGCTGCATATATGTTTACAATGTTTTTATCTTTTTGATGGATTCTTCCTTTGAGTATCATGAAGTTTCCTTCAGTGTCTCTTTTTATGGTTCTTGTTTTGAAGTCTATTTTGTCTGATATAAGTATTGCTACCCAGCTTTTTTCTCTGGTTCATTTGCTTGGAATATTTTTTTCCTACCCTTCACTTTCAGTCCGTGTAGGTGTTTTGTTTTTTGTTTTGTTTTGTTTTGTTTTTTTGTTTTGTTTTGTTTTTCTGAGGAGCTTGTTTTTTTCTTTTGTAAGCAGCTTATGTGCAGGTCATACTTTTTTGTATCAGTTCAGCTACCCTGTGTCTTTTGATTGGAGCTTTTAATCCATTAATGTTTAAGCTTCTTATTGGTAGGTACTTATTCATTTTTTCCCCTTTGTTGCTGTGTTCATCTCTCAACTTTTTCTTCTTCTTCTTATAGCAGTCCGTTTAGCATATATTGTAGTGCTGGTTTGGTGGAGGTGTATTCCTTCAGCCTTTTTTTTTTTTTTGTCTGGGAAACTCCTTATTTAACCTTTCATTTTAATTGAGAACCTCACTGGATAGATTAGTCTTGGTTGCCAGCCTTTGTGTTTCATTACTTAGAACATTTCTTGCCTTTTCCTTCTGGCTTGTAGTGTTTCTATTGAGAAGTAAGCTGCTAGTCTTTCTGGAGCTCCTTTTTATGTTACTTCTTTCTCCCTTATTGCTTTTAAGATTCTCTGTCTTTAAAACTTGGCATTTTAATTATGTTGTTTCTTGGAGTAGGCTTCCTTGGGTTCATCTTGATTGGAACTATCTGCAATTCCTGAACTCACGTCATCTTTCACCTCTCAGAGCTCTGAAATTTTTCTGTCATTATTTTTTCAAACAGGGTTTCTATCCCATGCTCCTTTTCTTCTCCTTCTGGTATTCCTGTGATTTGAATGTTGTCACATTTCATGTTTTCTTGCAGTTCACTTAAATTATTTTCATATTTTTTAATCTTTTTTCATGCAACTGCTCTGCTTTGGGATTTCTTTCTACCTTAGTTTTCAGCTCACTAGTCTGGTCCTCCGATTCTTCTTGGCTTCTTGTAATTCCTTCCTGTATGTGTTTTATTTCAGAAATTACATTCTACATTTCTTCCTGGTTCTTTTTTGTACTTTCCATTTCCTTTTTCATATTGTTGTAGTTCTCCCTCAGTTTCTTATACTTTTCTGTGAGTTCCTTGAACATCCTTATAACCATCCTTTTGAATTCTGTATCTGAGGGTTTGCTTGCCTCCACTTCATTTAGCTCTTTTAGTGCATAGTCTTCCATTCCTTTTGATTGCTGGTTCTTTCTTTGTCTCCCCATTTTAGGTGACTCTCTTTGTTTCTTTCTGCTTTTCCTGATGCTCTGCTTTGCTAGCTGTCTTTGTAGGGTGAACTTCTATGATAGGAGTTCTATGGGATTCAGTGGTGTGGTCCCTTTGATCTCCTTTTCTGGATACTCTAGGGTTGCCCTTTCTTCTCTTTGTATGGGCTCTCTTGTTATACTTGGTTTTTGCCTGTTGGTGGTTCCCTTGTTAGTGGGTTCTCTCTTCCAGTGGGTTTACTTGTGGGTTCACAGGTCCCACATTCTCTTGTATGTGATCAGTGGCAGGGCGAAGGCAAAATGGATTAAGACAGAGGAAGAGTATTCTATGAGATTTAAACTACCAACAATTAGAGAACAGATAGGAGATCCTTTGGAGAAGTACAGCCATAACCATATTTCACCCAACTGCCCACATTTTATAAAAGGTGAAAAAGTGGTAAAACTCTTATTAGAGGGGAAAAGTGATGTCAGCTGACTCCAGAAAGCAGAGTGCTTATGTAAAGTCAGATGATGGGATATAGTGAGAGTAAGGGATAGAAATTGTCAGATTGTATGAGAGAACAGAGTTAAGCACAATAGTTATAAAACTCAGGAAGAAAGTGAAATGGACCAAGACCAAGGAATAGTGTTATGTGGGAACTGGAACAATAATAATATGACAAGAAATGTGTGATCTGAATAAAAAGTAAAAGATGAAGAGCAGTGTGTCATTGGAATACAAGTGAAGTAAGGGAAGAGAAATTAAAATAGAATATGAAAAGGAAAACAAAGAAAATCAGTGAAACCATAAAATCAAATAAACAAAACAAAGAAACCTAAATAGAAGAGAAATAAAAAGTAATATAATTTTAAAATTATCACACAAAAAATAAAAACTAAAAAGTAAAATGCAAATTCTGTAGGATAATGAAGTGAATTTTGTCTCAGTTATTGTTATTAGCCTCTGATCTCTCTCTGGATCTGTCTTTGGTCATTTCACAGCTCCAGGTCTTATTGTCTTACACTTGGAAGTAAATAAAAAGTCCTCCTGCTGACTTTAAACCCACCAAGCAGGTTTTACTGGTCTTCCTAGATGCTGGAGGCTATGGGGGTGGGGCTTCGTTTTTTTCTCTTTTAAAAAAAAAGATTTTATTTATTTATTTTTACAGACGGGGAAGAGAGAGAGAAAGAGAGGGAGCAAAACATTGATATGTGGTTGCTTCTCCCACTCCTCTAACTGGAGACCTGGCCTGCAACATAAGCATGCTCCCTGATTGGGAATGGAACTGTTACAGAACAAACAAGGGGGGCCTGGGATGATATACTATTATCAAAAGATACCCCCAGGTCTGTTATGTCCACCGTCTATAGGAAAGATGTCTCTCAATGTCAGAGATTCATGAAAAGGAAAGGAAATGTTCATTTAATGCTATACAAACTTAAAGTAGTGACCTAATGTTTTCATCAAAAACCCTGAAGTTCCTTAAAACACCCAGAAACAGACACAGTCCTTCCTTCCCCCTTTGCCCAGTCCAGATTACCATATCTCAGGAAAGGAAATAGAAGTCCATGGCTTAGGCAGTCCCTGGTTATTCCCAGTACTCCTTCTTGACTGGGAGACCTCCCTGGGTTCCTGGAACCCTCAGCTGTGTCACGGGGATCTCTGCTAAAGCTGGGTGGTGGTTCCCCCTTCTAAAGTTGCAGGGGTCCCCACTCTGGCAAAGGCACGTGGTCCTCTCTCCCAGGGTCACGGAAGTCCCCACTCAGCCAAAACTGCGTGCTTCTCTCTCAATGGCTGCCGTGTCTGTGTTTAAATCCCCACACCAATTTTCCTCTGAAGCCCCATTTCCAACTCCTCCTATACTCGGCCACACTTGCCCTCAATCTGCTGTCCTTTCCAGCTTTTCTGGTCACCCTCATGGATCTGGGCAAGTGTGACCCCATGCCATGGAGCCAATCTTCTCCAAGCTGCCACACAGGTGCTATAACTCGGGGGACTTGCCCCCTAGTCACAATTTGGGGGGGAGTCCCTTTCCATCCCCTTGGCCCAGAGCATGGCCATAGTTATTTAGCATACCCAAGCGACAAGCCAAAGGCTATAGGTATGTTAAATGACCATGCCATGGATTAGCTGCAAAGCTGCCCTGCATGTCCTTGCTCTGTGTGCCCCTTCCCCCAACTCACACCTGTAGGGGAAGGGGTGAAGACATGTTAAAATCTCCTGGACACCTTGAGTTCTGGATCCCATTTCAAATGCCCATTTGGGGTCCCCCCTTTTGGCTGCATCCTGTAACAGAACCAGTGATCCTTTGGTTCACAGGCCAGAGCTCAATCCACTGAACCACACCAGCCAGGGCTTTTTTCCCTTTCTTATGTTTCTACACTGGGGGCTTGTCTTGGCTGCAGTATTCACAGTCATCCAGCCTCCAGCCCAAGCCCTCAGAGTGCTGTTTGTCCCCCACTGTCCATATGTGCCAGGCCAGCACCTTAAATCCACCTCATTGTGCTACCCTTCAATTAGTCCATGAGGTACATGGAGTGGGAGCAACTCACACCACTCCTCCTCCTTCTTTCCTGACCTGGGTACTGCTAGCACAAAGTCCCTTCAGGGCAATTTAGTTTTCCTATTAAATGAAGTCTTTCAGGGGATTGCTACCCCTTTGAGCTCCCGCTGCTCCACTTTGATCAGTCCATGAGGCATCCTGATTTAAAGCAAATCACACCCCTCCTCCTTCCTTTTCACTGGCCTAGCCACAGTGGTGCATGAGAGTTCCCTGCACAGCAGCTGAGAGCTTTTTCTTTTTTAAAAAACAAATTCCTCTTGGTTGTGTCCAGCCATTCTTAACAAATGCCTGGCTTTTCACACAGCCCAACTCTCTGGCCAGCCCTGAGACTATCTGGGTCAAGGTCAGTAGTAGCCCTACTCTTCTCTTATCTCTAGGAGACACCCCACTCCTCAATTTCTCTGGTATTGTTTCAGCCAGTGACTACAGTTCCAGGCAGGGAATGCCTCCTCTTTGTGTCTCCCACTGTATGTTTATTTCCCCAGTGACTTCAAGCATCCAGGTCTTTCCTGATGCAGGACTGGTTTCTCTGCTCTGGGAGGGGAGGAAACTGCTAAGTTACAATCACTGATCCAAAGCTCCTGTGGCAGCCATGGTCCTTGGCGTCTGACACCTGGCCTGGGGGCCATAGCATTCATGGTCCCAGCGCAGGTCCCAGGGACCTTTCCTTTGGCCTACACAATCTCCTTAGCATCTGTTTTTAAATACCCTCTGCAATATTTGGCTTCTAAACTTCATATAAACTGGGATTCCATTGGATATTACTCTGTTCTTCAGAGATCTGCTAGGTATCCTAGTTGGGTACACAAGCAAGTGGGTTCAACTCCCAAGTACCATTGCCACATCATCCCTATTTCCCAGTTGAGTTATAACCTTAGCCATGTGTGTGGGATATAGAGTTAAATATTTCTTTCTTCTGCCTTAAATAGAAAATATGTGTACATATTTATATAAAGAAGAAAAGTGATATCCCCTCTCCTTTAAAAATCTTTGAAAAATGATAGGCTTCTGGAAAGTAATGTAGGAGAATAGTTTTATCATTTTAGAGTGAGCAAAAGAATTGCAAACATGAACAAAAACATATACTAGCAGTAAAAGAAAAGGTTAAATTATACTATTATTTTTAGCAGTTCGTTCATTAAAAGACATTCATAAACAGATGGAGTGAGAAAATAAAGCCAAGAAAGAGGACTATTCACTTCTACAAATCAATAAAAAGAGAACAAAAAAATGTGTGAATGACTTAAACAAACACTTGATAAAAGAAGTTATCTAGAGTGCTAACAACTTGTAAAAAGGGGTTTGATATCATTAGTCCTCAGGGATATATACACTAAAACAAAAATGATATACAAGTCAACATACAAGTATACCAAATGTCCAAAATAAAGCAAAAGTCCTCACAATGCCAAGTGTTTGCAAGGAGATAGAGATCTAAAATGATCACACTGCTTGTCAATATAAACTGGTTTACATTTTGGAAAACTATTGAACAATATTAATTAATCTAAACTTACATATACATCATGACACAAGGATTTATTTTCCAGGGTGTTATGACATGCACAAAAATGTTCTTAGTAGCACTATTAATAATAGCAAGAAATTGGGAAAAGCCCTCACATTTTTCAATAATAGAATAGATTTTAAAATATGGTTTATCTATACAGTGGAATGCTGATACAGCAAATAGAAGGAATATACTACTACTATAGCAACAACTAAATTCTCTTCACAGATACAATAAATCCAGATTCCAAAGAATACACATCACATGATTTCATTTATGGGAAGTTTACATACACTAATTGTTAGGGAAAGAAGTGGAAACATTAGTTATGTGTGCTGGGGGAGGCACTATGGATAGAGACTGAGCAACAATTTTCTCTTTTGTTGTCATCTAGGAACTTAGCAAACCAAGAAGGAACTTGATGCAGGAGGAAAAGCAAAGAGAATAATTCCAAAAAGTCAAACATTTATGTACACAGCTGCTCTGAGCTACAATGATGAGATTATCAAATAAGAACAGCCTGGGATGTTTTCTGATTCAATGCTAACATTTGCTGTAAGCCTGAAGTCCCAACTTGATCCAACAGGAAACACCATCACATGTCCATTCACCCAACCCACTACCTGTGCCCACTATGCTTTTCGATATTCTCACAGTACATATAACTTTCTTCTTTTAGATAATACCTTATTTGTTTGCATGTTTATGTTTTTCTCCTACCCTATAGAATATGAGCTTCCTGTGAACATGGACTTGGCTAGGTTATGGGTCATTGGAAGACTAGATATTCTTAATTTCAATACATTCCAACACATCAGTGCTTTTTTTCCTGTTGCTTTATGTGTATCTTGTTTATGAATCCTTTACTGTCTAAAAATAGCAAATATATTCTACTACATCGTTTTGAAACCCATCAAAATTTTAGTTTTACATTGTCTTCGGTTTACCTCCTTGGTCAAGAGGTATCTGTTTCTACTTGCTAACAAGCCGAGACATAATACCTCTTAACTCCACTGCCACGCTAAAATAAATTGAAATAGAGATTGTGGCACAGACATAAGAAAAGCATTTCTGAGTCCACAGAAGAGTTTAATAAATTAGAGCCAAGTGGGGAACAATAAAGGAAATTTGCTGTAAACTCATAACAGAGATGATCATTCACACACCACTGAAGGACACATGGATAAGGAAGGAGAGTGATGACATAAGAGGCTCATCCTGGAGATGACACTCAGAAAAATAAGACTCATACCCATCAGACTCTAGAAGTATGAACACCTCATATATGAGAATAAAAATGCTTTATTAACTGCATTTCATAACAAGCACAAATGCTCAAGAGTTAATAAAACTGCTGTATTTTTAACATATAACAAATATGATTAGGGATTAGCTCCTAATGGAAATGAACCTAAGAAAGATGAGTACATCATAAAATAAAGAAATGTGGAAATTTGTGAAATAGATAAGTTATCAAAGATCCTCATCCGAAATTCCATTCAAAAATTCTGTGACAAGGTGCATGTAGGTCACATTTCATCCATGTCAAAAAAAAAATGATTACTGCTTTCACCCAGAGGGCAATAGTCAGTCATAAATTAACAACAACAAAGCCTAGAATGAACAGAAGGAAAGAAATGATCAAGATCAGAGCAGAATTAAATGACAGACTAAAAACAATTGAAGTATCAATAAATTCAGGAGCTTGTTCTTTGAAAAGATAAACACAACAACAAGTCATTAACCAGACTCATCATGAAAAAAAGAGAGAGGGACACAAATCATTAAAATCAGAAATGAAAGAGGGAAGATTACAATTGATACAACAGAAATACAAATGATTGTAACAAATTACTATTATATGCTAAGAAATTTGAAAACTTGGGTGCAATGGACAAATGTCTGGAAACAAATAATTTTCCAAAACTGAAAAAAATAAGAAGCAGAAGGCCTGAACAAACTGATAACAGCTAGTGAAATTAAAACAGTAATCAAAAACCTCTAGGCACAAAAAGCCCCCAACTGGATGGTTTCAGAGAACAATTTTAAAAAACCTTTAAGGAAGAGCTAATCCTTATCTATCACAAACTTTGCAAAAAAATGCAAGAAGAGAGAAGACTTCCATAACCCTTTTTATGAAGCCAGCATCATCCTAATTCTAAAACCAGATAAAGTCACAACAAAGAAAGAAAACTACAGGCCAATATCACTAATGAACATAGACACTAAAATCCTAAAAAAACATTGGCAAATTGCATCCAGCAATACATTAAGATCATACACCACGATCAAGTGGGAATCATCCCAAGGATGCAAGAATGGTATAATATTTGCAAACCAATAAACACAATACATCAAATAAAAAATGAGAAAGAAAAAAATCACATGATCATAACAATACATGGTGAAAAAAGTATTTGATATAGCCCAGCCCCCATTTATGATAAAAACACACAGCAACAAAAAAGTAAAGGATGCATACCTCACCATAGTAAACACCATATATGAGAAAACAGCTGCCAAAATCATACTCAAGGGGGAAAGTGAAAAGCTTTCCCACTAAGATCAGAAACAATACAAGGGTGTCCTTTTTCACCACTTCTGTTCAATATAGTGTGGCAGGAAAAGAAAACTCCAAAGTTTCTTATGCTCTGTAACTGTAACACTTGCAAAATTTCACACAGGACTGTAGAAGCTGACCAGTCGTAACCAAAGCAACAGCCAGTTACTCAAGGTCGTACACAGACTCCCATGATAAGCTCCTGTGCTCTGCAACTTCTGCAAATTCCTCCTGCGTTTTCTCTTTGTCTCCCATATAAGGTAGCTAGACCTAACTTCTGCATTCAGCTTCTGTAACCTTGCTTCGCCACATAGGTAGGAAGCCCGGGACTATTTAAACCCTGGGAGAGTGAGGATCAGTGCTCAGAGGATTTGGATGTTAACCACCCCCTCTGGGCCCCTGGGTAATAAAGTTTGTGCTTCGTTATCTCCCCAAGTGTGGGTGGATTTTCCACAACAATAGTATTGGAAGTCCTAGGCACAGCAATCAAACAAGAAAAAGAAATAAAAGGCATCCAAATTGGAAAGGAGGAAGTGAAACTGTTATCGTTTGCGGGTGACATGATAGTGTATATGAAAATCCCTATAGACTCTGCCAAAAACTACTTGACCTAATAAGTGAATTTTGGGGGAAAAAAGGACACAATGTAAATATTCAGAAATCAAACACATTTTTGTACACCAAAAATGAAATATCAGAAACAGAAATTATGAAGAAATCTCATTTGCTATAACAAGAAAAATAAAGTACATAAGTATACAATTAACCAAGGAGGTAAAACACTTGTACTCAGAAAAACTACACAACACTGAAGAAAGACATTAAGGAAAACACAGATAAATGGACGCACTTATCGTGTTCATGGAATGGGAAAAGTAACATCATATAACATCTATACTACCCAGAGAAATGTATAGATTCAACACAATCCCTATTAAGATACCAATGACATATTTCACAGGTACAGAACAAACATTTCAAAAATTTATATGAAACCATAAATGACCCCAAATAACGTCAGCAATTTTGAGAAAGAAGAATAAAGTAGGAGGGATCATAATACCTGATACAAAATTATATTACAAGGCCTCTGTAATCAAAACAGTCTGGTCCTGGCACAAGAACAGATGCATAGATCAATGGAACAGAAGAGATAGCTCATAAATAAACCCAAGTCTCTATGGTCAATTATTAGCTTCTTCAACAAATGGTGTTGAGAAAGTTGGACAGCTACATGTAAAAAAAAAAAAAATGAAACTCGATCAAAAACTTACATCATAAACAAAAATAAACTCAAGATGAATGAAAGGCTTAAATATGTCACAGCACCATAAAAGACCTAGAGGAGAACATTGGCAGGAAAATCTGATATTTCACACAGCAACATGTTCACTTGATACGTCCCCTAGGGCAAGGGAAATAAAGGAAACAAATGGGAGTACAACAAAATAAAAAGCTTCTTCATGGCTAAAAACAAATCAGCAAAATGAAAAGGGAATCAACCAGATGGAAAAATATATGCCAGTGATACCATTGACAAGGATTTGATCTCCAAAATATATAAAGAACTCACAGGACTCCACTTCAGGAAGACAAACAACCAGATTCAAATATGGGCCAAGGACTTGAATAGGCACTTCTCCAAGGAGGACATACAGAAGACCCCAAGACACATGAAAGAATGCTCAGGATCACTAGCTATCAGAGAGATGTAAATTAAAACCACAGTGAGATACCACTTCACTCCAGTTAGAATGACCATCATAAACAAATCAAGAAGCAGTAAGTGCTGGAGAGGTTATGGAGTAAAAGGAAGGCTCGTACAGTGTTGGTGGAAATGCAGACTGGTGTAGCCATTGTGGAAAACAGTATGGGATTTCCTCAAAAAATTAAAAATTGTACTGCCATTTGACCTGGCAATTCCACTGCTGGGATTACATTCTAAGAATCCTAAATCCCCAATTCAAAAGAACATATGCACCCAAATGTTCATAGGAGTGCAATTTACAGTAGCCAAGTTCTGGACACTGCCTAAGGGACCATCAGTGAAAGAGTGGATAAAAAATCTGTGATACATTTACACAATGGAATACTATGCAGAAGAAAGAAGGAGGGAATTCCTACCCTTGGCTACAGCATGGATGGAACTGGAGAGTATTATGTTAAGTGAAATAAGCCAAGTGGCGAAATACAAATAACATATCATCTCACCTGTAAGTGGAACCTAATCAACAAAACAACAACAATAAAGGGAGAAAACTGTACTTGAAACAGTACAAGTTTAAAATAAAATAAAATAAAACAATAACAATAAAAATGAGCAAAATGGAACCAGGACATGGAAATAAAAACAAACTGACAGTGCCCGGAGGGGAGGGGGAGGTATAACAGGGTAAGAAAAAGAGGGGGCATTTCAAGGAATATGAATAGAGGACTCATGGGCCAGGACAATGGGGCTGGGGATTGACTGTGGGATTGGGAGGCGGATGGGGCAGGGGAGAGCAATAGGTAAAAAGGTGGGGCAACTGTAACTGAATAACAGTAAAAAATATATCATTAAAAATATAAAACAATGTACATAGCTACTTTTAAAATTCTTTATTCCTGAAAATGCTAACCATCATCTGAACCTTTAGCAAGTTGAAATTTTTTTGCTGGTGGAGGTCTTACCTTGACATTCATGCCTGCTGACTGATCAGAGTGTTGCTAAAGGTTGGCATGGCTGTGCCAATTTGCTGAAATAAAACAACAGTGGAGTCTGCCACATTGATTAACTCTTTCTTTCATGAACAATTTCTCTCTAGCATGTGATGCTGTTTAATATCATTATTCTTTCAAAATTGGAATCAATTTTCTCAGTCCCTGTCAGTTCCTTATCAACTAGGTTTATGTAATATTCTAAATCTTTTCTTTTTTCATTCCAACAGTTTTTACAGCATCTTCACCAGGAGTAGGCATGTGACCCTTTCTTTCACTTGAGTACATAGAGACCAGTGTTGTTATTAACTTGCCAAATTTCAATATTGTTGTGTCTCAGGAAATATAGAGGCCTGAGGAGAGGTAGAGAGAGGGGGGAATGGCTGGTTGCTGAAACAGGACATACACAGCATTTATCAATTAACTTTGTCATCTTATTTTTGTCATCTTATATATTACAGTTTGTGGCAACCCAAAATAATTACAAAAGTAACATCAAAGATCACTAATCACAGACCACCATGACAAAGATAATAATAAAAAGTTTGAATAATAAAAATTAACAAAGTGTGACACAGACTTAATGTGAGGAAATACTATTGGAAAAATGGTGCAGATAGACTCACCTTAGGGATGCCAAAACTTTTAATTTGTGAAAAACACCATATCTGCAAAGCACAATAAAGTGAATCACAGTAAAATGAGCTATGCCTATATACAGGGTATGCCTGGCTACCTTGGCTGAGTGTGATTTAGTTTTTATCATCATTACTTAGCAAAATAGGTCATTGAAAACAAAGAGTGGGCACATGCTAGGATTTTTTGACATCTGAATTTTCAATTTTGGCATCCCCCTTAAGAAATAAAATATTTATTCATAACGAAAAAATAAGCTACAATAAACCACTACTGTTAAAAGCTGATAGATACTACAAACAACACAAATTTCAGGAAAACAGCATATTTCCTTTACCTAATTGCCTGGCAACTTATAATTTCCTTTGATGTGTGGTGGTTGGCTCCCTCTTCCCCCCACAATAATTTCAATACCATTTTTATAACAAATAGTAAAAATAAAAATTTCCTAATGGTTTATTAAAATCCATTGCATTATTTATTTTTAAACATTTCTTTTAGCTTTACAGCTCATAATTAGCAATACCATATACATTTTAGTATTATTGTCAAGTTTCACAAGACTTCTATCAAGGTATTTCATATAATAGGTGTATAATTTAGAGTCTTTTAATATTGAATGTTGTTTGAATTCATGAATTCCATTAGCCAGTTTGTCATTGGTGACCCAATAAATATGTTTTTCTTTTATTTTGTTGTTTCTTTTTTGAAATCAGTGTTGCAATGGTTGGAATAGGTCCCAGGTGACCTGGGGCTGATTGAAGTTCAAGGGTTCTTTGTCTGGAATGGGAAGTGCTCCTTACTAGGACATTTCCCTGGACATGTCTGGATTTAGAATTTTGCCTGCATTGTTCTGTCTAATTATTTCAAAGCAGTGGATCATTGTGGGTAAAAGTGTTTGAAGTTTGTGAAGAATTCACAGAGTTGATGCACGCATATGTCCTTATTTTTACAATGAAACAAAAAGTGATAAATCCTAACTGGAGAAAAAATCCTAAAAGATGCACACTCAGAAGAATACAAAAATGTTTATCACTTGTTTTTAGTCCTGTGTTGGTGTTTCTGGAAATCTGACTTTGGTAAATTGATGTCATCAACTAAAAGTAGCTGTAATTAGCTGAGAAAACAGTAAAACATATTACTTCAGTTGATGTAATATTTGCATTAATTATATTTCTACAAAGTCTCCTTAATAAGCAGTATTTAAAGCACAAGTAACTCAAGTCCTATATGTCACAGATGACAGAAGCCCATTAACACACCCTAACATCACTTACACCAAGTCACAACCTTCAAAATTGATTAACCTACCATAGTGCTGAAAGTAGTTGTCACATCTTCATAAGACTCCTTCTGGCAAATACTTAGCTGCATTTTAATATGGTTAAAATCAGAATAAACACTGTGCTTCACAGTGGCAACTGGAGGAGCCATGCTAAGAACAACTGTACTGTATAGATAATACTTTATTAACTCCTCATACCAAGATCTGCCCCAATTTTGAGCATAGTTGTGTGTGAAAAGGCTTTTCCTCTAAAACATCAATTCATGGTTTGTGCCCAGTTAGGATATGTCCCAGAAAATGTTATTCATACTAAAATATGCTACTCAATAATACAGAGAAAGTGTTGCTGATATACACTAGAGCATGGATGTATCTCAAAATAATTATGCTAAGTAGACCAAGGCGGCTGCAGTCCCTGACCAGGTGCCTAGGGCCAGGGTCTGTGGTTGTTGCTGCAGGAGCTTTGGAGGAAGGCCAGATCAGCCATTATAATTCCCTAGCTCCCTCCCCTCCCAGAGCAGGGAAGGCAGCCCCAGAGCAGGAGAGACCTGGATGCTTGAAATCACTAGGGGGAATAAAGATGAAGTGGGAGACATGCAGAGCCAGTGTTCCCCCACTGGAACTGTGGTCACTGGCTGGGATATTATCAGAGACATTGGGAAACAAGATGACACCTGGAGAAGAGGGAAGAGTTGGACAATGAGGGACCCTGACCTGAATAGTCTCCAGAAAGATCAGAGTTGCGCGGTGTGAAAAGTCAGGTGCTTGATAAGAATGGTGGGTGCAAATAAGAGGAATTTACTTTTTTTAAAAAAAGGCTTTCAGCCCCTGTGCAAGGAACTCTTATGCAGCAGCTGAGACAGGGAAGAGGGAAAGAGAGGGATGCAGTTTGTTCCAAATCAGGGCCCCTCAAGCACTGATCAAAGCGGGGCAGCAGGGGCTCAGAGGGGTAGCAGTCCCCAGAGAGACTTCATTTAATATGGGAACTAAACTACTCTAAAGAGACTTTGAGAGTGTTCAGTGCTCAGGCCAGCAAAGAGGTGGAGGGCAAATTGCTCCTAATCAGGGCACCTCAAGGGCAGAACAATGTAGTGGATTTAAGGTTCTGGGTTTACTCAGATGGACATTGGGGGCCTGGCGGTACTCTGAAAGCCTGGGCTGGAGGTCAGGCAACAGTGAGTATTATAGCCTAGACCTAGCCCCCATCCTCACAAAACCACAGGAAAAGAAAAAAGTGAAGCCCAGCCCCCAACTGCCTGCAGCACCCAGGAAACCAGCAGAGCTCACTTACCAAGTTCAAAGTCAGCAGATTTTTTTCCTTTCTTTCTTCCTTTCTTCCTCCCTCTCCCTTCCCTCCTTCCTTCCTTCCTTCCTTCCTTCCTTCCTTCCTTCCTTCCTTCCTTCCTTCTTCTCTTCCTCTCTTCTCTCTTTCTCCCTTTCTTTCTCTCTTTCTCCCTTTCTTTCTTTCTTTCTTCTTTCTTTCTTTCTTTCTTTCTTTCTTTCTTTCTTTCTTTCTTTCTTCTTTCTTTCTTTCTTTCTTTCTTCTTCCTTCTTTTTCTTTCTTCCTTCCTTTCCCGAATGTGAGACAATAAGACCTGCAGATGGATGCTAAAGGACCAGAAACAAATCCAGGGAGGGATGACAAGGTTAACTACAACAACTAAGAAACAAACAAATTTCACTTTGCTATCCTACAGAACTTGCATTTTATTGTTTATTTTATTATTAATTTTTTGATATTTTTATTCCTTTGATTATGATTTTCTATTTATCTTTTTTCTCTTTAGTGTTCTTCATTTTGTTTCTTTGTTTAATTGTATTGTTTGACAAGTTTTCCTTATTCTTTCTTTCATATTACATTTTAATTTTTCTTCTTCAATTCAGTCATATTCCAATAAAAAACAACTCTTGGTCTTTTATATTCTATTCTTTTTATTCAGACTGTATATTTTTGTCATATTTTTGCTGTTCCAGTATTGTTGTAAATAATTTTTGTTCCATATAATTGTAAATACTATACACCACCCTTCCCTGGTCTTGGCCCATTTCATTATCTTTCTGAGCTTTATTACTGTTGTGCTTAACTCTATTCTCTCACACACTATGCCTAGTTTATATCCTTTACTCTCACTATATCTCACCATCTAACCTTGCACAAGCATTCTATTTTCTGGATACAACTTGCATACCTTCTCTCCTCTAACAAGGGTCTCATCTCATTTTCACCTTTAATAAAAAGTGGACAGTTTTGTGAAATATCGCAGTTATTGCTATACTTTTCCAAAGGATCTCCTATCTGTTCTCTACTTGTTGGTACTTTAAATCCCATAGAGTACTCTCCCGCTATCTTAATCCATTTTGCCTTCACCCTGCTGATAGGGGACTTAAGAGTTGAAAAATTTTAGTTTAAGGTAAATAGTTATAAACCTAGTAAATAATACATATGTTAAAGCTTTGTTTCGTAAACTACAGATAAGGCCCATCCTGGCTCCTGGGAAAACAGCCAACCTCCTGGGGCACTGCAAAAGATTACCACCTGGGTACAAGTGAAGGTATCCAGGCCTTTGTGTTCTGAGGAGAGACAGACAACTGCCACCCTCCCTTGGGAATAGCTAACTGACCAGAACAGGAATGTTGCAGTTTCTTTCACCTAATCCTCCGTGAACTTCAAGACGCCTCACCACACCTAGTTTATTCCCTGCTATAAAAACCTTGGCTTGGAAAGAAAAGAAAAGACAAGAACAATTCTTTTGGGTGTGAACCTGCCATCTACTCAGATCACAGGCCATCTGAATAAAGTGTCCATAAAGATTCAATCAATGTCAATGTTCATTGGGTTTGGTAGTGACAAGCAGTGCAAACGCCAGTGTTTTTTCTGATTTCCTGCCACTGATCACATACAAGAGAATGTGGGACCTGTGAACCCACAAGTAAACCCACTGGAAGAGAAAACCCACTAACAAGGGAACCACCAACAGGCAAAAACCAAGTATAACAAGAGAGCCCATACAAAGAGAAGAAAGGGCAACCCTAGAGTATCCAGAAAAGGAGATCAAAGGGACCACACCACTGAATCCCATAGAACTCCTATCATAGAAGTTCACCCTACAAAGACAGCTAGCAAAGCAGAGCATCAGGAAAAGCAGAAAAGAAACAAAGAGAGTCACCTAAAATGGGGAGACAAAGAAAGAACCAGCAATCAAAAGGAATGGAAGACTATGCACTAAAAGAGCTAAATGAAGTGGAGGCAAGCAAACCCTCAGATACAGAATTCAAAAGGATGGTTATAAGGATGTTCAAGGAACTCACAGAAAAGTATAAGAAACTGAGGGAGAACTACAACAATATGAAAAAAGGAAATGGAAAGTACAAAAAAAAAGAACCAGGAAGAAATGTAGAATGTAATTTCTGAAATAAAACACATACAGGAAGGAATTACAAGAAGCCAAGAGAATCGAGGACCAGACTAGTGAGCTGAAAACTAAGGTAGAAAAGAAACACCCAGGTAGAGCAGCTACAAAAAAAAAAAAAAAAAGACCTCAAAAAATATGAAGCTTGAGGAAGCTTCAGGAAAACATGAAACATGAAAACATTGAATCATAGGAATACCAGAAGAAGAAAAGAGCATGGGAAAGACACTCTGTATGAAAAAATAATGACAGAAAAATTTGCAAATCTGAGAGGGAAAAAACAATGCAAGTTGAGGAGGCACAGAGGACTCAATCAAGATGAACCCAAAGAGGCCTACCCCAACACACACCATAATTAAAATGCCAAGTTTAACAACAAAGAAAGAATGTTAAAAGAAACAAAGGAGTAACAAGAGGTAGTATATAAGGGAGTTACAATAAGGCTAGCGGCTGATTTCTCAACAGAGACACTTTTGGCAGAAAACAATGTCAAAATACATTCCAAGTAATAAAAAGAAAAGGACTGCAACCAAGATTACTCTATCCAGTGAGGCTCTCAATTAAAACAGAAGGTGAAATAAGGAGTTTCCCAGACAAAAGAAGACTGAAGGAATACACCTCCACCAAACTACCACTGCAATATATGCTAAAGAGACTGCTATATGAAAAGGAAAGAAAACATAAGAGAGTGAGGAACACAAGTATAAAAGGACAAATATGAATAAATACCTATCAATAATCATCTTAAACATTAATGGATTAATTATTTCACTCAAATGACAAAGGGTAGCTGAATGGATAAAAAAACATGACCCACACATATGCTACCTACAAGAGACTCACCTCAGGAAAAAAAAAATGCACAAACTGAAAGTGGAGGATTGGAAAGAATATTCCAAGCAAATAGGGGAAAAAGCTAGTGTAGCAATACTTATATCACACAAATGTAAACTTCAAAACAAAAGCTATAAAAACAGATACTGAAGTGCATTTCATAATCCTCAAGATTCGAATCCATCAAGAAGATATAAGCATTGTAAACATATATGCTCCAAAATAAGAGCATCAAATATATAAAGAAGATCATGGAGTACTTAGAGAAAGATGTAGGTCAAAACAAACATATACAACGGGACTTTAACATCCCACTGTCAAAAACAGATAGATCTTCCTAACAAAATATAAACAAGTATACCACGGCATTGAACAATGCCCTGGATCAAATAGACTTAACTGATATACATATAGAACTTTTCATCCCCAAAAAGCAAACTTCACATTCTTTTCAAATGCACAAGGAACATTTTCAAAGACAGACCACATGATAGGACACAAAACAAGGCTCAACAAATTCAAGAAAATTGAAATCTAATCAATCCAATCTCCAATCAGAGATTGTAATCTCTGACCACAGGGCCTGACAATGGAAATAAATCTCAAGGAAAAAACTCAAAAACACGAAAATTTGTGGAGACTGAATAGCACGCAATTAAACAATGAATGGATTAAGAATGACATCAAAGAAGAAATCAAAAAGTTTTTAGAAACAAGTGAAAATGAACACACAACAGTCCAAAACGTATGGAACATACATACCAAAGGCAGCCCTGATAGGAAATTTCATAGTGATACAGGCCTGCCTAAAAAAGATAGAAACATTTCAAATAAACAAACTAACCCTAGATCTACAAGAAATGAAGAAATAACAACAAGCAAAGTCCATAGCTAGTAGAAGGAAGAAAATAATCAAAATCACAACAGAAAAAAAAAACAAACAGAGGGACTTAAAAAACAATTCTAAGGATCACTAAATCCAGGAGCTGGTTCTTTCAAAGATAAACAAAATCGACAAACCTTAAGATTTATCAAGAAAAAAAAGAGAGAGGACCCAAATAAATGCATCAGAAATAAAAAAAGAGAGATTACAAACTGATACCACAGAATAAAAAGGATTATAAGAAATTACTACTAAGAAAAATATGCCAAGAAATTTGAAAACCATGGTGAAATGCACAAATCTCTAGAAAAATATAATCTTCCAAAATTGAATAAAGAGGAAGCAGAAAGTCTGAACAGACCAATAACAGGTGACAAACTAAAGGAGTAATAAAAAAAAAAAACTCCTGACATACCAAAGCCCTGGACAGAATGGTGTCACAAGAGAATTTTACAAAACATTTAAGAAAGAGATAACCTCTATCCTTTACAGACTATTCCAAAAAAAAATCCAAGAAGAAGGAAGATACCCCAACTCTTTTTATGAAGCCAGCATTATCCTAATCCCAAAATGAGATAAAGACACAACAAAGAAAGAAAACTACAGGCCAATATTAATGATGAACATAGACACTAAAATCCTCAATAAAATACTAATAAAATGCATCCAGCACTACTCTAGAAAGATCGTACACTGTGATCAAGTGGGATTAATCCCAGGGATACTAGATGGAATGATATTCACAAATCAATAAATGTAATATATCACATAAACAAAAGACAAAAACCACATGATCATATCAATAGATGTGGAAAAAGCATTTGATAAGGTACAGAAACCATTTATGACAAAAACACCCAAAACATCATATTTGGCCTAATAAAGGCCAAATATGAGAGACCTACAGCCAACATCATACTCAATAGGCAAAAATTAAAAGGTTTTGTACTAAGATCAAGAGCCAGACAGGATGTTCACTTTCCCCCACTTTCTACTTAACATAGCATTGGAAGCCCTAGCAAGAGCAATCAGACAAGAAAATAAAATAATGCATCCAGATTGCAAAGGGTGAAGCAAAACCATCATTGTTTACAGATGACATGATAGTATTCATAGAATATCCTATAGAATACACCAAAATCCACTTGTTCTAATAAGTGAATTTTTCAAACAATTGGATACAAAGCCAGCATTCAGAAATCAATGGCATTTTTGTACATCAACAATGAAATATCAGAAACAGAAATCAGGAGGGAAATCCCATTTGATATGGCAACAAGAAAATAAAGTACCTAGGAATATAAACCTAATCAAGGAGGTAAAAGATCTATAAACTACAAAGCACTGATGAAGGAAATTAAGGAATACACAAACAAATAGAAAAATACATTTGTTCATGGATCAGATGAATTAATATCATCAAAATGTCCATACTACCAAAAGCAATTTATAGAAATTTATAGATTCACTACGATATCTATTAAAGTATCAATGGCATATTTCACAGATACAGAAAAAACACTGCAAAAATTTATATGGAATTATAAATGGCCCTGAATAGCTGCAGCAATTTTGAGAAAGAAGAGCAAAGTAGGAGGGATCACAATACCTGATATCAAATTGTATTACAATTTGATTACAAGGCCACTGTAATCAAAACAGTCTGGTACTGGCACAAGAACAGACACATAGATCAATGGAAGAAAATAGAGAGCCCCGAAATAAACCCAAGTCTCTATGGTCAATTAATATTCGACAAAGGGGACAGCAGCATAAAATGGAGCAAAGATAATTTCTTCAACAAATGGTGTTGGGAGAGCTGGACAGCTACATGCAAAAAATGAAACTCGAGCAACAACTTACAACATACACAAAAATAAATTCAAGGTGAGTAAAAGATTTAAATATAAGTCATGACACTATTGAAGTCTGAGAGGAGAACATAGGCAGGAAAATCTCGGATTTTCCAAGCAGCAATATTTTCACTGATAGGTCCCCTAGAGTAAGGGACATAAAGGAAAAAATGAACAAATGAGATCTCATCAAAATAAAGAAGTGCATGAAATAAAGCTTTTAAAAAGAAAACAGAAAACAGCATTAAAATGAAAAGAGAACCAACTATGTGGGAAAACATATTTGCCAATGATACCTCAGACAAGAGTTTGATCCCCAAAATATATAAAGTACTCCCATGACTTCACTCTAAGAAGACAACCCAATTAAAAAACCTACAAAAAACTTGAACAGATACTTCTCCAAGGAGGACATACAGAGGGTCCAGAGACATATGAAAAGATATTCAGTATCACTAGCTATTAGAGAGATGCAAACTAAAACCACAATGAGATATCACCTCACACCCTTGAGAATGGCCATGATAAACAAAGCAACAAACAACAAGTGTTGGAGAGGTTGTGAAGAGGAGGGAACCCTCGTGCACTGTTGGTAAGACTGCAGACTGGTGCAACCACAATGAAAAACATATGGAATTTCCACAAAAAACTAAAAATGGAACTCTTTTGAACTGGCAATTCCACTGCTAGGATTATATCCTAAGAGCCCTGATACACCAATCCAAAAGAACTTTTGGACTCCAGTGATCATAGCAGCACAATTTACAATAGCCAAGTGTTGGAAGCAACCTTACTGCTCATCAGTAAATGAATGGATAAAAAAACTATGGTACATTCATACAATGGAATGTAGGAGGTTGCTCTGCATGGTGTGGGCCCAGCTCTCATTGGGAGATGCACAGGACCCACGCCCATGGATAGGTTTTCCTGTGGGGAATCAGGCCTGCAGTATACCTAGGCTACTATGAGTCTTGTTTTTTGCTAAAACTCCCTCACCCTGAACTGAGGACATTTACTGCAAAGCAGCTTCCTGAAAACCAGGCTAAAGTTTCCAAGGATGAGTGTAACCGGTCCAACTACTCTTGCCTTTTCATTTGCAAATAGCCCTCTCCTGTGATGTGATTACCAGCATCCTCTTCTTTGTTTTCTGTATAAGGTAACCACCTAAAGTGAGCCTGTGCATAGTTAATGAGGACCTTCTGGTAATGTGCCCAGTAAGACAATAAAAGCT
This sequence comes from Phyllostomus discolor, assembly GCF_004126475.2. Lineage (NCBI taxonomy): Eukaryota > Metazoa > Chordata > Mammalia > Chiroptera > Phyllostomidae > Phyllostomus > Phyllostomus discolor. The sequence continues at coordinate 59,368,750 of NC_040911.2, read as the reverse complement.
CATTGGAGTGAGGGCCAAGGCTTTTGCTCCCCTTGAGAAAAAAGCCATGACATCTCTTTTCCTCCACTGGATTCGGTAATTTGTGTGAATGTCTCATTTTCATCCATAATGACACAGACCCCACGAGCCAGGGTCCACATCAATGGAATTCTACGCAGCAGAAAAAAAGAAGGAGCTTCTACTCTTTGGGACAGCATGGATGGAACTGGAGAGCATTATGCTAAGTGAAATAAGCCAGGCAGTGAAAGACAAATACCATATGAACCCACCTTTAACAGGAACCTAATCAACAAAAGGAACAAGCAAGGATAATAGAACCAAAGACACCGAAATTGAGAACAGGCTGATAGTAACCAGAGGGGAAGGGATTATAGGGGGAAAAGTTGAAGGGTTTGCAGGAACAATTATAAAGGACACATGAACAATAACAAGGGGGTGTGGAAACAGGGGAGGGAGGTGGGGAGTACTGGGGTGGTGAGGACAGGTGGGGGGAAAGGCAGAAAACTGTACTTGAACAACAATAAAATATGTTAATAAATAAATAACTGAACACTCAGCCATTGTTCAGGAGTCTGGCCTCATCTAAGTCAGGTTGGCAGGAGGGTACTCTCTTGGAAAACTGGGCCACCACATCTCCTCTATTCCTTCCACTGCTGTTGGAATGCCTTAGATACTGGAACTGGGACCAGGACCAGGACTGGGACCTCTGCTGTGTCAAGGATGGACTCCTCCAGTGCCAACTGATGAATGGTCCTCCTGTGGACTCAGAGAGAGATCGCTTGAGGGCAGTCTCCATGAGGGCATCTCCATGAAGGGAAGCACATGTCCTCTGTGCCCATGTGGAGAAACTCCACCAGGCAGCTTTGTGCCTCCACTGTTGCCACCCAACTTCCCTGAATGATAGACAGTGATAGAAATGGTAATCACTCTGGTGGCAATGTTATACATGCTGGCACTATTGCTGCTGGATTTGGTTTCCTTTTTAGTTTTTTTGGAGGGTGTCAGGTGGAAGAGGTACAAGATTCTAACAAACAGACTCTGGGGTGATCACATCTGAAGCAAGGTGACTGTTGAATGGCCATGTCTTACACCTGAAAGGGGAAAACAAATAATTATTTGTAATAATAATAAATAATAAATAAAATGTCCATACTACCAAAAACAATTTATTGATAGAATGAAATCCTTATTAAAATACCAATGACACCTTTCTCAGATACAAAACAAACATTTCAAAAATTTATAGAGTACCATAGATGACCCCAAATAGCTGCAGCAATTTTGAGAAAGAAGAACAAGGTAGGAGGGATCAGAATAACTGATATGAAACTATATTACAAGGTCACTGTAATCCAAAGAACCTGGTACTGGCTTTAGAACAGACATATAGACCAATGGAACAGATTAGAGAGCCCAACAGCAAACACAAGTCTCCATGGTCAATTAATACTTTACAAAGGGGGCAGAAGCATAAAATGAAGTAAAAATAGCCTCTTAGACAAACAGTGCTGGGAGAGCTGGACAGCTACATGCAAAAAATAAATAAGTAAACTCAATTATAAGCTTACACCATACACAAAAATAAATTGAAGGTGGATAAAGACTTAAGTATAAGTTATGACACCATAAAAGTCCTTCAGGAGGACATAAGCAGGAAAATCTGAGATATTCCACACAGCAATATTTTCACCAATATGTCTCCTAGAGCAAGGGACATAAAGGAAAGAATAAACAGATGGGATCTCATCAAAATAAAAAGCATCTGCACTGCTAAAGAAAACAACATTAAAATGAAAAAAGAACCAACTATATGGGAAAACATATTTGCCAATGATACCTCAGAAAAAGGTTTGATCTCTAAAATATATAAAAAACTCACACAACTCCACTCTAGGAAGACATACAACATGATTAAAAAAAAAAAAGGGAAAGGACTCAGACACTTCTCCAAAGAGGACATACAGAGGGCCCGGAGGCATATGAAAAGATGCTCAACATCACTAGCCGTCAATGAGATGCAAACTAAAACTATATAGAATTGCCACTTCACATGGGTGAGAATGACCATCATAAACAAATCAACAACCAACAAGTTTCGGAGAGTATTTGGAGGAAAGGAAACCCTAGTGCACTGTTGGGGGGAATGAAGACTGCTGCAGCCACTGTGGAAAACAGCATGGAATTTTCTCAGAAAACTGAAAATGGAACTACCTTTTTACCCACCAATTCCACTGCTGAGATTATATCCTAAGAACCTTGAAACACCAATTCAAAAGTACCTATGCTCCTCAGCATTCATAGCAGTACAATTCACAATAGGCAAGTACTAGAAGCAACCTAAGTGCCAATCAGTAAATAAGTGGATCAAAGTCTATGGAATATTTACATGATGGAATACTAAGCAGTAGAAAGAAATAAGGAGCTGCTACCCTTTGTGACAGCATGGATGGAACTGGAGAGCATTATACTAAGCAAAATAAGCCAGGCAGTGAAAGACAAATACCATATGATCTCACCTGCAAGTGGAACCTAATCCACAAAACAATCAAGCAACCAAAACATAGCCAGAAACATTGAAATTAAGAATAAGATGATAGTAACCAGAGGGGACGGGTTTAATGGGGAGAAAGGGGTAGCGTTTTTAGGAACATCTATAAAGGACACATGGACAAAACCAAAGAGGGGGTAGTATCAAGTGTGGGAAGTGGGAATGGCTGGGGTGGTGGGGAGTGTTTCAGGGAAAATGGAGACAACTGTACTTGAACAACAATAAAAAAAGTTTTAAAAAGTTATATGAGAAAAGAATATAAGTATATAACATGTGTTAGTAAAATGTCTATTTAGCTTGATAATAATGTACAATCTTTCTATTAATTTTATCTAAATTTTTATATAAAATTGTACTTAAAAGAAGGAAGAGAGAAAACAAATAGAAATGCTTAAGAATATTCTTAATTAATAAAATGTAGATACCATAATCCACAAAACAATCAAGTAAGCAAAATATAACCAGAGACATTGAAATTAAGAATAAGATGACAGTAACCAGAAGGGAGAGGGGTAATGGGGAGAAAGGGGTAGTGTTTTCAGGAACATCTATAAAACACATTCTATAAAACATCTATAAAAGAATATTCTCAATTAATAAAATGTAGATAATATTAAAGTGATCTTGATAAATAGATTATAGCATGCTACCTATCAAGAAGCATATTATTTATTCACATTAATTGGTACTGGCTGCCTCAGGAGAAAGGATAAATGTGAATGGCTAGGTATAGCAAGAGTGTCATTAAATTTCTGTACCATTTTTTTATATCTGCATGAATGAGCACTGTTACTACCCAATGGAAGGGCAGACATTTGCTTATATGCAATTGCCTATGGGAATTTTGTCCTATGTGTTAACAGCCTTTATATAGCCATTCCTAACTTGGAATAATTACCAAATCCAGAGAAAGCATGTTAACATCAAGATACTGGCTCACAAGATACTTGCCCAATTCATAGGCAAGAAGAGGCACTCTTTTTTGAGCTTCTGAATTTTATCCATTTGGTGGTCAAACATGCCGCAGATGTCTTCCAAATGAACAAGTGCCTATGACTAACACATTCTATAGTCCGTGTTGGGCTTGACTTTGCACAATTCTCATCCTATGTGTGGACATTAGTACTGTTTTTGAATTTTTAAAGCAAACTCTATAGGTTGTTAAGTGTGAGTACTGACAAACAGTTCAAAAATAAACACTGCAATATCATGTTCTTCTCACCCCACCCCCGAAAAACACACACACACACACACACACACACACACACACTGGAAGGAACTACAATCAGGCTGGATGAAGCAAAGGTCAAATTAGGGAGATGGGATAAAATGTAGCAAAAAATACCCAGGTAGAACAGATGCATGAAAAAAAGACTCAAAAAATATGAATATGGCTTAAGGGAAGTGCAAAGCAACATAAAATGCAACAACATTCGTATCATAGGAATACAAAAAAAAAAAAAAAAAAAAAACAAGAAAAGAAGCAAGGCATAGAAAACCTATTTGAAAAAAACAATGACAGAAAAATTTCTGAATTCTGGGAGGGGAAAAACCATGCTAGTTCAATAAACACAGAGAGTCCCAAACAAGAAGAAGCCAAAAGGTCTACTCCCCAAAACATCATAACTAAAATGCCAAGTTTAAAGACAAAGAGAGAATATTAAAAAGCAAGGGAGAAATGAGAAATAACTTACAAAGAGGCTCTGATATGACTAGCAGCTGATTTCTCAACAGAAACAATAAAATCCAGAAGAGAATGGGAAGAAATATTCCAAGTAATGAAAAGGAAAGAACTGCACCCAACACTACTCTACTCAGAGAGGCTCTCAATTAAAATGGAATGTGCAATGAGGAGTTTCCCAGACAAAAGAAGGCTAACAGTATATACCCCCACCAAATCAGCACTGCAATATATGCTAAAGGGACTGCTATAAGAAGACGAAGGAAAAGTTGAGGGAGAGAGGCACATGAGTACAAAAAGAAAAAAAAATAATAAGTACCTTTCAATAACCACATTAAATGTTAATGTGCTAAAGTCTCCAGTCAAATGATATAGGGTAGCTAAATGGATAGAAAAACATGACCTGCATATATGCTGCCTACAAGAGACTCACCTCAAAAAAAGAAGTACACAGACTGAAAGTGGATAAAAAAGACACTGAAATGCACTCAAGAGAAGAATCCATCAAAAAGACATAAACACTGTAAACATATATGCACCCAACATAGGAGCAACCAAATATATAAGGAAAATCTTGGGGGACTTTAAGAAAGATACAGACAGCAGGACATTTATAGTATGGGATTTTAACGCACCACTGTTAAAAATAGATAGATCTTCCAAACAAAATATAAACAAGGGTACCACGGCATTGAACAATGCCCTAGATCAAATGGTCTTAACTAATATGTACAGAACTTTTCATCCCAAAGAAGCAAAATACACACCCTGGTTGGGGTAGCTCAGTGGATTGAGCACAGACTGCGAACCAAAGTGTCGCAGGTTGGATTCCCAGTCAGGGCACATGCCTGGGTTGCAGGCCATGACCCCCAGCAACCACACATTGATGTTTCTCTCTCTCTCTCTCTCTCTCTCTCTCTCCCTCCCTTCCCTCTCTAAAAATAAATAGAATCTTTAAAAAAAAGAAGCAAAATACATATTCTTTTCAAATGGACATGGAACATTTTCAAAGACAGACCACAGAAAACATAAACAAGCTCAAAAAAATCAAAAAAATTGACACCTTATCTGGCATTTTCCTGGACCATGAGGGCCTGAAACTAGAAACCAACCTCAAGGAAAAAGAAACTCAAAAACATGCAAACTAATGGAGACTGAATAGCATGCTATTACACAATGAATGGGCTAAGACTGAGATGCAGGAAGAAATTGAACAGTTTCTAGAAACAAATAAAAATGAACTCACAACAGTCCAAAACTTATGGGACACAGCAAAACAGTCCTGAGAGGGAAGTTCATAGTGATCCTGGCCTACCTAAAAAACATAAAAACATTTCAAATAAATATTTAACACTACATCTACAAAAACTAGGCATCAGCAAACAAAGCCCAGAGTAAACTGAAGGAAGGGGAAAAAAACAAGATCAGAGCATAATTAAATGACATAAATGACATTAAATGACTAAAACAACAATCCAAATGATTAATAATTCCAGAAGCTGGTTCTTTGAAAAGATAAACAAAATTGACAAACCTTTAAGGAAACTCATCAAGAAAAAGAGACAGAGGGCCCAAATAAACACAATCAAAAATGAAAGAGGAGAGATTACAACTGATACCAAAGAAATACAAAGAATTATTAAAAAATTACTAGGAACAACCATAAGCCAAGAAATTTGAAACCTGAGTAAAATGGAAATTTTCTAGAAAAATATAATCTCCCAAAACTGAATGAAGAGAAAGGAGGAAACCTGAATAGACCAATAACAGCTGATGAAATAGAAGCAGTAATCAAAAAATTCCTAGCATACCAAAGCCCTGGACAGGATGGTTTCACAGGAGAGTGCTAAAAAACATTTAAAATAGTTAACCCCTATCCTTCCCAGACTATTCAAAAAAAAAAAAAAAAAAACAAGAAGAGGGATTTTTTACCTTTGTAAAACTCTTTTTACAAAGCCAGCATCATCCTAATTCCAAAACCAGATAAAAGTGAATTCAACAAAGGTGGACACAACAAAGAAAGAAAACTACAGGCCAATATTGCTGATGAGCTAGATGCTAAAATCCTTGACCAAATATTGGCAAACCACATCCAGCAATGCATTTAAAAGATCATACACTATGATCAAGTGGGGTTCATCCCAGGGCCACAAGGATCATACAATATTCACAAATCAATAAATGTAATACATCACATAAAAAAGGAAAAACAAAAATCACATGATCATATCAATAGATGCAGAAAAAGCGCTTGATAAGGTAAATCACCCAGTTATGGTAAAAAACAGTGAGTGAAGTAGTAATAGAGGGAGCATACCTGAACATAATAAGGGCTATAAAACAAGAAACCTACAGCCAACATCATACTCAATGGGAAAGAACTTAAAATTTTTCCACTAAAATCAGGAACACTAAAAGGATATTTACTTTTACCACTTCTGTTCAACATAGTATTGAAAGTCCTAGCCACAGTGATTAGAGAAGAAAAAAAACTAAAAGGCATCCAAATTGGAAAAGAGGAAGCAAAAGTGTCACTCTTTGCAGATGACATGATAGTGTACATAGAAAAATCTATAGACCACAAGAAGTAAAAGACCTCTACTCGGAATACTACACAACACTTCACACTGATCATAATGGCCATCATAAACAAAGCAACAAACAAGTGTTGGAGATGTTGTGTAGAAAAGGGAACCCTAGTGTACTGCGGGTAGGAATGCAGACTGGTGCAGCCACTGTGAAAAACAATGTGGAATTTCCTCAGAAACCTAAACATGAACTGCCTTTTGATCCAGCAATTCCACTGTCAAGATTATACCCTTTGAATCCTGAAACACCAATTCAAAAGAACCTATGCACTCATGTGTTCATAGCAGCACATTTTACAATAGCTAAGTGCTGGAAGCAATCTAAATGCCCACCAGTAAGTGATTGGATAAAAAAATCACTGTACATTTACACAATGGAATACTGTGCTACAGAAAGAAATAATGAGCTCCTATCCTTTGCAACAACATGGATGGAGCTGGAGAGCATTATGCTAAGTGAAATAAACCAGGTGGTGAGGGACAAATGCCATATGATCTCACCTATAAGTGGAACCTAGTGAACAAAAGAAACAGGCAAGCAAAATATAACCAGAGACATTGAAATTAAGAACAAACTGACAGTAATAAGAGGGGAGGTAAGAGGGGACAATGGGGGAAAAATAGAGAAGGGTTTTCAGGAACAACTGTGAAGGACACGTGGACAAAACCAAAAAGGGGTAGTATCAAGTGTGGAATGGGGATGACTGGGGTGGGGGAGAATGGTAGAGGAAAAATGAAGACTACTGTACTTGAACAATAACAAAAAAAGCTAAAATAAAAATAAATAAATAAAATAAAATTTGAAACAAAAAAAGAATATTAAAAAAATAAAGAAAGAACAAACTGACAGTAACCAGAGGGATGGGGGGAGATGGTTAATGATGGAAAATAGGGGAAGGACCATCAAGGAACATGTATAAAGGGTACATGGACAAAGCCAGAGAGAGTAGGTTTAAGGGTGGGAGGCTGGGAATGGTCGGGCTGGTGGCCATGGTTGGGTGAAAATTGAGACATTCGTATTTGGACAACAACAATAACTTTTTTAAAGAAAGAAGCTGGACCAGAAAAATAAATATATAAATACAATGCAAATATAGGTAGAACAACTAAGGTATGTCTTCATAAGGTAATAAGGAGTAACAAAAAGGCAATACAAAAGCAAAGAGATTAATAAAATACTTTAACAGAAAAAAAGAAAGTGTTATCTCAAATGTTTCAGACTCCCACTGATTATGTAGTTTTAATAGATTTTCTTGAATAAATGTTGATTCGTTGCATGCCCTTGGGACTATTTCCAGAGACTTAACATTGTTTTTTCTTTAATAATTTTTCCTACCTTTTGAAATATGTCTCTTCTGTTTGAATTTATATCTACTCTCCAGAACAATCCATATATCCATATCTATACTGAAAAATTAATCTATCTTACTCAGTGTTGCATAGACTTATCTGTGTTGCTGTATGTCACTATAGCACATTCATATTACATTGAAATGTATAAATATACCACAGTCTATTCACCCATTCTCCTGATAGTGGACATTTGTTAGTTTCTAGGCCTTTGTTTCTTTGTTATAATTCTTATACATGTACAATCTTAGTTTGATTGTGATGTCCAAATACATCTTTTCACATTCCCCTATTTAGAATAATAATGTTCATTCTATTTTTCTTTTTCTAATATAAATTCATTATCAGGTTAAAATTTTATCTTCTATTCCTACTCCAAAAAGAGTTTTTTATTCCACTTTTCAATTTTCTGCACTGATTCCTTTCTTCCAATTTTTTAATGTGCTAAATTACTTTTTATTAATTTTCTAATATTAAATCTTTTATATTTGGGATAAACTCATTTTATGTTGAGTTCATTTGCTAATATTGTTTTGAATTTTTGCAGCTGCAGTCATAATAAAAGACACATCTGTAGAATAATAACATGAAATAATTGAAATAAAAAGTAAAATTCTACCTAAGGCTGGTAGGTCAAGGTTGCTAACATTGTTGTTCAAGTTCTTTATTCTCACTAATAAGAGTGTCTTCTTGGCCTAAAGGTAATGTAAGGAGACATAGTAATATTTCAAAGTGTAATGGTGGATTTATCCTAATGCTCTATCAATTTTCCTTTGTACATTTTAAGGCTGTTTATATATATATATATACATACATAAATTTATACATACATTTTAATATATATATATAATCATTAATGAATTGAATCTTTTGCCATTATGTAGTGGCCCTCATTATTCTAATTAATACTTTAGTCTTAAGGTATATTCTGTTTGATATTGACATAACTGCTCTGGCTTTTTTGTTTTGTGTTTAGTACTTCCTTGAAATGAATGTTTTCTTTAAATATTTTTTAAAGATTTTTTTTTTAGAAAGAGGGGAAGGAAAGAGAAAGAGGGAAACAGCAATGTGTGGCTGGCTCTATTGCACCCCCTACTGGGGACCCTCTACTGGGGACCTGGCCCACAACCCAGGCATGTGCCCTGACAGGGAATCCAACTCGCAACCCTTTGGTCTGCAGGTCTGCATTCAATCCAGTGAGCTACACCAGCCAGGGCAGCTTTCCTTTAAATCTTTCATATAATTTTGTTGCATGTGTGACTTTTGCAAACAGAATAGTTCTATATTTTATCCATCTGATTTGAAAATTTTACTGGTACATTTGGTCCAGTTATATTTAATTATTGACTTATTTGTAATTATTGATGTATTTATACCTATTTCTTCCTCTTATCCCACAAAGGAATATTTTACTCTTAAGATAATTGAGAAGTGTGGAACACAGAGAAGGGAACATTCTTAAGATATTTCAATTTATTTAGGATCTGAATGAGAGTTATAATTATTTTTATTTCTCAACCAACATTTTTATTAAATTTCCAAATGTTTTCAAAAATTAATCTCTTTTGTTGTCCACATTAGGTCTGGGTCTAGTTAGAGAGAAGTAATGGTCAGAAAAATCGTGAGTCAATGGTTAAACAGAAGTAAGATGTATTAATACTCTACCCACATTTAGCAAAAATTTAGCTTATAGTTATTTGTTTAAATCTGAAACTGCATACACTAAATAAAACTAGTTGGTCATTTTGAGGATTATCTGTGAAGAGTCAGTTTATACTGTGTTATCATGTGTTTATTTGACCCCTGCATGCCATCTTACCAGTTTCCTCCTTCATGTAAGATTGAATTACAGAGGGAAAATGAGACAAATTCCATATTCTTCTACCTGGATACTTCAGGGGACCTAAATAGAGTGAAGCTAGCTGTGAGCTAATTTAAATATATAATGCACTTAGCCCTGGCTGGCGTAGCTCAGTGGATTGAGCGTGGACTGGGAACCAAAGTGTCCCAGGTTCGATTCCCAGCCAGGGTACATTCCTGGGTTGCAGGCCATAACCCCCAGCAACTGCACATTGATGTTTCTCTCTCTCTCCCTCTCTCTCCCTCCCTCTCTTCCCTCCCTAAAAATAAAAAAATAAATAAAATCTTTAAATATATAATGCACTTACCACCGTAAAGTCACATGGACTAACCAAAATGCTTGGTTCTTTATTTTTCTTTTTCTTTTATGCTGTAATTATTTTCTGTAACAATGGTTATATATTTATAAGCATACAGCAATCATGCAAATGCCATGATTTTTAGAACAAAAAAACAATTTAAATATAATGGGCAAAAATTTGATGATAAAAAGGATATTTGCATGGTTTCAAAGTATTACTCCAAAAGATATTTATTAATTGCAAAGGAGAAAATGAAACTTTACAGTGGAAAACCTGGGAAGTCATATCTTCTGTCTATTTTTGTATTTAGTTTTCTGTCATCTCTTTTTTAACAAGCACTGTTTATTTGCAATAATTACAGATTTACAAGAAGTTGCAAAGATAATATGCAGAGGTTTCATGTATATTTTATCCAGCTAATACTTGAGTCCAATGGTTACATCTAACTATAGTACAATATCAAAACCAGAAGATTATTTTTAATGCTGTTTCTTTCGGTTCTGTAGAAGCTTTTTATTTTGATGAGATCTAATTTCTTTATTCTTTCCTTTATGTCCCTTGCTCTAAGGAACATATCAGTGAAAATATTACTGTGTGGGATATCTGAGCTTTTTTTGCCTATGTTCTCCTCTAGGAGCCAGGAGGTGAAAGACAAATACCATATGATCTCACCTACAAGAGGAGTCTAATCAAAACAATCAAGTGAGCAAAATATAACCAGAAACATTGAAATTAAGAACAAACTGACAGTAACCAGAGGGGAAGTAAGAGGGGATAATGGGGAGAAAAGGAGTAAAGGTTTTCAAGAACATGTATAAAGGACACATGGACAAAACCAGAGAGAGGTAGAATCAATGGTGGGAAGTGGGGATGGCTGGGGTGTGTGGGAGTGGTGGAGGAAAAATGAACACAACTGTACCTGAACAATTTTTTTAAAGTTAAAAAAAACAGAAGATTAACATCGATATACTGCATGTACTAGTTTTATGCTATTTTATCAAATATGTTAATTTGTGTAACTATCACCTCAATTCCAGATATTAAACCATTTTGTTACCACAAAGATCATGTGTCACCTATTTATAAAGTGTACCCCTACTCACCATCCATATCCTTGGCAACTGCTAATCTATTTTTTATTTGTATATAATTTTGTCATTTTGAAAATGTTATATAAGTGGGATTATACAACCTGTAAACTTTTGACACTGGCTTCTATTATTCAGTGTAATTCTCTGGAGATTGATTCAAAATGTCATATGTATCATTATTCATTTTCTTTTTAATGGCTGAGTTGTGTTTTATGATATGGATGTATCACAGTTTATTTAACCACTATCTATTAGGAATATTTTGGTTATTTTCAGTTTTTGGTTTTTAGAAGGAAACCTGCTGTGATTGTATACAGATTTCTTTGGGGGGGGGGGTGTTGATTGTTACCATTTTTTCCTTTTTTAATTGCTGTTCAATTACAGTTGTCTCCATGTTTCCTCCACTACACTCCTCCCATAATACCTACCCATATCTCCCACATTCAACCCTATACTACACAGCAGAAAGAAAGAAGGAACTCCTATCCTTCATGACAGCATGGATGAAACTGCAGAGCATTATGCTAAGAGATTGTGTACAGATTTTTGAGCTGACATAAGCTTTCATGTCTCTGGAATAAATGTTCGAGAGTGCAAGTAATGGGTTATATGATGTTTATTTTCCTTTCTTTTTAAGTTGCCGAATATTTACCAGAGTTTATGTACTGTTTTATATTTCCACCAGCAGTATATAAATGATCCAGTTTTGATAGATGTGCAACAACATTTATTCTTGTCATGTTTTTGAAATTTCATTTGTTTTAACAATTGTGTAGTGATATCTCATCATGGTCTTAATATGCTTCTTTCTACTAGCTAGTGTTTATTTGACCCCTGCATGCCATCTTCAGTGCAATGCCTCTTCATGTCTCTTGCCCACTTCCCAAATGGATTGTTATTTTTTAACTCTAAAGTTTTCAAAGAGCTTCACATGTTCTAGATGTATGACCTTTGTCAGGTATGGAGTTTTTCAATATTTTCTCCGAATCCTCAGCTGGTTTCTTAATGCTTTAAAAAAGTTGTTTTGCATAGCAAAAGTTTTAATTTTGATGGACACTGTCTGTATCTTAGTAATTTTTAGTCCATAATAATGGACTAAATTGGACATAAGGCATATTATAAGTGTGTGTGTGTGTGTGTGTATGCATGTGTTCCAGATGGCAACTCTCTAGCCCAGTATCAAGGCAATCTATCTTTCTGGTAATTTGAATACTCTCCCTTACCCATTCACAGTCCTCTGTTTACCAATTTCCCTTTAGTTGAGAAACTCCATGGGCAAGTGTCCTGATCTCAAAGCTACGTGTGCAGCCACCTGCTTCATAGGCAAACAGATAAATGGGTGAGACTAAAGTCACATCCCAATTGTGGTGCCATCTGATTCCACAATATTATTCTAATTCTCAACCAATTTTAGTGCATGACCTTTTATAATTTATATTATTGTCTTAATTATTTCCTGAAGAGTCCACTTCTTTAATGCTTGAATCCTATGAGGAAATTATATTCATCCACAAACTGTAATAATTGTAAATGAATGAATTTTAATTTAACACATATACTTAACACTGAATACACTCCTACAAGGAACCTATGTCACATATCTCTTCTGCAGAAACTTTGTATCTTGAATATTTTCCCCAATTTCTGTGTTTTTCTTGTACCCATTTTCTACCCCATGTTCTAACATTCGTTATCCCGTATTACTCCCCTTCTTTCTCTATCCTGTGATCTTGCTTTCAGGTTTGTAATCTTTTACCTCTGATTAACAGCTCTGACTAGATAACCATCTCTCTTACCTCTGCCCATCTTCATCTCATTACCCTTATACTGTCCACCAACATTCTACTAAATTCACTGGCTTCCCTTCTCATTCTCTCCCACCTTTTTTAATGGCATATTTTTAGTGTATTTTCTGCCCCCAAATTACACATTCTCTTTCATTTTCTCTTATCATCTTTACCTGAGTTTAACTTCACAATTTATTAGCACTGTGTCCTTAAAGAAGATGCTCTAATTTTTATTTATGTGGCACATGAACCTCACTTTTCTTACTTATAAAAGGAGGAGAAAATACCTACCTTGCATTTTTGTTGTGTAGATTGGAAGTAACTCTTGTGAATAATATAGTAGTCCCTCCTTATCTTTGGGGGATAAGTTCCAAGCACTCCCCAGTGGATGCCTGAAACTGCAGACCATATCAAACCCTATATATATTAAGTTTTTCCTAAAGACAGCACTTCACGGTTTCTCTTTGGCACATCTAAAATGCCAGCATCACTACACTTGTACTTTGGGGCCATTATTAACTAAAATCAGTGTTACCTGAACACAAGCACTGTGACTCCACAACAGTTGATCTGTACTATATGACTAATGGGCAGGAAGCTTATAGAGTATAAAGATGATGGACAAAAGAATGATTCATGTTCCAGACAGAATAAAGCAGGATGGCACAAGATCTCATCATGTTACTAAGAACAGAATGCAATTTAAAAGTTATAAATTATTATTTCTAGAATTTTACATTTAATATTTTGGGTAACTCAAACAGCAGAAAATGAAATTTCCAATAAAGGCAAACTACTGTAGCAATCAACATCTATTGAAAAACTATGGTATTCTATAACAGCAATTAATTTTCAGGGTAGTGCTACAAAGCCAAAACTTTTATTCTGTACATGTTCCATGAGAAAACTGAGGCCCAGAGTGACTAAGGCACATGAAAATGTTGGAGCCAGGGTTGAGCCTAGCACCTATCCTATAACTCACAGCCACAACTGGTTCACTCTGTGGCAGTAAACTGATTAATGTTTAAATAATCTGACCAGTGAGCCCTTGTGCCAGATTTTCTCCACTCTCACAGGATCTGACATGGGCATCCACTCACCTAAACACTGAGCAAGTAAAGAATCAATCATGCAGCCCTGTAAGTAACTCTTTGAAAAAGTGTATTATCATTATTCCCAGTTTATTGCTAATAAAAAAATTTTATGGGAGTTGTATAACTTGCCCCAAATCTCCAAGGTAAGTAAAGGATCCTGGGGTTGAACTCAGACTGTCTGGTTCTAAACTCTACAAACTAGAACTCTGGGATCTTGGCTTATCTCCAGTATGGCACATCAAGCCATCCCCTCCCAAAACACGCATGCCATTTCACTTTTGAGAGATGTAACCTCTTCCCTTCTTTTTAAATCTGTGCTGGCCCTAGAGAGTTACTTCAGCAATAGAATATGGGGAAAATTATATTCTTTTTTAAAAATATATTTTATTGATTTTGCTATTACAGTTGTCCCATTTTCCCCCTTCACTCCCCTTCACCCAGCGCACCCCCTCTCACCCACATTCCCCCCCATTTCGTTCATGTCCATGTATCATAAGTTCTTTAGCTTCTACATTTCCCATACTATTCTTGCCCTCCACCTATTTTCTACCTACCATCTGTGCTACTTATTCTCTGTACCTTTTCCCCCTCTCTCCTGCTCCCACTCCCCTGTTGCTAACCCTCAATGTGATCTCCATTTTTCTGGTTCTGATCCTGTTCTGTTTGCTTAGTTTGTTTTTGTTTTAGGTGTGGTTGTTAATAATTGTGAGTTTGCTGTCATTTTAATATACATTTTTTTCTTCTTTTCTTAGATAAGTCCCTTTAACCTTTCATAAAATAAGGGCTTGGTGATGATGAACTCCTTTAACTTGACCTTATCTGAGAAGCACTTTATCTGCCCTTCCATTCTAAATGTAAGCTTTGCTGGATAGAGCAACCTTAGATGTAGGATCCCTGCCTTTCATGACTTGAAATACTTCTTTCCAGCCCCTTCTTGCCTGTAAGGTCTCTTTTGAAAAATCAGCTGACATTATGATGGGAACTCCTTTGTAGGTGACTGTCCCTCATCTCTTGCTCCTTCTAGAATTCTCTCCTTCATTTTTACCTTGGGTAATGTAATCATGATGTGCCTTGACATGTTCCTCCTTGGGTCCAACTTCTTTGGGAGTGTCTGAGCTTCCTGGACTTCCTGGAAGTCTATTTCCTTTGCCAGATTGGGGAAGTTCTCCTTTATTATTTGTTCTATTTGAACAAGTTTTCCACTTGTTGCTCTTCCTCTTCTCCTTCTGGTACCCCTATAATTCAGATGTTGGAACATTTAAAAATGTCCTGGAGGTTCCTAAGCCTCTCCTCATTTTTTTTTTGAATTCTTGTTTCTTCGTTCTTTTCTGTTTGGTTGTTCCTGTCTTCCTTCTGGTCCATTCCATTGATTTAAAACCCAGTTTTCTTTCCATCACTATTGGTTCTGTGTGCATTTTTCTTCACTTCACTTATTGTCACCTTCATTTTTTCATCTAATTTGTGACCCAAATCAACCAATTCCGTGAGCATCCTGATCAGCAGTGCTCTGAACTGTGCACTGGATAGGTTGGCTATCTCTCAGTCACTTAAAAGTACTAGCTGTGGAGATTTTAATTCTATTTGAGCCATCTTTTTTTTTCTTCCCTTTGGTGTGGGCACACTTGTTATGTATGAGGGGTGGAGCCTTAGGTGTTCACCAGGGCAGGGCACCCCAGTCACTGGGTTGTGACATTGTATGTGGGGGCGGGGTCCAAGATGGAACAATGGCACCTGTTCTGCTCTCTCTAAGACTTCAGTCCCCCCTGCCGCTTCCCACAAGCAGATTAGGCCCTTCTGGTGTTGGCTCCCAGGTGGGTGGGCTTGTGTGCTTTGTAGGACTCTGTGGGTCTCCCCAAGGAGCTCTCCTCTGAGGCTGCAAGATTCTTCCAGCACCTCAACCCCCACAGGTGTTTTCAATCAGTGCTTTTAGGCTTTATATCCCAGCGCTGGGTCCCTGGGTTACATGGTCTGTGTCACTGCTTGTTTTCACCTAGTTTATCTGCACTCAAATGTGTGACTGCGGACAGCCAGCCAGCTACCTTGTGCACCTCAGTGGGTCTGCTCATTGCCTCCCGCACCCATGGTCTGCCACCGGGTCTGTCAGCTGCCCCTGCACATCTGGGGTCAGCCAACTCCCACCTACTCCCTGCCGACCCATGTTTGCCAGCCACTGCTTTTTCCTGCTGGGACCCCTAGACCCCTCTCTATAGGCCTCCAACTCCACCCTTCCTTACCGGTCTGGATGAATGGTTGTCAGTGCTTCTGTACAGTTCATTTCTCTCTGTTCTGGTTGTTTTTTTGTTTCTAAATTTTTGTTATCCTTAGTTTTGGTTGTTTGAGGAGGCACAGTGTGTCTACCTATGTCTCCATTTTGGCCAGAAGTCCAAAATTATATTCTTAGATGTCTGTGTCTAAGTAATAAGAATTCCTGCAGTTTCCACCTGAACCTCTTGGAACATTTAGTCTTGGATTAAGAAGGCCAACTACCATGCTGAAAAGATCATGGGAAATACCTTGGAACCATACAGAGTTAGGGGGCAACCAGGCTTCACATTTCAGCCATTTTCACCAAAAATCCAAGCATGTGAATGACGCCATCTGAAAACATCCAGCCCAGCCATCAGCTGAATATCACCAGGTGAGCCTGGTAGACCATGTGGACTGGAAGAACCACCTGTTCAAGTCCTGCCTGAATTCATGACCCATAACAACATGAGTTTAAACAAAGTTATTGACATTTTAAGCTACTAAATTTGAGTGGTGTTACAATGGAACAAGTAACCATAACAATGGGTTATGTTATAATATCTTAAGTCCTGATTTCCATTGGAATGATAACTGCCTTTAGGAGCAAAATAGGTAAAATGGAACTATCATTCAACAACAACAAAATCCCTGAGATCAAGAGAGGATACCTGGGTGAGGCAGTGGGGTTGTGGGTGAGAACAACCATTAATCTTGAGGAGTACCCCAGTTTCTTCTCTCAGAGTCTGTAGCCCAGTTGGTTTTATACCAAGTTAGCACCTGACCATCCCAAATATGAAGACCTTGGTGGCTCTTCCCTGAAGAGACATCCAGGCCTCAAGTTCCTCATTGCTCTGGGCCTTACCCTCCATCACACAAGGCTGTATGTTCTAACTAACCCAAATACATTCCAGCTCATTGAATTTATTGACAGAATAGCTAAGTTCCCTTATGGTTATCCTTGGAAGAAGGCCAGGGTCAGGGTTAGGGTCAAAAGGAGTCTGAGAATAAGGACAATAAAAGATCTGAGCCCCCTCCAAAGGTGCCTGTGGGGAGCTGTTTCATCTGAACATCTCCTGGGACAGAGATACTGATCCATATTGTCCCTGCAACTCTGTAGTTAGTTATTTCAGTCACCAGCCAGCTCCCAGGCTGGAGCCCTCCTGAAGCTTTGACCTAAGCACACACATACCCAGTCAAGTGCTTTCAGTCTTCTGGCAACTCCGGCAACTGTAGATTCAATCACAGTTTGGAGTGCTTTGTTCTAGAAACTGTCTTGCATGTTTTTATGAGCAACATTAGGAAATATAGAGTGTGCAAATAACAACCCAGAATACTGTGCCCTCTTCTACATCCCTAAAGCCAGAGCAGCATCCAGCATGAATCAAGCAATGAACATTTATCCACATGGTCACTTCTGTCATAGTGTACTGTCATTTCTATTTTACAGATATGGACCTTTGAACCTCAGAAAGGATGAGTGATGAAGTCAGAAATCAAGTTCCAATGTCCTTATTCCCTATCATATGTTCCTTGCACGCTCCTGGCCACTATCCTTGCATCTTTGAATCCAGCATCTGTTTCCCTGAGAGGAATGTGGGCATGCTGCTGAGCTGATACAGGTACAGACAAGCCATGTTGGTTCTTTCCAGGTTACTAAGAATCATCAGATCCTTGTGGACCAAGTTTGGGTGTAAGCCTCCTCTTCTGAGTCAAGTAAGGGGCCATGGGATAAGGACTAACAGCAAATGAAACTGAGTTTTTCACTGAAGAAATCTGAAGGGAAAGAAACTGTGAAAGAGGTATGTACATAACTTCTCATAGATCCAGATGCAGTGGGAAGCATATACCTCTATAATGTCTTGGAGATATTTCAACAGTTTGCTCACAAACTTCTGAAATCTTCCTCCTGCAGACACTAGGCTCACTGCCAACAGACTCCCTAGAATCCAAATATAAACTCTAGAAACTCTTATTTCTGACCCAGCACAGTTTTCTGTTCACTCCTGTCAAATTTTAATACTCTTTTAAAGAAACTCTGGTTTCAGTTTCCACTCCCAAGCTATCTTCTTAGCCGAGTACTATGAGGTTTTCCTGGAAGGAACCAGTCACTGGACAAACTCTTTATTTTGCCAAGATGCTCATAAACCCATTTTTTCAAGGATCCTGTCCCCACAACTGTTCTGCCTCCTTACTCTAGGTAAGTAGATGAACTGGCAGAAAAGTGGTGGGAAAGAAATATTTTCTCTGAGACAGGTTAGTGCTTAATTCCACAATGCTTCTTCTTTCCAACTGGATTTCTGACATCATGTTCCCAAATTTCCACTTCAGCTATTTATCTCTTTTTTAGATCCAAACCTAATATTTGTGGGCTCTTTTGTCACTCTTAACTACCTGCACAGCTCACAGAAGCAAGTCCAGGGTACTTTGGGCAGAGCATTCCTGTCCTAGGAATTTGGAATGTGTTTTATGGTAGGAGAGGGACTCCAGATGGGTGTGTCTCTTTGGTCCTCAGCTTCTGGCCACAGTGGGGGAGGGCCAGAGCAGGGGCCCTCCTTTGATGCATGGTGTCCGCATTATAAAATTGTAATGCTCTCATTCTAATTTTTCTTTCATGTGCTAAATCTTTTGTTCTATTTACTGTTTCACTAAATTGATGTTGTATGGGTAATAAAAGTCAGAGTTGAACATTTTCACTTTTAACTGAAGTGCTTTAAAGGATACTAATTATTTTTGGCTAGAGCAATTTTTGATCTTGAAATTATTTGCATTGTAAAGAATGTCTGGAGATGAATCTCATTGTTCCCACTTACCTGGGAGCTAAGAGAGTAGTTCTTAATATTTCTCCTCCCAAGAAAAAAAAACCTTATATATATATATATATATATATATATGTATATATATATGTTTTATATATCATATTTATGTATATATAAAACATATATATAAACTTATACATATATATGATGACATATGTTAACTACACTTATTATAGTGATACTTTCACAGGATATACAAATATTGAATCATTATGTTGTACAACACAACTCATATAATGTTATATGCCAGTTACACCTCAATAAAAAAATTTAGAAAAATATATGTTTTTAAAAAGCTGAGCTGTGGAATACTGGAGACAAACTCCAGCTTAGCTGAGTACAAAGACAAGGAATACAGGTCTTTGCCTCTGTGTCACACGAGTGGCTTGTGCAGCAGATTTAAGTGCAACTATTGTGAATGCAACACAGAGAAACCAAGTGTTCAACTTCTCTAGAAATACATTTACTACAAGCATAGAGACATGTCAAATGCTCAATCTAGGATTATAGTTCTCTGTAATCTTAAAAGTTCTCCAGATTCACTTCTTACTCATCTGTTGTCCTGCACCATGAAGCACCATTTTGGTTCCATGGCTAGATTTACTCCCATTCCTGAACTGACCACAGGGACTGAAGAATTTGACTTAGATCATGCATCTTGCCTTAGAGTTTAACACCTGGTTCATCATCTACTTTGTTTTCTACTCACAATTATTCCACAACCTTCTCTGCCCTGCTTTATGTCCCAGGAGGCTGACAATTGTGGACTAGGAAGCTGTTCCCAGGCCAATGGGTTTTAAGGTGAGTCTGACCAGGAAATGAGAGGTTAAAGTAGTGGGAGACTGGATGTTTCTTCCCTAATACACACCCCACAGTTTTAGCAACTTGTTCTCACAGTAACTGGGTCATCTGCAACAACATTTACACCATATGACCTTTCTTTACAGTTATACCTTATTAGGCTCAAACTGCCTTCACCATATTGGTTTAGTTCCATAGCCCTATGGCTATTTCCTCACCTCTAAATAATTATTTCATTAAAATATCTTCATTTGAACTATCTGGGGTAAACAACTTTCATTTTCATTTTTTTATTTTTTATATATATTTTAAAATATTTTATTTATTTAGTTTTAGAGAGGGGGGAAGGGAAGAAGAGAGAGGGAGAGAAACATCAATGTGAGAAAGAAACATCAATCAGTTGCCTCATGCATGTGCCCTGACTGACAAACAAACCTGCAACCAAGGCATATACTGTAACTAGGAATCAAACTAGCGACCTTTCACTTTGTGGAATGACACACAACCAAGTGAGTCACATAACTTTCTATTGGAGAAACCTCAGCCTTACATCAGCCTGTAGCCCCTGGGATCCAGTCAAGTCAGGCCCACATAGCATCAATCCCAACCCTATCATATATTTCAAAGGAAAAAAAAAAAAACAGAAAAAGATGTTTTCTTTTTTAATTTAAAAAATGTGAATTCTTGAAAGCTTAAGTAAGAGGGGCTTTCAGTCTGCAATCTTTAACTTAATTTGGATTTTTTTGGATCCCATCCCACTGTTTTGGCAGAAAATACACCTCACTTAACCTTGGACAAAGACAAGTAGGAATGTGCTATGTTTCTAGGATCTTGTCTTAAAAAATGGCTGGAAGGAGTCCATGTATAGGGAGAGGTTCTTGGACATCCATTATCTAACTGCTCAGTTTTTACATAAAGCTTCATGCCCTCTCTTTCTTTGTTTTCCATTCATGTCCATTGCTATAAGAGAAATCTTCTATGAGAGTTCCAGAGTTCTAATCTTCTAGATGCATTTTACTAAGATCAAGTAGTCTTCTCCCTGCATGCTATGAAGACTGCTCTGATCTGCTCTGCTCTGCCCACCCCTTGCTTGGAGCAAGAAGTCTCCTGCCCACTACACTGCATCCCCTTCCCTTTCAGCCTAGGAAGATTTATCTGTTATTGGGAAAAGTGCCTCTCTCCTTCATATTGTTTCTAAGGCATGTTATTTCCACCAAAAAATTTTTTCTCCCTCTACCTCTTTCACCAGTACTGAGTAAATCCCTATTGGCCCAAAAAATTTCTCAGGCTGATTTCTCTCTGCCCCACCACCTTCTTTTCATGAGGCATGCTTGATTGGGTGGAAGGAAAAGGCTCTTTGTAAAAGTAGAAAGTCCCTGAAGTAAAGCACCTCAAAAGATTTCTAAGCCTTGTAAAACATAAACCACAAGAGCCAGTTAGGCTTGGGGGGGGGGGGGGGGGCAGAAAGAAGTAGGTCTCCAAACAGATTTAGAGTCTTTGCTTTAACCGTTTCCAGCATCTGGCTTTCACTAAGAAATATTGTCTGCTATTTGTCCAAGATGGAGGCATAGGTAGAAACCCTTCACTTCCTCTCACAAATAAAAGAGGGATAACAACCAATTTAAAAGCAATAAACAACCAAACCTGCCAGAAAAGCAAACTGCATAGAACTCTGACAACCAAGGAGTTAAAGACATATTCATCCATACAGGTTGGAGGGGGAGAGATAGGCAATTGGGCAGGCAGAGAGAACCCATGGCAAGGCATTGAACCATGCAGGAAAGGAGAAAGTGGCTCACAAGGAAATGAAAGACTCAAAACACCTCACTGTAAAATATTGTAGAGTTGTGAAGGTAAGAGAAATTCCCAGTCTCATGGGACAGTTTGTTAGAAAGTTGAGCTATAGCAGAGTGAACAAGCCAGCAGCATCGTTCACTCTGACCTCTCTCCCACAGACAGCACCACAAGTGCAACAAACAGGGTTGCTCCACCCTGGTGAACACCTAAGGTTCCACCCCTTACAACATAACAGGTGTTCCCAGACAAATAAATATGGCCTAAATGAAATAACAGATAAAAACTCCAGAAAAACAACTAAGCAATGAGGAGACAGACAACTTATCTGATGCAGAGTTCAAAACACTGGTAATCAGGATGCTCACAGAATTGGTTGAGCTCAGTCACACAATAAAGGAATAAATGAAGGCTACCCAAAGTAAAATAAAGTTAAATATACAGGGAACCAAAAGTGAAGGGAAGGAAACTGGGACTCAAATAAATGATTTGGAGCAGAAGGAAGAAATAAACATCCAACCAGGAAAGAATTAAGAAACAAGAATTCAAAAAAATGAGGAGAGGCTTAGGAAACTCTGAGACAACTTTAAATGCTCTAAAATCAGAAACATAGGGGTGCCAGAAGGAGAAGAACAAGAGCAAGGAGTTGCAAACTTATTTGAAGATATAATGAAGGAAAACTTCCCCAATATGGCAAAGGAAACAGACTTCCACAAAGTCCAGGAAGCCCAGAGAGTCCTAAATAAGTTAGACCCAAAGAGAACACACGAAGGTACATCATCATTAAGTTACTCATGATTAGAGATAAAGAGGGAATCTTAAAAGCAGCCAGAGGAAAGGAGAGAGTTACCTACAAAGGAGTTCCCATAAGAATATCAGCTGATTTCTCAAATGAAACCCCACATGTAAGAAGGGGCCAGAAAGAAGTATTTGAAGTCATGAAAGGTAAGGACCTACATCCAAGATGACTCTATCCAGCAAAGCTATCATTTACAATGAAAAGGCAGATAAAGTGCTTCCCAGAAAAAAGCAAAGTTAAAGTGCTTCCTAGAAAAAGTAAAGTTAAAAGTTAAAGTTCATTATCACCAAGCCCTTATTATATCAAATGTTAAAGGGACTTATCTAAGAAATAGAAGAGGGTAAAAAACTATAAACAGTAAAATGACAACAAACTCAATAACTATCAACAACTGAACATAAAAAAAAAAAAAACTAAGCAAGCAACTAGAACAGGAACATAATCACAGAAAAGATCACATGGAGGGTTATGAGTGCCAAGGGGGAGAATGGGAGGAGGTACAAGGAATAAGAAGCATAAACGGTAGGTACAAAATAGACAGGGGGAGGTTAAGAATAGTGCAGGAAACAGAGAAGCTGGAAAATTTGTATATACAACCCATGGACACGAACTAACTAGGTGGAATGCGGAGGGTAGGGTGGTGCAGGGCAGAGAGGGGATAAAGGTGAGAAAAAAGTTGTGACAACTGCAATAACACAATCAATAAAATATACTTTATAAAAAAATATTGTCTGCTCCAGGGTAACCTCAACCTAGATTCTCTGACAGTAAATCTTGGTAAGACAGGCATCCAAAAGTAGAAAGAATGAATTATACTCTTAGGCACCTTATTTTGAAAACATTTTCGGTCAACTACACAATTACTTTTTTTTAAATAATTGGGCCCACCTTTGCTGCTAAGCTCACTACTCTCCAAACTGGCCACCCACTCCACCACCACCATAGATAGAATCTGCCAACTTTCTCTTGATGAAGAGAAAGCCAGCTTTTTGTTTATACAGCACCATGGGCTGAGGCTGGGAAGGTAGTCTCACACACACTGAAGAGCCACAATGGTATGCTGGGTGCTCGTTTGAGCTCCTCAGTGGCATAGTGACTACATGGTAATGAGACAATTTATATCTGAAAGTGTAGAACACTGGCATGCCACCTCTGAAAAAGTCATTTAGGTTTTCATTTTATGTGTGTGTGTGTGTGTGTGTGCTGTACCCTGCCATATTTCCATTTGATTTAGAGATTGAAAGTTTGTTCTTTACTCTTCTTAAACAAGGTTACTTAGCTGCTTTCTTTCAGATGTTGTGGCATTGGAGTGTCACTGAGGCAAGATGGAGTGTTTATGACATCATAATTAGTATATTAGAATGAAGAATCTGCATCCGATAGGACTAAGGAAAGTGAGAATTTTTTATTGTGTATTTTTAAAAAATAATAGTTCCATATTATGGTTTGAACATCCATGAGGGGCCTTCATATAGACCTGTCCTACCCCATAGGCTGCCAAAATATCTGTAAAATGGTATTTCAATGTGCTTTATAGTATCATAAATCTGATCTTGTTAGCTCTTACAGTGTAAACCTTCCCACAGAGACAGATCTTCATTGGTCAACTTCACAAGACACAGATTTCTAAATAAAGATACTACTGAGGAAACTCTGAAGAAAAATGCACTACTCAGGTTTACACCCTGGCATCTCTACATTTCTAGTTCATTCTGTTTCCACAGAGAAGGAGAAGGGAGAAGGAAGAAGGAAGAAGGAAGAAGGAAGAAGAAGAAGAAGAAGAAGAAGAAGAAGAAGAAGAGGAAGAAGGAGGAGGAGGAGGAGGGGAGGAGGAGGAGGGAGAAGAGGAGGAGAAGGAGGGGGGGGAGAGGAAGGAGAAGAAGAGGAGGAAGAGGAAGAAAGAAGGGGAAGAAGAAGAAAAAGAAGAAGAAGAAGAAGAAGAAGAAGAAGAAGAAGAAGAAGAAGAAGAAGAAGAAGAAGAAGAAGAAGAAGAAGGAGAAGAAGAAGGAGAAGAAGAAGAGGAGAAAGGGAGGAAGAGGAAGAAGAAAGAAGAAGAGGAAGGAGGAGGAGGGGGAAGAGGGAGGAGAAGGAAAAGAAGAAGAGAAGAGAGAGAAAGAAGGAAAGGAAGAAGAAGGAGGAGGAGAAGAAAAAGGGAATCATCACATGAAGGCTACTCAGGGTATATGAAGTCAGAAAAAAATTGTTACTTGGGTCATTCAAGAAGAGTCAATAGCCATATTCCTCTTATCCAGACCTGGGACAGTTAATAAATGGGCACTTCAACATTTGTGTCTGTAACTTTTCATTCAATGTTTACACATTTTCTGCTGACCAATCCATCCCTCACTTTACTGATTAACACATTTTAGTTAAATCTATATCAATATGTTAAGTAAAATGTTGCAGTGACATGGACCCAGTCTATCTTTCCATGCATGTGTCTTTCCAAAATCATCCAATGTGTGCTTGATTTAGTCATTGGCTTTTAGAGAAAAATATTTTATCTAAAATATGTAGTAAGTTTCACCACTATCACCTCCAAAAGATAGGTTGGCATTTCTCTTTTACTCACCTCAACTCTTTCTTAGATATTTCACTTCTCCAGATATATACACCAGGACATCTATCTCCATCCCACCCATGTGCCATGAACACCTACTCTCTGTGACTGTACTCCTTTGTTCACTTCTCTCAAGGAATATTAACAAGGGATGGTCATGTATCAACCTGATGTCAGAGAGACTCGGGTCCATCATATGCAGAAAACCTGGGTAAGGCACTTGTGAACCCACCAGTTACATGCTTTAACATCCATAAGGATTAGATTATTAGGTGGTCACTTCATTCCAGGCACTGTGCTAAATATTTTGCATGCATTATTTAATTTAGGCCTTACAACTATCCCACGAAAGGGAAAGTTTCCTATACCAACCTTGTAACTCCCCACATTTTGAGCCACAGTGAGACTTGACCAAATTCAAAAGTATGTAACATCACAAAGTACTGACTTCAATCAGTGGGCTGCAGGGCTGGAATTGTTTACATTTTGGCAGTCACATTTTGTAATGAACTTCTTGTCTATCTTAAAGTTCTTATGATTACCTCAACTAAATCACTTTGGAATTGGCTTGCTTTTCCATCACCACTTACAGTAAATCCAGGTCTTCTGATATATAAAAAGTAGATAACATGGGAGCCAAAAGCCAAAGGAAACCTGTAGCTAGTGTTGAATATAGAGAAGATGAAGACCACAGAGTTGGTGATATATTGAATATCCCCTGATATACTTGCTGTACTGAGTTCATTCAAGTTAGGGAGAGGAAAAGGTGGAAGATAAGTTAATAATATTCATGACAGAATGCTTCTGTGGGCTGATCTCAAACCAGAGTTTTACTGTGCTGTCACATTCCTGTGGAAGGAAGTCTGATATCCTAAATGTCATTAGCAGTGATGTTTTTCCTTTATATTATCCTGGGAAATGGAACATATATAGATTCAATGACAACTACAACAATGTCCGAAATATTGTCAAAAAAAAGACCTAAACCTAGAAAGGTGTGTAATCTAGAAATGGCTTCCCAGGCCTTAGGCTTGCTTCAATGAAGATTAGAATTAAAGGAAATGTGAAAAGCAACTAGTCTGTGGGTGTATTTTGCTGATGACATAACTAAGACCCAGTGAGAATGCGTTATGGTAAAACTTTAAAAGGCTGACAGGGCTCTTTCCCCAGTTCTAGCCATCATTTATTTCTTCAACTGGCATTGGTGGAGAACTTCTCATAGTTAGGTGTTAGCAATGCAATGCTATAAAAGATAGACCTGGTAACATGGAGGTTATATTCTAGTGAGACAGATGACAAAGGTCAATAAACATAATACAAATAAACAATTACATATTAAGATAAGAACAGTGAAATAAATCCACAGGGAGCAAGAATGGGCAATAAAAAGAAGCCCACTTTAGATGGAGCAGCCCAAGAATGATTCTCAGATGACACCTGGAGATTGAGAAAGAGCACAAAATATTTGAAAACCCAGGTGATTTGCATTGAAAGCACAAAGACCCTGACCTGGCCCATAGAGAATAGTATAAGTGAGTGGGCAAGACCATGGTGTAAGATGAGATACAGAGGCAGGCAGGAGTCAGATCATGCAGTCCTGTAGCTGTGATGAGCTGACAGGGATTTCAAGTCCAATGATTATTTGTTCATGGATTTTATGTATCATGTAGTTTAGATTTTCAAAATGTTACCCTGGCATTCTATGAAGAATGAATTTGAAGGGCATTAAATGAGAAGAATGAAAACAAGTGAAAGAGCTACAGGATTCAGGAGTCTAGGCAAGAGGTAGTGGTGGCTTGGACTATAATGGTGACAGGAGAGACAGAGATTTACTTTAGAGATAGAAGTGAGAGGACTCAGACATGGCCAGATTATGGGGAGTGAAAGAAGAAAAGGAAGAGCCAGAGATTAATGCAGATTTATGAATTTATATATGGAATGATGACTGTCATTTACTGAGTTGGAGAAAACTGAAAGAGGACAGCACTCAGGAGATGGAACCAAGAGTTCAGCTTAAGATTCAGGATACATCCAAAGGGAAATGTTACAGAAGCAATTCTAGCAGAAGATACAGGTAAAAGTGATTAAGAAAAATGATGTTTAATGCCATGGGGATGGATAATATCTCCCAGAGACAGTGTGGCTGGAGTAGGACCAAGGTTTTCCTTACAAGAAGCATCAAGCTTAATGTTCAGGGGAAAAGGAGACTACAGACATGACACTGAGAAGGAATACCAATGATGCTGAGTAACCAGGAGGTGTGTCCTCCTGGAATCTAAGTAGGGGGAGGTGGTGAAAACACCGAAAACACTGAAGGGTTTTGGCAGAGACTGGAATAGTGTCTAATGGATATAGCAATATTAAAATGATCAATGAACTTAGAGTGGTTTCAGAGAAGTCATGCTTCTATCTGCATATTAGTGGTGTAAGTCCTACATGTATAGTCCAGTTTTCATCTAAAAGATCCAAAGAAGAAGAAGCCCACTTTTCAGGCTTCCCCATTGCAGACTATGTGCATGATAAGGTCATTAATTGATACATAAGAGGTGATATTTACTTGATGAAGTAAGTGGTGTTCAAAAACAGAATTGGCTGGAAATAGTGCATACCATCTGTCACAAACAGAATTTAAGAATCCAGAACCTGGTACCTATGTGCAGAATTCCACCCAGCTGTGAACTCCAACTTATTAGGAGACTCACCACCAACATCCAAGAGAATGTTAGCTGAACCTGCTTCCTTCATGACATAGCCCCATCTTTGCCTTGAAGGGAAAAGTTCATACAAGGCAGAGTATAGGTTGTATGGTCTCCCTTCTTTCTCTTCTTTCGCTCTCTCTCTCCCTCTCAGTCTGATTGTTAAAACATGTTTACCTCCATGGGATTCAATAAAAAACTGATTTCATTGTTACAGGTTGTATGCACTGCACCTGACCTCTTGCCTTCCTGGAAATGTTGAAGTTACTACAATGTTATCAACAGAAGTCTGACAAATTTGAAAAAACACATTTCACATAAGGAATGAGCTGGAGAGAGAGTTGAAACTGCAAAAATAATTTTGATTGGGTCAGAAGGAACACAACTCAGCATACATAGGTGTGATTGCTCTCAGACTTGTTTTTACAATATCATATTTTTTCTCTAATCACATTCCTAGGACAATTGTCTCAAGAAAGCTCTCAATTTTCCTGATAATGCACAGGTCCCATGGCCATTCTGGGCACCTCCTTCTTTACTTTTCCATGAAAGCAGTTCTATTTCTAATCACTGCTACATGCTTCAGAAGTGGGAAGGGTATTCTCAGTCTATCACACACAAAGATGCTGCCCTTAATTGACATGCGGAACATATTTACAAACTGTCCTCTTTTGGTAACCAATTCAAGACCTTTTACTGGCACACAGTAGTTATGAGAATGAATTTCATTAGCAATCCACAAATGCCTTTGCAAATGAAACTGCATATTGCATCCTTTAAATACAATTATCCTGGCATTAGATTTAGTCACTTGATCTCAGAATCAAAAAGGGATTCTTGGTTTCAATAAGAATCCCCATCATCTAACTGGTGTTTGATAGAGCACATTCTCAAAGCACAACTACAGATTTACAAAATGTTTAAATTAACAATAGCATTGTTTTACTATCTTCTTTCCTTGGGTGATTATTGAAAGCAACTCTGGAGTACAGAGGCCACACCAAGCACTCCCTATCTTACAGAATCTGGGAGGGAAATTGGGCCTCCTTCTCCCTTCGATCCATTTCCCAAGCTTATTGAATTTTGTGGCAATGAACATGAGACTGTATTAGTTGTTCTTGATTGGGTTTTTGAAATTGTATTAAGGTCAATTGTAAGCAAACATGATTCTTTGACTGGCTCAGAGGATACATTCACTTTGTTTTAACTCTTAAAATTAATTTCATTGAGATATAATAAATTTCAGTAAACTTCAGTGAAGATTTTGCTTGTGAATATTCTCTAACCAGTAGATTTAGAAGAGGGGAAGTGGGAAGGGATAATGGGGGAAAACGGATAAGGCCAATCAAGGAACATGTATAAAGGACAAATGGAAAAAGCCAGAGGGGGTAGGATGGAGGATGGGTGGTGGGGATGGCTGGGGTGGGTGGGGCTGGTGAGTGGAAAATCAA
Source organism: Phyllostomus discolor (assembly GCF_004126475.2). NCBI lineage: Eukaryota > Metazoa > Chordata > Mammalia > Chiroptera > Phyllostomidae > Phyllostomus > Phyllostomus discolor. The sequence goes on along the minus strand of NC_040911.2, from coordinate 59,339,285 downwards.
GACACTTTTATTTGAACAGCAATAAAAAAAGAGAAAGATAAGAACATTTACAAAAAGGGATAAAAAGTGTAATATTCAGAAGGAGAAAGGAGTGGACTGCTTGTTAGAAATGCAGTTTCCTACCCTTAATCTACAAGAACTGGATGAACAACAAAGACAGAGCAGAGCAAGTAGAATGAAGGAAATAACCAAGATCAGAGCAGAATTAAATGACATAGAGACTACAAGAACTATTCTAAGGTTCAATAAATACAGGACCTCATTCTTTGAAAAGACATACAAAATCAACAACCTTTTAAGAAGAGTCATCAAGAAAAAAATGCAGAGGACCAAAACAAACACAATCATAAATGAAAGAGGAGAGATCACAACAGATACCACAGAAATACAAAGGATTGTAACAAATTATTACAAAGAACAATATGCCAAGAAATTTAAAACCTAGGTGAAATTGACAAATTTCTAGAAAATATAATCTTCCAAAACTTAATGAAGCAGAAAGTCTGAACATACAAATAACACCTGACAAAATCAAAGCAATAATCAAAAACCTCCCAGCACACAAAAGCCTTGGACCAGACAGTTTCACAGGAGAATTTTACAAAACATTAAAGTAAGAGCTAATTGCTATCCTTCTAAGAATGTTGCAAAAATTCAAAGAAGACAGAAGACTTCCACACTCTTTTTATGAAGAAAGCATCAGCCTAATACCCAAAACAGATAAAGACACAACAAAGAAAGAAAACTACAGGCCAATATTGCTGATGAACATAGATGTTAAAATCCTCAACAAAATATTGGCAAACCTCATTCAGCAATACATTATCTCAGATTTTGCCATTTTAATATTTTGTGTCTTGAAGTGAGCCTCTTTGGGTTCCTCTTGATTGGGACTCTCTGTTTCCTGGATTTGTGTGACCTTTTCTCTCAACAAATTAGGAAAGTTTTCCATCATTGCTTTTCCAAACAGGTTTTCCATCCCTTGCCCTTCTTCTTCTCCTTCTGGTATCTCTATTATACAGATATTATCATGTTTCATGTTGTCCTGTAGTTACCCTAACCCCTCTTCTTTCTTTCTGAGCCTCCTTTTCTTTTCTTGCTCTCTCTGGGTGGTTTTATTCTATCTTGTCCTCCAGCTCACTGATCTGACCCTCTGCTTCATTGAGCCTGTTTTTGATTTTTTTCTACCATGTTCTTCAGTTCAGGATTTGTATTTTTCATTTCAGCCTTTGTTGATTGTTTCTATTTCCTTTTTCATGTTGTGATAGTTTGCAGTAAGTTCATTGTAGTTTCCCTGTAGTTTCTGGCAATTCTCTGTGAGCTCATTGAGCTTCCTTATAACCATTGTTTTGAACTCAATATCTGATAGTTGAGTTGCCTCTATTCCATTTACCATTCTATCTGAGGCTTCCTCCTTTCCTTTCATTTGGGGATTGTTTCTTTGTCTTCCCATTGTTTGTGAGATTCTTCTTGTTAGCCTCTGCCTCTTAAATTGATCTGTTCTGACTCCCTGGGTTTATGGTGTGAACTTTTATGGTAGAAGACCTGTGAGATTCAGTGGTGCAGTCTCCTTGATCTCCTGAGGTTGCTGGTCTTGGGCTGTCATTTGTGTTGGTTATCATCTGGATGTCTTTGGGTTTTGATTGTTGTTAGGTCTTTCTTTTTTGTGTCCTTCCCTCCAGCTGGTTGACTGAGTGTCACTCCATCTACCACCTCTTGTATTCTATTGTGCAGGTGTGGGCAGCTTGTGTTAAATGTGGTTCTTCTGTGTGCACAAGGTTTTGAGGCTTCTCTCTCACTTTTGTTCAGCTGTTTGTTCTGGGTTATTTCTCCAACATTTAGTTGTATTTCCAGATAGGTCCTGTGTTGAGGTTAGTGTGGCTTCCACTCTATCCTTCGCCTTCTTCTGTTGTTATCTGTTGGTGGTTCCTTTGTTGGTGGGTTTTCTCTTCCAGCAGGTATTCTGGTGTTCACAACTTCCATCTATGAGGCATTTGTGCTCTTCACCGATAAGACTTTAACAAGTAAGAAAGTCAGATGGGCACTGAGAAGTGGTAAACAGTTCTCTCTTTTACCAAGAATTGGGCTGCATTGGCATAGTCTTTGTGGCACAAAATATATGCCAAATCGAATCAATTGGTGGATGTTGTATGAAGCCCTGTGTTGACAAGATTTCTGAAGATTGATTCCTACTCCAAGGCCAGGCACTGTATCTTTCTTGCTCACAGCTGTGCCCTCAGGGCCACATCACAGTTTTTGCAGTTGGCTCAGCCAAGGAAAAATCAGAACTACAGCTGAAGCTTAGCTGATGCTTGAATTTGGCACAAGTGAAAATCCAAAATTCTGCAGGTAACTTTTGACTCCTGAAAAAGTAAACTAGTATTGGAAGTCTTAGCCACACCAACCAGATAAGAAAAGAAATAAAAGATATTCAATTTGGAAAAGAGAAAGTAAAACTGTCAATGTTTGAAGATGAAATAAAGTATACATAGAAAGCCATACAGACTCCACCAAAAATCTACTCAACCTAATAAGTGAATTTGGCAAAACAGCAGATACAAAGTCAATATTCAAAAATCAAAGAATTTTGCACATCAACAATGAAATATCAGAAACTGAAATCAGGAAAAAATCCCATTTGATATAGCAATAAGAAAATGAAGTACCTAGTAATAAACCTAACCAAGGAGGTAAAAGACCCATACTCAGGAAACTACACAACACTGAAAAAAGAAATTAGGGAAGACACAAATAAATGGAAGTATATACCATGTTCATGAATTGGAGGAAAAAACATCATTAAAATGTCCATACTACCCAAAGCAATTTGTAGATTCAGCACAATCCTTATTAAAACACCAATGACATATTACATAGATATAGAACAAACATTTCAAAAATTTATGTGAAACCATAAATGACCACAAATAGCTTCAGCAATTTCACAAAGAAAAATGAGGTAGGAGGGATAACAATAACTGACATCAACTACATTACAATACCATGGTAATCGACATGAATTGGTGCTCACATAAGAACAGTCACAGAGATCAATGGAACAGAATAGAAAGCTCAGAAATAAACCCAACTCTCTATGGTCAGTTCATATTAGGTAAAGGGGGCAGGAGCATAATGGAGTAAAAATAGCCACTTCAGCAAATGACATTTGGGAGATCTGGACAGCTACATACAAAAAAAATGAAACTCGACCACCAACTTAAACCATGCACTAAAATAAATTAAAGGTGGATGCAAGACTTAAATATAAGGTGTGACACAAAAAAGACCTAGAGGAAAACATAGGCATGAAAATCTCGAATATTCCACACAGCAATATTTTCACCAATATGTCTCCTAGAGCAAAGAACATAAAGGAAAGAATATGCAAACAGGGCCTCAATAAAATAAAAAGTTTCTGCACAAGTACAGAAAACAGCATTAAAATGAAAAGGGAACCAACCATAACGGAAAATATATTTGCCAATGGTACCTTGGACAAAGGTTTGATCTTCAAAATATATGAAGAACTCACACAACTGTATGCTAGGAAGACAAACAACCCAATTAAAAAGTGGTTAAAGGACTTGAATAGACACTTCTGCAAGGAGTACATACAGAGGGCCCAGAGACATATGAAAAGATGCTCAGGATCACTAGCCATCAGAGAGATGCAAGTTAAAACCACAGTGAGATACCACTTCACACCGGTGAGAATGGGTATCATAAACAAAGCAACAAACAAGTGTTGGTTGATGATATGGAGAAAAGGAAACCATAGTGCACTGTGGGATGTAGACTGGTGTAGCCACTGTGGAAAACAGTATGGAACTTCCTCAGAAAACTAAAAATGTAACTGCTTGTTGACCCAGAAATTCTGCTGCTATGATTATACCCTAAGAACCAAGTCACACCAGTCCAAAAGATCTTATGCACCCAAGTTCATAGAAGTACACTTTATACTAGCCAAGAGCTGGATGCAACCTAAGTTCCCGTCAGCAAATGAATGGATCAAGAAACTATGGTACATTTACATGGTGAAATATAATGCAGCAGAGAGAAAGAAGGAGATGCTACTCTTTGCAACAGAATGGATAGATCTGGAGAGCATTATGCTAAGTGAAATAAGCCAGGCAGTGAGAGACAAATGCCGTATGATCTCATTGTTAAGTGGAACCTAATCAACAAAACAAACAAGCAGGCAAAATATAACCAGGGACACTGAAATAAAGAACAAACTGATACTAACAAGAGGGGATATGGGAGGCAATAATGGGGGTGAGGGGGGAATGGGAAGGGATTTTCAAGAACATGTAGGAATGACAAATGGACAAAACCAAAGGGGGGTTGGAGTGTAAGGAAAGTGAAGACAACTGTATTTGAACAACAATAAAAAAGATATAAAATTAAAAATATATAAAAAAATAAAAGAAGAAATGGAGGTTCCTGGCCTCCATACCCAGAGTATTGAATATGAAGTCAGTGTGATCTGTATGCTTACTAAAGAAACAGGGCAGGTGGCTCTGGTGTGTGCCCAAGAACCACACTGAGAAACTTACAAACTACTGCTCCAGCTCCTCAGGTTACTTTACACTGCTTTGTGTCCAGCACTGGTGTATAGCAAAGAGGCCAGGAAGTCATAGATGCCTGAGAAACCTGGGTGTAAATGTGGCCATGGGTACTTATTATATTAATTTAATGACCCTCAGTTATCTTTTCAATTAAATTACTGTAAGTGTACCTAACTCACAGCATTGTTGTACAAGTCAAATTAAGACGTAGATGCTGTTTAGCAAACAGCAGGTCAAGAAATGTTGGTCCCTCTCTTCAGAGACTCTGAGAAGTGTTCCTGCAACTTCCATATCTCTACCCTGGATTTTAAATAGATTTAAAGGGCTCAAAAACTGGAGGAAAACATTCCCGCACTCTAGTTGAGGGATGAGTAGTTAATAAATACAATAAATAGAATAAAATAGAACAAATTATTACTGTTCGGCACCAAAGCTGCTCAATCAAAAGACTGTAGAATCAATTGCAAACATGTTGGGCAATCCCTCATTTCTGCCATGTCAGCTTCCCAGGAAAAGGGATACCACCCACTCCTTTCTGCTCCAACTCTCATCCCCTCTAACTTACCCCCTCAAACTGTGTTTCCCTAGGTTTCCTGCAGGATTCTCTGGCAAGGTTTCCACACACTAGGGAGTAATAGAGAGCTGACAACACAGAGACTTGCCTGGAGATGCTGTCCAGTGGTTGCATGATTTAGCTGGGCACAAAGGTGCAAAGCATGGGACTGAATACCAAGTGCAGAGAAATCAGTGTGAATAATCTTCATCACTGACATAAGGGAGAAAGGATTTTACTTCATTTCTGGAGTCTCATAAGGTGACATTTACTCCCAAGTCCCAAACAAAGTAAACCCTGCAGGTGGAGCCATATGGGGAATGTAGGGGATTCCACAAAGCAGGAAGGATATCTCTACAGGGAACTCCTGAACTAGTATCAATAACTTTTGGGATCTCCTGAGTCAGTGAAGGTGATGGCTGTGTGGAGCCATGGCCTGGACATTGGAGAGCAGGATAATAGCTGTGCTACTTCACACATTCAGCAAATATGAACTTAGCACCTTGTGCATACACTTTGACTTTTTAAAAATAAATCTTGATTGTGATTTTTAATTCATTTCTGAGATCCTCAGGGGCAAATAATTCAGGTGTTTATAACCTGAGAGAACCTAAACAGGTTTATAACCTATTTATGCACAGAGAAGAGACCTGTGCATAAATAGCTACAAAAGGAAACACTAGTAACAGAGGTAACTGGCATTTACTGTGGCATTGACCTCTACTCAAATCAAAGTGGAGCATCTCCTGGGAAGTTGTGGAAATTCTTAGACTCTGAACCCTGAGACCAGTTAAATTGTAATCTCTGCAAATGTACAGTGGTGTTAAAGTCACAGAGATGGTAATGTGCAACAACTGGACCTGTTATTTGACAGAGGCTCTCACCATGGCTACATGCTGGAACCATCTGGGAGCTTTGTAATATCTCCCTGCCAGGTGAGGCATGCCCCATATAAATTAAATCTCTAGGGAAGTGATGTGTAAAGCCTGGTGAGAGCCAGATCTTAATTTCTTCAAGATTCTGTGAGCCCATTGTTACACTCTTGGTAACTTGAAGTTGGCCAGGATGATAATATGTATAACAGGAGTTGACAAACACCACAAATCAGCAATTCCACTCCCAATCGGGAGAGCTAATTGTTAGACATTAGGCAACACACCTCTGGGTCCAGATAATTGTGCTTCTAGTGAATCAAAAAGAAAAAGTTAAGCTAGAAGGCCAACGGGAGGCTTCGTCAACAGGATGTGAACTTGGGAAGTAGCTCAGTGGACAGAGGCTTGAAGGTGAGTGAATGTACAACATTCAGGGAAAGCAGTGGTAGGTGTGATGGGAGCATTGTGGTATAAAAGGCATGATAGAAACTCATGCTGGTAACTCAGGCTGGTAGCAGATGCTGGAGGGGCTTAATGTCACTTCACTTCACTTTAGTCTCTGAGTCACTGGGGCAAATGAGGGTCTATTACCAAGACACACACAGTAACCAAAATAAACTGTAAAAAGTCCTGGTCTACTAAATGAGAGTTCTGATGTCTAGCCTCTCAGCATCTAATTTCAGACTCTCACAAGGGTGTCCTGGGAATCTGACTGTGACAAGGTAGCTTACACAAAGTAACTTTTATACCCAGCAAGGCTACTGAATTGGAGTCATCACCCTCTGGTCCATCTCTTGGCATTGCATTCACTCTTAGCCATGTCTTCAGAAGTCTCAAATAGATCCTCCAACATAAGGATTTCATGGAGTCTTATATTTTTTCTACTTTATTTTTTATTGTTCATTTTATTAGGATTTCCCCAATTTTACCTCTTGCCACCCTCCACAAAGGCCACCCCTCTCTCCCACAGCCAATCCCCTGTCCCTTGTCCATATTCATGAGTAATTCATATGTTATTTGACTAATCCTTTCCACTTCCTTTCATCATTCCAGCCCATCCTCCTCTACTTATATAGATCTCAATTTGTTGCAAGTTTCCATATATCTGGTTTTACTTTTCTAGTTAGTATGTTTTATTCATTAGATTCCTATTATAGATGAGATCCTGTAGTATTTATTTGTCTTTTGCCAACTGAATTATGTCATTTAGCGTAGTAGTCTCCAGCTCCATTTACACTGTTGCAAAAGATATGAATTCTTTCTTTCTTTCTGGAGTGAAGTATTCCATTGTATAAATGTACCACACTTCTTTTTTATTGTTTTTCAAACATAGTTGTCTCCATTTTCCCCTATTTCCCTGCCTCACCAACCCCACCTCTGATGCTCAATCCTGTCGCCATTTGGCTTTGTCCAAGAGTCCTTTACATGTGTTCCTTGACCCTTCATCTTTTTCCCCCCTTTATCTCTCTCTCCCCACTCTACTGTGGTTACTGACAGTCAATTCTTTATTTCAATGTCTGTGTTTATATTTTGCGTGCTTGTTTCTTTTGCTCATCAGCTTCCACTAATAGGTGATATCATATAGCATTTGTCTTTCACTGCTTGGCATATTTTACTTAGCACAATGTTCTCCAGTTCCACAAACGCTGTCACCAGGTGTAGGAACTCCTTTCTTTCTGCTCCATGGTATTCCACTGTGTAAATATACCCCAATTTTTTGATCAACTCATTTACAGATGGGCATTTAAGTTGCTTGCAACACTTGGCTATTGTAAATTGTGCTGCTATGAACATTGGGATGCATTGATTCTCTTGAATTGGTGTTTCAGGGTTCTTAGGTTATAATCCAAACAGTGGAATTGCCAGGTCAAAAGGCAGTTCCATTTTCAGTTTTCTGAGGAAATTCCATACTGTTTTCCACAGTGGCTGCACCAGTCTGCATTCCCACAAACAGTGTGCTAGGCTTCCCTTTCCTCCACAACCTCACCAGCACTTGTTTCTTCATTCATTTATGATGACCATTTGGATTGGTGTGAAGTGATATCTCATTATGGTTTGATTTTGTGTCTTTTTGATGGCTGGTGATGCTAAGCATCCTTTCATATGTCTCTAGGCCCTATGTATGCCCTCCTTGGAGAAGTGTCTGTTCAGGTCCTTTGCCCATTTTTTATTGAGTTGTTTGTGGGCCTGGAGTGGAGTTGTGTGAGTTCTCTATATATTGTGGAGATCAAACACTAGTCTGATGTATCACTGGCAAATATGTTCTTCCATACAGTTGGTTTCCTTTTCATTTTGATGATGGTTTTTTAGCTGTGCAAAAAATTTTTAATTTGAGATAGTCTCATTTATTTTTTCCTCTACTTCTTTTGTCCTAGGACATATATATGTAAAAAAAGATGAAGCAGAAAGCTTGAACGTTCCAATAACAGCTAGAGAAGTAGAAGCAGTAATCAAAACAATCCCAGCACACAAAAGCCCTGGACAGTATGGTTTCACAGGAGAAGTCTACAAAACACTTAAGGAAGAGCTAACCATTATCCTTCTCACACTATTCCAAAAAATTCAAGAGGAGGGGCACTCCCAAACTTTTTTTATGAGGCCAGTGTCATCCTAATCCCAAAGTCAGATAAAGACACAACAAAGAAAGAAAACTATAGGCCCGATACTGCCAATGAACATAGAAGCTAAAATCCTCAACAAAAATTGGTAAACAGCATCCAGTAATACATTAAAAACATCATACAACATGATCAAGTGGGATTCATTCTAGGGATGCAAGGATGGTACAATATTTGCAAATCAATAAACATAATACATCACATAGACCAAAGGAAAGATAAGAATCATATAATCATATCAATAGATGCAGAAAAAAAGCACTTGATAAGGTGCAGCACCCATTTGTGGTAAAAACACTCAGCAAAGTGGGAGTAGAGGGAGCATTCCTCAACACAATGAAGGCCATGTAGGAGAAATCTACAGCCAACATCATACTAAACAGGCAAAACCTAAAAACTTTCCCACTAAGACCAGGAACGAGGCAAGGGTGTCTGATTTCAATACTACTTTATTTTTAAAGATTTTATGTATTTATTTTTAGAGAGAGAAGAAGGGAATGAGAAAGAAAGGGAGAGAACTATCAACATGGTGTTGCCTCTCGCAAGCCCCCCACTGGTGACCTGGCCTGCAACCCAAGTATGCACCTTGACTGGGAATCAAACCAGTGACCCTTTGGTTAACAGTCCCATGCTCAAGCCACTGAGCTACACCAGCCAGGACCAATTTCAACACTTTTATTTAACATTGTATTGGAAGTCCTAGCCACGGCAATCAGACAAAAAGAAGAAATAAAAGGCATCAAATTGGAAAGGAAGAAGTAAAACTATCATTGTTTGCAGATGACATGACAGTGTACATATACATAGAAAACCCTATAGACTCCACCAAAAGCTGCTCAACCAAATAAGTGAATTTGGCAAAACAGCAGGATACAATTTACTATTCAGAAATTGAAGGCATTTTTGTACACCAAATATGAAATATCAGAAACAGAAATCAGGAAAAAATCCCATTTGCTATAACAAGAAAAATAAAGTACCTAGGAGTAAAACTTAAAAGGAGGCAAAATACCTTTAACATTAAAGGAAGAAATTATTTAAAACACAAGAAAATGGAAGCATACACTTTGTTAATAAATTGGGAGGATTAACATTAACAAAATGCCTGTACTACCCAAAGCAATTTTATGGATTCAAGGAACCCTTAATAAAATACCAATGACATATTTCACAGATATAGAACTGTTGTAGCCACTGACCTGTGGTGACCTCGAATGCTGCAGATGCTCATGATATGAGAGAAAAACACACAGACTACCGAGTCCTGTGGAAGAATAGGAACAGCATGGCCACTCTCTCTAGTGGAGAGCTTCCTGTTTTCCCACCCAAGCAGGCTTTTATTAAGAATACAGATACAGTTTGTTAATTACAGTCTGGCAGGGTAGATCAAAAGGAATAGATAACTTTCAAAGGGGCTGACAGAGCTCCTGCTGAGATTTTAAGGTTTTATCACTTAAAAGGCTACGGGACCTAAAAGCTAGTCTCGTTTCCTGCCCATGCCTTCATATTCTAATTCAAGAGCATCCTCCAGCAAGCCAGTCTCACAGGATCTTGCATATCCTATGCCCCAGGTCTAATTACCCTGGGGGTCCGCTGACTCTGGTCTGGACTGCACCACCCCTATTATTTCCACAGGCCTGAGTCAGGCAGAGGAGACAAAGGCAGCCAGACTTAGGTTTCTCACAGCCAGAATAAGGACTCAGGCTTTGTCAAAGCCGAGGGGGCAGGGGTTGGTGTCGATCACCCCCTCATTTACACAGCCCCTGAATCTCTTCCCTGAGGGCTTTCTCACATGATTGCATCCATCTTAGGTTCATCCTCTTTAGAGAATTGTTACCTGTCATTGACTGCTGACCAAGCAATGGGAGCTGGCATAGAACAGGCAGTGTTCATGCCAGGGAAATAAGTTTTGTCTCCTTAGCGTCTCCTGGTTTGGAGGCCTCTCACTCAGCCTTAGCCATGGGGGATTATAGCTTCTTGAGACCAGGCAGGGCAGACCCTAACATAGAACAAACATTTCAAAAATTTATATGGAACCCAAAAGAACCCTGAATAGCTGCAGCAATTTTTAGAAAGAAGAACAAAGTAGGAGGGATCACAATAACTGACATCAAATTCAAGTCCATGGTATTTAAAACAGTCTGGTACTTGTATAAGAACAAACACATAGATCAGTGAAACAGAAAAGAGATCCAAGATATAAACTTGAGTCTCTATGGTCAATTAATATTTGACAAAGGGAGCAGAAGCATAGAATGGAGTAAAAATTGCCTCTTCAATAAGTGATGTTGGGAGATCTGGGCAGCTGCATGCAAAAAAAATGAAACTTGATCACCAATTTATACTATATAAAAATATTCAAGGTGGGTGAAAGACTTAAATATAAGTCATAACACCATAAAAGTCCTAGAGGATAACATTAGCAGGAAAATCTAAGATATTTCATGCAGCAATATTTTTACTGATATATCCTCTATAGCAAGAGACATACAGGAAAGAATAAACAAATGGGACTACATCAAATTAAAAAGTTTCTGCACAGCTAAAGAAAACAACATTAAAATGAAAAAAAAGAGCCAACTCTATGTGAAAATATATTTACAATAGGAATGTAATGAACAAAACAAACTACTGAAGAAAATAGGACTAAAGGCATGGAAATATGTAACAGGCTGATAATAATTAGAGGGGGGTCGGGATAATGTTTGAAAAACAGGGAAGAGACTAGTCAAAGAACATGCACGTATGAAAGACCCACAGACACAGACAACAGACTGTGGGAGCTGGAGGTGGGATGGGTAGGGGCAGATAAAGGAGGATAAATTAGTACAACTCTAATAGAATAACTATAAAAATAATAAAAATAAACAAAAAATAAATTTATTTCTAAATTCTTTATGCTTCTTGTTACCATAATAAATAAGTGGGATTTTTCTCTTAGTTTCTCTTTCTGATCATTCATTTTTAGTGTAAAAGAATGCCATCAATTTCTTAATTTTGGCTTTGTATATCACTAATTTGCCAAGTTTACTATTTAGGTTGAGTATATATATATTTTTTGTGGAGACTGTAGGGTTTTCTATGTATACTATCTGTCATCTGTGAATAATGATAGTTTTACCTCCTTCTTTGCAGTTTGGATGTCTTTTATTTCTTTCTCTTTTGCTGTAGTTGGAACTTCCAGTACTATGTTGAATAAGAGCGGTGAAAGTGGGCACCCTTGTCTTATTCATGATCTTAAGGGAAACATTTTAATTTTTTCTTATTGAGTATCACATTGACAGTATGTTCTCATATATGGCCTGTATTATTTGAGATATGCTCCCTCTATTCCCACTTTGCTGAGTGTTTTTATTATAAATGGGAGGTGGGTATTATCAAATGATTTTCAGTATCTACTAATACCATCATGTGACTTTGTCCTTTATTTTGTTTATGTGATTATTAAGTATACTGGTTTGTGACTGTTATACCATCTTTGCATCCCTGGGTTGAACCCCACTTGATCATGTTGTATGATATGTTTAATGTATTGCTGGATCCAGATTGCCAATATTGTGTTGAGGATTATAACATCTATATTCATTAGAGATATTGGCTTGTAATTTTCTGTCTTTTTTGTGTTGTTACCTGGTCTTTAAATTAGGATAATAATGGATTGTAATATAGTTAGTTAGGGAGTCTTCCCTCTTCTTGAATTTTTTGGAATAGTTTGAGAAGGACAGGAGATAGTCTTCTATGAATGTTTAGTAAATTCACCTGTGAAGCCATCTGATCCAGGGCTTTTATGTACCAGGTGTTTTTTTGAACCCTGCTTCAATTTTGCTACTTGTTATTGTTATGTTCAGGCTTTCTGCTTCTTCTTGACTCAGTGTTGGGAGATTGAATGTTTCCAGAAGTTTTTCCATTTTTCCTAGGCTTCCAGTTGCTCGGCAAACAGTTATTCTTTGTACTTTCTTACAATTCTTTTTATTTCTGTGGTACCGGTTGATACTTCTGCTCCTCTGTTTGATTTTATTTATTAGTGTTCTTTCTTTTTTTTCTTGATGAGTCTGGTTAAAGGCTTATCCGTTTTGTTTATCTTTTCAAAGAACAATCTCCTGGATTCACTGATGCTTTGGATTTTTTTTTTTTATTTTTTAGTTTCTATGCCATTTAATTCTGCTCTGATTTTATTTCCTTGCTTCTATTCACTCTGGGCTTTGTTTGTTGTTTTTCTTCTAATTCTTTTAGATATAGGGTTAGGTTGTTTATTTGATATTTTTCTATCTTCTTTGGGTAGGACTGTATTACTATGAACTTCCCTCTCAGGGCTGTTTTTGCTGTGTCCCTCAGGTTTTGAGTTGTTTTGTGTTCACTCTTTTTTAGTCAAGGTACTTTTTAAAATTTCTTCCTTGATCTCATTGTTAACCTATTCATTATCAATAACATTTTGTCCAGTCTCCTTGTATTTGAGTGGTTTGGAGTTTTTTCTTTAGTTTCTGGTTTCAAGCCATTGTGATCTGAGATGATGCTTGATATGATTTCAAGTTTTTTGAAATTGTTAAGGCTTGTTTTGTGTTCTACTGTGTGGGGCACAAGATAGACCTACTGTGTGGTCTATCTTGAAAGTATTCCATGTGCATTTGAACAAACTGTATACGTTGCTTCTTTGGGGTGATATATTCTGTAAGTGTCAATTGATTGCATTTTATCTAGATTGTTGTTCAATATCACAATATCTTTGCTGATTTTTGTTTGGAAGATCTATCCATTGTTGACTGTGTGGTGTTAAAATCCTCTATGATGACTGTATTGCTGTTGATCTCCCTCTTAAAGTCCTCTACGATTTCTTATGTATTTAGGTGCTCCTGTTTTGGGTGCATATATTTTTACAAGGATTATATCCTTTTGCTGGTCTACTCACTTAAATATTACATAGTGATATTGTCTATCTCTTGTTATGACCTTTGTTTTATTTTTTAAAGATTTTATTTATTTATTTTTTTAGAGACAGGGAAGGGAAGGAGAAAGAGAGGGAGAGAAACATCAATGTGTGGTTGTCTCTTGTATCCCCTACTGGGGACCCAGCCCACAGCCCAGGAATGTGCCCTTATTGGAAATGGAACCGGCGACCCTTTGGTTCACAGCATGTGTTCAACCCACTGAGCTACACCAGCCAGGGCATGGCCTTTGAAGTATATTTTGTCTGATATATGTGTTGTTACCCCAGCTTTTCTTTTCATGTCCATTTGCTATATTTTTCCCATTCCTTTACTTTCAGTCTGTGTAGATCTTTTGTTCTGATGTAGGTCTCTTGTAAGTAGCATATATATGGAAAGTGTTTTCTTATCCACCTAGCTACCCTATGCCATTTTGTTGGAGCATTTACTCTATTTGCATTCAAGGTTATTATTGATAGGTACTTGTTCTTTGACATTTTTTCCCTTTGTGCTTTTGTTCTCCACCCCCCACCATCTTTCTCTCCTCGTCTTCCTCCTCCTCCTCCTTCCTCTTCTTCTTTTCTTCTTCTTAAAGCAGTCCTTTTAGCATATCTTGCAGTTCTGTATTGATTGAGATGTACTTGTTTAGCCTTCTTTTGTCCTGGAAGCTCTTTTTTTGACCTTCCATTTTTAACAAGTGTTTCTAGATCAAGTAGTCTTTCCTGCAGGTCTTTGCTTGTTATTACTTGGAATATTTCTTGCCATTCCCTTCTGGCTTGTAGAGTTTCTTGAAAAATAAACTGATAGCATTATGAGCTCCCTTGTATGTTACTAGCTGATTCTCCCTTGCTGTTTTTAAGGTTCTCCTTTTGTCTTTAAATTTTGCCATTTTAATTATGATGTGTCTTGGAGTGTGGCTTATTGGGTTCCTCTTGACTGGGACCCTCTATTCTTCCTGAACTTGCATGCTTTTTTCTGTCACCAAGTTAGGGAAGTTTTCTGTCATTTTTGCCAAGAGGTTTTCTTTCCTTTGTCCCTTTTCTTCTCATGAAAATGTGTTCCTGTGTTTGATGTTCTTCTGAAGCTCTCTTAAACTATCCTTGTTATTTTTTTAGTCTTTTTCATCCTGTTGCTCTGACTGCACGTGTTTTTTTTTTCTACCTTGTCTTCCTCTCATGGATTTAGTTATCTACTACATCTAGCCTGCTTTTAATTCCTTCTAGTGTATTCTTCATTTCAGATATTGTATTCTTCCTTTCCTCCTGGCTTTTATTCATGGTTCTTATGTCCTTTTTCATGCTGATGTAGTTCTCATGAAGTTTCTTGTAACTCCTATAAACCTCCTTGTAGTTCTCACTGAACTCCTCAAGCATCCTCATAACCATTATTTTGAACTCTATGTATTATAAATTTTTCCCTTATTTTAATTTAGCTCTTTTTCCAGGGAGTCCTCCTTTCCATTTGATTTGGAGCTGTTTCTTTGTTTCCCCATTTTGGATGACTCTTTTTGTTTGTTTCTACATATCAGACTTCTCTGGAGTTCTGTGGGACTCAGTGGTGCTGTCTCTTTGATGTCCTGAGCTGGATGTTCTAGGGATGCCTTTTATTCAGTTTATTTGGGTTTTTTTTGGTAATTAGGCTTTGATATTGATGGCTTATTCACTGGTGGGTTCTTCCCTCTGGCTGGCTGACTGAGTGTCACAACCCTCAAAATGCCTTGTATGCAATTGCATAAGTGCTGGTGAAACAAAGCAAAACTACCCAGAAATGCAAGTCCTTGTCAGCAAAAATAACACCTTACCACATCAGCAATGTTAACAACAAATGAGCAAAGATTACTGAAGTTGGAAATAGATTACGAATATTATAAAATAAGAAAAAAGAGTATGAGATGAATAAAGAAAAGAATGATTTTGAGACAGGAATTTATTATTCCTCAATAATAGGAGTAGAGAATAGAAACAAGGCAAAGAAAGGGAGAAAAACAATTTAAAATGTAGTAAAAAGTGAAAAGAGATTGCAAAATAGAATAAGAAAAGTATAATATGAGATTTGAAATAAAATGTAAAAAATAGTGAACCAATAGGAACAAAATTGAAGAAAAACCACAACAAGGTCAATAACAACAACAAATGAGCAAAGATTAATAAGGGTGGAAAGAGAATGAGAATATTATAAAACGAGAAAAATATAAGATATCTACAGTAAAAAAATGATTTTGAGAGGATAGCAGTGGGAGAAATAAGAAGAGTTGGGAATAGAATTCATGCTAAGAAACTATAAAAATAAAATTTCTAACTCAAATAGCAAAATCAAGAGGAAGGCAAAATGAGTAACACAGAGGAGAGTAGCCTATGAGATTTGAAATAAAAAACATAGTCAACAAATAAGAATAAAATTGAAGAAAAACACCAATAATTACAATATCCATGCTAAACAAGCAACAATTAATAAAGATGGAAAGAAAATAAGAATATTTTAAGAAAGGGAAAAAGAATGTGAGCTGACTAAAGGTAAGAAAAATTATTTTGAGAGGATAGAGGGAGGAGAAATAGTAAGAGTAAGAAATAGGAGAAACAAGGCATAGAAAGGGGAAAATAAAATTTAAAAATGAAAATAATAAAGGGAAGGTAGAAGGAAAAATGGAGTAAGACAAGGTAAGGGTACAATGTGAGATTTGATACAGAAATCAAATAAAAATATAAAGAAGGATAAAATTGAAACACAAAAATAATGAGTAGATTGGAATACAATTGAAGAAAATGTTAAAAGGCTCTTGGAGAGAATAAAATACACAAATACTGAAGAACAAGATGCAATTCATCTCAACAGAGTCTGGTTTTGCCTTTTTTCTCTTTCTGGATCCCCCTCAGGCATTTGATCAGGTCAAGGTCCAGTGGTGGGTCATCCAACTCTGGCAGCATATTTCGTGTATCACCTACACCTGCCTCTAGAGGGGGCTCCTATTGCTATCAAGAGGGTGGAGCCCCTAGGTATTCCCTGGGAAGCAATTTTCAGACTTCTGGGAAAATTGTGGGTGTGTTCCCCCTCCTCCTGTACCACCCATCTTGGTCTGTCTCAGCTTATCTCCAATAATGTATAGTTTCTGATGAACTAGCTATCCATTTCAAGGGAGGGACCAATCTGTGTAAGAGGCTCAGCTGTTTTCTGCTTGGTGCTGATGACAACTCTGTGTGAGAGCTAGGCTAGAAGGGGCCCTGATTCTCCCTTGCTGCATTGATTTTTTACCTCCCTGACTTGCTGGACTCAGAGAAATAGGGCCCTACGAACCAGTGTATTTTGTCTCTGAGAGAAGTTGAAAATGGGCCCTTTGGGAGTTTCTCTTCCTGCCTTTCTCACACAGATAGGCACCCTGAAGGGGGTTCCTGAGCCTGTCCTTCCTGTTTCACAGAGCTCCCCCTTTGGATGTGGTGCTTGCAATCCCACATGAGGTGGCACTGGGCATGTCCTTCCCTTCCCAGAGGTTTGAACTCTACCAGGGAAGGGGGTTTTGCCTGGCTGTAAATAATCTTAGGTACTCAACTCTTGCCTGCCTAACTCCCAGTTCACTGCCCTTGCAGTAGACACAGAGAGAATTCTTCTTTTTGTGTAGTCTCTTGCATGCTAGCCACATTGAACTAGGGCCCAGAAATCCATTTCCTGTGCAACTTTCTGATCTCCCTGACCAACTCTGTATTTAGTGGAAGCAAACTGTGCTTTTAACCTTCTCCCTTTCCTCTCAGGGCAGTAGTGCATGGGATCCCTGTCTAGCACACTTCAGCTCTCATCTTAAAAATCTCTCTGTACCCCTGGCTGGCATAGCTCAGTGGATTGAGTGAGGGCTGCGAACCAAATGTCGTAGGTTCGATTCCCAGCCAGGACACATGCCTGGGTTGCAGGCCATAACCCCCAGCAACTGCACATTGATGTTTCTCTCTCTCTATCTCCCTCCCTTCCCTCTCTAAAAATAAATAAATAAAATCTTTAAAAAAAGTGAAATTAAAAAAAATTCTCTCTGTCACACACCACTGCAGTACAGAGTCACTGTCCAGATCTCCATACACACTAACTCTCCAAAAAGAAAAAAATTCGATCATGGTCATGTCATGGCTGGCTGCAGCCTGCCTTCACCCAACCCAAGTGCAGCCCCTGATTGTTTTGGGGATAGAGTAACTCTCTTTCTCTGGTACTATCCTGCTTGGTGTTTGGCACTACAGTTATGGACATACTGATTGCTGTGTGCGTGTGTGTGTGTGTGTGTGTGTGTGTGTGTAGCCTGGATCACCTCGACTCTGAATCTCCTCTCTAGTCACTTCTGGCCAGAGTTTGGGGGTTCCCTGCATTGGATTGGGGTCTCCAACCCTAAGAAGGAAGAGAGCCACAAAACTGCAATTTCTGACTAGTGTCTCCACTGCAGCAGGTGCCATACATGGGGTATTTCCCATTCAACTTATAAAATCTCCCTATTGCCCATTGTGAGGTATCTTCCATACACCACAGCTTCAAAATGTCATATTAGCTGAGATTCCATTGATTTTTCAGGTTATTTATTGGAAGATCAGCTGAGAACCCAAGTTGAGGGCAAGAGCAAATGAACACAGCTTCCACCTAGTCAGCCCCCATCTTCTCCCCATTCATAGAGTCTTATACTTTAATTAAACTAAAATAGTGACCCTGACTTTTCTCCACTTACATATCTAGGGAGGCTGAATAACAAGGTAATAAAAAGCATTGTTATGGGGTTCTACAATAATTGCTGAGTTTTAATATTGACACCACAATTCTTTAGCTGTTTGACCTTGGTAAGTTAATTTATCTAAACCTCAGTTTCCCCATATGTAAAATGGGGAAAATAATGTCTACTTGATATGCATTTGGGGGTTGAATGATGTAAAGAATGTTTAGAAAGTTCCTGGCATTAGTAGGTGTTGCCAATCTCAGCAAATTGTATCACCACCCATTCATTCAGCCATCCAGAAGCTCAGGAGTTACCCCTCACTTCCCTCCCTGCCTTCCCTTACTATCCTGCCATTTAGCCTCCTGAACAATACATCTTGACTTCTGTTATCATGGTCAAAGTCCTCTTTAGCCCTTACCAAGACCAGATCCGTGGCCTTCTGAGCAGATGTAATCTCTCTGAATATCCAGATACAGTCTGCATTGTCTTAATATATTCATCCTAGGAGGCCAACCTGTACATTTTTTTGCCCCTTGACTGCCAGTTGGGTTTGGCCAATAGGATTCTTTCCTACTGGAATCTTGACTGAACTATTTCCATCCTTCTCTCTGACTCTACTTGTATCCTCTTCCAATAGATTCTTTATGCTTTAGCCAGAGGGATCTTTTACAACTGAAACCTACCATGCAACCTAATGCTTAAATTATAATATCTAGCATCCATCAGCTAGAGTTCCAAGTTATTGGAAAAGATTGAGACTCTGGCTTTTGCATTTCTCAATCTATTTTCTTGCTCAAACTTTGCCATTCCATGTTCCTCGAGTGAAATAAAAATTTTAATTTATTTTTCTTTAAAGATTTTCTTTATTTTTAAACAGAGGGGAAGAGAGGGAGAAAGAGAGGGAAAGAAATATCAGTGTGTGGTTGCCTCTTGTGCCCTGCAATGGGGAACCTGGCCCACAACCCAGGCATGTGCCCTGACTGGGAATTGAACCAGCAACCCTTTGGTTCACAGGCCGGTGCTCAATCCATTGAATCATACCAGTGAGGCCAAAGTTTTAATTTCTTAAATGTTTCTCAACATATATTATTGAATTTGTATACAGGCAAAAGTGACACCAATGTTAGGAAAATTTAAAAAAATAAGTAAACTTTAAAGATTTATCATAATTTTAACATGTTTTATAGAATATATTAGTTATCATCAGAAGAAACATTCATTGCACCTGAATAAGATGATAGCATTTGTATTATTTAGCCAAAACATGAAAGTCCAGTTTAATGATGGATAATTTGATTCAAAGGTTAAATCCCAATTCAAATCATTGCTCTTTAATTCTATTAAATTAGAAGACATTTCTAGATAAAAAGAAAAAGTGTCTGGTTATACTAAGTATGGATCATTCAGTAAAAATATGGACCAGAAATTTGGAAAGATTCTGCACTGAATCTAATTTGACTTATCTAGACTCTAAGATTAAAGATGGACACAAAAGTATTTTACTTTGGAATAGAGGAGCAACTGATTCTAATCTACTCTTTGATCATATATACTTTGGGGAAATATTTTTTATCTTCTCTTGCAATGCTTTTAGACATCAAATAATTTCATCTTTAAAAGAAGAAATTTTATGACATTAGGAGACAATTAAAGATTTTGGTGATTAACATGCAATCTTCTCTAAAAATCCTTATCGTTAATATTAAAACAACGTAAATCAACCCTAAAGCACTGCTACCCAATTACTCAAGAAGTTGAATATGAGGAAGGAAGATGGTAGAGGAGTGAATGGAAGTCACACTGACTTCCTTCCAGGACCAATCTGGAATTACAACTCAATTGTGAAAAAACCACCCAGAACAAACAATGGAGCAATAGCCAGAGAGAAGCATATAACTTCAGACATACAGAACCAGCTTCGGCACAACCAGTCTGGTAAGGAATGTGGTGGAGACTTGAGAGAGCTGACCAGGCACCCATGGGCAGCAGTGTTTATGGGATAATTAAGTGACTGGTTGGATCTCCCAAAGAAGATGGGGTCTAAACCCTAAGCTAGGATTCCCAGCCTAGGACACCAGCGCCCAAAAAGTACACAGATAACAACCAGTGGAAGGAGTAGTGGGATTGCCCTCACCAGAAACAGATGGTTGGAGACACAAGGTCCATTTAAAGGGCCAACACACAAATTTTTATTTGCAGCCACTTACCCGGGGCTCAGGCAAAAGCAGGGGCAGAGTGGGCTGCAGATGCCTGAGGAGAGACTGGGGATCTTGGGGAGAGAGCCTTGGGGAGAGAGCTGAGAGTGTATCCTCCAGGATCCCAGTGCTGAGTCATCCCACAGGTGGTGGCAGCTTTTGTGCTCAGGCAGGCCACTGCCCTCTGAGCAACAGTAACCTGAGGGGAAAACATAGCCCTGACCCAAGGAGGGTCTCTGCACTGGCCCTTTTCTGCTTAAGCCTGACTGTAGAGTCCTAGTGACCAGATAAACAACTAAAGGAGAGAGCCAGAGACAGTAGATCCCTGGCAAAGGGGTGGAGGAGTGGACTAGAGAGACTTGAAAAGAGGCTGGGGATGGAGCCTTTGCAGAGAGAACTGAGAAAGTAGCTGCCAGGAACCTGTTGTTGAGCCCACCCCCATACACAGCAGCCATCCAGCTCAGACAGACCACTGCCCTCCAAATAGCAGCAGCCTGAGGGGAAACAGTAGCCCACACAGAAGGAGGGATTTGGCCCCACCCTACAGCGCTTCAACCTGATTGGTGAGTGCAGAGGGACCATATTAACAATGGAAGGAGACAGATAGTGACAGAAGATCACTGGAAGTATGAAACAGGCTGCCTAAGGTCAGACGGTGTCAACAACTGACATCACCAGAGGCAGACCCAGAGAGAGAGAGAGAAAAAAAACAGTGGTAAATACAAGAGGCTACTGAAATGAAAGCCACTGTGGTCTTCATGATTTGCAATATATTTTTTCCTGCATAGCTTTATAACATTCATTTCTTGTCCAACAAATTTGTATATAATTCACTAGATTGTACACTATAGTGTATTTCAATTCACATAATTTGCCCCTCCCTTCTCTTAGCCCATCTTACCTTCCTCTTTCCTTGCAATATTCTCATTTCAAATTTTGTTTTCTCTCTAGCTATGACGTGTTTCCATCCCAACTCTTACTATTTCTCCCCTGTCCAGACACTCAAAATGAATTCTCTTGTCAAGGGTCATTTCACATCCTTTTGCCCAGGTATTTAAAATACCCATGTTCTCTCTAAACCTGTAACAAACTTTGCTAGTTGGCTGTGGGTAGGGTAGTTGTTGTTGCATTGTTTTCTCAAGGTTATCTCTAGAGCTTCACTAATTCTGTATTTCAAATAACAAATTTTACTGGACGCCCTCCTACTTTTTTTTGACTCAAATTTTAATTATGCCATTTTAGCCTGTTTTTTATTCTTTTTCTTATTTGTCTTTATCCTATTTCTCTTTCATCCTGTCCTTTTCTTTTCCCTTATTCTCCTTTTTTCTAATTCTTTACATCCCAAATTTTAACTTTCCCTCACTTAGTTTAGTTTTTGTCTCTCACTCTTAGTAGTCCCTCTCCCTCTATCATTACAAAATCACTTCCCATTCCTCTAAACACCTCTTAGACTTTTCTTTGTTTCCTTTTACCCCTCTTATTTCCATGCCATTTATATTAATTTTAGCTAATTTGTCATTGTAGTACTCTGGTGGATCTTTCTCTCCAATTTTTCTCCTATATTTTTATTAATTATTTTACACCTTTTCTTCTTTTTTCTTTCTCTCTCACTTTATTTTATTTTATACTATTTTAATTTCTGTTTAAACCTGATATTATGTACTTCCCTTCTTGTACTACATTCCACACTTTTCATTTCCTTTTATTCATGTGGTAAACTTTACCTTCTCTCCTTCCATTGCTACAGCTTCCAACTCTTATTAGTGCTCTTCCCTCTACACTCTCAAAATCATATCTCTTTCAGTAGGTCATCTCAGATCCAATCTCTTTTCTTATAATAGTCTTAATCTTGTTACTCCCTTATTAATACTGGTTGATTTGCTATTGATAGTGAGATTGTGAGGGGGAGTTATATTTGTGGGTGTGTGTTTGTTTCCTGGGCTCTGTGGTATTGTTCTGGTAGCACCTGCCCAATAGCACACAAGACATGGTGGGTGAAGTCACTGTCAGTCAACCAGCAGGAGGAAAGGATGTAGGAGAGAAGAACCCAACAATCAAACCCAATTACACCAAGAAAACAAGCATAAAAGATATAAAGGACATCCCAAGAACATCAAGTTCAGGTGATCAAGAAGACTTCACCACTGTATCTCACAGGCCTCCAAACACAGAAGTTCACACCACAAAGTCAGAAAGTCAAAACAGATCAATTTAGGAAACATAAGCAAACAAGAAGAGTCCCAAAAACAGTGGAAGACAAAGAAACAACCCCCCAATCTAAAGGAAAGGTAGAACCCTCAGAAAGAATGCTAAATGAAATAGAGGCAAGTCAACTTTCAAATATTGAGTTCAAAACAATAGTTATAAGGAAGCTCAATGAACTCAGTGCAAATACCAAAAACTACAGGGAAATTACAAGGAACTTATGGCAAACTATATCAGGATAGAAAAGGACATAGAAACAATCAACAAGGACTAAGAAGAAATGAAGAAGACAATTTCTGAATCTAAGAACACAGTAGAAGAAATCAAAAGCAGGCTAGATGAAGCAGAGGATCGAATCACTGATCTGGAGGACAAAGTAGGAAAAAACATCCCCAAAGAGCAAGAAAAATAAAAAAGACTGAAAAAGAAAGAATAGGGGTTAAGGTAAATGTAGGATAACATGAAACAGAATAACATCCATATAATAGGGATATCAGAAGGAGAAGAAGATGTACAAGGAATAAAAAACTAATTTGAAAAAGGAATGATGAAAAACTTCCTTAATTTCATGAGAGAACATTCCACACAAGTCCAGGAAGCAGAGAGGGTCCCAAACAAGGGGAACCCAAAGAAAACACTGCAAGATACATCAAATTAAAATGACAAAATTTAAAGACAAAGAGAGAATCTTAAAGGCAGCAAAGGAGAAACTGGAAGTAACATACAAAGGAGCTCTGGTTATGCTAGCAGCTGACTTCTCAACAAAAATATCACAAGCCAGAAGGAAATGGTAAGAAATATTCCAAATAATGGAAAACAAAGGACTGCAACTGAAACTGCTCTATCCAGCAAGGCTCTCAATTAAAATGGAAGGCCTAATAAAGAGCTTCCCAGACAAAAGAAGGCTAAAAGAAAACACCTGAACCAAACCAGCACTGAAAAATATGCTAAGGGGACTACTTTAAGAAGAGGAAGAAAAACAGTAAGAGGGAAAGGAACAAAGGTACAAAGGGAATAAAATGTCAATGAATAACTACCTATCAATAATAGCAGTAAATGTAAACAGATTAAATGCTCCAATCAAAAGACATAGGGTAGCAGAATGAATAAAAAAAACATGATCCACACATATGCTGCATATAAGACACCCACCCCAGTACAAAAAACCTGCACAGACTGAAAGTGAGGGGCTGGAAACAAATATTCAATGCAAATGGAGAGGAAAAAAAGCCATGGTAGCAATACTTATACCTTACAAAATAGACTTTAAAACAAGGACCATAGAAAGACACTCAGAAGGTCACTTCATAATACTCAAGGGAAGAACCCATCAAGAAGACATAAACATTATGAACATATATGTACCCTACATAGGAGCACCTAAATACACAGGAAAATCTGAAGGACTTCAAGAATGATAAAGATAGCAACACACATATACTAGGGGATTTCAATACCCTTCTGTCAAAAATGGATAGATCTTCCAAACAAAAAATCAACAAGGATATTGTCACATTGAACAATGACCTAGATCAAATGGACTTAACTGATATATATATAGAGAGAGAATTTTTCATCCCCAAAAAGCAAAATACACATTCTATTCAAATGCACATAGAACACTTTCAAAGGAAGGCCACATGATGGGGCACAAAACAAGCCTTACACATTCAAGAAAATTGAAGTCATATTAAGCATGGAGATTGAAATCAAGCTATTAAACAATGAATGGGTTAACAATGAGATCAAGGAAGAAATAAAAAAATTTCTGGAAACAAATAAAAATGAATACACAACAGCCCAAAACATATGGGACACAGCAAGTCAGACCTGAAAGGGAAGTTTGTAGTGATAAAGGCCTACCTAAAAAAGACAGAAACATTTCAAATAAATGACCTAACCCTAAGGCTACAAGAACTGAGGGAATAACAACAAACAAAACCCATGGCAACTAGAAAAAACAAAATAACCAATATGAGAACAGAATTAAACAACCTAGAGATTACAAGAACAATTGAAAGGATCGATAAATCAAGGAGCTGATTTCTTGAAGAGATAAATAAAACTGAGGAGCCTTTAAGCAGACTCATCAAGAAAAAAGGGAGAGAATCCAAATAGATACAATCAGAAATGAAAAAGGAGAGATTACAACTGACACCATAGTGATACAAAGGATTCTAACAAATTACTATGAACAACTATATGCCAGGAAATTTGAAAGCCTAGGTAAAATGAACAAATTTCTAGAAACACACAATCTCCCAATATAGAATGAAGAAGCAGAAAGCCTGAACAGACTGAAAGCAGCTAATGAAATCAAAGTAGTAATCAAAAAACTCCCAGGACACAAAAAACCTGCATTGGACCAGACACTTTAACAGGAGAATTTTACAATGCATTCAAGGAAGAGTTAACCCCTTTCCTTCTCAGCCCATTCCAAAAAATTCAAGTTCCCAACCTCTTTTTATGAAGCCAACATCATCCTAATCCCAACACCAGATAGAGACAAACAAAGAAAGAAAACTACAAACCAATATCTCTGATGAGTATAAATGTTAAAATCCTCAAAAATATTGGAAAATAGCATCCAGCAATACATGAAAAAGATCATACACCATGACCAAGTGGAATTCTCCCCAATGATTCAAGGGTGGTAGAATATTAGCAAACCACTAAATGTAATACATCACATAAACAAAATGAATGACAAAAAAATCACATGATTATTTCAAAAGATAATGGAAAAAGTATGTTATAAGGAGTAGCACCCATTTATAATAAAAACTCTCAGAAAAGTGGAAGCACAGAGAACATAACTTAATGTGATAAAGACCATATATGAGAAACCTACAGCCAACACCATACTCAATGGCCAAAAGTAAAAGCTTAACTACTAAGATAAGAAAGAAGAAAAGGATGTCTGCTTTCACTATTTCTATTCAGCATGGTATTGGAAGTCCCAGCCATGGTGATCAGACAAGAAAGAGAAGTAAAATGCATCCAAATTGGAAAAAAGGAAGCAATGCTATCATTGCTTGGAGATAACATGATAGTGTTCATGGAAAATCCTTAGTTTGCTTCCAGAGCTTCACTATTATACATTGTGCTTCTATGAATATTGGGGTACATAGTGTTTTATTGGTGTTTCAGAGTTCTTAGGATATAATCCCAACAATAAAATTTTCAGGTCAAAAGGAAGTTCCATTTTTCGTTTTCTGAGGAAATTCCATACTGTTTTTCACAGTGGCTGTACCCAGTCTGCATTTCCCACTAACAGAGCAATAAGGTTCCCTTTTGTCCACATCCTCTCCAATGCATGTTATTTATTGATTTGTTTATGATGGCCATTCTCACCAGTGTGAAGTGGCATCTCATTGTGGTTTTAATTTGCATCTCTCTTATGTCTAGTGATAATGAGCATCTTTTCATATGTTTCCAAGCCATCTGTATGTCTTCCCTGGAAAAGTGTCTGTTCAGGTCTTCTGCACATTTTTTAATTGGGTTTACCACATACCCATCAGTAAATGAATGGGTCAGAAAACTATGGTATATTTACACAATGAAATACTACACACCAGATAAAAGAAGAAGTCCCTACCCTTTGCAACAGTGTGGATGGACCTGGAGAGCATTATGCTAAGTGAAATAAGCCAGGCAGTGAAAGACAAATGCCACATGATCTCACCTTCAAGTGGAACTTAATAAAAAAAAAAAGCAAGCAAAATATAACCATAGACATTGATATAAAGAGCAAATCATGGGCTGTGAACCAAAGTATCACAGGTTTGATTCCCAGCCAGGGTACATGCCTGGGTTGCAGGTCGTGACCCCCAGCAACCGCACATCGACATTTCTCTCTCTTTCTCTATCTCCCTCCCTTACCTCCCTAAAAATAAAAGTTAATAAAATCTTTCTTAAAAAAAAAAAGAACAAATCGACAGTAACCAGAGGGGACGTGGGAGGAGATAATGGGGAGAAAAAAAGGTGAAGGGTATTCAGGACAACTATAAAGGACACATAGACAAAACCAAGGGGAGTGGAATCAGGGGAGGGAGATGGAGATGGCTGGGGTGAGAGTGGGGTGGTGGGAGGAAAAGGCAGACAACTGTACTTGAACAACCATAAAGTAAAATTTTAAAAAGGAAATCCTATAGCCTTAACCAAACTACTTGACCTAATAAGTGAATTTGGCAAAACAGCAGTATACAAAGTCAATATTCACAATTCAAAGGTATATTGGTATGCCAACAATGAAATATCAGAAACAGAAATCAGGGGAATAAATCCCATTTCATATAGGAATCAGAAAAATAAAGTACCTAGGAATAAACCTAACCAAGAAGGTAAAAGACCTGTATGCAAAACACTATACAACACTGAATAAAGAAATTAAGGAAGACACAAACAAATGGAAGCATGTACCATGTTCATGGATTGGAAGAATCAATATCATCAAAATGTCCATACTACTTAAAGCAATTTATACCTTCAATGCAATTCCTATTAAAGTACCAATGACATATCTTACAAATATAGAATAAATATTTGAAAAATTTATATGAAACCAGAAATGACCCAAATAACTGCAGCAATTTTGAGAATGAAGAACTAAGTAAGAGGAATCACAATATCTGATATTTCAAACTGAATTACAAGGCCACTGTAATCAAAACAGCCTGGTACTGGCATAAGAACAGACACATAGATCGATGGAAGAGAATAGAGAGCCCAGAAATAAACCAAGTCTCCATGGTCAATTAACATTTGACAAAAGAAACAGAAACATAAAAATGGAATAAAAATAGCCTCTTCAAGAAGTGGTATTGAGAGACTTGGACAGCTACATGCAAAAAATGAAATTTGACTACCAACTTACACCATACACAAAATAAGCTCAAGGTAGATAAAATCTTTAAATATAACTCACATTACTGCCCTCACTGGTATAGCTCAGTGGATTGAGTGTGGGCTGCAAACCAAAGGGTCACCAGTTCTATTCCCACTCAGGGCACATGCCTATGCTGTGGGCCAGTACAGGACACGTGAGTGGCAACCACACATTGCTATTTCTCTCCCTCTCTCTTCCCCTGTCCTTAAAAATGTCTCTCTAAAATGAGTAAATAAACTATTTTTACAAATAACTCACATTACCATAAAAGTCATACAAGAAAACATGGGTAAGAAAATCAAAGATACTCCATGCAGCAGTACTTTCACCAATATATCAGAGCAAGGGATATAAAGGAGAGATAAGCCAATGGTACTTCATCAAAATAAAAACTTTCTGCATGGCTAAAGAAAACATCAGCAAAATGAAAAGGGAATGAATCGTATGGGCAAATATATTTGAAAATGACACACTGGACAAGGGGTTGATCTCTAAAATATGTAAAGAGCTGACATGACTCCACTCCAGGAAGACAAACAACACAATTAAAAAATAGTCAAAGAACTTGGACACTTCCCCAAGAAGGACAGAACGAGGGCCCAGATATACATGAAAGGATGCTCAGCATTACTAGCCATCAGAGAGATGCAAATTCAAACCACAAAGGGATACCACATCAAACCAGCGAGAATGGCGATCATAAACAAATAAACAAACAAGTGTTGGAGAGGATGTGAAAAAAGGGAACCGTAGTGCACTGTTGGTAGGAATGCAGGCTGGTACAGCCACCGTGGAAAACAATATGGAATTTGAGGAATTTTCATAGCAACCGTACCACTTTATATTGCCAGCAGACATAAAAAGGATTGCAATTTCAAATTCGCCATTACCTGTCTCATATTGGTTATTTTCTGTGTGTGTGTGTGTGTGTGTGTGTGTGTGTGTGTGTGTGTTTAACAGTCATCTTAAATGTATGTAAAGGGATATCTCATTGTGCTATTATTTTTCATTTCTTTAATGATTACTCATATTGAATATGTTATTATTGACCATTTGTCTATCTTTTTTAAAAAAATCTAATTGCTGTTAAAGTACAGTTTTCTGTCTTTTACTACTATCCCAGCCAACCTCCCCAGCCCTCCCCACATCCCTCCCACTTTCACCACCCCCTAGATTTTGCCTATGTGTCTTTTATACTTGTTCCTGTAAACCCTTTCCCTTTTTCCCTGAAATTCCCTCCCCTCTCCCCTCTGGTCACTCTGAGCCTGCTCTCTATTTAAGTGTCCTTGGTTATATGTTCCTTGTTTGTTTGTTTTGTTGTTTACGTTCCTGTTAAAGGTGAGATCATATAGTATTTCTCTTTCACTGCCTGGCTTATTTCACATAGCATAATGCTTTCCAGTGGCATCCATGCTGTTGCAAAGGGTAGGAGCTCCTTCTTTCTTTCTGCTGCAAAGAATTCCATTGTGTAAATATACCATAGATTTTTGATCCATTCATTTACTGATGGTCACCTAGGTTGCTTCCAGCACTTGGCTACTGTAAATTGTGCTGCTATGAAGATTGGAGTGCATAGGTTCTTTTGGATTGGTGTTTCAGGGTTCTTAGGATATAATCCTAGAAAGGGAACTGCTGGGTCAAAAGGCAGATTTATTTTTAGTTTTCTTAGAAAACTCCATCCTGTTTTCCATAGTGGTTGCACCAGTTTGCAATCAAACCAACAGGGCACTAGGGTCCCTTTTTTTCCACAACCTCTCCAACACTTGTTGTTTGTTTCTTTGTTTATCATGGCCATTCTGACTGGTGTGAAGTGGTATCTCATTGTCATTTTAATTTGTATCTCTCTGATAGCTAGAGATTTTGAGCATCTTTTCATGTTTCTCTGGATCCTCTGTATGTCCTCCTTGGAGAAGTGTCTGTTCAAATCCTTTGCCCATTTTTTAATTGGGTTGCCTGACTTCTTAGAGTGGAGTTGTGTAAGTTCTTTATATATTTTGGAGATTAAACACTTGTCTGAGGTATCATTGGCAAATATGTTTTCCCATACAGTTGGTTCTCTTTTTATTTTGATACTGTTTTCTTTAGCTGTGCAGAAGCATTTTATTTTGATGAGATCCCATTTGTTTCTTCTTTCCTTTATGTCCCTTGCCCTGGGGAACATACCAGTAAAAATGTTGCTGCATGGAATATCTAAGATTTTCCTGCCTATGTTCTCCTCTAGGACTTTAATGGTGACATGGCTTTTATTTAAGTCTTTTATCCACCTTGAACTTATTTTTGTGTATGGTGTAAGTTGGCACTCAAGTTTTATTTTTTTGCACATAGCTCTCCAGTTCTCCCAACACCTTTTCCTGAAGAGACTGTTTTTACTCCTTTATGTTGCTACCCACTCTGTCAAATATTAATTGACCATAGAGACTTGGGTTTATTTCTGGGGTCTCTGCTCTGTTCCATCAGTTCATGTGCCTGTTTTTATGCCAGTACCATTCTGTTTTGATTTCAGTGGCCTTGTAATACAGGTTGGTATCAGGTATTTTGATCCCTCCTACTTTGCTTTTATTTCTCAAAATTGCAGCAACTCTTCAGGGTCAATTATGGTTCCATATAGATTTTTGAAATGTTAGTTCTATGTCTGTGAAATATGCCACTGGTACTTTAATGGGGATTGCATTGAATCTATAAACTGCTTTGCGTAGTATGGACATTTTTATGATGATAATTATTCCAGTCCATGAACACAGTATATGTTTCCTTTTGTTTTTTTCTTCCTTGATTTTTTTTCCTGGTGTTGTGTAGTTTTCTGCATATAGGTCTTTTACCTCTTTGATTAGGTTTACTCCTAGGTATTTTATTTTTCTTTTTGCTACTCCAGATGGGATTTTTTTCTTGATTTCTGCTTCTGCTGTTTCACTGTTGGATTACAGAAATGCCTTTGATTTCTGGATATTGACTTTGTATCCTGCTGTTTTGCCAAATTCATTTATTAGGCCAAACAGTTTTTTCGTGGAGTCAATAGGATTTTCTATGTACACTATCATGTCATCTGCAAACAGTGACAGTTTTGTTTCCTCCTTTCCGATTTGGATTCCTTTTATTTCTTTTTCTTGTCTGATTGCTGTGGCTAGAACTTCCAGTACTATATTGAATAGAAGTGGTGAAAGTGGACATCCTTGTCTTGTTCCTGTTCTTAGTGGAAAAGATTTTAATTTTTTGCCCATTGAGTATAATGTTGGCTGTAGGTTTCTCATATATGGCCTTTATTATGTTGAGGAATGCTCCCTCTATTCCCACTTTACTGAGTGTTTTTATCATAAATGGGTGCTGTACCTTATCAAATGCTTTTTCTGCATCTATTGATATGATCATGTGGTTTTTGTCTTTGCTTTTGTTTATGTGATGTATTACATTTACTGATTTGCGAATATTGTACCATCCTTGCATCCCTGGAATGAATCCCACTTGGTCATGGTGTATGATCTTCTTAATGTACTGTTGGATGCGGTTTGCCAGTATCTTGTTGAGGATTTTAGCGTCAATGTTCATCAGCGATCTTGGCCTGTAGTTTTCTTTCTTTGTTGTGTCTTTATCTGGTTTTGGAATTAAGATGATGTTGGCCTCATAAAAGGAGTTTGGGAGTCTTCCATCTTTTTGGATTTTTTGAAATAGTCTGTGAAGGACAGGTGTTAGTTCTTCCTTAAATGCTTTGTAGAATTCTCCTGTGAAACCATCCGGTCCAGGGCTTTTGTGTGTTGGGAGTTTTTTGATTACTGCTTCAATTTCTTTTGCTGTTATTGGTTTGTTCAGGCTTTCTGCTTCCATTTTATTGAGTTTTGGAAGGTTATATTTTTCTAGAAATTTGTCCATTTCATCTAGGTTTTCAAATTTCTTGCCATACAGCTCTTTGTAGTAATTTGTTACAATCCTTTGTATTTCTGTGGTATCTGTTGTAATCTCTCCTCTTTCATTTCTGATTGTGTTTATTTGGGTTTTCTCTCTTTTTTTCTTGATGAGTCTGCTTAAAGGCTTGTCGATTTTGTTTATCTTTTCAAAGAACCAACTCTTGGATTCATTGATCTTTAGAATTGTGCTTTTAGTCTCTATGTCATTTAATTCTGCTCTGATCTTGGTTGTTTCCTTCCTTCTGCTTGCTCTGGGCTGTCTTCGTTGTTGTTCCTCGAGTTCTTGTAGACGTAGGGTTAGGTTGTTTGTTTGAAATGTTTCTAACTTTTTTAGGTGGGCCTGTATCGCTATGATCTTCCCTCTCAGGACTGCCTTGGCTGTGTCCCATAAGTTTTGGGTTGTTGTGAGTTCGTTTTCATTTGTTTCCAAAAACCGTTTGATTTCTTCCCTAATATCATTCTTGACCCATTCATTGTTTAATAGCATGCTGTTTAATCTCCATGAATTTGAGTGTTTTGGGTTTTTTTCCTTGGGGTTGGTTTCTAGTTTCAGTCCCTTGTGATCCGAGAAATTGCTTGGTATGATTTCAATTTTTTTGAAATTGTTGAGGCTTGTTTTGTGTCCTATCATGTGGTCAATCTTTGAAAATGTTCCATGTACATTTGAAAAAAATGTGTATTTAGCTTCTTTGGGATGGAGGGTTCTGTAAATATCAGTAAAGCCAAGTTTGTCTAGGGTATTGTTCAATGCCACAATATCTTTGTTGATATTTTGTTTGGAAGATCTGTCCATTTTTGATAGAGGGGTGTTAAAATCCCCCACAATAATTGTGTTGCTGTCCATATCTTTCTTGAAGTCCTCTAAGATTTTCTTTATGTATTTGGGTGCTCCTATGTTGGGTGCATATATATTTACAATATTTATGTCTTCTTGGTGAATTCTTCCCTTGAGTATTATGAAATGACCTTCTGGGTCTCTCTTTATCGTCCTTCTTTGGAAGTCTATTTTGTCAGATATGAGTATTGCTACCCTGGCTTTTTTTTCCTGTCCATTTGCTTGGAAAATTTGTTTCCAGCCCTTCACTTTCAACCTGTGCAGATCTTTTATCCTGAGGTGGGTCTCTTGTAGACAGCATTTGTGTGGGTCATGTTTTCTTATCCAATCAGCTATTCTATGTCTTTTGATTGGAGCGTTTAATCCATTTACGTTTAAGGTTATTATTGATAGGTACTTATTCATTGCCTTTTATGTACGTGTGATCCTCTCTCTCTCTCTCTTTTCCTTTCTTTCCTTAAAGCAGTCCCTTCAGCATCTCTTGCAGAGCTGGTTTAGTGGAGGTGTATTCTTTTAGACTTCTTTTGTC
Source organism: Phyllostomus discolor (assembly GCF_004126475.2). Classification (NCBI taxonomy): domain Eukaryota; kingdom Metazoa; phylum Chordata; class Mammalia; order Chiroptera; family Phyllostomidae; genus Phyllostomus; species Phyllostomus discolor. The sequence continues at coordinate 59,306,523 of NC_040911.2, read as the reverse complement.
TGAGAAGCTTCTTATTTGGCCTTCTATCTTAATTGAGAGCCTTGCTGGGTAAAGTAGTCGTGGTTGCAGGCCTCTGGTTCTCATTACTTGGATTATTTCTTGCCATTCTCTTCTGGCTTGGAGTGTTTCCATTGAGAAGTCAGCTGTTAGCCTTATTGGGGCCCCCTTGTATGTTACTTCCTTCTTCTCCCTTGCTGCCTTTAAGATTCTCTCTTTGTCTTGAAATTTTGCCATTTTAATTATGATGTGTCTTGAGGTGGGCCTCCTTGGGTTCCTCTTGATTGGGACTCTCTGTGTTTCCTGTATTTGTGTGACTTTTTGTCTCATCAAATTAGGGAAGTTTTCCATCATCACTTGTTCAACTAGGTTTTCTATCCCTTGTTCTTCTTCTTCTCCTTCTGGTATCCCTATTATACGGATATTATTACGTTTCATATTGTCTTGCATTTCTCTTAATCCCTCTTCATTCTTTCTGAGCCCCTTTTCCCTTTCTTGCTCTTTCTGGGTGTTTTCTTCTATTTTGTCCTCTAGCTCACTGATCCGATCTTCTGCTTCATTGATCTTGCTTTTCATTCCTTCTACTGTGTTCTTCATTTCAGAGATTGTATTCTTCATTTCCTCTTGGCCCTTGTTGAGAGTTTCTATTTCCTTTTTTATGCTGATGTAGTTTTCACTGAGTTCATTGTAGCTTCCCTGTAGTTTCTCGTAGCTCATTGTGAGCTCATTGAGCTTCCTGACAATCACTGCTTTGAATTCAATATCTGATAGTTGAAGTGCCTCTGTTTCATTTAGCATTCTTTTTGAGGCTTCCTCCTTTCCTTTCATTTGCGGAGTATTTCTTTGTCTTCCCATTGTTTGTGAGACTCTTCTTGTTCACCTCAGCTTCTTATATTGATCTGTTCTGGCTCCCTGGGTTTATGATGTGAACTTCTTTAGTAGAGTAGCAGTGAGTTTCAGTGGTGCTGTTTCCTTGACCCCCCAAGCTCGCTGGTCTTGGGCTGTTGTTTAAGTTGGCTTTGTGTTTGCCTTTGTGTTTTGATTGTTGTTGAGTCTTTCTTTGGTGGTTCCTTCCCGCCAGCTGGTTAAATGTGGGTCACTCTGTCCACCACCTTCTGTATTTTGTTGTGCTGGTGAGGGCAGGTTGTGTTGAGGCTGGTTCTTCTGTGTGTACAAGGTTTAAAGAAATCTTGTTCAGTTGTTTGTATTGGGTACTGTCTCTACTGTTTAGTTGTATTTCCAGATAAGTCCTGGATTGAGGTTTGTGTGGTTACTACTCCCTCCTTCACCTTCTTCTGCTGTTATCTGTTAGTGGTTCCTTAGTTGTTGGGTTTCCTCTTCCAGTGGGTATCCTGGTGTTCACCTCCTCCACCTATTCTTTTTTGTCATCAGATGGAGGGGAAGGCAAAATGGTTTAAGACAGCAACCGAGAATTCTATGCTATTTACAGTAGTAGCAAGTAGGGAAGATATAGGAGATTCTTTCACTATGTATAGTGTTAACCATGGTCTTCCACCCAGCTAGCTGATTTTTAGAAAGGATGGAAAGAAGATAATACTCTTGTTGGGGGAGGAAGGATTGTGAGTTGGATCTATAAAGCAGAGAGGTTGTGGGCGGTCAGATTCTGGGGTAAGGTGAGAGTAAAGGATAGTAAATAGGTGTAGTGTGTGAGAGAAGAGAGTTAACCACTACAGTAATAGAGTTCAGGAAACTTTGAAATGGGCTAAGATCTTGGGGGAAGGGGGTGTTGTGAAGTAATTACAATTGCATGGAACAGCAGTTATTTACAATAATATTATGGCAACATTCATATGGCAGAGTCTATGAAATCTAGGTAATAAGGATAGGGAGTACAGAACATTGAGTAGTATGCTGATAGGACACAGGTGAGTTAATGGACAGTAGATTAGTAATACGGTATAGAAAGAGATATCAGGGGAAAGCTGTCAGGTCATACAATAAAACCAGCCTAGCAAAGCAGGCTATACAAAAATAAGAGGGATATAAAAATACTGTTAAAAAAAAAAAGATGTAGGAACACTGGAAAAATAATAATAATACGAATATGCAATAACTTGCAGGTTCTCTGTAATAGCAGAGTGACATTTATCTCACTGTCCCAGCTTTTGTGATGCCCCTTCTTTGGGTTCAACTTTGGTCTTTTCACCGATCCAGGATTTTGTCTCACTTGTAGGTATTTAGGAAAAAATTTAAAAAAGAAAAAAATAGAAAAGGCAGACGAAGGCAGGAAGAAGAGATAAAATTGGAGGACAGGAAGGAGGAAGGAATAAAACAAGAAATCAGGTAAGAGAGGAAAAAGAAATCAAAAGAGAATAAAAACAATAAAACTTAAAAAATTAAAAATTGTTAAAAAAATAGAATCAAATTAAAAAGTCTCTTGATTTCAAAGTGTCCAAACCGGTTTTTCTGCTCTTGCTGCTTGAGGCAAGCTGAAGGATGATTTGTTTGGCTTTTCTTCCTAGGCCCATGGGGTTCGCACTGGCTCCTCAGCTTTGGGTCCTGGGTGTGGGAATCAGGTCTTTCCCCAGGGTTACTGCTGTGGGCTGGTGTGCGGGTATGCTCCCCCCGCAGGTGCGCCCCCACACCGGCACTCCCGTGAGCGGACGTGGCCCGTCCGCTGCCGGCGCAACCGGTGTGCAGTCCGTCTGCCGCCCCGGGGCAACCGGTGCCGCCGCAGGTGCGACCCGCGCTCCCGTGAGCAGGCACGGCCAGTCCGCTGCTGGCGCGGCTGTCCGCTGCCGTGCGACTGGTGCCCCCGTGGGCGGGGGTGGCCCGTCCGCCTCCCGCGCTCTCACAGCTGGGGAGCAGACAGGCCAGAGCCACTGATCACTTCAGGAGAATTCCCCAAACAGTGTCTGTGTCCATTCACTCCTTCCTCTTGAGAAATTCCTCCCGATCGAGCCCGCCGCTCTCCACAGTGGCCCGGCTTCTCTCACCGCCAAAGCTCCAGCCAGAACGGTGACCCTGGGAGTCCGGGTCCGCTGCGCGACTCGGCCCTGGTGTTCACCGCCTCCAAAGCTGCTCGCCACCCGGTGTGTTTGCCAGCACCTGGATTCCTCCCAGAGCCGCCCAGACCTTGCTCGGCTGGGGAGGGAGCAGTTGACCTGGCTCTCTCCCACTAACCCTATGGTAAACCCAGCCGCGGCCCCCGGACCTGGGGCTGCAGCCCTGGGACCACACGCCTGTCCTGGGAGCCTACCTTGATGCAGCACTCCCCCTAGGATCCGTTCTTTGTTCTTTCGGTTCTGCCACAATCCTTGGTCCTCTGTTTTCAAAAATGCTGAAATATGTTGGTTGCTTGCCTTTCTACTCCAAAGATCGGTCAGGACTCTCTCCCCTGAGCAGAGGAAAGCCAAATCTGCTCCTTCCTACTCCGACGCCATCTTAGATCTGATTCTTAGCATTTTTTAGTCACTTAACTTTGATTACATGTCTCATTTTCCTCTTGACAATGAGGTGTCTCTGATAGAACTAGCAAATTTAAAGAGTTCTCTAAGACATTTTTTGGGAGATATCCCAGATCTCAGTATAATTTTAAGTTAATTGTAAAAAAAATGAAACTTGTATTTATTTTTACTGTGGTTTGTGATTACATAGACAAAAATATTTGAAGTGTTATGATGCCTACATCCTCATAATAAAAAGTGGAGTCCAGCTAGTCAGCTGCTGAAAAATGTTTTCCTTTAGCTCCAGATGATATACCAAGTATATGTAGCCACTCCTGTGGGAAAAGTGATGAGATTCATGCTTGCAACCTCCTGTAAAGAACACTGTTTATATGCATTAAGCACAGGATACCTGTTTTTAAAAGACAGGTATCCAAAAAAGAGAGTAGAGTAGTTAAAGTATATAGGAATAGTAGCATAGCCAAATTTTAATAATATAATGTTTTGTGAAAAAAATGTGTAAGATGAATCCAATTTTGTTTAAAATATATAAAAACAAAGTATTATAAAGATGTTAAATGTGGCTCTATCTGATCACTGGAATTTTGGGTAAATTTTACTTTCTCATAATTTTCTACATTTCTAGAGGAAATTTAAGTGGCTATGCATTGCTTTTTATATTTCAAACAGGGTTAATAGGTGTTTGTCATTAAAAACACAGCCCACTCCTCCCTTTCTCCTTCCTCCTCCTCACCCTACCCAATAGGCTGGGACATTCAGTTAGAACCTTGGTAGCCACCATGTAAAGAGCAGAATGAAGGCTTGTCATGTAGCCCTAAAAGCAGGTGTTATCATGTTGGCACATATGTGAAATTCAGGAATTTCACTTGATTTTATCAAATTGTTTTTAAAAAACAATTTATATAATTGTCATAAAATATGTGTGTGCACACACACACATAATCACAGTATGAAAATCTCAGTTGTGAGGATAGCATACAAAATATATTTCTTTCTTTAGAGGCCATAGTTGTTTCCTCAGGGATCTAGCAGAAAAATTACTTAAATTATTTTTCCTATTACATATCAAAGGATATGATATACCAGTCTCTTTAACTAGTGAAGACTGAATAAATGCCCAGACTTGTCAGGTTCTAAGACAACAGATCATTTTTCTTGACCCTATGTTATTCTCATGCCTCCAGAGTCATATCATAGGGATGGACTCATGTCAACATTACCTATGCCATGAGGAATTGTTTTCACTATAATTCCACACAGGCCCAGCACATTCACAGGGGAAGTGCAGGTTGGGGGATAGGGATCACACTGACTCACTTCCTCCATGCTGACAGCCCACCACCTTCCCAATGTTATCCTCACTTTATGAAGGTGGGGTCCCTCATTCTCCCAGAACATATTAATACAAACAATCCTAAGCTATTGCTAAAACAAAAAATCCTAACTTATTATTACTTTTCACAATGATGGGTTTTCATTCTAGTGTCCACCAAATCATTGGTCTTTTAATACCCTACCATATGTGTTTGTACCCTAAAATGTATGTATTAAAGCACACATGAGATGTCATAATTTAACCTTTTACCTCTCCTTCATATTATAATTAGGACATTAAATCAACTTACAATTTGAAATTACATATACATGTAAGTAATATTATATTATAGTTTCATTTCAGAACAGCAGATGGGCACTAGCCATCTCTTATAAAAGTGGGCTGAGGACCAGGGCTCCACCTGGTTTTCCCTGATTGGGCACAGAATTTTGCTTCAGTGGGAAAAATCTAGGAAGCAATGTTTTGGCTTTAGCTTCAATCCATGTTCTCTGAGTCAGCTTTTAATGACAAAAAAAAAAACACAAAAACTGAAATGCTGTCATCTCCCTGGCCCCTTTTGAGTTTTTGTCAAATGTCCAGGAGCCAGAAGACTAGGTCTTCCTCAGCAATGTTAGTCTTCCAACCAATGATATGAAATAGGGTGGTCAGACAGCCTGGAAGTCCATCAAGGAAGTTTTAACTGCCAAAGAATAAACTTTGCACAGGCTCTTTCCACCCCCTTGCATTAGAAATGGAGTAGAGACCCCCATCTCTGATTTCCATGGACTAAAAGGGTGCCTGACATTTACCAAAGTTTCTTTCTTTCCATCAGCAAGTGTCCTCCTACCCATCAACTGTCCTCTGCAATCACTCTACTAGGTATTAGAAATCATTAACCACATTCTACAGATAGGGAAATGGAAGCACAAAGATGTTAAGTGACTTGTCCAGAGTCCCACATCCTGGACTTAAACCTTACTCTTCTACTGCCCCCAGTAAAAGGGCATTTTCACATACCCTGTTTATAGAATTCTGTCATTTTCACTGTATTTGGGGAAAAAAAGATCTCTGAGTTGAAAGGGCCTGAGTATGCTCAGTCACTCATTCACCATAGGAACTCCTCTCAAGCGACATCTGACACTTTCAGAACCAGATGTGCTGGAGCAGCCCTTTCTCTTGAGACCAGCTGACACTATTGTTGCTGAGTACTTCTTTGCAGTCAGTAGAGCCTCTAATTCCAGTGAGGGTAGGATGGGTTTAGTTTCTGAGCTGAGTATATGAACCAATGTTGTATTCTCTTTGTCATGTCTCCTTCTTGAGCTAAACACTCCCATGATCATGTTCCTCTTCCCAATAACACACATGTATGTATCCTTCCCATTTGTGGCTACCCTCTCTTGCACCATCTAATTTATCAGTGACACATTCAAAATGGAGTGGCCAAGGTTACCTTTTTAAATGTGTTCTTCTCAATTAGGGGCCAACTTCTGGTTTTTTTAAGGCTATTTTAAATCCTGCAAGTTTATAGAGAAAAATCAGCAACACATTCCTATCCTTCCATGCCCTGAATTTGCATCTAACTACAATAGATAAATTTGTCTGATACCAGTTGTTTGTGAAGAATGAGTAGTTGATACAGTTGAGTGGCTTCTGTCTTCTGAGGACTGATATTATGCTATGAAGCCAAAGACCTTCTTCCTGTCACCTTAACCAATACCCACTGACACACACATACTCATATATATCTCACACATAAACAAACACATACATGCATACTCATATGTAATCACACACATACATGCATACTTAAATACACTCACACCTTAACTTATATACATCCCTTCTTCCTAGTATCCAACCTTGTAAAAGGTCTCCCCTTTTTGCATTCCTCATTAATGTGCTCACTTCTCTGTCACCACTCCTCTGTCTGCTGCTCCAGATCCTAATTCAACCTCTCTAGATTACTCTTGAAAAAAAGTCCAACACATAACCCATTTTCCAAAGACAGACCTAGATGTTATTGTACATTGTATAGGCTCTGGCTGAACCGAGAAGATGTCTCATTTCAGGTAGAGATCATTTGCTGCTCACCCCACTTCACTGGTGCTCCAGCCCCACCTCTGCCATGAACCCACTCTCTGTGAGGCTGTCTAGCCTCTCATATCAAGGGAGAATCATGAACATTGCACTCTGGAGTATGACTATGGATATAAGGGTGCCCTGAGGAGTTGGGTGAAGCAGAAAGACTGGCTGCATTCTGCTTATTCCAGTGATGTCTTTTCTGCCTTAGGCTGTTTGCTACTACCTGAGTATGGAAACCATCTGTCCTCTTGGTTGTGAAGATGGCACTTTCCCTGGACCTCCTCCATGGTCACTCACTTTCTACCTCCTTAGTGGCTCTCCCTTTCACTGTCATCAGAGACATGCCCATATGTACTAGCACTGGGTCCCAGGGCCTCTTCAATGCTCTATCTTCATTTTTAACTGAGGTGATGTCATCAAGCAGCATAATTGTCAATGCAATGTCTAAATGACCATTGCAACTCCCACATGTGCCAAATTCAAATTCCTGATTCTGGAGCCTACCTGCATTCTCCTATGTGTACCTACTTCCCTGACATTTGCACCCAGATGTGAAACAGGCATATGGAACTCAACTTTGATCTGTGCTCACCCTTCCCTCTGCTCCTCCTCATGTTGAGTTCAGCAGCAGACCAAGACATTACACCTGATCGATCTCTTTCCTTCATGCTTTCCTTTCACCCATTAGCAGTTCTCTTGGCCCTGCTTCCATATAAAGTCAGACATATCCACTTCTTCCCATCTCCTCCCTTCCCTATACTAGTCAGTGTTATCCACTCTCAGACTTAGCAGTAGCCTCATGACTGCTACCTCTCCTTCTTCCTGCAGTCTCAACATGAGGAGAAGCAGAGGGAATACAGTCCATCTGCATTGACCTGCTTTCCCCCTCAATAATCCAAGCTCAAAACTGCACACATGCCCTTCCTTCTACCTTCATGTTGTCTCCCAGAAGCTCATATGGTTGCTCCTTCTAATAAGAGGGCCCAGCTGCAGGTCACCTCCTCATAGAAGTCTTCCCAGACTGTGTATTATAAAGTGAGGTTCTCCCCATCACCTCCTTGCATACCACCCTGTCTTTATTGTCTTCATAAGCACATACCTTAATCATGGGATTACTTTCTTTCTTCTCCCAATGGAATGTAAGTCTCCTGAGTACACAAACAAGACTTTATTTCCAGTGCCCAGTTACCCGGCATGTATAAAACAGTCTATAAATATTCACTAAATGAAGGATTAAATAACTGACTGACAAATGCCACGCTTCTGTATCAAGGGTTCTCAACCCGAGGCACAAAATAATCAAATGTTGCCTTCAAAAATATGAACGCATCACCCTCACATCCAAAATTTCTGATTTAATTGTTCTGGGGAAGAGTCCAGGCATTGTATATATTGGAAGTACTCATGTGAATCAAATGTGCATCCAAGGCTCAGAGTCACCTTGGATGCAGGTTTCAGCCCTCAGTCTCAATACTATCAACCCTCAACTCCTCCAAAGGACCACAAGAAATAACCTACTGCAGGAAGGGAGACCCATCTGGATGGTGTGGCAATTGCTAAGAAAAGCACTGAACTCAGCGATTGTTGGGCAGGTCTTGAAATATGAGGGAATAGTTGGAATTAAGTAGAGTTTATCACAAAATAGCCTTGGATTAGTAGGCACAGCAAAAGGAGGATCTTAGAGTGTGAGTCTTGATGAGCAGAGTCTTTGCTGGGTCTTACCTTCCAGGAGAAAGGTTTCCTTGCAGCATGCAGCCTAGCTATCATTTTTGTTTGTTTTTGGTTTGGGAGTGGTTTTTTTGGGGGGGGGGGTTGGTTTTTGCTTGTTTTCACTTTGGTCTGTACTGTTTAGCAGAGGGACAAGAAACAATGTTGGTTTTAGTTCTTAGCATTAACAAGAAGGAAGGCTTAAAAGCAAGTTTGTATCCATACAAAAAGAAATCTACTCAGAAAATGGTAACCGAAAATCTGTTCAGGAGAAAAGAGTCAGGAAAAAGTAAATGTAGCAGCCTCTGCAGTCACCAGGAGAGTGGTGACTGAAAGCTTTCTTGCCCTCTAAGTTAGCTACTAACTTTAATTTTAATATTAAACCACTGCGTGATTAGTAATATAACTCAATATATTAAGTACAGTTTAATGAATCCATGTAATATTTTTTCAATGAATGAGATAGATTAATATTAATGTATTCATGTATGAAATGATTTGCTCTATATAATGCAACACAATAATGTTGCATCCAATTAGAAATTAAAATCAGGAATATGATTAGGGACAACTATAAAAAATATTATTTTTGTTAAATATTTTAAGAGTGGTGGGGCTAGGAGAATACAAAGTAGTTTGTTTTGTGCTCTTCCAAGAGAGAATATGAGAAGAGGTTACTTGGGGAAGTAGGTATCACCAACCACCTGTACTACATCCTGAAGATTAGCATGTGATGTCATAGCTCAAAGGCCAATTGGGAAAATTTTGGTAAATGCTTTCTCCAAATCCAACTGCAACAACAACTAATTAATCATTCACTGAGTGTGGACACCAAATCAAGTTGCCTTTTTAAAAATCATTTTTCTAATAGTTATTCTATTACATTTGTCCCAATTTTTACCCCTTTGTCCTCCTCCACCCATCACCCAAGCTCCACAGTCAATTCCTACAGTCCATGTCAGTGGATCATTCATATATATTCTTTGACTAGTTCCTTCCCCCTTTTTCCATCATTATCTGTCTCCTCTCTCCCTTCAGATCACTGTCAGACTATTCCATGTTTCCATTCCTGTGGTTCTATTTTGTTTATTAGTTTATTGTGTTCATTAGATTCCTCTTATTGGTGAGATCACATGGTATTTGTCTTTCACTGACTGGCTTATTTCACTTAGCATAATGCTCTCCAATTCCATCCATGTTGTTGCAAAAAGTAGGAGTTCCTTCTTTCTTTCTGCTGCATGGTGTTCCATTGTGTAAATGTATCAGTTTTTTGATCCACTCATTTACTGATGGGCACTTAGGCTGTTTCCAGCACTTGGCTATTGTATGTAGCACTGTTATGAACATAGGGGTGCATAGGTCCTTTTGAATTGGTGATTTGGGATTGTATTCATATCCTTACTTTTTATATTCATGATGTATTAAAATAAAATGTATCTAGGTATAATGTTTATATCATAAAAATATTTAAACTTATCACAAAGCTAAATGAAAATAAAATTAAACAAAATACCAGCAAGTATGCATGGTTTTAAAGTGTTTTAGACCAAATGTTTAATTAAAACGCTCTGGTAGAGACATAAGCAGCATGACTCCAGGGATTCTTTCTAGTTGGCTTGGCAATCAGCTGGCTAAGTCAGAAGCCATTCACTACAGTGGGATAAAGGCCTGTGCATACACCCAACCCTTAGCTTCAAACACAATTTCCCTTTTTTTGGCCAACAGTGCTCTGCAATTCCTTCACTGTACTTTCTCTCTTTGCTTTGAATGTTCTTAGTTTTGTCTCTCCCCACACCCAGATTATAAGCCTTGCCAGGAGGAGGCTGTGTTGTAATTATCTTCATATCCTCTGTAGCATCTAAGAAGGTATCTTACATTCATTAAGTACTTGAGTGGGCTGAGTTTCTTGCCTTCTTACTGATCTTAGGGTGGAATGTTTTCTCTGGATTCAGAATCCACCTTCTCCTAACAGAGTTTCATGACTGCTCAAGAGTTCTTGCTGATCAACAGCTAAGGACTCGGCCATGACTTCAGAAGTATGAACTGACTGGGAGGAAAGAAAGGAGACAGGAAAATATAATAGAAAAATAACAGTTGTCCTTGGCTGATTGAAATTCAACAGACTCCCTGGGAACTTATTTTCTAAATGGCTTCTAATTTCCCTAAGTGTTTTGTCTTTTTTTCTCTTGTATGCCAGCATCCAATAAATAGGCATTGGTGCCATAAATTGCTGACATTCCCTCCTTGGCAATATGCTCTAATTATAATTTACTGCTTGTTATGCAAACCAAAGTGAAGAGTAAATAAGTTCACTTTTGATTTTACCATTGACTTCAGAGATGAATGTTTCTCATATCCTATGGAGCCGGCCCTTTCCAAAGTCAGATGCCAAGTATTTGTGTTTATGCCAGGAGTTGGGGTGTTTGCCTCCTTCACCTCAGGAATAGGCTCTACATCTCTCAGCTCCTGGAGTACCTTTGCATAATGTCCAGGATAACATCCTCTTGATGTGTGTCTCTCACCAACCCCAAGCAATAAAAGAGAGCCTCTTAGATAAGTGATCTGGGAGAGAATTCTATAAACATTCCCAGATACCCAGGGCTGTGACTTTAGGGAAAACTTTTTTTTCTTCAATTACAGTTGGCATTTTCTCCCCACCACTCCTCACCCGAGCCAAGGATTAATGTTTAGTGCACACTGAATGCTAGCCAGAGGCTCCAGATCAAGCACTTTGCATGATGATGCCACTGAACCCTCTCAACATGAAGAAGAAATGTTATCATTGTCCCCAATTCACAGATTAGATTTGAAGCCTAGAGAGACTAAGTAGCTCATTCAGGTTTGATTTTGTTCTCTCTCACATGCACACAGAGTTAATAAGTGGCAGAGCAACCTATTGACCCACAGATCTACTTCCTACACAGGACACCAAGATGCCTCCTTTCATGGATCTTAAATGTAGAGTCTCATGAAAGCAGAGTTCCACTGCTTTCAAGGATTTAAATACTCATATGCTGGAGTGGAATTTATTTAAGCCAATGCAGTATTATGAAGGGATACCCAAAGCCTTCTAAACATCGGAAAGGGAAGCTCGTTCATCCTCCCAATGACCCTGGGTGTTAGGTGAAATCTGGAAACTAGTATCACCATTTTGCAGATACGAAAACTAAGAAATAGATCAAGTGTATGGTTCCTGAATCTGGACAAAAAGAAAAAAAAGATTTCACTTCATGTTTCCTCCTTACAATTTTTTTCTTTTTTCTTTTTTTAAATTATTGTTCAAGTACAGTTTTCTCCATTTTCACCTGACAACTTCCCCTGCCCCACCCATCCCCACCTCTCAACTTGACCTTACCCCACTTTGACTTTGTCCATGTGTTCCTTATACATGTCATCTCCCCACATTATCCCCTCCCACATACCCTATCACTACTGCCAGTTTGTTCTTTATTTCAATGTCTCTGGTTACATTTTTCTTGCTTGTTTGATTTGTTGATTAGGTTCCACTTAAAGGTGAGATCGTATGGTATTTGTCTTTCACTGCCTGACTTATTTCACTTAGTATTATGCTCTCCAGAACCAGCTATGCTGTTGCGAAGGGTAGGAGCTCCTTCTGTCTTTTTGCTGTGTAGTATTCCATTATATAAATGTACCGTAGTTTTTTGATCCACTCATTTACTGATGGGCACTTGGGTTGCTTCCAACACTTGTTATTGTAAATTGTGCTGCTGTGAATGTTGGGTTGCATAGGTTCTTTTGAATTGGTGTGGTAGGATTCTTATGGTATAATCCTAGGAGTGGAATTACCAGGTCAAAAAATAGTTCCAGTTTTAGTGTTCTGAGGAAACTCCATTGTGTTTTCCACAGTGGCTACACAAGTCTGCATTCCAACCAACGGAGTACTAGGATTCCTTTTTCTTCACAACCTCACCAGCACTTGTTGTGTTTTGATTTGTTTATCATGGCCACTCTGACTGGTGTGAAGTGCTATCTCATTGTGGTTTGAATTTGCCTCTCTCTGATGGCTAGTGATAAATGTTGAGCATCCTTTCATATGTTTCTGGGTCTTCTGTGTGTCCTCCTTGGAGAAATGTCTGTTCAGGTCCTTTGTCTATTGTTTAATTGGTTGTTTGTCTTCCTGGTGTGGAGTTATGTGAGTTCTTTATATATTTTAGAGATCAAACCCTTGTCCTAGGTATCATTGGTAAATATGTTTTCCCATTCAGTTGGTTCCCATTTCATTTTGCTATGAATGTTGGGTTGCATAGGTTTCTTCAGCCGTGCAGAAGCTTTTTATTTTGATGAAGTCCCACTTGATTATTCTTTCCTTTATGTTCCTTGCTTTATGGGACATATTGATGAAAATATTACTGCATGGAATAGGAATATCTGAGATTTTCCTGCCTATGTTCTCCTCTAGGGCTTTTATTGTGTCAAGACTTATATTTACATCTTTTATCCACCTTGAGTTTATTTTTGTGTATGGTGTAAGTTGATGGCCGAGTTTAAGTTTTTCACATGTAGCTGTCCAAATCTCTCAACACCACTTGTTGAAGAGGCTATTTTTATTCCATTTTATGTATCTGTACACTTTGTCAAATATTAATTGACCATGAAGTCTTGGGTTTATTTCTGGGCTGTCTATTCTTTTCCATTGGTCTATGTGTCTGTTCTTAAGCTTACACCCTGCTCAACAGCCACCTTGCTCCCTCTCCCTTACAATCTTAAGTTTCCTGTCCATGAGCTAAACCTTCAAGGCTTTTCACTGTTCTCTCTGCTCTGATTTTTCTCCTCCTCCATCTCCTTCTCTTTCTCCTCCTTCTAGAAATGAATAGATTTTTTTAAAAGAAGTGACAAAATAGCAAAGAAAAGAGATATGAAAATCTCAGAAGGGAATGGATTTTAGCACACAGAATCTGACACTGTGCCCTGATTTACACCCAGGTACTGGGAACATGACTTGAAGTCTGAAGACAAAGGGTATGGATGTAAGTAACTAGATCAGGAGCTGGAAAAGTAAAAAGCCAAGTGGAACCAGTGGAAAAAATGAGTTTCAAAGTGTGGTTCAGAATGAGCCCCTTTTTGTGAATATGAATAAGTGGGTCTCTCACACCCCATAACCAGCCCCATGGAGCATGGGCCTCCTGTGCAAACTGAGTTAATAATACCTATTATTATAAGAATTGGCCCCTGAATAGTGAAGAGAACATATATGCATGGGAACACTCTGCTAAGTGCTGCACACACCGAGAAGCTCATGAGTGCAGGCATTGGGACTATAGAGATGTTCCTGCATTGTGTAATCACACTCATGCCTCTCACTCACCATGTTCTCAGGAGTCTCTGCTACAGGGCACAGCAAAGGAACCTGCAGATTGGCCTGCCACAGCTTCTGGCTACCAGGTCTCATGCTTTTTTCAATGAATGACCCTGACCCCTGCAAGGAGAAGAGCAAAGCCCACAAGACATCTCTATCAGAGCCTACCATTTAAATCACAGTATAAATTATTGTGGCATTTGTGGCAGCTGTGCCAGAGTAAAGGAAGGAAATGAATATCCTTGTCTTCTCAGGCAAAATAAGAATTGTGTGGGCTGCTTCTTTAAACTCCCCATTCACTCAGCTTAGAGCTTCATCTGATTTCATCTCCTTGAAACATTTAAGGTCACTTGACCATGTCCTGATGTTTTCCTTTTACTTTCCCCTTGAAATCCTCAGAAGGGAAGTGAGCTGAGGTGAGGTGCTATGGAAAGGCTGCAGTGAGAGGAGAGCAAAGCAGAAAATAACCAGAGAGGAGAATGCAGAGGGAGACAGAGATTGGAATACACTGCCTAAGCACATATTGTTGCTAGTTTTTGAAAGGGCAGGGAGGCCTGGCACAGCAGCTTTCTCTCTCCACAATGCCACCCCATCCTCTGGCCACCTTCCATGTTGTGCTGTGGTTTCTGGGCCATGAGACTATAGTAGGTACCAAGCTGCAGCCTTCACCATGCATGTTCCCTCCACCAACCCACTGTTCTGAGAGAACAGGCCTGAATGAGAGGGCAGCCAAAGCAATGACTACTTACACAGGTGCCATTTCCCAATGCAGCTGTGGCATCATGTTTGTTTCTCTGGAAATTGCCTTTGTCTTGGCAATTAGGACACAGTTAGGTAGTTACAGGAAAAAGACATGCTTCTGTTGAAAGTTACGTTTTCAGTGAAGTAGTCTAATGTATTTTTCTACCTGTTGACTATTTTGATGCCTAAACTGAGTTTCTTCACAAGGCAAAATACACTACTGTACAGGGTGCTGCTAGTCAGCACATGGGTGAGAAATGGTAGACCTTAGACTCCAGGGGTATGTCTTCTGTCATGAACTGTTTGGTATCTCATAAGTGGGACACCCAAATGCCACTACTGAAAGCCTGCAACAATGAAATGTGACAAAATTGACAAAATTAAATGTGTGTGTGTTGTAGATATATGTACTTATTATAGATAATCCAATATATTTGTATAGGAAGGAAAAAAACAATAAAATATATATAAATCCTAGAAAATAAGTTGCTTTGTTTATAGCAAGAATGTTCTACAGTATTCAAATGGTGTATACTCAGTTCTCTAATGCTCTTACTAGGAACAGCATTTGGGACAGCATCTGCAGGAAATGACACCCCCTGGCATTTACCTTCTTATGTGCACATGCCTGTACAGATGTATACACATGTACAGTCTACCAGTAAAGAACTTCCAGTTCAGTAAATGTAATAAGGTGAATAAAGAACAGGGTTCTAGGTAGCATGTGGTCTAGCAAACAGAGACATAATAAGGGTGATTACTTTCTTAAAAGAAAAAAACCAATGTTGTGATCCATAAGTGTGGATGTTGGAGACAAGCCTGACAGTGTAGCCAGGTGTGAAGCAGAAGAGGGGGCAAGTGGAAAACTTTTCCTGGCCAAGAATAATAGGAATTACAGGTATCGCCCTAAACAAGGGAGTCATGGCATCTGCCTTCAGGTGTTTTTGTAAGAGAAGCATACTGAAAAGAGTAGGAGAAAATCTGTGTGGCTAATGATATGTGGTGATTTCAAAGCCTTCTGAAATCTCTTTGAAATGTATCATCTTTCTTTGCTATCTGTGGAAGATTTACTCACAGTTTACATATATAAATCAGATGTTGTCATTCTTCTAGTCAAAGGTTACTTGTGGCCCAAGGATGAGACCCAACCTACTCAACCCTGGTCTGAGGCTTTTATTGATCAGGCCACTGCCTATCTCCCCAACCTGAACCCCCAACCTCACACTACTTATGCTTTGGGGCTCTGCACTTCTGACCTAAAAACTCAGCCCCTAGGAGAACTATTGCCCCAGCTCCCAGTGTGCACAAGTGCCCACACATAGTCCTGTACCTCCTGCTGGGCATTCAAGGCTCTGCTGTCCTGATCACCCCTAGCATTTTGCTCCACTGGGACTCCTGTGTCCTCTGTTAGAGAAATAATGGATATGCTGAGCCACTGCCTGTTCCCCTATCTGAATGGGCAGGGCACCTTTGCCCCGCCTATCAAGGCCCAAAACATCACTGCTCATCTGAGCCCCACAGTAGACATAGGCAAAGGTCCATGAACCAATGACAAATGAACAGGCCAGGAAAGGCATATCCAGTCACTTGGCCTTCCAGAGCAGTCTGCCACTGCAGATACTGCTGTTTTCCATTGGTTGTTAGATTACCCTATTTTGCCATTCCTTCCATGACTGTGAGAACAATATGTAAGTATCTGGCAAGCCATACCTCAGCTGATGAAAACCCCTTCTGGACATTCTAAATTGTCAGGGGGTCCTCAGACCAAAAGAAAATCTTTCCTTTGTACTGCCAACCAGGGTATATTTGTCCTGTACCCCAAACTGGATATTCTGTGTGGCATGCTCAGTGCCTGCTGTGAAGAGATCCTAGTGGCTTTCTGGTGGTCTGATATCAAGAAAACCGTGTTTAAGAGAACCCATGATGGACAGGCTACCAAAACAATTGGGGCAATGCCAAGCCCTGGTTCTCTATGGGCCCTGCTCACATGCTCCACCATTGCCCAGTGGTTTGGTTCTGGCACTGATGTAGGTTCTTTGTTTAAGAGGCAAATTCTTTTCTTCAAATGTGACTAAAAACCTGAGAATCACAAAAATGAAATTAATTACCTTTATGGGTTTTTTCCCTCTACTTCCATATCCTACAAAATTACAGTAGTTGATTTTTTAATAGAAAATTTGCAAAATTTTCCTTCATTTTTGGCAGGAAAAAAAGCACATGCAGCAAATTATATATTTATATCTTCTTGAGCTTAGTTCTTAGGCTTTTGAGAAAAATGCCAGAAATCATGCTAGTGATTAATGACATGTTTAAATGCTTAGTTCTGCACCATCAGTGCTTTCAATGATCCAGAACTCTTAGTTTTTCATCTTAGAGCTATACTAGTACATGTAGTTCTTTTGTACAGCAAGGAAAACATAGTCTTCTTTCATCTTAGTGGAGGTATATTGCTTTGTCTGTATGGATCAAAGTGGACACCTGAATCCATTTTTTGAGGCTAGTGTTTTTAAGCACATGCTGCAAATTCACACTTCACTGTCCATCCTGTAGCAAGGTTTTGTAGTGCTAAGCTTTCCCTTTTTTTTTTTCCTCCAAAAGTCTTGGAAATAATCCTGTTGTCCAACTTTTGATAAATACATTTTCTGAAAGATACTGATTATTCTGATGTTGCACTCTGTCATAATGATAGATGTATGTTATGAATCATTAACCGAATCACAGGAGTTAGTAGTGAAGTAAAAGTCAAATGGAAGCTGTATGCCAAGGCAGGTTAGTGGTGAGCCAGTTACTTGTTGAGGGATATGGAAGCACAGCCACACTGGTGACATAGGGAGCTGTTTCTGGAGGCTCAGGTGTGCACAGGCTAGGATGCCACCAGACATCACATCACTGGAAATGTCCAAGAGAATGTAAGACCAAGTCCATGTAGGTCAAGTGACAGTCTAAGAAGAATAAATGACTTATCGAAGTCAGGAGAGAGAGGAGATAGATGAAGCATGGGAGACAAGCAGGAGCGCATTGAAAAGAAAAAAATCCACAATATTTGTATCAAGCACAGCAAGAGTAATTGAAGTCAATCTCTCTTCCCTGACTGATCTCTGGCTGCATGCTGTGTTTGGGCTGCTCACTGGGAAAGGACAGGATTTATCCCAACTGGGCAGTTTAACAAAAACTACCTTGGTGTGTATCTGATGTAAACCACAAAAATGAGGAGCCTGGTGGCACAGTCTCAAAACACAGTCCCATTAAAAGAAAGAGCATTTTGACAGCTAACATCTTAAATTAAAATGAAGATCTTTAATGTAAACTTGAGTGACAGAAGAATTTCATATAGTAAATTACGCCACAAAATGTCCTAGGACCCTACTTAGAAGTCTCTCTTGTGACAAAGGGAGCCTGCTTGACACATTTAGGCACCACCCAGAAATGTGGGGTACTGATGCCTCCTGGGCCCACAGAAGACAGAGGTTCTGTACATGCACTTCATTTTTTCTCTTGCATGGGTGATTCTGAGAAACAATTTCTGCATTCATCAGACAGTCCCAGGGTATCAAGAACTAGTTGTTTCCCACAGTACTGATTGCCTTAGGGATTCCTCCTTGGACTTGCTCCCCCTCCCTCCCTGTTGACCATCCTGGTGATCCTTGATTCCTAACCCAGAGATTATTTCCTAAATAAAACCACCTAACTTCACTTTCAGACTCTGATCTTAGGAATAGAAGCTCAGGCCAAGATGCCTGCTTTCTGGATATGGGAGCACCTGTGTTTTACTGAGGCAGACAAAGCTTTTTCAATTCAGATGTGTGAAATTGTGAGCTCCACTAATAAAAACTATGCCAACAGAGAACAAGCACAAAGACATCAAGAGAATAGGTAGCAAAACCTGCTATGTCAGCTTCTCTTGGGTCCTAAGAGAAGAAGAAACTCTGAAGTGTTCCTCACCAGCACATCTGACCATGCCCATAGTAACCACTCTTCTTTGGTGTCTCACAGATATAATTTCCCTGGACTAGCCCTCTATGTCAAATGCCTTTGTGCCCATGTTGTAAATATTTTAATAGTTTGAGAAACTAGTTGAATGACAACTAGGTATTGTGTTGGCCAAAAAGTTCATTTAGTTTTTTCCATAAGATGGCTCTAGTAGTGCTTAGTTGTTTTTAACTTCATTCAAAACAATTTTGTTAGATTGTATTGTGACACATCAGCATGCATTTAAAAAAATTATCAAAATTGGTGAATTTTTGTGTAGCCATTTTAATATTGAAGGTGGGAGAAAATACACATTGTTGGCATATTATGTTCTATTATTTCATGAAAGGTAAAAACTCAGATGAAACCCAAAAGAGCATTTGTGCAGCGTATAGAGAAGGTGCTATGACTGATTGAACATTCAAAAGTGGTTTGCAAACTTTCATGCTGGAGATTTCTCGCTGGATAATAGTCCACAGTCAGGAAGACCAGTTGAAGTTGATAGTGAACAAATTGAGATGTTAATTGAGAACAATCAACATTATAGCATGTGGGAGATAGCTGACATACTCAAGATATCCAAATCAACAAAGTTATTAGTGAAAATGAAAAATGTGGTTTTTATTTTATGGAAAAAACCATAAGGACTTTTGGCCAACCCAATATAAACAATGAGCTGGATTTAACCTCATCACCAGACTGTGACCTGCCCCCTCCCACTATACCAAAGAGTATCTCGGGGTCCTGGAAATGCTCAGGTGCCTCTCTAGGCTCTTACTTTAATGGCCTGAAACCAAGAGAAGCAGGCAACCCATGTTTTTATGCTATTATAAGAGAAATTAAGTCTCTCCCAGAATGAGGGTGATGCTAAAGAAATGTGCAAGTGAGAGTCATTAACAGCAAGGTCTACAGATGCTGGGGAGCAGACAGATGAAATTGGTCAAAGAGATCTGAGGGGATCTGAGGAAACACAGCAGTGCTGGCCATACTTGGCCTCTGCCCCTAGATATAAGTACTTGGATAAAATAGTTAACATCACTCTCCTTACATATCATAGTAAAGGCCTTTCAGCACCAACATCAATTTTGTGCTTAGAATATAGAATCTGCCATCCTCCTCAGCTTCCTTGGGAGGAGTACCCAGCAAGCTCTTGCAAACTGCCTTTAAGAACAATAACCAGCCATCTTTGCTCAGGAAAACACACTGAGTGTGTTGAACACATTCTTGCCTCATAAAATGCCAGGCTTCAGATATTCTAATTATGCTCATTTTACATATGAGAAAACCTAGGTTGTCTAAGTGAGGAAAGAGAATGATAGGAAGTGGAACACACCCACTTCCAGTTTTACCTGGCTTTTAGTTCTGAGGTTTTCACCTGATGCTGAGCATTGAGCAAGATGCCGAGATACCCTCTGTTAATGTTGCCACTTGCTAAGTTGAAGACAGGCTGTATCTGAACCCCAGTCTTCCACTCACTAGCTATGTGATGATAGGAAACTACTCCATCCCCAACATTCAGCTTCTTTATCCCCTGGGACAAATTCTACTGGCTGCATAGAGTTCAGATCAATGTTCAGTGAGGGTGTGTTCTTAAAGAACCTAATTTATTCTCTGGTGCAGTTGATTGCAAAAATGACCCCAAATTCCCCCAACCCTCATCACATCCCAATCTCCAATCTGACTTTGGATGGAGGTGGAGTCTATTTCCTCCTCTCCTGAACCTGGGCTAGGCCACATGACCTGCTTTGGACAATGAGACATTAGGTAAGGTGATATTGGTTTGAAAAACAGTGTGCATTAAGATTAGCTAACTGTTGGGTTCCCTGCAACCACCACTTTAGGAAGAATTTTTGGCCAGCTTATTGGAAGAGATGTTTATGGCCCAGTTGGCCCATAACTCTGTCCCACCAACTCCCAGACATGTGAGCAAGGCTTTTAACTGGCACCTGACCACAGATGCCTGAGTGAGCCTAGGCAACAGCATGTGAAGTGGAAGCAGTGTATCTCAGTGGGCTCAGCCTGCATTGCCAGCCCTCATAATTTTAAGCAAATAAATGGTTGTAATTTTAAGCCACTGGGTTTGGGGGTAGTTTGTTACACAGCAGATAATTGATACACTGGTACTATTGGGGTTGCCTAAAAGATATTAACTTTCTCTCTTCCTTGAATCTTTCCAAAGTGATATAATGAATGCAGGGCCAAGATTGCTGATTTAAAAGTCAGTAACCCAAACCTAAACTTGACTGCCTTCCACTTGGTCCCTCTGGAAATGTCTCCTCACTTGCAGAATCAGAGGGTGATACTAAGTGATTGTGAAGGACTCTTCCAGTTCTAACATTCTGACATTCTATTGCATCTCTTTTCCTGTTCTAAAGTTTAACTTCAATATTGCCTCAGAAATTTGTCTAGGTTTTCAATCTTTCTCTTTTTCTTTCTGATAGCAATCCATGGTGTTCTTAGAGCCCTGCCTATTATGTCTACATTGAACATCTAAATGATCATCTCTGTCCTTCTCTGTCCACAAGATCTTACTTAAATAAGACACTGCAGCTCCCCACACTCCCCACCCCAAGAGCTGCCAGCCTGCTATCTATGTATGAGGCTGTCTCTATTTTCCTTATTAGTTCATTTTGTTCCTTAGATTCCACATATGAGTGAAGGGGGATCAAGAAAAAAGAAAAAAAGACTTAAGGACATGGTCAACAGTGTGGCGGTTGCAGAGAGTGAGGATGTATAAGAGGAATAAATGGTAATGAAAAAATACAATTAAAAATTCATGAGGTAATCCACAAAGAAAAAGCATTGCAGCTTTTCAATTCCTAAATGTCATCAATTTAAGTCAAACGATAATGGATTTGGGGGGAAGAAAAGGAAAAGCTGAATTAATTACATTGCTTTGAATTTGGGTATATCATTATACATCCTTAGTATGACAGTCAATGTTTGAAGCCAAGCGTTTTACATATTTGATCTAAAGATGGTTTCTGAATGAGCCCCGTTGACCCCTAGACACTTCACACAACAACACATAGGCATTTTGTAACCTTTGCCCATTGTATAAATTATTTTTAGTTCAAGACATATTGAGGAATATTTCCTATTTGAAAAATTCAAATCTGTTTCCCCTCATCAAGTCATATCTCTTTGGGCATAGAAGTTTCTCCTGAAAGTTTTCCACAGCCTGATGACAGCTGGTTGGGAGCTTGAGTTAGTTTTTTTCACAACACATGAATTGGACCCATCAACCTCTCTTGGTCCTAAAAGTTCTGTAATCTCTTCTAAGAGATAAGCATTATTAAGAATTTAACCCAATATCCAGGAGATTTGACAATTTCTACTGTGCCCCACTGCCAAATATGTGACAATGTTCGTGTGCTTTCTCCTTTCAATGCTACATCATAGCATAATAATTAAGGTAACATTCCAAGCAATAGCTAGAGACCTACACCTAAGAGGACTGCCCTTTGTGCAGCTACCATTCCAGATCAACTGAGGTGCCCACTAGGAGCCCATAATCCCCTCCCTTAGCTACCACATCTGCTGGGAGCAGATGACATCCTCTCTTCACCTGAGATTCCTGACCTTGGCAAATGTCTTTTGCAATAATGCATAAGGCCCATTAGGACTATAGAAACACTAAAAGATATGTGTGCATACGTAGGGAGTAGGTCAAGAAAAGATAACATTCATCTGGAAATCTTGAAGCTATGTGAGTAGTATGGGAGAAAATTAATAATAATAATAACCCACTACATTGTGAATTTTCCCTTTTCAAATTAGCCTCTTTCTTCAGAGACATATATATTTTGACCCCCAAAGCCAATATTGTTTTTTTGACAACTATCAATTGTGGAGTATTTTTTCAGTACCTGGAATGTGCCCAAGCAAATATAAATGCAGTGACCTAAGGGAGTTTACCTATATCAGAGGTGTCAAACTCATTTTCACCAATGGCCACATCAGCCTTGCAGTTGCCTTCAGAAGGCCGAATGTAATTTCAACTCCTTAACAGTTAAGGAGTACGTACATTTATACAGTCCTAAAATTATTTTGGCCCTTTGAAGGTAACCACGAGGCTGATGTGGACCCCGGTGAAAATGAGTTTGACACCCCCGACTTATATAATGAAGAGAAAAGTTACACATTCATTCCACAATAGAAGAAAATGTGTGTTTAAATGTTAAACTGAGTGAAACGTGTTACGAAAATTAAGCCTTTGACAAAATATAACCAGGGACATTGAAATTAAGAACAAACTGAGAGAAATCAGAGGGGATAATGGGGGGGAAGGGGGGAAGGGTAGTCAAGGAACAGGTATAAAGGATGCAAAAACAAAGCCAAAGAGGGGATAGGATTGAGGGTGGGAGGTGGGGATGGCTGGGGTGGGTGGGAGTGGTGGGGGGAAAATGGAGACAACTGTACTTGAACAACAATAAAAAAATTTTTTTAAAGAAAATTAAGCCTTTGAAAATTTTAGGAAAAACAAGACTCCCCCCAACCCTGCCCCAAATGTATCCTTGCTCAACACATCACCTGTAAGAGCCAAGGTACTGAGTTCCACAGCACCAGCCTGAAAGTTTCAAAGTAGCTAGGACATGGGGAAAGTTCACAGAACTCAATAGAGGGATGACTGCAAAGGTATTTTCTTCCTTTAACTTCTGCAACCCTCACTTTTGGAGGGAGCACTCTGTAGGCAACCATAGGTGACCTGTCATCATTACATTTTTATGCTGCACTCAGAAAGCTACCTGCCTGCTATACCGTATTAGCAAAAGTCCAATTTAAAATTCAAACAATACCCTAGAGGCAAAGGCTAGTCAGAGCTGTAACCCAGGCTGGTGTTCTCTTGACAAAACAACCTGACCTCCAAAGTCAACCCAACACCTGAACAACAAAAGTGCACTAACAGAGAGTGAGGGAACCTGGGTCAGGCTCCTCCTGCATATTGGGTACCTATGGAAATCTCAGTTAATTTTTTTAAAAAACATCAGTGTCTTTATCTGATAAACAGCAATAATGATTCTCTACCTCAAATGAATCAACAACATCCATCTGCTCAGCCCAGTGATTCAGCTGCAAGAATGTTTTGCTCAGGGAAGGATCTCGGAGCAGTAAGCAACTTTACTAAGGTAAGGTGGCATTTTCCTCCCATTTGAATTCTTCTAGATGGAGAAATGTACCATGCATGCCCTTTTCTGAATATTTCAGTTCACAGCTTTGCAGCTCTGGATCTAGAGGTGCTTTGCCATGTGCAGAAATGGAGATCAATGTGATGCAAGTGGATAAAGACAAATCACAGGTGGTACTGGTTCCACTAACCTGCTCCACCTAAATAGTCCTTTTGGTCCCAATCTGAAGTTAGCATTCTCTTTGGGCTGCAGAATTTTGACAGGAGCCAAGTCTTCCCATGAAGGGACCACGGGGGTGGGACCTGCTGTTCAGGCACCACCTCCTACTCTGTGGAAACATTGCTAGAGGAAGTCCGACAGAGGAAGCAGGACCTTCTGAAACTAAGGGTTGGTTACCAGGAAGGAGGGAGGCTTGGGTACCTAGGAGAATTTCATGGGGCAAAATCAGCCTTGACCCTCTGGAGCGATCCTGGACTGACTGACAAGCCTGGGACTAGCGGCAGGTCTGCACCTGGAGTAAAAATGGGTTACAGATGATTTTTCTAAATCATTTTTGACCCCTTTATGGTACATTTTTCTTCCTAGTTCATGAAACCCAAAACCAACCCCTCTCCGCACGCGCGCGCGCGCGCGCACACACACACACACACACACACACACACACAACGTTTGAAAAGCAGACTCTTGGGAGTTTGTCCTCCCTGGGCTCTGGCTCCCCTCTACCTACTTCCCTGGCCATGATTGTGCCAGTCCCCCATTCCCTCTGGCAGCCAATCTTGTTTCCTTTCGATTCCAACTGTGGTGGGCCAGCAATTCTAGGACAACAGACCTGTTTGGGGTTGGACGGAGCTCTTGGAATCTAGGCCCCAAGCCTGATTTCCCCTGGATGGTTAGGACTTGAGGAGATACCAGACCTATAAAGTGGGCTTTTGTGAACCTCGAAATGAAATCTGAGCGTTGGGAGGCCTTTAGGACCAAGAGGAGCCATCTCTTCCTTGAGTCTTCGAGTCCTCAGCGGCGGCCCCCGCCCCCAGCCTCTGTAGACCTCACATTCCCTGACACACCAGCCCTGGGCTACTTGACAGATGCGATCACCCGGTCTGCCTGGGGCAAATTTGGCGGCCACTTTCAGGCAGGGCAGTTTCCTCTCCCACCTCCTCCTCCTTGCCATCCTCCCCCGGAGTCCCTGGCTGCTGTCTCCTGCACGCGTGTCGCCAGGCTTGGCAAGCCGAGAAGGACCCCCTGGGAGGCTCTGCGCCCAGCCCGCCCAGCCCTCCCGCCCGGAACACTCCCCTGGAGTCTGCCAGCACCCCTTCTTTTTGTTGGGACCTGAGGGCCGGGCTCCGCCCCTTCGCTCAGATCCGGAGCTCCATGCCACCCGGGGCCATCGCCATAGCCACCCAGCTAGCACTAGTCCAGCACTCTAGTACTAGCTGAGCAACGTGGGGCGTGGGCCTCGACCGCGGGGCAGGGAGCAAGGGGGGGGGGGGGGTTGGGTGAGGGGAGGAGGGGCAAGGAGGAAAACGGAGCAGGTCCGCAGAGAAGTAAAGGAGCTAAGGAGCAAAGGCTGGCGCCGCACCGCCCAGCTCCCCTCAGGCTTGCTCGCTCTGGAGACTTGCGGGCTGCCTCCTGGGCTCATTCACCGGGTCACCTTGTCCCGGAGGTAAGTCCCACAGCCGCGGCAGCGCTGGTGGAGGAGGGGTCAATGTGGCGGGGGCTGCGGGCGATCGGCTAGCACCGGAGGCGGGCCCTGGGAGGGAGGGATTTCTGGCTCCGCCTCGGAGCCCGCAAACTACACTGTGGGAGCGCGGTGAGTCGGGGTGGTCGCAGCGGCAGGACTTGTGAGGCGCTGAGCAGCCAGATAAAAGGAGAAAACAGAGTAGGCGAGCAAGATGAGGTGGAAGGGGCTGGGTGTTGTCAGCTCTGACTGCAGCTCGGTGCCTCGCCATCCTAGGCGTCCAGGAGATGCGGAGGGGCTGTTGTGCAAAGTCGGTGGGAGCTACTGAACACAAGACCTGGGAGCCCAATGAAGCGGGGCTGCCCAGGCTGTCAAGGCTCGCGGTGTTCGTAGGCAGTTTTGGAGACGCCCTAGAACGACCCAAAGGATACTGGCTGGGGCTGGGAGTGGAAAGTCGGGGAGCCGGGAACCAAGCAAGGTCTATGTGGCACTAGAAAGGAAAGAGGCCTTTGATTCGCAGAGCAGAGTGGGGGAAGGCGGCGAGGGTTCAAGTGCGTTCTGTTTGGGATATCCCAACAGGCTCCCTGAACGGAGGCGGGGACTCCTGGAGACCTTCTCAGTGGAAAAGAGCAAGACTAGCATCTGTGAGCTGTCTGCTCCCTGGCAGCTGCGACAGCCCGCAGTCCTGATAGTCACCAGCCCAGGCGCGGAGAGGGAAGCGAGTGGATGCACCTCTTGGGTTCAAGTTCTAGTCTCGATTTCCCTAGGTATAATTTTTGCCTCTTCGCGTGCACTTTCCAAGCACCAGAGAGAGGAATGGATTATCGGCAGAATTGGGCACTCTCCTTAAGAAAGGGGCTTTGATCTCTGTGCTTCTTTTCAAAGATCCCAGTAGAACTAGCGATCGCAGCCCTGCTTTGAGGAGGCTGCCAGTGTAACAGCTCGGCTTTTCTGAAGGACTAGAATTAGGGCTCCTCTGATCGCATTTCATTTTCATCCGCTTGTACGCAGAGGTTTGGATTCCTGGTACCCAGACTTCAGGTGTGAGCAGCCCTTCTGCGACGTCAGTCAGATGCTCTGGCGCGTCCAGGCCACTGGCCCGCACTCGATACTTGCGCCTTTCCTGTCCGCGTTCCGGTTTATTGCAGCAAATACTGGCCGAGGGCTTGACTGAATTGGGGATTAGGGGGTGCATGACTCCGTTTTCTACTTAGAATCGGGCTCAGTGGTTGGGAAAGTGCGCGTGTGTTTGTATATCTATCCTCTACGCTCCTACTGTTTGGTCAAAGCCCAAAGAGATACATGCTGCGCAGACCTGCAGCTTGTAGGGTTAGCATCTTAGTAACAAACCGCAAAGAACGAGCCAACTTTTCCTTGCTGAGGTGCGATTGCCTGGGCAAAGTCGCGTAGGTGCATGAATGTGATCTTGCCAGAGGGGTCTGGCTCCAGAAATTCTCACAGCAGCCAAAGTGAAAGTGAGCCTCCAGGGCAGCCGGGGGCAGTCTGATGTTTATTCTGGCTAGGACAGGAAGTAGCTGGAGCTGAATTTTCGGATGAATTATTGCATGCTGTGTGTCTTGCAGTTGTGTGGAATTTCTTTCTGGAGATGAGACCAAGGTACATGGTCTGTGGGATGTGTGAGAAAGAGCTCTTTCTCCCTTTCTCCAACAGCCTCTGGCACCTTTGCAAGAAGCAAATGTTGATTTGTAGCTGATCTAGGGCCCTCACCCACCAAGCCTCCACCTACTGCATGGAAAGGGCATAGTCAAAATCAAGAGGGCCTTGTTAAATAAAGCAAAAATATGAGAAATCTGTTTCAAGGTTTTTTTTTTTTTAACGGAAAACTTCAACGCTACACAAAGGTGGAGGTAATGGTACATTGAACTTCCAGTACTCCTCTCATCCCACTACCAAATTCATTAACATTTTGCCCTTCTACCCTGTTAACGGCCCTTTCTGAGAGTTGTGGAGGCCATGTTTGATGAAGGATTTCATATTCCATTGCAAGCTTATTTCACCATCAAATGCATCCTCATGTATCTTCAGCTGATAATGTTTCATTTTTATGTAACAGAAATGACTGCATACCTGATTTAAATGATTCCTTTAGAACATAGGTGATGTTAAAATAAAAATGAAGGTAGACCCCGCCCCTTTACATTTTGGCATTGAACAAGAACAAATGCAAACATTCCTTGAGGCATGAAGAGGGGAACTGAAAGAAGGGGAAATCTAGATCCTGAGAAAAATAGACATTTGAAACAATATAGATTTGACATGCACCTTTTGATGTGCAGTGGATACACAAGAATCTAGTTGAAACATCATGGGCAAAATTACCATTTTTTGGTAAAAACTTTAAAAATAATTTCATAATAATAAGCAATCAATTTCTTCCATATTTAATATGACATATTAGTGATACTCTGGACTCAATTCATTTTTCTCATTAAATCTCTTCCCCCCACTCCCTGGGAATTATTACTATTATAAGAGAATAAAAAGATATGTTCTTATGTAAGTTTTCTATCAAAGACACTTGTCAGTGCTATTCTGAGGTTCATGAAGAGAAGTAAATATTTCATCTCTCAATAGGAAAACATTTGGTCATCACACTGGTCACCTTACCCTCTGGAGAGACTCTACTCACTCAAATTTGATTTCAAATGTAGTTTCTGTTGGCTGGAAAATAGCATGGAGAAGGCCTCCAGAGACAGTGATAAGGTGGCCCCTATACTCACACACCTACATGGCCCCCTTTCACCCTGAATACCTCCGCACCTTCATTTATATAAAAGCTGTTACTAAAAATTGTCTATGATGTTTGTGGAGGATTCAGCCAGACTTCTGAATGCCATTATAAGGTGCACTATTTAAAGGCATCCTTACCTAACCTTTTGTAATATGAATAACCATTCTATTATTTAGCACTTTTATGTCTTCCTCTCCCTAAATAAAAACCTCATCTTTCCATGACACCAGTGTGTCCCTAAGCCCCTGACTTTTTCCTTTGTAGGGTCCCCATGCACATTGGAGATTCTCATGTCTAACATGAACAAATCGTGACCTGTAGTTTAAACAGATTTTAATTTACAAATAAAATTCTTTCAATGAGTGGGAGAAAGTGTCAAAGATTGAAGGATGAGGTGTTCATTTGCCAGCAGCAGCAAAGTGGTGAGACAGAGTATCAAAACAGTCTGTTGTTCTTTCATTGGAAAGTCACAAGGCCCTTTTGTGGAACATGATGATATGAAGTGATATTACACTAGTATATTATACTGCAAACATTGGGTCAATGTGTCAAAAAAGCAAAACATTAAAGATATTCAAACATTAACTATTCAAAACATTAAAGATAGGCTGACCAAGTTCCTGTCTGTGTCACCAGAATTGGAATGTTGTAGTAGGTGGTTTTAACAAATGTGATTGTTCAACATTGTCTGTGCAATATATATAGACATTTCAAATTGCTCCTGAGAGTTCATAAACACGTGTTTTAAAGAAAAGCTGCAATAACTTTCAAGCACCAGGCTACAATTCAAATGCCTTTGTTGTCCTTTCAGGCAATACACTAGATTTTAGCTGGGGGTTGGGGAAAGTAGTGGGGAAGAGACATTTGTGATTTTCTCATGTCTATGGCTGCCTGCCCCTTCTCCCCATGGTATTTTCTAAAGTGCCTGTGAGAAGATAGGTTTCAATTCTCAGCTCTGCTGCTTGCTTGTTGAATGATCTTAGATGACTTAACTCTTCTGAGATTGTTTCTTTTTTTATTTTGCTTTCTAAAATTTATTTTATTTTTTTTTATTTTTATTTCATCTGTATTGTGTTTTTCCCATTACTATTTTATCCCCTTATATCCTCTTCCTCCAAGCAATCTCTTTTCATTCATACTCATTCCAAGATTTAAAAAAAAGCTATACCTGTCACAGTTTTTTAAATTAGGGAAGACTCTGAATCGAGAAATTTTTGTACATCTTAACGGAATGTTTGCTTTGCATCCTTATGGCTCTCTGAGAACAGAAAATAAATCAGCTCAGTCCCTTCATTGTACCTGTATCCTACAACTCCTTGTTGTCAAGAGTCAGAATAAGGACAGTGTGCGCACCTTCATGAAGGTATGCACTGCCTGAGTGGTGTAGACCATTCATTCCAGCTGGGTTTAGAGGGGATGTAGAAGAAAGGCTTATTTAAGAGCAATAGCTTTAACTCAACTAATTTTTTTTATATGGGGTGTGTGGGTGTGTATCCATCCCATATACATACTATACCAACTATAGTATAGAACATATATATATATATAGTTGTTCTATTGAGTATATAGTGTATATCTATATAGTTGTTTTGTTACAGTTGGTCCAATTATCCCTTTGATCTCCCCTGCCCCCAACACTCTCTCCCACAGTCAGTCCCCACCTTGTTGTCCATGCCAATGGGTCATTTACACCTGTATGTTGATTAGACCCTTCCCCATCTTTCCCCCATTATCCTACCCCCCCCTCCCCTCTGGTGCCTACCAATCTGCTCCTTGTTTCCATGCCTTTGGTTCTATTGTGCTTGTTTCTTTATTTTGTTCATTAGGTTCCACCTATAGGTGAGATCATATGTATTAGTCTTTCACCGCCTGGCTTATTTCACTTAGCATAATGCTCTCCAGAGCCATCCATGCTGTCACAAAGGGTAGGAGCTCCTTCTTTCTGCTGCATAGTATTCCATTGTGTAAATGAACCATAGTTTTTTTATCCAATCATTTACTGATTAGCACCTAGGTTGTTTCCAGCACTTGGCTGTTGTAAAATGTGCTGCTATCAACACTGGGGTGCATAGGTCTTTTTAATTGGTGTTTCAGGATTCTTGGAATATAATCTTAGGAGTAGAATTGCTGGGTCAAAAGGCAGATCCATTTTTAGTTTTCTGAGGAAATTCCATACTGTTCTACACAGTGACTGCACCCATCTGCATTCCCACCAACAGTGTACTAGGGTTTCCTTTTCTCCACAACCTTGCCAGCACTTGTTGTTTGTTGATTTGTTTATGATGGCCATTCTCACCTGTGAAATGGTATCTCATTGTGGTTTGAATTTGTATCTCTCTGATGGCTAGTGATGCTGAGCATTCTTTCATATGTCTATGGACCCTCTGTATGTCCTCCTTGGAGAAGTGTCTGTTCAGGTCATTAGCTCATTTTTTAATTGGGTTCTTTGCCTTCAGAGTGAAGTCCTGTGAGTCCTTTATATATTTTGGAGATCAATCTCTTATCCAGGTATTCCTAAATGGTTGATTCCCTTTTCATTTTATTGCTGTTTCCTTTGGCTGTGAAGAAGGCTTTTAACTTGATGTAATCCTATTTGTTTATTCTTTCCTTTATTTTCCTTGCCTTAGAGGATATATAGGCAGAAATACTGCTGCATGGTATATCTGAGATTTTACTGTCTATGTTTTCCTCTAGAACATTTATGGTGTCATGGCTTATGTTTAAGTGTTTTCTCCATTTTGAATGTATTCTGCTGTATGGTATAACATATTGGTCTAGTTTCTTTCTTTCTTTCTTTCTTTCTTTCTTTCTTTCTTTCTTTCTTTCTTTCTTCCTTTCTTCATTTCTTCCTTCCTTTCTTTTTTTTTTCATGTAGCTGTCCAGTTCTCCCAACACCATTTGCTGAAGAGACTATTTTTTCTCTATATCGTGCCTCTGCCCCTTTCATCAAATATTAGTAGACCATCAAGACATGGATTTTTTTTATGGGCTTTCCATTCTGTTGCACTGATATATATGTTGGTTCTCATGTCTATATCAAACTGTTTTGATTACAGTGGCTTTGTGATATAGTTTGATATCAGGTTTTGTGATCCCTCCTTTCATGATTGCTGAGGCTATTTGGGTTTTTGGTTCCATATAAATTTTTGAAATGTTTGTTCTAAATCTGTGAATTATGTCACTGATATTTTAATAAGGATTGTGGTGAATATATTAATTGCTTTGCATAGAATGGGCATTTTAATGATGTTAATTTTTCTGATCCATAAACATGGTATATACTTCCATTTATTTGCATGTTCCTTAATTTCTTTCTTCCATGTTCTGTAGTTTTCTGAGTACAGGTCTTTTACCTACTTGGTTACATTTTTTTACAGATACTTTATTTTTCTTGCTGCTAGAGTAAATGTGAATTTTCCCTACTTCTTCTATCTGATATTTCATTGTTGGTGTACAAAACTGCCTTCATTTTCTGAATATTGACTTTGTATCCTGCTATACAGCCAAATTCACTTTTTAGGTTGAGTAGTTTTTTAGTGGAGACTGTTGGATTTTCTATATACACTATCATTTCATCTGCAAATAATGACATTTTTACTTCCTCCTTTCCAATGTGGATGCTTTTATTTCTTTTTCTTGTCTGATCACAGTGGCTAGAACTTCTAATACTATGTTGAATAAAAGTGGTGAATGCAGACACCCTTGTCTTGTTCCTGATCTTAGTGGGAGAGCTTTTAGTTTTTGCCCATTCAGTATGATGTTGGTTGTAGGTTTCTCATATATAGATTTTATTATGTTGAGGAATGCTCCCTCTATTCCCACTTTGCTGAGGGATTTTATCATGAATGAGTGCTGTGTTTTATCAAATGCTTTTTTCAGCATCTGTTAAGATGATCATGTGGTTTATGTCTTTCATTTTGTTTATGTGGTGTATGACATTTATTGATTTGTGAATATTGTACTGTCCTTGCATCCCTGTGATGAATCCCACTTGATCATGGTGTATGATCTTTTTAATGTATTGTTGGATGTGGTTTGCCAATGTTTTGTTGAAGATTTTAGCTATGAACATAGCACCTATGTTCATAAGTGACATTGAACACAATCTTTTTAATGGATTGCTGGATCTAGTTTGCCAATATTTTGTTGAGGATTTAGCATCTGTGCTCCTCAGTGATATTGGCCTATGGTTTTCTTTCTTTGTTGTGTCTTTACCTGGTTTTGGAATTAGGATAATACCGGCCTCATAAAAAGAGTTGGGAGTCATCCTTCTTGAATTTTCTTGAATAATTTACAAAGGGTAGGAGTTAACTCTTCCCTAAATGTTTGGTAAAATTTGCTTGTGAAACTGTCCAGTCCAGGGCTTTTATGTACCAGGAGTCTTTGATTACTGCTTCAAATCACCAGCTGTTATTGTACTGTTTGGCTTTCTGCTTCTTCTTGGTTCAGTTTTGAAAG
The DNA here is from genome assembly GCF_004126475.2 of Phyllostomus discolor. Taxonomy (NCBI): domain Eukaryota; kingdom Metazoa; phylum Chordata; class Mammalia; order Chiroptera; family Phyllostomidae; genus Phyllostomus; species Phyllostomus discolor. The sequence continues at coordinate 59,273,950 of NC_040911.2, read as the reverse complement.
ATTGTATGTTTCTAGAAATTTGTCCATTTCACCTGGGTTTTCAAATTTCATGGCTTATCATTGTTCGTAGTAATCTCTTATAATCCTTTGTATTTCTGTAGTGTTGGTTGTAATTTCTCTCCTTTCATTTCTGATTTGATTTATTTGAGTCCTCTCTCTTTTTTACTTGATGAGTCTGTTAAAGGTTTATCAGGTTTGTTTATCTTTTCAACTAACCAGTTCCTGGAGTTATTGATTCTTTGTAATGTTTTTTAGTCTTGATGTCATTTAATTCTGCTCTGATCTTGGTTATTTCCTTCCTTCTACTCACTCTGGGCTTTGTTTGTTATTGTTACTCTAGTTCTTATAGATGTTGGATTAGGTTGCTTATTTGATATTATTTTTCCCTTTTTAGGTAGACCTGTATTGCTTTAAAATTCCCTCTCAGGACGGCCTTTGCTGTGTCCCATAGGTTTGGGGCTGTTGTGTGATAATTTTCATTAGTCTCCAGAAACTTTTTTATTTCTTCCTTGATCTCATTTTTAAGCCACTCATTATTTAATAGCATGATATTCAGTCTTCATAAATTTGAGTGTTTTTGGTTTTTTCCTTGAAGTTCATTTCTAATTTTAAGACATGGTGCTCCAACAGATCTTGATATGATTTCAATTTTCTTGAATTTGTTGAGGCTTCTTTTGTGTCTTACCATATGGTCTATCTTTCAAAATATTTTATGTGCATTTGAAAAGAATATGTGTTTTGTTTCTTTGGTGTGAAAGATTCTGTATATAGCAATTAAGTCCATTTGATCTAGAGTGTTGTTCAATGCCACAATATCCTTGATGATTCTTTCATGGAATCTACCCATTGTTAACAGTGGGGTATTAAATTTCCCTGCTATGAGTGTGTTTCTGTCAATATCTTTCTTGAAGTCCTCCAAGATTTTCCTTATATATTTGGTTGTTCCTATGTTGGATGTATGTATGTTTTCAAGGATTATATCTTCTTGATGGATTATTCCCTTAATTATTGTGAAGTGTCCTTCTTTGTCTCTGTTGATGGGAGGGGTATCAAACTCATTTTCACCGGGGGCCACATCAGGCTCACAGTTGCCTTCAAAGGGCCAAATGTAATTTTAGGACTGTATAAATGTAACTACTCCTTAACAGTTAAGCAAGAGCTCAGTGATGCCGCCAAGTAGAAATAAGGTGGAGGGCTGGATTTAGCCCGTGGGCCTTGTGTTTGCCACCTGTGAGTTATGGCTTTGTTTTAAAATCTATTTTGCCTGATATAAGTATTGCTACCCTGAATTTTTTTCATGTCTGTTTGCTTAGAATATTTTTTTCCATCCCTTCACTTTCAGTTTATGTGAATCTTTTGTTCTGGAGTGGGCCTCTTTTAGACAGTATCTATGTGGGTAGTGTTTCCTTATCCCTTCAGCTCTCTTATGTCTTTTGATTGGAGTATTTAGTCCATTTACATTTAAGGTTATCATTGATAGGTACTTATTCTTTTCCATTTTCCCCCATTGTTCCTATATTCTTTCTCTCTCTCTCTTACTTCATCTTAAAGCAGTCCCCTTAGCATCTATTGTGGTGCTGGTTTGGTGATGTATTCTTTTAGCCTTTTTTTTGGAGGGGGTGGGAAACTCTCATTTCACCTCCCATTTTAAATTAGAGTCTTGCTCTGTAGAGTAGTCTTGGTTGCAGGCCTTACTTGGAAAAGTTTTTACCATTCCCTCTGACTTACAAAGTTTTTATTGTGAAATCAGCTGATTTCCTTAACAGAGCTCCCTTGTAGGTTACTAACTATTTCTCTCTTGTTGCCTTTAAGATTTTCTCTTGTCTTTAAATTTTGCCATTTTTATTATGATGTGTCTTGGAGTGGACCTTTTTGAGCTCATCTTGATTGGAACCCTTGGTGCTTCATAGTCTTGTGTGACTTTTTTTCTCATCAACTTAAGAAAGTTTTCTGTCATAACTTTTTCAAACAGGGTTTCTATCCTTGCTCCTCTTCTTCTTCTCCTGGTATCCCTATGATATGCATACTATTATATTTCATGTTGTCCTGCTGCTCTCTTAAACCCTCTTCATTCTTTTTGAGTCTGTTTTTGTTTTGCTACTCTTTCTGGGAATTATTTTCTAACTTGTCCTTCACCACACTGATTCATTCCTCTGTTTCATATAGTCTGATTTTAATTCCTTCTACTGTGTTCTTCATTTCAATTGTATTCTTCATTTCCTCATGGCTCTTATTGATAGTTTCTATATCCTTTTTCATGCTAGCATAGTTCACAGTAAGTTCCTTGTAGCTTTCCTGGAATTCCCATCAAGAAGAGGAATCCATTTCACCAATACCCCCACCTTGAGTTTGGACTGACCCCATGATGACTTTGACCAACACAGTGAAGTCTGAATGGAAATGTGCCAGTTTTGAACCCATGCTTCATGAGGACTTGTACATTTAAACTTGCTCTTTTGGACCATGTCCACCACCTTGTGAATGAGCCCAGGCTAATATGTGATTCAACCAACAGCTTCTGATAACCACGAGACAGATCTGTGAGGCTGTTTTGTGCTCTTCAGCCACAATGGAACTCATAGTGACTGGAGCCTCATAAGTGACCTCATGAAAGATCTCCCCAGAACAGAGCAGCCTAGCGCAGCCCCATCTGCTGACTCAGAGAATTATGAGTAAATAAAATAACTTTCATTTTAATCCACTAACTTTTGGGGTGGTTTGTTATACAATAAGTAATCATTGATACATGTGCCTAGAAAATGGACTGAAAATTATCTCCACATAAATTATATACATGTGTGTATATATATACACACTCAATTTAGTAATATAACCCTTGGGCAAATTTTGTATGTGAATTCATTGCTCTTACAGAGAGAAAATATGGGAAATGAGTCAGCCAGGATCTTTGAAACTCTGGAGGAGATAATGCACCATTGAACTGCTGCATTCACATTAAACCAGACCTGGAGAGCCAGACAGAACTTTCTGATTCTTTATACATATAAAGTGCTTAAAACTGACTTATGAAGTAACTTACTTCATCAGCTTTTGATGTCCATTTGTGATCTTATTGCAGCTCACACTGTCAGGTGGTGCGCTGAGAATAAAATATACTAGATGGAAAACCACTAGGTTGGTGTGGTAATAAATCATCCACCTCAAGCCCTTCTTCAAGCTGAAGAATGGAGACTGTAGTATAGTAACAAGCAAAAGAGGGACAGTCTTCCTCTGTCTTTAGACCTAAAGATACGGGCACAAGGAACCCTCCCCTGTGCATCACACTGGTTTCTGCTTAGAAAAGATGAATCTCAATTTTTTCCACTTTTGCTGAGAACTCTTTCTCAGGCAGGCCCAAGGTCTCTTTAATGGTGAGCTAAGTGGGATCAAAGTATGAGAGTTTTGCAGAAGAAAAGTTAAATATGGTAGAAGACCCTCCACCATGATTCTCAACTAGAAACAATGCTCTTGTACCTGTACTGCCCTTGACTCAGGTCTGTGCCAGGTTGTTACTAGGTTCTGGGATGAAAGGGGTAAGGGATTGCTCTGCTGTTCTAGAATGGTGTATTGATCCTTGGGTCAGCATTTTCCCATGTAATAAGTAAAAAAGTTTGTTCCATATTAGCCTTCATTCTTTTCTGTAGTGACTCAGTCCTACTTATGGTCTTGACAAATATAAGTTATCCATGTAGGCTGAGATTCCTATAGGTGCTCTGACTAGAATTTAACATTCAGCTCCTTTAAGAAGACACTATTCCAGACAAATGAAGGTCACCTTCCCATCCCCATTTTTTCACATACACACACTCATAGATACAGACACACACAGGTATATCTGATCACACACACATACACTCACACATACAAGCACATACAGACCTCCTCACACACACACAGTGAATAGTAAATCCTTTGCTGTTAACATCACTGCTGTAGGGAGCTGCTCCTGGGGAACATGAAGGGCAGTTAGCCAGAGGACATGACTCTGGGATACAGACATCCATGTGCACCAAGTTGAGGGTTAGACTTTTTGGCCACAGCCCCTGGACTGTATTAAAAAGTCTCATAGGATATTTTGTGCTTTCACCAAGTAGTTCTCCCCACAGTACATCTGAGCCTGTTTCTTCTAGCTGGTGGGATCTGGACACAGTCCCTAGAATTGGATTCACTACACCTGTGCCCATAAGTAACAGCAGAGGGGCGGTGGGAAGGGAGGGAGGGTATCCAGAAGCCTGAGAGTATAAGCTATCAGAGAGGCCATGGGAAGAATTTGGAGACCTAAGTTTTTATATAAGTGGATTCTTTCTGTTCTGCTCTAGGTAATAACTACAATGGTAGGGTGGAAGGTAAAGGGAGCCTCTTTTGTTGTATTTGTTTCTTTTAGGAGGATCCGTTTGTTTCCATGCCTGAATGATGATTCCAGTTCCTTGAATGCTTTATGTAAAGGTTGTTTTTGTGGCTCCTTGATTTTTATAGTTATCACCCAAAATAGCAGTTATGCCTTGCCTAGAAGCCCACAACGATAGAATTTATTTGTGGCATTTGAAAAAATAGACAGAAGCTGAGAAGATGGGGGGAAAAGTCATAGTAGCTTCAGGAATGATTGGCTAGGGCTGTAGGGGAAGTAGTAGAAAGGTACTGGAAGATAAAATGGGGACCATGTAGTCAGTCTGACCAAGTTTGAACCCCAACTTACCCCTTATCCTTTTGGAAATTATTTAACCTCTCTGTGCCTCAGTTTTCCTGTGAATGAAGAGGATGAACCAGGTGCCCCCCATGATGTTATGAAGGCAATTACATGAGATGAGAGATAAGCAGCTCTCAGTAATGCCAGACAAAGTGGGGGCCATTATGCAACAACTATTGCTAGCATTTCCTTACCTGGGCCCTTAAATGAGGCTAGCCCCTAGGAATGGGCTTGTACAGGGGATGAGGCAATGCTGAGAAGCTGGGAGGCCAAGTTCCAGGTGGGCACAGAGAAAGGGTTACAGATGCTAAGTCATCAAGCCATGCCAAGCATTCTGTAGGCCTGGACCATCTGAGTTGGGGCAAAGCCAATGAGGAAGCAAGTACCATAGGATCTGGCCTAGACCAACCTTTCTGAGCCCAGCAGAGAGGGCTGAGCCTTCATAGAGAGGCACCATAGGGTCACTTCCCTGGACTTTTCTGTGAGCCTGACTGGTGTCAGGTGGGGGTTGGTCATTGAGGACCTGTGCCAGGAATGGGCAGGTGGAATTATTAACAGGACCAAGGTCATAAAACTCACAGAAAATAAGTTGTCAATAGCCCAACTGTGCCTCATTCATAGCCCTTATGCATTTGGTGCTTAAGACACCAGTCAATTAGCTGAATTAATGTGAGGTTATTTAAAATCAGTTATGTGAATTCTTTAAACATACAAATGGTGACAAATGGAATACTAAATAAAGCAAAGTAAAGGAAGCCCCTTGAGATTCAAGATCTGTACAAGCTGGGAGTATACCATTTGCAGATAGCCTGAAGAGAGCAGAATACTCATGGAATCTCTGCAAAACAAATCACATCAGAACAATGTAAACCCACTACTGACAGGGTGATGTGTTAGCAGGTGCTGCATACTAAAGGAGGTAAGTCTAAGTGCTATCACCTGGTCATTAACAGCAGCTGATTCTGAGAGATGCTGGCCCACAGCAGGGCCAAGTACAGAGCTAGCAGTGGGGGGCTACTGCATGAGGGAAGTGCTTTTGTCATCTTTCTGTAGTAGACCCAGGAAAAGTCCATCAGAGATTCCTGAAGCCTGGGGTGAAAATACATGTGGGGATACATCTCAGGAATGGCTCCCAGTTGGGAACCAAACATTAATGTTTACATTAATCATATGTTGAAGTAGAAACCTAATCATAATTTTGGCAAATGACATCAATTTGACAGCCATTTGGAGTATTTGAAAGAAAAAGGAGTATGTTATGACTGAAGACAGGTCAATTCATTAAACTCACTGTGTCACAAGCCATTAAGCACCTACTATATGCCTGTGCTCTCTAAAAAGACAATAAAATAGAAAATATCATACCTTTCTTTCAGTAAACTGACAGTTTCATTTGATTCATGTACATTTTGGAAACAAAAAGGAAAATGTAAAAAAAAAAACAAAAAGATTAAGAAATGCTGAGGACAGGTGAAGAGAATAAAAATAGGGCTAAAATGTACTATACTGTGAACATGGTATGAGATACTGTTAACTGCTGTTTAACAGACAGATTACCTGACAGGAAACAGGGGACCTAGGTGGGATTTGGCCCAGCTCTGCCTGACTAGAGAGTTATGCTAGTGACCACTGTGCTTTTCTGCCTGCTGTCCTTGCCTCTCTAGAGGTGCTCACCCCTTCTTCTAGTTCCTTGTAGGCATTAGTTTCCTGTCCTTGTAGGCATTGGGACTTTGACAACATGGAACAGAGGAAGCAACCCCACAGCTCAGCCTTGTATGAGAGGTCAAAGATTGGTGTTCACTAGACAAGAGAGAGCTGGGCAGGGGAGGGCAGGGCAGGGGAGGGAGGGATAGGGCATGCACAACATGTCTCTGTTGTCTGGTCTGGGATTTGCTGCTGGCCACTACAGGGCACATGTATTCCCATCCTGGCTTGGTAGACTTTAGTAAACCTCCAACTGCCAAAGAAGAAATAAATAATAAAACATAAATCACCCCCTTGCACAGTAAAAGACAAGAATATCTTTTGTTTTCTGCAGAGAATGGATTGAATCAGGCCTTACATAATCCCCTACTCCACACCACTGAGTTGGAGAGAGTGTAAAAACAAAAGCCAGGGGCCCTGCCAGCAAAAGCAAGATTAACACTTGTAACTAAACCAGTTAATAGTGAGCGTAAGCTAGTGACCACATGACCTAGTGTGCCTGTCATCTGAGTAGTTTTCATGCATAGAAATGTCTAATCTGGATGATAAATCGTAAACATGCCATATTCAATCAAATATTTTGGGTATGAAGTAAGTGTAATTGAAACAGGCATCTATAAAATTGTGTGCTGGAGACTTCCAGAAAGTCTTAGTATTTTCATTCATCCAACAATGAAGCATTTTTATATGCCATGCTCTATTCTGGGTCTGTGGGATACAGGAACAATGGGTCAGACAAGTACTTAGTTATCAAAGAATGTGCATTCCCTCAGGTCATGTATAGAAACAGTTTTCGATTGTGGTTAATGCTGTGAATAAAGTAAGTTCATGTCACAGGTTGACTAGGGGAAATTACAAATATAAATGATAGCCAGGCACAGCATCTTAAAGAAAATGGTATTGGAGCTATATACTGAAGAAAAGAAGGCTCCAACTTTGCCAAGATGTGTTCAAAGAGTTCAGGCATAAATACAAAGGCCTCAGAATGGGGTCCAAGCAGAAATCAAGTTGCTGGATTTTTTTCTTGTTTTTTTTTTTTTTTTAATCATTGTTCAAGTACAGTTTTCTCCCTTTTACTCCCATTCCAGTCCACCCACCCAACCCTCCCCTCTTCCCTCCCATTACCACCCTCCCCCTAGTTTTTGTCCATGTGCCCTTTAAATTTGTTCCTGTAAACCCTTCCCATTCTCACCTCAAATTCCCTCTTCTGTCACCTCTGGTCACTGTCAGACTGTCCTGTATCTCAGTGTCTGGTTATATTTTCCTTGTTTGTTTGTTTTGTTGTTTAGGTTCCTGTTAAAGGTGAGATCATATGGTATTTCTCTTTCACTGCCTGGCTTATTTTGCTTAGCATAATGCTTTCCAGCTCCACCCAAGCTGCTGCAAAGGGTAGGAGCTCCTTCTTTCTTTCTGCTGCATAGAATTCCATTGTGTAAATGTACCATAGTTTTTGGATCCATTCATTTACTGATGGTCACCTAGGTTGCTTCCAGCACTTGGCTATTGTAAATTGTGCTGCTATGAACATTGGGGTGCAAACGTTCTTTTGTATTGGTGTTTTAGTGTTCCTAGGATATAGTCCCAGCAGTGGAATTGCCGGGTCAAAAGGCAGATCCATTTTTAGTTTCCTGAGGAAGTTCCATACTGCTTTCCATAGTGCTTGTACCAGTCTGCAGTCCCACCAACAGTGATTTAGGGTCCCCTTTTCTCCACAACCTCTCCAACACTTGTTGTTTGTTGCTTTGCTTATGATGGCCATTCTGACCGGTGTGAAGTGGTATCTCATTGTGGTTTTAATTTGCACCTCTCTGATAACTAGCGATATTAAAGATCGTTTCATGTGTCTTTGGATCCTCTGTATGTCCTCCTTGGAGAAGTGTCTGTTCAAGGCCTTTGCCCATTTTTTAATTGGGTTGCCTATCTTCTTAGAGTGGAGTTGTGTAAGTTCTTCATATATTTTGGAGATTAAACCCTTGTCTGAGGTATCATTGGCAAATATGTTTTCCCATACAGTTGGTTCTCTTTTAATTTTGATACTGTTTTCTTTAGCTGTGCAGAAGCTTTTTATTTTGATGAGGCCCCATTTGTTTATTCTTTCTTTCATATCCCATGAATATCTGAGATTTTCCTACCTATGTTCTCCTCTAGGACTTTAATGGTGTCACAGTTTATATTTAAGTCTTTTATACACCTTGAATTTATTTTTGTATAAGGTGTAAGTTAGTACTCTAATTTCATTTTTTTTCTCACATAGCTGTCCAGTTCTCCCAGCACCATTTGTTGAAGAGGTTATTTTTACTCCATTTTATGTAGCTGCCCACTATGTCAAATATTAATTAACCGCAGAGATTTCAGTTTATCTCTGGGCTCTGTGTTCTGTTCCATTGGTCCATGTGCCTGTTTTTAAGCCAGTACCAGGCTGTTTTGATTATAGTAGCCTTGTAGTATACTTTAGTGTCAGGTATTGTGATCCCTCCTGCTTTACTCTTCTTTCTCAAAATTGCAGCAGCTATTCAGGGTCATTTATAGTTCCATACAAATTTTTTAAGTGTTTCTTGTAAGTCTGTGAAATAAGCCATTGGTACTTTAATAGGAATTACATTGAATCTATAAATTGCTTTGGGTAGTATGGACATTTTGATGATATCAATTTTTCCAGTCCATGAACACAGTATATGTTTCTATTTCTTTGTGTCTTCCTTGATTTCTTTCCTCAGTGTTATGTAGCTTTCTGAATACAGGTCTTTTACCTCTTTGGTTAGATTTATTCGTTGGTATTTTATTATTCTTTTTGCTATTTCAAATGGGATTTTTTTTCTTGATTCCTACTTCTGCTGTTTCATTGTTGGATTACAGAAATGCCTTTGATTTCTGGATATTGACTCTGTATCCTGCTGTTTTGCCAAATTCATTTATTAGGTCAAACAGTTTTTTGGTGGAGTCAATAGGATTTTCTATGTACACTATCATGTCATCTGCAAACAGTGACAGTTTTATTTCTGAGGTTCCTCAGAAATACTTTCTGAATTGGATGCCTTTTATTTCTTTTTCTTGCCTGATCACTGTGGCAAAAACTTCCAGTACTATATTGAATAGAAGTGGTGAAAGTGGACATCCTTGTCTTGTTCCTGAACTTAGTGGAAAAGAATTTAATTTTTGCCCATTGAGTATGATGTTGGCTGTAGCTCTCTCATATATGGCCTTTATTATGTTGAGGAATGCTCCCTCTATTCCCACTTAGCTGAGTGTTTTTATCATAAATGGGTGCTGTACCTTATCAAATGCTTTTTCTGCATCTATTGATATGACCATGTGATTTTTGTCTTTGCTTTTGTTTATGTGATGTATTAAATTAAGTGATTTGCGAATATTGTACCATCCTTGCATCTCTGGAATGAATTCCACTTGGTCATGGTGTATGATCTTCTTAATGTACTGTTGGATGCGGTTTGCCAGTATCTTGTTGAGGATTTTAGCGTCAATGTTCATCAGCGATATTGTCCTGAAGTTTTTTCTTTCTTTGTTGTGTCTTTATCTGGTTTTGGAATTAGGATGATGTTGGCCTCATAAAAAGAGTTTGGGAGTCTTCCATCTTTTTGGATTTTTTGGAAAAGTCTGTGAAGGATAGGGGTTAGCTCTTCCTTAAATGCTTTGTAGAATTCTCCTGTGAAACCATCTGGTCCAGGGCTTTTGTGTGTTGGGAGTTTTTGGATTACTGCTTCAATTTCTTTTGCTGTTATTGGTTTGTTCAGGCTCTCTGCTTCTTTTTTATTGAGTTTTGGAAGATTATATTTTTCTAGGAATTTGTCTATTTCACCTAGGTTTTCAAATTTCTTGGCATACAGTTCTTCATAGTAATTTCTTACAATCTTTTGTGTTTCTGTGGTATCTGCTGTAATCCTCTTTCATTTCTGATTGTGCTTATTAGGGTCCCCTCTCTTTTTTTCTTGATGAGTCTGCTTGAAGGCTTGTTGATCTTGTTTATCTTTTCAAAGAAGCAGCTCTTGGATTCATTGATCCTTAGAATTGTGCTTTTAGTCTCTATGTCATTTAATTCTTCTATGATCTTGGTTATTTTTTTTCTTCTGCTTGCTCTGGGCTGTCTTTGTTGTTATTCCCCGAGTTCTTGTAGACGTAGGGTTCACTTGTTTGTTTGAAAGGTTTATATCTTTTTTAGGTAGTCCTGTATCGCTATGAGCTTCCCTTTCATGACTGCCTTTGTTGTATCCCATAAGTTTTGGGTTTTTGTGAGTTCATTTTCATTTGTTTCCAAAAACCTTTCGATTTCTTCCCTAATTTTATTCTTGACCCATTCATTGTTTAATAGCATGCTGTTTAATCTCCATGATTTTGAGTGTTTTGGGTTTTTTTCCTTGGGTTTGGTCTCTAGCTTTAGTCCCTTGTGGTCAGAGAAAATGCTTGGTATGATTTCATTTTTTTTGAAATTGTTGAGGCTTGTTTTGTGTCCTATCATGTGGTCTATCTTTGAAAATGTTCCATGTACATTTGAAAAGAATGTGTATTTAGCTTCTTTGGGATGCAGGGCTCTATATTTATCAGTTAAGTTTATTTCCTCTAGGCCATTTTTCAATGCCACAATATCTTTGTTGATATTTTGTTTGGAATATCTGTTCATTTTTTACTGTGGGGTGTTAAAATCCCCCACTATAATTATGTTGCTGTCAATATCTTTCTTGAAGTCCTGTAAGATTTTCTTTATGTATTTGGGTGCTTCTATGTTGGGTGCATATATATTTACAATATTTATGTCTTCTTGGTGGATTTTTCCCTTGAGTATTATGAAGTGACCTTCTGGGTCTTTCTTTATGGCCTTTTTTTGGAAGTCTATTTTGTCTGATATGAGTATTGCTACCCTGGCTTTTTTTTTTCCTGTCCATTTGCTTGAAATATTTGTTTCCAGCCCTTCACTTTCAGTCTGTGCAGGTCTTTTATCCTGAGGTGGGTCTCTTGTAGGCAGCATATGTGTGGGTCATTTTTTTCTTATCCATTCAGCTATTCTATGTCTTTTGATTGGAGCATTTAATACATTTACATTTAAGGTTATTATTGATAGGTACTTATTCATTGCCATTTATGTACATGTGTTCCTCTCTCTATCTCTCTTTTCCTCCCTTTCCTTAAAGCAGTCTCTTTAGCATCTCTTGCAGAGCTGTTTTGGTGGAGGTGGATTCTTTTAGACTTGTTTTGTCTGGGAAGCTTCTTATTTGGCCTTCTATCTTTATTGAGAGCCTTGCTGGGTAAAGCAGGTCTGCTTTGCTGGTCTGCCTTGGTTGCAGACCTCTGGTTCTCATTACTTGGAATATTTCTTGCCATTCTCTTCTGGCTTGGAATGTTTCCATTGGGAAGTCAGCTGTTAGCCTTATTGGGGCTCCCTTGTATGTTACTTCCTCTTTTTCTCTTGCTGCCTTTAATATTCTCTCTTTGTCTTGGAATTTTGCCATTTTAATTATGATGTGTCTTGAGGTGGGCCTCTTTAGGTTCCTCTTGATTGGGACTCTCTGTGTTTCCTGGATTTGTGTGACTTTTTCCCTCGTCAAATTAGGGAAGTTTTCCATGATTACTTTTTCAAATAGGTTTTCTATCCCTTTCTTTTCTTCTTCTCCTTCTGGTATCCCTATTGTACTGATATTATTACATTTCATATTGTCTTGCATTTCTCTTAATCCCTCTTCATTCTTTCTGCACCTCTTTTCCTTTTCTTGCTCTTTCTGGGTGTTTTTTTCTACTTTTTCCTCCAATTCACTAATCTGGTCTTCTTCTTCATTGATCCTGCTTTTCATTCCTTGTGCTGTGTTCTTCAGTTCAGAAATTGTATTCTTCATTTCCTCTTGGCCCTTGTTGATAGTTTCTATTTTCCTTTTCATGTTGATATAGTTTGCAGTGAGATTGTTGTAGCTTCCCTCTAGTTTCTGGTAGCTCATTGTGAGTTCATTGAGCTTCCTGATAATCACTGTTTTGAACTCAATATCTGATAGTTGAATTACCTCTATTTCATTTAGAATTCTCTCTGAGGCATCATCCTTTCCCTTCATTTGGGGAATGTTTCTTTGTCTTCTCATTGTTCATGGGACCCTTCTTGTTATCCTCTGTTTCTTAAATTGATCTGTTCTGGTTCCTTGTAATTATGGTGTGAACCTCTGTGGTAGAATACCTGTGAGATTCAGTGGTGCAGTCTCCTTCGTATATCCTGGTGTTCACAGCTTTCCCCTACTCTTTTTTGTCATCACTTGGAGGAATAAGGCAAAATGGTTTAAGACAGCAAGACAGTATTCTATGTTATTTACAGTAGCAGCCAGTAGAGAAGAGATGGGGTATCCTTTGCCCACGTATAGTGTTAATCGTGACCTTCCACCCCACTAGCCATGTTTTAGAAAGCATGGAAAGAAGATAAGACTCTTATTGGGGACAAAAGGATTGTTAGTTGGATCTAGAAAGCTGTGAGGCTGTGGGAGGTCAGATTCTGAGGTAGGGTGGGAATAAAAATTAGTAAATAGTAGTAGTGTGTAAAAGAATGGAGACAACTCCCACAATAATATAGTACAGGAAATTGCAAAGTGGGCTGAGATCAGGTAGAGGTGTTGAGTAGTATTTACAATTGTGTCAACTAGGTCTTATTTACAGTAATATTAAAGCAATAATCCTGTTGCAGAATCTATGAGATCTAGATAACAAGAATAAGGAGTATAGAACCTTGAGAGACGTACTAGTAGGACACAAATGAAGGTCAGTAAATTATCAACACACTGTAACTGAGATAACAGGGGGGACCTATCAAATAACAGTATAACCAGCCAAGCAAAGAAGATTGTACAGAGAGAAAGAGAATGCCAAAATATTATTAAAATTAAAAATGTCAGAAAAGTGATAAAAAGGTAATACAAATTTGCAGTTACTTGCAGGCTCAAAAAAAAGGGTGGGGGGAAGCAGGAGATGGAATGCAGAAGAGATAAATTTGGAGTGAAACGAATAATACTTAGATGAAAAGCAGAGAAACATAAGGAATTAAGAGATATAAAAATAATAAGAATTTAAAAATAAAAAGTCACTTAAAAAACAAGATAAAACTAAACAATCAAACAACAACACCCCCCCCCCAATGAAAAAATAAAAAAACTCTTGTTGGTTTCTAACTGGCCAAACTAGTTTTTCTGGTCTTGCTGGCTTCAGCAGGCTGAGGGGCTTTTGGAATGCTTTTCACTCTTCCCAGTCAGAACTTAGTCAGTCTCTTGGTTATTGTCCCCAGGGCCAGCAGAGCAGTCTCCCCTGAGTTGATCCAACATCCCCCTACAGGACCCTGTTTGTAGGTATGGGCTCTCCCAAGCATGCTCTCCGGAGCTCACTGCCACAGTCTCCTGGGCTCCGGGGCCCTGCAGAGCTTGAGAGTCTTCCCCAGTTCATGGTGGAAGCTCCGGAGATTGCAAGGAGAAGTGCCCTTCCCCCAAATTTCACCGTGGTGGGCTCTATGTTCTCAGGAAGCACCCACATCTTTTCTGGATTCATGGTGTAAGCTCTGGCGATCTCAAAGGGGCACGCACTTCCACAAATTTCCCCACTGTGGGCTGCAGGAACCCCCAAAGTGTTGCATCCCTTCTGGGTTCACAGTATGAGAGTTGGAAACCCCCAAGGGACGTGTGCTCCCCCAAGTTCACCACAGCAGGCTCCAGAAACCCGCGAACACCTGTGTCCTTTCCTTGTTCGGGGCTGCGAGATTTGTGTCTTCCACAGAACCACACTCCCACCAGGCTGGGAGTGCGGGCACATGTAAAGGCCACCCCCAGTTGCGCAGGCTGGGGGCACTCACCCCTCCCAGGGCTATGCCTGGGTGCCTGCAGCTGTCTCCCAGTCCAACTCCCCTCTCTGTGCCTTCAAACAACAAGGCCTCCCCTGGTGTTGCTCAATCCCTATTTTCCGAGGAAGGAGCAGTGACTCGGCTCTCCCGGGTGCCCTGAAGCAGACCCGGGAGCACCGGGCCTGGGGGCTGCAACCCCCTTGGTCCCCAAGCTGATCCCTGGGTCATTATTGTCCTGAAGCAGTCTCCTTACCATCTGGTTTTTCAATGTCCCCTATAATTTTTGATGTCCTGTTTTCATAAATGTTGCGATAACCTAAGCCCCTTGCTCTGTTCCTCTGAGGATCCACGAGTTTCTCTCCCCTGCATAGAGGAAGGGGATTATGCTCCCTCCAACAAAGCCACCATCTTAGCTAGCCTCAAGTTGCTGTTTAAGGAGCAAGTAGAGTGAAGGAAGGGTCTTGGAGTCATCTCATTTGTGAAGACCTGAAAAAGGAGAATCATAATTGGCCCAGGAAACTGGGAATGAAGAGTTGCAGACTGTGAGAACTCCATTCCTTTGAGATCCCTGGCTGTTTGAAGCTCGGCTAGGGTATCTCAGCCATCCTCTCTGTTCACTAAACTGTGCAGCTGTAGAGGAGGTTGGCTGGGTTTAAAAACAGCAGAGCTTCACCAAACATGTACATGGGCAAGAAGTGGGCAAGGGAATCATGTGTATGTGTGAGTGTAGATTATAATTATGGATCAGAGAGTAAGTTGGGAGAGACAGAAAGGAAGAATCTATGGGATTATGGTTTAGGGAGGTAATAAGACAATGAAACATGTAAGGCCAATGGATTGGAAGTTCTGTGTTAAGGAACAGTTGGTGGAGGCTTGATACTAAAGCAAGTGAGCCAGAGATATCAGATGGAGGGGTGCTGAAAATGCACATTTCAGAACTGGCACAGTTTGAGGAGTAGCCATGTGAAAGGATAGCTGAGGAGGAATCAAGGAAAATGTTAGAATTCTTGAGAAGCCAGGAAGTTGGATGGACATTGAAGTCACCAAAAAATGACATAATGGTGGAGAGTAAAAATACAGTTGGCAAGTACTAATGTTGTCCATTTGTGAGTGATTCATATTAAGGGTATCCTTGAGTTTGAGCCCTGTAGATTGGAGAAAGGAAGGTCAACTGTGAGAAGTTGCAAGTGTCAGGAAAGAGATGGCCAAGAAAGGGGCTGCTAGGACTAGCCACAGAGTTGTGTCTGGGATCCTGAGGAACCAATTTGGTCACCTCTGCTCCTTTGCCAAGTAGAAGGCTGAAGTGACTGCCCAGAGAAGCCTCTGTTGTGCTAACTGACAGGAACCTGGATGTGGCAGGGACTGTGTAGCTTCGGTTTTCATGGCATCCTGAAGTAAAACACTTGGCAGCCCCTCTGTGCCCCAGTATGGTTGACTAACAAATGCCCTCTGTTCCACATCAGGGTGTGAGGTTGCCCCATGGAGGTCCTGCCCATTTCTCTAAGTTACTGTGCCTGTATAGGTTCAGCTGTTAGGAACAGTTTACACTGTTTAATTCAAGGTCCTAAAGATGGCAGTTTTCACTTGTTATATAACACTCGCTGGTCAGTTAATAAGAGTTTATAGGTTTTTTAAAATTTTTTATCCTCACCTGAGGACAATTTTTCATTGCTTTTTAGAGAGAGATAAAGGAGAGAGGAAGGGAGAGAAAGAAACATCAATGAGAGAGAGAGAAGCATCCGTCAGTTGCCTCCTGTACACACCCAGACCGGGGATTATATGCACATGGACCAGGGACCAAACCCACAATCTAGGTAGGTGACCTGACTGGGAGTTGAACCTGCAACCTTTTGGTTATAGGAAGGTGCTCCAACTGAGCCACACCAGCCAGGGTTAAAATACTTTAGTTGTAAGAGCACTCACTAATGTATCTACTACAATTGTGGTCATTAATAGTGTATTTATTATGCTTACCACTGTATATACTAAATATTTAAATAAGACCAGGATATGACCAGGGACAAAGGACATATTATGTACACTTGCTCCTTTACTATGGTGAGATTTGCCAGTTAAATATTATGACATGGAATTTTACAACATGGAGATATAGGGTGGGTTCCTTGTAGATGTTTCAGACAACAGATCTACCCTTAGTATGCAGTTAACTAACTTCAGACCCACCCTCCATGCTACCCTTAGCTTTCTGAAGTTCAGCCACTTAATCTTGTTTAGAAGATTTCTTCGCCATCACTGCATTTTGGGGAATGGCACAAAACTCTCATTATTTGTTGCCATACACGCTCCCCACCCCCTCTTCTATCTTGGGAATACCCTGGTTTGTCATCGGAGCCTATGTCTTTCAATCCCCCAAACTCCCAAGCTGACTGATTTACTGCAGGATATTAGCAGCCAAGCCAGGAAAGTTGTGCAGGGGATAGGAGTGGAGATGTGGAGGTTGGCTTAGATATACTGCTTCCCTCTGAGACACATCAAACTGACAATTCAAACTTAAACAATATTGGTCATGGCTAGAATAAGCATTGTAGAGAACATCCCTTTATAACAATACCAGTGAGAATTTATTTGAACAGAACTAGGATCAGATCCTAGGATTTGGACCTTACTTTATTCATACAAAAATGGGAGCAATAGAATCTTAAGGTTATGGGTCACTCTAAGAAGATCATATTGGTAAAGTATGCTAAACCCCTAGGGTAACAGTACCTGCCTGACAAATGGAGATTGCATTAAAAAACTATTACGTTGATTGAGTGTTGCAGGAATAGCATGAAAGAAAACCTGTCTCTTGCATTTCTATGTGAATTTTAGGTTAAGCTTGTCAATTTCTACCAAAAATTTAGGTGGAATACTGATAGGGATTGCATTAAATCTGTAAATTAATTCAAGAGGTATTCCCATCTTAACATTAAGTTTTCCTATGCATGGGTATGAAATGCTTTTCTATTTATTTAGTTCTATTATTTCTTTTAATGATGTCTTATCGATATCTGGTATACAAGTTTTACACATGTTTTATTAAATGCATTCCTAAGTGTTTTACTCTTCTTGATTCTAAAAGTTGACATTTTATGTACTGGAATGAGTATGGGCATCCTATAAACATGGGTGTAAATTCTGGCTCTGTCACTGACCAGGTTGTAACCCTGAGCAAGATACTGGCTTCTCTGAACATCTGTTACCTCATCTATAAATTCAGCATCATAATTTATTACTGCTTAGGTTGGTGAAGTTATTACCCAGAGTAATATGAAGATGCACAACTCAGTACAAGTAAATATTAGTTTTATTCCTTCCTTTACTAAATCTGCAGTATAAACTGTTATTTTTTCTATATAATGATATCCTGTCCTCATATGCTATATTAATATACTCCCAATAGCATTGTGGATGGGAGGAGGGAAGACCTGTCTACTTTTGTACTTCAGATATTTAAAAATATTTTTCACTCTTATTTTTTTTCTTCAGTGATATAGTTTTTTATCTAGTGCTAATTATCAACTTCTCTTTCTCTCCCCACCCTGAAAACTTCCTTTGAGTTTCTAGAATTTTATCTTTTCCAAGTAGCCCTCATACAATTTACTTCATTTAATACTTCATTGCTAGCATTGCTTTCTTAGAAATATAGAATTTTATCAGAATTTTATTCTCCTATCCTTATATATGTTTAACTGTATTTCACCATCTTTAAGAATATGATGAAATACTTGAGATGATTGATGTGAAGGCACTGTAAATCAAGCAGGCTAATTTCCCTTCTTTAAATTCAGTGTATTGTATCATGCATAGGGACTCTTAGATTTCCAAAGGATAACAAGGGACTGACCACCAGATCTTTAAAGGACAGGCCCCATTTTCCTGTATGTGCCACACTGCACACACCATGGTGTGGAGACAAGTGTGAATACCTGACCAGGGCTCAGTTGGATAAACTTATAAAGGCAAAACTTCAGAAACTTTGGGTCTTCCCCAAAGTTAGATAGATACAGAGACTTTTAAAAGACATTGATGTAAGTTGGTGGTCAAGTTTCATTTTTTCTCATGTAGCTGTTCAGATCTCCCAACACCATTTGTTAAAGAGGCTATTTTTACTGCATTTTATACTTCCACTCCTTTCATCAAATATTAATTGACAATAGAGACATAGATTTATTTCTGGGCTATTTTGTTTCATTGATCTTTGTGTCTGTTCTAATGCCAATAACTGACATTTTTTATTCCTGTGGCCTGGTATAATTTGATATCAGGTACTATGATCCTTCCTACTTTGTTCTTCTTTCTCAAAATTGTTGCAGCTATTTGGGGTCATATATGGTTCCATATAAATTTTTGAAATGTTTGTTCTATATCTGTGAAATATGTCATTGGTATTTTAGTAGGGATAGCATTGAATCTATAAATTGATTTGGGTAGTATGGACATTTTGATGATGTTAATTCTTCCAATCCATGAACACAGTATATGCTTCCATTTGTTTGTGTCTTCCTTAATTTCTTTCTTCAGCATTGTGTACTTTTCTAAGTACAGGTCTTTTACCTCCTTGGTTAGGTTTATTCCTAGGTACATTATTTTTCTTGTTGCTGTATATCAAATAGGATTTATTTCCTGACTTCTGTTTCTGATATTTCATTGTTGGTGTACAAAAATGCCTTTGGTTTCTGAATATTGACTTTGCATCCCACTGTTTTGCCAAATTCAATTATTAGGTTGAGTAGTTTTTTGGTGGAATCTACAGGATTTTTTATGTACACTATCATGTCATCTGCAAATGGTGACAGTTTTGCTTTCATCTTCCAATTTGGATGCCTTTTATTTCTTCTTCTTGTCTACTTGCTGTGGTTAGGACTTACAGTACTATGTTGAATAGAACTTACACCATACACAAAAGCAAACTCAAGATGGATAGAAGACTTAGATATAAATTATGACTAAATAAAGTCCTAGAGGAGAGCATAGGCAGGAAAATCTCAGATATTCCATGCAACAATATTTTCACCAATATGTCCCCTAGAGCAAAAGACATAAAGGAAAGACTAAACACATGGGACTTAGTCGAAATAAAAAGCTTCTGCATGGCTAAAGAAAACAGCATTAAAATGAAAAGAGTACCAACTGTCTGAGAAAATATATTTGCCCATGTTACCTCAGACAAGGATCTGATCTCCAAAACATATAAAGAACCTCACACGAGTCCACTCCAAGAAGACAAACAACTGAATTAAATATTAGGCAAAAGGCCCTGGCTGGAGTGGGTCAGTGGACTGAGCACTGGCCTGTGAGGCAAGGGGTCACTTGTTCGATTCCCAGTCAGGGTACATGCCTGGATTGCAGCACAGGTCCCCAGTAGGGGGTATGTGAGAGGCAACCACATTGATGTTTCTCTCCCTCTCTTTCTCTCTCTCCCTGCCCCTCTAAAAATAAATAAATAAAATCTTTTTTTTTTAAAGATTTTTTTAAAAAATCTTTTTTTAAAAGATTTTTAATCTTTTGAGAGATCTAATCTTTTGATGATTGAGAGAGACATCAATCATCAATGTGCGGTTGCTGGGGGTTCTGGCCTGCAACCCAGGAATGTACCCTGGCTGGAATCGAACCTGGGACACTTTTGTTCCCAGCCCGCGCTGAATCCACTGAGCTACGCCAGATAAATAAAATCTTTTAAAAAAATGGACAAAAGACCTGAACAGACACTTCTCCAAGGAAGATGTACAGAGAGCCCAGAGACATATAAAAAGGTGCTCAACATCACTATCCATCAGAGAAATGTGAATTAAAACCACAATGACATACTACTTCACACTGGTCAGAATGGCCATCATAAACAAAGCAACAAACAAGTGTCAGAGAGGATGTGGAGAAAAGGGAAACCTAGTACACTGTTGGGGATGCAGACTGGTGCAGCCACTGTGGAAAGCACTATAGAATTTCCTCAGAAAACTAAAACTGAAACTGCCTTTTGACCCAGCAGTTCTCCTTCTGGGAGTGTATCCTAAAAACCCTGAAACACTAATCCAAAAGTACCTATGCACCCAATGTTCACAGCAGCACAATATACTATATCGGAGTCCTGGAAGTAACCTAGGTGTCCATCAGTGAGTGAGTGCATCAGAAAACTTTGGTGTATTTTCACGATGGAATAATACACAGCAGAAAGAAAGAAGGAGCCCCTACCCTTTGTGACAGCATGGATGGAAATGGAGAGAATTATGCTAAGTGAAACAAGCCAAGAGGTGAAAGACAAATACCACATGATGTCACCTTTAAGTGGAACCTAATCAACAAAACAAAGAAGCAAGCAAAATATAACCAGAGACATTGAAATTAAAACAAACTGACAGTAACTAGAGGGGAGGTGGGAGGGGATAATGGAGGAGAAATGGGGAAGGGTTTTCAGGACAACTATAAAGGACACACTGACTAAACCAAGGGGGGTGGAATCAGGGGTGGGAGGTGGGGGTGGCTTGGGTCGGGAAGAGTGATGGAAAATGCAGACAAATGTACTTGAACAACAATAAAAAATATATTCAATGCTACATTGATTATACAAGTCACAGCATTAAGTATATCATATTTGTTTTCCAAGTGTCAAGGGTCCTTTATCCAAGATACATGAATGGTCCTGTGCCCTAGATTTATGGTTAGGACCTCAGAAGCTCTATGGTCTCCAAATGAGGGTTGTAAGCAATCAGGGCCCTCTTCTTTTCTTCTCAGCCACTTCTTCCTGGGGATACGGAGGAAGCCTGGATTCCTTTGCTAAAGGAAAGGTAGCTTATGAATGGTAATCTGCCTGGAGAATGGGCTGCTTACATATGGTATTTATTGCCCAGAGCATGACAAAGATACATTGCAATATAACAGAATTTGTTAATCAACTAACTCACTGCTTAAGTGGTACTAACTAGCTGAAGGAAAAAGATTAGGGGAAAAATAAGATAAAACCAGAAGAGAGGTCAGTACCCCAAATGTATATGTTGGTGTCCAGAACTGGCTATAAGCTCATTAGCATTAATGCAAAGAGGGAGATACATCAGCAATATGACTCAGAATGTCCAAGTGGTAAAAAATAGTTCAGGGACTCTTGAGATCATCTATTTCCATCCCTGAGATGGGATGCGAGTTCTTATTGAAACAACACTGCACTGTAATGAGTAACATCCCCAAAATCATTTCCACTGGAAATGCTTTCCTCCCCCTGGCCCAGCTCTCCAATCTCTCTTACCTTGCTTTAGCCTTTCCATTCTTCTCATCAGCAAGACTCACTTATTTAATCCATGATCTGCCTTGCACCTTTAGGTAGAGCATAAGCATCACAAGAACAGAGGATTTTTTTGACAAGCTCCCTAATGTACCCCCAGCACTGAAAATGATTCCTGATACAGGATAGGTGCTCGGTGCACATTTGTTGAGTAATTGGATTGGGTAAATTTTATTTTAGCATGACTGTTTTTTAGAAAGGAGATTCGTGGTATCCAGTAAGAGCAAACATTTTTGGTGTGAGTCTCTGATGGTTTGTTTCAATGCAACATTGTTTGTGGCACATTTAGTCCAAATAAAGACGCATATATTTTATATAAAGGGACAACATAAATAACAAAAATGTTTAAGGAAGCACATTAAAAAAATAGGGAAAGGTGGCAGTTGAGACAAAGAGAAGAAACCTATGCAAACTGGACTTGGTCACCCTCAGGTAGCCTATAGGGTGAGCAGTCCTAACTTTGGCTGTAGGTCTTCATCTATGGCTATGAGGCTAGTTGAGAGGTTGAATGACCAGGTTTTGTTTTCTTTGTTGTGAAGCATGGAAGTTATTAGTTTTGTTTTCTTCAGAGTGGATTAAAATATAAACTTAAACTCTGTATTTCACAAAAACTAGCTTTTACTTCAGAGAAGTGAAAGAAGACCAGTGGGCCTCTTAAAGGTGTCACATACAGAGTTACTCACAGGTACTCACTCTAAGCTCCAACAAAGGAAAAGTAAGCAGCTCAAAAGACACCAGAGATATTTGGGGATGGGGCTGAATTATATGACTTCAGGGTGAGGCCTCCCATTGCCCTGCACTAAATTAGAATATGGATTAACATGCTGAACACCCCTTCCAGTGACTCCCTGAAACATACCTTATGCACTCAGCTGAATCCTCAGTGAGACAGAAGACAGAGGGCTGTGGAAACCCAGGCATCCTCATAAAGAGATCGACATAGATTCACTTGCTCACAAACAACTGGGCTAGTAGCAGCCAGCTTCCTGTCACAGTGTAGACTCTCCTAGGTGCCTCCAGGCCCAGCATAGGCAGCTACCAACTGCATTACTTTGTAGCTCCCATCAGGTTACCTGGGGCTGGGCACAGGCAGCAGCTGGCCTTGGCCTGTGCCAGAGCACCTCCAGAGCACCTGTGCAAGAGTCCCCAGAACCAACACATGTGGTGGTTGGGTTAATACCACAATAGAGCACCACCTGATTAGGTTCACAAATGGAAAACCCAAAGGGATTCTCAGTAGGCATCAGAACCTGGCTGGCACAAATTCCCCTTGGTGGGGCCAGGCTTTGCTATGGTGATTACCAACCCTGATAGCCAGTCAGCATGAGTGTCAACACCACCCAAAAGCAATGAAGGATCAATAACAATGGGAGGAAACACACAGCCCACACAAGGCACACTTCTGGAGCACCCTGTTCAAGTGACCAGGGGACCAGTGGGAGATTTAAACACTACACTAACATTAATGGATAGATCTTCCAGACAGAAAGTCAACAGGGAAATAGCAGCCTGAAATGATACAATAGATCAAATGGATTTATTATTTTTAGACTATTTCACCCCCAAAAAGCAGATTATACATTCTTTTCAAGTGTACATAAAACATTTACAGAATAGACTATGTATTAGGTGATAAAACAAGTCTTAATAAATTTAAAAAGATTGAAATGTCAAGTATCTCCAGCCACAATGGTATAAAACTATAAATCAGATAGAAGAATAAAACTGAAAGATGCACAAACACATGAAGTCTAAATAACATGTTACTGAACAAAGAATGGGTTAACAATGAGATGAAGGCAGAAATCAAAAATTACAGAGAAAAGAGTTATTAAAACAAAGGATGAGCATTTTCTAGTTTATGTACCCTTAGAATAATAGGAGATATACCCTTAATCAGTTATATATTTTTAATCATTCATAGTCCTGTAATATCTAATTGCATGGATATCCATATTTCTGATGTTTTTCCCAGGGTTAAAGTCTAATTCAGGCTAGTATAAATCAGTAATATGAAGAGTCTGGAATTCAACAATGACAATAAATTTGAGGCTATCATTAACATAAAAATAAAGATATTGTGAGACAAATGAGAATGAAACCAGAACAACCCAAAATCTATAGGACACAGTGAAAGCAGTCCTAAAAGGGAAATTCATAGCAATATAGACACGTCAAGAAACAAGAAATCTCTGAAATAAAAAATCTAACCTTGCACCTAAAGGAACTAGAAAAAGAACAATAAACAAAGCACAAAATGGGTAGAAGGAAGGAGATAATAAATATCACAGCAGAAATAAACAAAATCGATTCTAAAAAACAATTCAGAAATTAAATGAAACCAAGAACTGGGTCTTCTGATAATACTTTAACCAAATTTGTCAAAAAAGACAGAGTAATCCTATAAATAAAATTAGAAATAAAAGAGGAGAAGTGACAACTGATACCACAGAAATACAAAGGATTATAAGAAAATATTGTGCGAACAAGTTGCACAATCTAGAAGAAATGGATAAAGTCCTAGAAACACACAATCTTCAAAGACTAGATGAAGAAGAAACAGAAAATCTGAACAGATCAATTACAACTCACAGAGTTGATTCAGTAATCAAAAACACAACAACAAAGAAAAAGTCCTGGATTGGATGCCTTCACAAGTGAATCTACCAAACATTCAAAGAATTGACATCTATGCTTCTCAAATTCAATAAAGCCAACACTACACATATCAAAACCATATGATTTTACCTATAAGTGGAACCTAATCAACAAAACAAGTAAGAAAATTTAACTGGAGACATTGAAATGAAGAACAAACTGACAGTGACCAGAGGAGAAGACAGTTTGGTATAACAGGGGAAAGAATGGAATGTTCATCAAGAAACATGTATAAAGGACCCATGGACAAAGCCAAAGGTGGGGTAGGATTGAGGATGGGAGGTGGGGTGAGTGGGGTGTGGGAAAGTGGTGGCAGCAAAATGGAGAAAACTGTACTTGAACAACAGTAAAAAAAAAATGTCTGAGGGGAAAAAAATCTGACAAAGCCATTACAGAAAAAAAAATTGATAAGCCAATTACCCTGATGAACATAGGTACAAAAATCCTGAACAAAACATTAGCAACCTGAATTCAACAAAACATTAATAATGATAATACACCATGATTAAGTGGGATTTATTTCTGTGATGCAGATTGTTTCAAAACCTGCAGATCAATTACTGTGATATATCACATAATAAAGAATACAAAGCATATGATCATATCAGTAAAAGTAGAGACAGCATTTGACAAAATCCAACATCTATTTATAATTAAAAGTCTCAGCAATGTGGGGATAAAGTGAACATACATCAATATAGTGAAGGCCATATATGATAAATCCACAGCTAACATACCTAATACAGGAAAGCTGAAAGTGTTTCTTTAAGATCACTGAAAAGATAAGGATGCCACTTTTTGAATATATTTTATTGATTATGCTATTACAGTTGTCCCATTACCCCCCTTCATTCCCCTCCACTCTGCACACCCTTTCCCACCCACATTCCCCCCCTTTAGTTCATGTCCATGTGTCATAAATTCTTTAGCTTCTACATATCCCATGCTATTCTTACCCTCCCCCTGTCTATTTTCCACCTACCATCTATGCTACTTATTCTCCATACCTTTCCCCCTCTGTCCTCCTCCCAGTCCCCTGTGCTAACCCTCCATGTGATCTCCATTTCTGTGGTTCTGATCCTGTTCTACTTGTTTGCTTAGTTTGTTTTTGTTTTTGTTTTAGGCATGGTTGTTAATAATTATGAGTGTGCTTTCATTTTACTATACATGTTTTTTATCTTCTTTTTCTTAGATAAGTCCCTTTAACATTTCATATAAGGGTTTGGTGATGATGAATTCCTTTAACTTGACTTTATCTGAGAAGCACTTTATCTGCCCTTCCATTCTAAATGAAAGCTTAGCTGGATAGAGCAATCTTGGGTGTAGGTCCTTGCCTTTCATGACTTTGAACACTTCTTTCCAGCCCCTTCTTGCCTGTAAGGTCTGTTTTGAGAAATCAGCTGACAGTCTCATGGGAACTCCTTTGTAGGTTACTGTCTCCTTAGCTCTTGCTGCTTCTAGAATTCTCTCCTTCATTTTTACCTTGGCTAATGTAATTATGATGTGCTTTGGTGTGTTCTTCCTTGGGTCCAACTTCTTTGGGACTCTCTGAGCTTCCTGGACTTCCTGAAAGTCTATTTCCTTTGCTAGAATGGGGAAGTTCTCCTTTATTGTTTGTTCAAATAAGTTTTCCACTTATTGCTCTTCCTCTTCTCCTTCTGGTACCCCTATAAATTGGATGTTGGAATGTTTCAAGATGTCCCGGAGGTTTCTAAGCCTCTCCTCATTTTTTTGAATTCTTATTTCTTCATTGTTTTCTGATTGTATGTTTTTTTTCTTCCTTCTGGTCCACTCCATTGATGTGAGACTCAGTTTTCATTCTATCACTATTGGTTCCCTGTGCATTTTTTCTTCATTTCACTTATTGTAGCCTTCATTTTTTCATCTAATTGGCGACCAAAATCAACCAATTCTTTGAGCATCCTGATCACTAGTGTTTTGAATTGTGCATCTGATAGGCTGGCTATCTCTTGGTTGCTTTAAAGTACTTGTTCTGGGGATTTCATTTGTTCTTCTGTTTGAGCCATCTTTTTTTGTTCCTTTGGTCTGGTCATGCCTGTTACATATGAGGGGCAGAGCCTTAGGTGTTCACCAGGACGAGGCACCCCAGTCACTGGGTTGTGACACGGTATGTGCGGGTGGGTTCCGAGAGGGAACAACAGCACTTGCTTCGCCCTCTGTCAGACATCAGTCCCTTCCACCACTTCCCCCTAGCAAACTGGGCCCCTCCGGTGCCAATTCCCATGTGGGTGGGCTTGTGCACCCCGTGGGACTTTCCAACGACCTCTCCTGTGAGGCTGGGAGTCTCTCCCTGTGCCTCAACCCCCTCAGGTGTTTTCAATCAGTGCCCCAAGGCTCTATTTTCCAGCGCTGTGAGCCTGGGTTGTGGCAGTGCCTTGCTTCACAATCGCCACCTCACTGGGTCTGCCAGTTGCCACTTGCACACCCAGGGTCTGCCTGCTGTAGTCTTGCATGCCCCGGATGCCTTTTGTGCCTGGTCCCAATGCTCTCTGCTCTCTTTGCCAGGACCCACGCCCAGCTGCCCGACTCTGCCCCTCCTACCAGTCTGGATGAATGTGTCTATTTTAACTCTTTGTTTGTCTAACTTCCATACAGTTCAATTTTCTGTCAGTTCTGGTTGTTATTCTGCTTCTAAGTTGTTGTTGTTTCTATCTTGGTTGTGAGAGGAGGCACAGTGTGCCTACCTATGCCTCCATCTTGGCTGGAAGTCAGGATGCCACTTTTAACACTTACTCAACACAGTATATGAAATTTTAGCCAGAGAAACCAGAGAAGAATAAATAAAAATTTTGCAAATTGGAAAGGACAAAGTAAGATGGTCTTTAGTCGTAGAAGAAATTATAAAATATATAGAAAACCATAAATATTCAACCAAAAACTATTTAAAAACTGATAAATGAATTCAGTAAAGCAGCAGAATAGAAAATTAATATTAAGAAATTGGTTGAAATTTTATACAATAACAAACTATCAGAAAGATAAAATTTTTTAAAGATTTTATTTATTTATTTTTAGAGAGGGAAGAGAGGGAGAAAGAGAGAGAAAGAGAAACATCAATGTGCAGTTGCTGGGGGCCATGGCCTGCAACCCAGGCATGTGCCCTGACTGGGAATCGAACCTGCAACACTTTGGTTCACAGCCCATGCTCAGTTCACTGAGCTACACCAGCCAGGGTAGAAAGATAAATTTAAAAAGTAATCTCATTTACAATTACATCAAAAAGTAAAACAGTAATTTTAACCAAGGGAATGAATGATCTGTACTTTGATAAGATGTTGAAGATCAAAATTAAAGGAAATATAAATAAAAAGTAGCATATGCCCTTCTCTTGATAGAAAGCATTTGTATCATAAAATGTCCTTTTTACCCAGAGCAATCAATAGATTCAATGCAATGCCTACCAAAATATCATTGACGTTTTTCACAGGACTAGAACAAATACTCTACAAATTTCATAGTGTTCTATTACAGTTGTCCCAAGTTTTCCAACGTTTTCTACCCTACCCTGCCCACACACCCACTCCCATAGTCAAGCCCCATCATGGTGTCCATGTCCATGCATCCTTTACACATGTTCCTTCACTTGACCCTTCACCATTTTCCCCCATTATCTCCTCCCCTCCTCCCTCTGGCCACTGTGAGTCTGTTCCTTGTTTCCATGCCTCCGATTCTACTTTTCTCCTTTGATGTTTTGTTTATTAGGTTTCACTTGTAGGTGAAACCTACATATGGTATTTTTCTTTCACTGCCTTCACTTGGCATTATACTCTCCAGTTTCATCCATGCTGTCATGAAGGGTAAGAGTTCCTTCTCTCTTTCTTCTGCATAGTATTCCATTCTGTAAATGTACCACACTTTTTAAAAAGATTATATTTACTTATTTTTGATAGAGGGAAGAGAGGAAGAAAGAGAGGGAGAGAAACATTAATGCATGGTTGCCTATCGCACACACATTACTGGGGACCTGACCTGGCCCTCAACCCAGACATGTGCCCTGACTGGGAATTAAACCAGCAATCCTTTGGTTTGCAGGCCAGAACTCAATCCATTGATCTACACTGTCCAGAGCTGTACCACACTTTTTTGATCCACTCATTTACTTACAGGCACTTAGGTTGCTTCCAACACTTGACTATTGTAAATTGTGCTGTTATGAACATTGGTGTGCTTAGGTTCTTATGAATTGGTGTTTCAGGATTCTTAGGGTATAATCCCAGCAGTAGAATGTATGGGTTTAAAGGAAGTTCCATTTTTATTTTTTTTGAGGAAATTTCATACTGTTTTCCACAGTGTGCTTTCCCACTAACAGCACAGGGTTCCCTTTTCCCCATATCTTTGTCAGCACTTGTTTGTTTATTTGTTAATGATGGCCATTCTGACCTGTGTGAGGTGGGATCTCATTGTGGTTTTAATTTGCATCTCTCTGATGAATAATGATATTGAGCATTCTGTCATGTCTTGGGGTCATCTCTATGTACTCCTTGGAGAAGTGTCTGTTCAGGTCTTTTGCACATTTTTTAATTGGGTTGTTTGATTTCATGGTGTTGAATCATGTGTGTACTTTATATATTTTGGAGGTCAAACCCTTGTCTGAGGTATCACTGGCAAATATGTTTCCCCATATAGTTTGTTTCCTTTTCATTTTGATGATATTTTCTTTACCTGTGAAGAAGCTTTTTCATTTTATATAGTGCCATTTGTTTATTCTTTCCTTTACATCCCTTGCTCTAGGAGATATATCAGCAAAACTATTGTTGTGTGGGATATCTGAAAATTTCTTGCCTATGTACTCTTCTAAGACTTTTATGGTGTCACAACTTATACTTAAATTTTTTACCCATCTTGAGTTTATTCTGGTATATGATGTAAGGTGGTGGTCTAGTTTCATTTTTTCCCCATGTATCTGTCCAGGTCCCCCAACACCATTTACTGAAGAAGCTATTTTTACCCCATTATATGTTCCTGCCACCTTTGTCAAATATTAAATGACCATAAAAACGGGTTTATTTCTGGGCACTGTATTCTGTTCCATTGATCTATATGTGTCTATTCTTATGCCAATCTCAAACTGTTTGATTACAGTGGCCTTGTTTAGATACCAGGTTTTGTGATCCCTCCTATTTTGTCTTCTTTTCCCAAAATTGCTTGTGGTTATTCAGGGTACTTTATGGTTCCATATAAATTTTTTAAGTATTCTAAATAATTGAAATATGTCATTGGTATTTTCACAGGTATTGTGTTTAATCAATAGATTGTTTTGGGTAGTATAAACATTTTAATTATGTTAATTCTTCCAGTCCATGAACACGGTATATGCTTCCATTTATTTGTGCCTTCCTTATTTTTTTTTCTGTGTTCTGAGTACAGGTTTTTCTCCTCCTTGGTTAAGTTTATTCCCAGGTACATTATTTCTCATGTTGCCATAGTAAATGAGATTTTTTTTTCCTGGTTTCAGTTTCTGATATTTCATTCTTGGTAACAAAAAATGTCTTTGACTTCTTTATGTAATCATTTTTTATCATTTTTTATTGTTTTGAATACATTTCTCTCCATTTTCCCACCACCACTTTTCCCTGCCCCACCCACCCCCACCACACACCCTTTGTCCTTCCCCCCTTTGGTTTTCCCATGGCCCCTTTATGAATGTTCCTTGATAACCATTTCCCTTCTTTCCCCCATTGTTTTCCTACACCTTCCCCTCTGGTTACTGTCAGTTTGTTCTTTATTTCAATATCTGTGGTTATATTTAGCTTGCTTGTTTGTTTCATTGATTAGGTTCCACTTATAGGTGAGATCATGTGGTATTTATTTATCACTGCCTGGCTTGCTTCACTTAGCATAATTCTCTCCATTTCCATCCAGGCTGTGGCAAACGGTAGGAGCTCCTTCTTTCTGCTGTGTAGTATTCCATCAGGTAAATGTACCAGTCTTTTGATCCATTAATTTACTTATTGGCACCTAGGCTTCTTCCAGCACTTGACTATTGTAAATTGTGCTGCTATCAACATTGAACTGTGTAGGTTGTTTTGAATTGGCATTTCAGGGTTCTTAGGATACAATCCCAGAAGGAGAATTGCTGGGTCAAAAGGCAATTCCATTTTTAGTTTTCTGAGGAAATTCATTACTGTTTTCCACAATGGCTGCACCAATCTGCCTTCCCACCTACAGAGCACTAGGGTCCTCTTTTCTCCACAACCTCTTCACACTTGCTGTTTGTTGCTTTGTTTATGATGGCCATTCTGACTGGTGTGAAGTGGTATCTCACTGTGGTTTTAATTTGTATCTCTCTAATGGCTAGTGATGCTTTTCATACGTCTCTGGGCTATCTGTATGTCCTCCTTGGAGAAGTGTCTGTTCAGGCCCTTTGCCCATGTTTTAATTGGGTTGTTTTTCTTCCTGGAATGGTGTTGTGTGAGTTCTTTATATATTTTGGAGATTAAACCCTTGTCTGAGGTACCATTGGCAAATATGTTTTCCAATAGAGTTGGTCCCCTTTTCATTTTGCTAATGTTTTCTTTAGCCATATAGAAGCTTTTTATTTTGATGAAGTCCCTTTTGTTTATTCTTTCTTTTATGTCCCTTGCTCTAGGGGTCATATCAGTGAAAATATTGCTGTATGGGATATCTGAAAATTCCCTGCCTATGTCCTTCTCTAGGACTTTTTTGGTATCTTGACTCACATTTAAGTATTTATCTATCTTGAGTTTATTCTTTTCTATGGTGAAAGTTGGTGGTTGAGTTGCATTTTATTGCATTTGCTGTCCATATTTCCCAATACTATTTGGTGCAAGAGACTATTTTTACTCCACTTTATACTGCTGCCCCCTTTGTCTAATATTAATTGACCACAGAGACTTGGGTTTATTTCTGGGCTTTCTATTCTGTTCCATTGATTTATGTGTCTGTTCTAATGCCAGTAACAGACTGTTTTGATTACCATGGCCTTGTGATATAGTTTGAGATCAGGTACTGTGATCCTTGAACAAAGAAGATACTTTGTTCTTCTTTCTCAAAATCAGTGTGGCTATTTGGACTCATTTATAGTTCCATATAAATCTTTGAAATGTTTGTTATATATCTGTGAAATATCTCATTGGTACTTTAATAGGGATTGCATTGAAGCTATAAATTGCTTTGGGTAGTATGGATATTTTGATGATGTTAATTCTTCCAATCCATGAACATGGTACATGCTTCCATTTGTTTGTGTCTTCCTTAATTACTTTCTTCAGTGTTGTGTAGTTTTCTGAGTACAGGTCTTTTACCTCCTTGGTTAAGTTTATTCGTAGGTACTTTATTTTTCTTATTGCTATATCAAATGGGATTTTTTTTCCTGATTTCTGTTTCTGCTATTTCATTTTTGGTATCAGAAATTTTAGACTCCTTAATGTTCAATTGTATTCAATTTTGTGAAATTCACTTATTAGTTTGAGTAGGTTTTTGGTGGATCCTGTAGGGTTTTCTATGTATACTGTCATGTCATCTGCAAACAATGACAGTTTTACTTCCTCCTTTCCAACTTGGATGCCCTTTATTTATTTATTTTCTTATCTGATCATTCTGGCTAGAACTTCCAATACTATGCTGAATAAAATTGGTGAAAGCATACACCTTTGTCTTGTTCCTGATATTATGGGGAAAGCTTTTCGTTTTTACCTATAGAGTATAAAGTTGGCTGTAGGTTTCTCATATATGGTCTTTATTATATTGAGGAATGCTCCCTCTAGTCCCATTTTGCTGAGTGTTTTTATGATAAATGGTTTCTGTACTTTATCAAATGCTTTTTCAGTATTTATTGATATGATCAAGTGGTTTTTGTCTTGCAATTTGTTTATGTAGTGTATTACATTATTGATTCATGAATAATGTACAATCCTTGCATACCTAGGATGAATCCCACTTGATCATAGGGTATAATCTTTTTAATATATTGATGGATCTAGTTTGCTCATATTTTATTGAGAATTTTAACACCTATATTCATCTTTCTTTGCTGTATCTTTACATGGTTTTGGAATTAGGATAATACTGGCCTAATAAAGAGAGTTTGGGAGTCTTTCTTCCCCTTGAATTTTTAAAAAATAGTTTCAGAAGAATCAGAGTTACCTCCTCCCTCAATGTTTGGTAAAATTCACCTGTGAAGCCATCCAGTCCGGGGATTTTGTGTGCCAGGAGTTTCATTACTGCTTCAGTTTTCATAGCTGTTATTTGCTTATTCACTCTCTCTGCTTTCTTTTCACTCAGTTATAGGGGATTATGTGTTTCCAGAAATTTGTCCATTTCACACAAGTTTTCAAATTCCTTGGCATGTAATTGTGAGTAGTAATTTCTTACAACACTTTGTATTTCTGTGGTATCAGTTGTAATTTGTCACCTTTCATTTCTAATTTTATTTTATTTGTGTCTTCTCTTTTTCTTTTCTTGTTGAGTATGGTTAAAGACTTGTCAATTTTGTTTATCTTTCCAAGGAACCAACTCCCAGATGTACTGATCCTTTGAATTGCTCTTTTAGTCTCTGTGTCATTTAACCTGTTCTGATCCAGATTATTTCCTTCCATCAATTCACTCTGGGCTTTGTGTGTTATTGTTTATATAGTTCTTGTAGATGTTGGGTTAGGTTATTTATTTGAAATTTTTCTATTTTTTTTAAGGTGGGCATCTGTTGCTATGAACCTCCCTCTCAGGACTGCCTTCACTGTGTGCCATAGGTTTTGAGCTCTTGTTTGTTCATCTTCATTTGTTTCCAGAAACTTTAGATTTCTAATTTGATTTTATTTTTAAGGCATTCATTATGTAACAACATGTTATTCAGTATCCATGAATTTGAACGTCTTTCAGTACTTTCCTTGTGATTGGTTTCTAGTTTTAAGCTACTGTGATCCAAGAAAATACTTAATTTTATTTAAATTTTCTTGAATGTGTTGAGGCTTATTTTGTGTCTTTCATGTAGTCTATCTGAAAATGTTCCTTGTGCATTTGAAAAGAGTATATATTTTGTTTCCTCAGGTGAATAGTTCTGTATATATCAATTAAGTCAATAATATCTAGAGTTTCATTCAGCACCACAATACCTTGTTGTTCCTTTGTTTGAAATATCTATCCATTGTTGAAACAAATAATTTGCTTGGGGCAGTATGGATATTTTGATGATGTTAATACATCCAATCTATGAACACGGTATATGTTTTCATTTGTTTGTGTCTTCTTTGATTTCTTCAGTGTTAATGCAGTTTTCTGAGTAGAGGTCTCTTACCTCCTTGGTTATGTTTATTCCTATGTATTTTATTTTTCTTGTTGCTATATCAAATGGGATGTTTTCCCCGATCTATATTTCTGATGTTTCATCCTTGGTATACAAAATAATAATGCCTTTGATTTCTGGATATTGACTTTGTATCCTACTGTTTTGCCAAATTTGTTTATTAGGTCAAGGAGTTTTTTGGTGGAGTTTATAGGATTTTTTTAAAGATTTTAATTATTTATTCCCAGAGAGGGAAGGGAGGGAGAAAGAGAGGGAGAAAGAAACATCAATGTGTGGTTGCTGGGGGTCATGGCCTGCAACCCAGGCATGTACCCTGACTGGGAATCGAACCTGCGACACTTTGGTTTGCAGCCGGTGCTCAAGCTACTGAGCTACGCCAGCCAGAGGTATGATTTTTTTATGTACACTATCATGTCATCTGCAAACAGTGACAGTTTTGTTTCCTCCTTTCCAATTTGCATGCCTCTTATTTCTTTTTCTTGTCTGATCACTGTGGCTAAAACTTCCAATATCATATTGAATAGAAGTGGTGAAAGTGGACAGCCTTGTCTTGTTCCTGATCTTAGTGGAAACGATTTTAATTTTTGGCCATTGAGTATGATGTTGGCTGCAGGTCTCTCATATATGGCCTTTATTATGTTCCCTCTATGGGAACATAGAGGGATGCTCCCTCTATTCCCACATTACTGAGTTGTTGGGGTTTTTTTTATCATAAATGGGTGGTGTACCTCATCAAATGCTTTTTCTGCATCTATTGATATGATCATGTGATTTTTGTCTTTGCTTTTGTTTATGTTATATATCACATTTACTGATTTGCAAGTATTGTACCATCCTTGCATCCCTGGGATGAATCCCATTTGGTCATGGTGTATGATCTTGTTAATGTATTGTTGGATGCAGTTTGCCAATATTCTCTTGAGGATTTTAGTGTTATGTTTCCTCAGTGATATTGGCCTGAAGTTTTCTTTCTTTGTTGTGTCTTTATCTGCTTTTGGGATTAGGATGATGCTGGCTTCATAAAAAGAGTTTGGGGGTCTTCCATGTTCTTGGATTTTCTGGAATAGTCTGTGAAGGATAGGGCTTAGCTCTTCCTTTAATGCTTTGTAGAATTCTCCTGTGAAACCATCTGGTCCAGGGCTTTTGTGTGTCAGGAGTTTTTTGATTACTGCTTCAGTTTCATCACCTGTTATTGGTTTGTTCTGGCTTTCTGCTTCTTCTTCATGGAGTTTTGGGAGATTATATTTTTCTAGAAGTTTGTCCATTTTACTTAGGTTTTCAAATTTCTTGGCATACAGTTCTTCATATTAACTTTTTACAATCCTTTGTATTTCTCTGGTGTCAGTTGTAATCTCTCTTCTTTCACTTCTGTTTGTGTTTATTTGGGTCTTCTCTCTTTTTTTCTTGATTAGCCTGCTTAAAGGCTAGTCAATTTTGTTTATCTTTTGAAAGAACCAGCTCCTGGATTCACTGATCGTTTGAATTGCACTTTTAGGTACTATATCATTTAATTCTGCTCTGATCTTGGTTATTTCCTTCCTTCTACTTGCTCTGGGCTGTCTTTCTTGTTGTTCCTCGAGTTCTTGTAGGCATAGAATATGGTTGTTTGTTTCAAATGCTTCTATCTTTTTTTAGTAGGCCTGTATAACTATGACCTTCCCTCTCAGGACTGCCTTCGCTTTGTCCCATAGGTTCTGTGTTGTTGTCAGTTCATTTTCATTTGTTTCCAGAAACTTTTTGATTTCCTCTTTGGTCTCATTCTTGACCCATTCATGGTTCAATAACATGCTATTCAATCTGTATGATTTTGACTGTTTTGGGTTTTCTTCCTTGGGGTTGGATTCTAGTTTCAGTCCCTTGTGTTCTGAGAAAATTCTTGATATGATTTCATTTTTTTTGAATTTGTTGAGGCTTGTTTTGCATCCTATCATGTAGTCTATCTTTGAAACTGTTCCATGTGCATTTGAAAAGATTGCCAATTTTGCTTCTTTTGTATGAAAGGCTCTCTCTATATATCAGTTAAGTCCATTTCATCTAGGGCAATGCTCAATGTCACAATATTGATATTTTGTTTGGAAGATCTATCCATTTTTGATAGTGGGATGTTGAAATCCCCTACTATAATTGTATTGCTGTCAATACCTGTCTTTAAGCCCTCTAAGATTTTCTTCATGTACTTGGGTGCTCCTATGTTGGGGACGTGTATATTTACAGTGTTGATGTCTTCTTTCATGAATATTATGATGTGACTTTCTGGGTCTCTCTTTATGGACATTTTTTATTGAAGTCTATTTTGCCTGATATGAGTATTACTGCCCCTGCTTTTCTTTTACTGTCCATTTGTTTGGAAAATTTGTTTCCAGCTCATCACTTTCAGTCTCTGTAGGTCTTTTGTCCTGAGGTGGGTCTCTTGTATGCAGCATATGCGTGGGTCATGCTTTCTTATCCATTCAGCTATTCTATGTCTTCTTATTGGAGCATTTAATCCATTTACATTCAAGGTTATTATTTATAGGTACTTATTCATTGCCATTTTCATAGCTATGTTCCTCTCTCTGCCTCTCTTTCCCCTCCTTTCCTTAAAGCAGTCCCTTTAGCATGTCTTGCAGAGCTGGTTTGATGGAGGTGTATTCTTTTAGACTTCTTTTGTCTGGGAAGCTCCTTATTTGGCCTTCTATCTTGATTGAAAGCCTTGCTGGGTAAAGTAGCCTTGGGTGCAGGCCTCTGGTTCTCATTTCTTGGAATATTTCTTGCCATTCTCTTCTGGCTTGGAGCATTTCCATTGACAAGTCAGCTGCTAGCCTCATTGGGGCTCCCTTGTATGTCACTGCCTTTAAGATTCTCTCTTTGTCTTGGAGTGTTGCCATTTTAATTATGATGTGTCTTGAGGTGGGCCCCTTTGAGTTCCTCTTGTTTTGGACTGTCTGTGTTTCCTGGATTTGTGTGACCCTTTCTCTCATCAAATTAGGGATGTTTTCCATCATTGCTTTTTCAAACAGGTTTTCTATCCCTTGCTCCTCTTCTCCTTCTGGTATCCCTATTGTACTGATATTATTACATTTCATATTGTTCTGCATTTCCCTTACATCCTCTTCATTCTTTCTGAGCCCTTTTTCCTTTTCTTGCTCTTTCTGGGTTCTTTTCTACCCTGTCATCCAGCTCGCTGATGTGATCTTCTGCTTCATCTATCCTCCTTTTGATTCCTTATACCTTGTTCTTCAGTTCAGAAATTGTATTCTTCATTTCCTCTTGGCCCTTGTCAATAGTTTCTATTTCATTTTCATGTTGTTTTAGATTTCATTGAGTTTATTGTAGTTTCCCTGTAGTTTTTGGTAATTCTCCGTGAGCTCCTTGAGCTTCCTGGTAACCATTGCTTTGAACTCAATATCTGATAGTTGAGTTTCCTCTATTTTATTTAGCATTCTTTTTGAGACCTCCTCCTTACCTTTCATTTGGGAATTGTTTCTTCATTTTCTCATTGTTTTTGAGATACTTCTTGTTAGCCTATGCTTCTTAAATTGATCTGTTCTGGCTTCCTAGCTTTATGGTGTGAATTTCTGTGGTAGAATACCTGTGGGATTTAGTGGTGCAGTTCTCTTTAGGTATCCTGGTGTTCATAGCTCCCACCTACTCTTTTTTTGTGTGATCAGTTGGAGGGGTAAGGCAAAATGGTTTAAGACAGCAAGAGAGTATTCTATGATATTTACAGTAGCAGGTAGTAGAAAAGAGATAGGAGATCCTTTGGCTATGTATAGTGTTTAACTGTGACATTCCACCAGCTTGCTACTTTTTACAAAGGATGGAAAGAAGATAAGACTCTTGTTGGTTGAGGGAAGGATAATGAGTTGGATCTAGAAAGCAGTGAGGTTGTGGGAGTTAAGATTCTGAGGTAAGGTGAGAGGAAAGGATAGTAAATAGGTCTAGAGTGTGAAAGAATAGAGTCAACCACTACAGTAATAGATTTGAGTAAACCATGGAATAGGTTAAGATTGGGGGGCAGGGGTGTTGTGTAGTATTTATAGTTGTGTGGAATAAATACAGTAATATTAGAACCACAATCATATGACAGAATCTATATGATCTAGATAACAAGAATCGGGAGTATAGCACCTTGAGTAGTGTGCTAATGGAACACAAATGAAGTGAAGGACAGTAAATTAGCAATACACTATGAATGATGTAACAGGGGAAACCTGTCAAATGATACAATATAACAGCCAAGCAAGAAAGAGCATACAGAAAGAGGAGGAATACAAAAATACTATTAAAATAAAAGAGGTAAGAATAATGAGAAAATAATACAAATATGCAATCATTTGCAGGTTCTCTGTAATAGCAAACTGAAATTTGTCTCACTGTCTCAGCTGTTGGGGTGCTCAGTCTTTGCGTCCCACTCTGGTCTCTTCACAGTTCTGTCCTTTTTGTGTGTGTGTCACTTGTGGGTATTTAAAAATAAAAATGAAAAATGAAAAAATAGATATAAAAGAAAAAAGCAGAAGAAGGAAGGAAGCAGAGATAATTGGAAAGATAGGAAGTAGGAATAAAGCTAGGGAGAAGGAAAGAGAAACAAAAGAAATTGAGAGGTATAAAAATAATAAAAATTAAAAAATAAAAAATTACTTAAAAAAACAAAATTAGACAAACAAACAAGCAAACAAAAAACCTCTTATTGGTTTTAAACTGGCCAAATGGGTTTTTTTGTTGTTGCTGGCTGCAGCAAGCTGAGGGACAATTTGTTTCGTTTTTCTCCCTTCCTGTTTAGCACTTAGCCAGCCTTGCCAGTACTTTCCCAAGGGCTAGCTGTGCACTCTCCCTAGAGCCAGTCTGGTGCCTCTTCACAGGGCCCTGAGTGTGGAATCTGGACCCTAGTGTGCACGCTTTTCCCGGGTTTATGGTTGTGGGCTCAGGGCTCCTGTGGTGTGTGCACTCTCTTCGGGTTTAGGGGTGTGGGCTCCAGGTCTTCCACAAAGCACACTCTTCCCTAGTTGTGGGGGTGGGCACGCAGCCAAGCTGCCCTTGGTTGCATGAGCTTGGACGCACACACTTCCCAGGGCTGTGTGGGTGCTCACAGCCCCTGTGTGTTTGCCACTCTGTCCTCACTTGCATCTCTGCCCCTTCAAGCGCCAGCCTCCTGGTGCTGCTCAATACTTGTTTGGCTGGGGAGGGAGTGGTGATCCAGCTCTCTTCCAAGAGCCCTTTGGGAGAACCCGGCAAGTGCCGGGGCTGGGCCTGCAGCCTCCCTGGTCACTGGGCTGATCCCTGGCACTTATTGTCTGAAGCACTCTCCTTACCATCCGGTTTTCAACGTGCACTGCAATTTTTGATCTCCTATTTTCATATATGCTGTGGTACTGTTGGCTGTTTGCTCTGTCCTCTGTAGACTGGCTAGGTTTTTCTCCCATGTGTAGGAGAAGTGGAATCTGCTCTCTCCTACCTGCCACCATCTTCCCCGCTCCTTGCCTTTGTTATTCCTCTTCCTTCCTTCTTTTCTAAATTTTAATTTTTAAAACTCTTCTTCCTTTCTTTCCTTCTACCTTTTTATGCCTTTTCCCTTCCTTCCTTCCTTCCTTCCTTCCTTCCTTCCTTCCTTCCTTCCTTCCTTTCCTTCTTTTATTTCTTCTTCCTTACTTTTCTAAACCCCTTCTTCCTTTCTTCCATTTGCTCTCTCTCACTGTTTTTTATTTATTCTTTCTTCCCCCCTCCTCCCATTTTTTATTCCTTTTTCCTTCTTTCCTTCCCCTTTTTCCCTCTTATCCCACAGGTGAGACAATAAAACCTGGAGCTGTGAGAAGACCAGAGTTAGAAACAAACAGGGGTCATGCTAATAACAGAGACAGTAAGTCAAATGTCACTTTACTACTCTAGACAATTTGCAAGGTGGGAGAAATGAACACCAGCACACCTGCTGCAAGAGGAAACCCACCAAAAAAGGAACCACCAATAGATAACAATGGAAGAAGGTGAAGCAGGGAGTGGAGGCCACACTAATCTCAATCCAGGACCTATCTGGAAACACAATTAAATGGTAGAGAAATTACCCACAACAAACAACTGAACAAGAGCAAGAGAGAAGCCTCAAAACTTGTACACACAGAAGGATCAGGTTAAACACAACCTGTTCACACCTGCAAAACAGAAAAAAGATGTGGTAGATGGAGTGACATTCAGTTAACCAGCTGGAGGGAAGGACCCAACAAAGAAAGACCCAACAGCAATCAAAACCCAAAGACATTCAGAGAGCCAACATAAATGACAGTCCAAGATCAGAGAGCTGAGGAGATCAAGGAGACTGCACTACTGAATATCACAGGTCTTCTATCATAGAAGTTCACACCAGAAACAAAGGGAGTCACAACACTCCAATTTAAAAAGCAGAAACTTAGAAGAAAAGTCACACAAACAATGGGAAGACAAAGAAACAATCTCCAAACAGAAGAAAAGGAGAAAGCCTTAGAAATAAGGTTAAATGACATAGAAGCAAGTCAACCATCAGATACTGAGTTCAAAGCAATGGTTACCAGGAAGCTCAAGGAGCTCACGGAGAATTACCAAAAACTACAGGGAAACTACAATAAACTCAATGAAATCTAAAACAACATGAAAATGAAATAGAAACTATTGACAAGGGCCAAGAGGAAATGAAGAATACAATTTCTGAACTGAAGAACAAGGTATAAGGAATCAAAAGGAGGATAGATGAAGCAGAAGATCACATCAGCGAGCTGGATGACAGGGTAGAAAAGAACCCAGAAAGAGCAAGAAAAGGAAAAAGGGCTCAGAAAGAATGAAGAGGATGTAAGGGAAATGCAGAACAATATGAAATGTAATAATATCAGTACAATAGGGATACCAGAAGGAGAAGAGGAGCAAGGGATAGAAAACCTGTTTGAAAAAGCAATGATGGAAAACATCCCTAATTTGATGAGAGAAAGGGTCACACAAATCCAGGAAACACAGACAGTCCAAAACAAGAGGAACTCAAAGAGGCCCACCTCAAGACACATCATAATTAAAATGGCAACACTCCAAGACAAAGAGAGAATCTTAAAGGCAGTGACATACAAGGGAGCCCCAATGAGGCTAGCAGCTGACTTGTCAATGGAAATGCTCCAAGCCAGAAGAGAATGGCAAGAAATATTCCAAGAAATGAGAACCAGAGGCCTGCACCCAAGGCTACTTTACCCAGCAAGGCTTTCAATCAAGATAGAAGGCCAAATAAGGAGCTTCCCAGACAAAAGAAGTCTAAAAGAATACACCTCCATCAAACCAGCTCTGCAAGACATGCTAAAGGGACTGCTTTAAGGAAAGGAGGGGAAAGAGAGGCAGAGAGAGGAACTGTATGCCAAGAAATTTGAAAACCTAAGTAAAATGGACAAACTTCTAGAAAAATATAATCTCCCAAAACTCCATGAAGAAGAAGCAGAAAGCCAGAACAAACCAATAACAGGTGATGAAACTGAAGCAGTAATCAAAAAACTCCTGACACACAAAAGCCCTGGACCAGATGGTTTCACAGGAGAATTCTACAAAGCATTAAAGGAAGAGCTAAGCCCTATCCTTCACAGACTATTCCAGAAAATCCAAGAACATGGAAGACCCCCAAACTCTTTTTATGAAGCCAGCATCATCCTAATCCCAAAAGCAGATAAAGACACAACAAAGAAAGAAAACTTCAGGCCAATATCACTGAGGAACATAACACTAAAATCCTCAAGAGAATATTGGCAAACTGCATCCAACAATACATTAACAAGATCATACACCATGACCAAATGGGATTCATCCCAGGGATGCAAGGATGGTACAATACTTGCAAATCAGTAAATGTGATATATAACATAAACAAAAGCAAAGACAAAAATCACATGATCATATCAATAGATGCAGAAAAAGCATTTGATGAGGTACACCACCCATTTATGATAAAAAAAACCCCAACAACTCAGTAATGTGGGAATAGAGGGAGCATCCCTCTATGTTCCCATAGAGGGAACATAATAAAGGCCATATATGAGAGACCTGCAGCCAACATCATACTCAATGGCCAAAAATTAAAATCGTTTCCACTAAGATCAGGAACAAGACAAGGCTGTCCACTTTCACCACTTCTATTCAATATGATATTGGAAGTTTTAGCCACAGTGATCAGACAAGAAAAAGAAATAAGAGGCATGCAAATTGGAAAGGAGGAAACAAAACTATCATTGTTTGCAGATGATATGATAGTGTATATAGAAAATCCTATAGACTCTGACAAAAAGAAACTGCTTGAGCTAATAAGTAAATTTTTGCAAAACAGCAGGATACAAAATCAATATACTGAAATAAAAGGTATTTTTGTACACCAACAATGAAACAGAAGAAGCACAAATCAAGAAAAATATACTATTCAATATGGCAAAGAAAAAAACAAACCCAAATACCTATGATACACTTGCCAAAGATGGAAAAGAACTGTTACAGAAAACTACATAACACTGAAGAACGAAAGCAGAAAGACACAAACAAATGAAACATATACCGTGTTCATGGATCAGAAGAATTAACATCATCAAAATCGCCATACTGCCCAATGAGATTTATAGATTCAATGCAATATCTATTAAAATACCAATCGCATTTTTACAGATATAGAACAAACACTTCCAAAATTTATATGGAACCATTAATGGCCCTGGATAGCTGCAGCAATTTTGAGAAAGAAGAGTAAAATAGGAGGGATCACATTACCTGATATCAAACTCTATTCCCAGGCCACTCTAATCAAAACAGTCTGGTACTAGCATGAGAACAGGCACATGGAGTAATGGAACAGAACAGAGAGCCCAGAAATAAGCCCAAGTCTCTATGGTCAATTAATATTTGACATAGGGGGCAGCAACATAAAATGGAGTAAAAATAGCCTCTTGAACAAATGGTGTTGGGAGATCTGGACAGCTACGTGCAAAAAAAAAAAAAAAAAAAAAAAAAAAGGAAACTCGAGCATCAGCTTACACCATACACAAGAATAAATGCAAGGTGGATAATACATTTAAATATAAACCATGACACCGTTAAAGTCCTAGAGGCGAACATAGGCAGGAAAATCTTAGATATTTCATGCAACAACATTTTTACTGATATGTCCCCTGGAGGAAAGGACATAAATAAAAGATTAAACAAATGGGACCTCATCAAAATAAAAAGCTTCTGCATGGCTAAAAAACAAACAAACAAAACAGTATTAAAATAAAAGGAGAACCAACTCTATGGGAAAACATATTTGCCAATGATACCTCAGACAAGGGTTTAATCTCCAAAATATATAAAGAACTTACACGACTCCAGTCTAAGAAGACAAGAAACCCAATTAAAAATGGGCAAATGACTTGAACAGACACTTCTCTAAGGAATACACGCAGAGGATCCAGAGACACATGAAAAGATGCTCAATATGGATAGCTATCAGAGAGATGCAAATTAAAACCACAATGAGATACCACTTCACACCAGTCAGAATGGCCATCATAAACAAAGCAACAAACAACAAGTGTTGGAGAGGTTTTAGAGAAAAGGGAACCCTAGTGCAGTGTTGGTTTGATTGCAGACTGGTACAACCACTATGGAAAACAGTGTGGAATATTCTAAGAAAACTAAAAATGAATCTGCCTTTTGACCCAACAATTTTAGTGCTGGGATTATATCCTAAGAACCCCGAGACACCAATCCAAAAGAACCTGTGTACCCCAATGTTCATAGCAGCACAATTTACAATAGCCAAGTGTTGGAAGCAACCTAGGTGCCCATCAGTAAATGAATGGATCAAAAAACTATGGTAAATTTACACAATGGAATTCTATGCATCAGAAAAAAAGAAGCTCCTACCCTTTGCAGCAGCATAGATGGAACTGGAAAGCATTATGCTAAGTGTAATAAGCCAGGCAGTGAGAGACAAATACCACATCAGCTCACCTTTAACAGGAACCTAAATAACAAAACAAGCAAACAAGCAAAATATCACCTTAGACACTGAAAGAGAGAACAGTCTGACAGTGACCAGGGGGGAGAAGGAAGGGAATTTCACTGGAATTTCAGGGGGAAGGGGAAGGGTTTACAGGAACAAATCTAACGGACACATAGACGAAAACTAGGGGGCGTGGAAATGGGAAGGAGGTGGGGAGGGACGAGTGGATGGGCTGGGTGGGAGTAAAGGACAAAAAACTGTATTGAACAATAATTAAAATAAAATATTAAAAAAGGCAAGAAAGAAAGGAAGGAAGAAGGAATAAAAAAGAAAGAAGGACTGAAAGGAAGAAGGAATAAAAAAAAAAAAAAAAAAGCCTTCTGCTGGCTTTAAACGGGCCAAGCCAGTTCTGCTAGTCTTCCAGGCTGTGTCAGGCTGAGGAGGGATTGCTTTCACTTTTTTCCCTTCCTGATTTACACTTTCTGCTGTTGTCCAGGCTCAAGCCCATTTCCTCAGTGCCTTTCTACACCCTGCCTTGGCCTTTAGTCCACCAGTTGCACTGTCCTTGAGGCAGACCAATCAGGGGCAAGTCACACACCACCTTCTTGCTCTTTTTTGTCCTAACTGCTAGGGACTCTGCTAGGGATCAGTGCCCCTTCAGGGTAGTTCAGTCCCCACTGAGTCAAGTCTTTCCAGGAACTGCTGTCTTCCTGAGTGCTGCAACTCCGCTCTGCAGGGTGTTTCTGCCTTCCTCCTAGAGAGCCAGTCAGCCCTATAGAGCTCTGGGTGCAGGGGCTAGGTTGGATATGCTCCATCCCTGGTGCTTCGGGCATCTGTGCAGGTGAGCCACC
This sequence comes from Phyllostomus discolor, assembly GCF_004126475.2. Lineage (NCBI taxonomy): Eukaryota > Metazoa > Chordata > Mammalia > Chiroptera > Phyllostomidae > Phyllostomus > Phyllostomus discolor. The sequence continues at coordinate 59,229,738 of NC_040911.2, read as the reverse complement.
ACCAGGCTGTGGATTGGGTGCACACCTACCCTGGTGCTTTGGGTGTGGGTGCCTGTGGCAGCTAGTCCACTGATCGGGTACAAACCATCCAGGGACTGCTGGGGTAGGGGCGTAGGAGGTAGGTGGCTGCTGCAGAGAATTCTCCAAACAGCCAAGGAGTGCCTCTTTTTCCTATTTCTTTTTGAAAAAAATTTTCTATTCAAGCCCACTGGTCCAAACAAGCACATGGCCTTTCACACAGTCCAGCCTGGCTCTCTCCTAAGAATCTTGCAGCAGACCCAGCAGGTGCTGGGCCTGGGGCTGCAGCTGCCCTGGTCCCAGTGCTGGTCCCAAGGACCTTATTGTCCTTAAGCACTCTCCTTATCACCTGATTTTTCAATGTACTCTCCAATTTTTGGTCTCCAATCTTCATATATGCTGGAATACCATTCATTGGCTGTTCACTCTGTTCCTCAGAAGATCGGTGTTTCACCCATGCACAGGGGGAAATGGACTCTGTTCCCACCTATCTCACCAGCATCTTCTCTCCAGTTATATCTTCTTGATGGGATTTTCTCGTAAGTATTATGAAGTATCCTTCTTTTTCTCTTTTTATGTCCTTTGTTTCAAAATCTACTTAATCTGATATATATATTACTACCCTGGCTTTTTTTTTTTTCATGCTTATTTGTTTGGAATGTTTTTTCCCATCCCTTTTCTTTTAGTCTGTGTATATCTTTGTTCTGAGGTGGGTCTCTCATAAACAGCATATATGCAGGTCATGTTTTCTCATCCAATCAGCTATTCTATGTCTTTTGATTGGAGCATTTAATTGATTTACATTTAAGGTTATTATTGGTAGGTAGTTATTCATAGACATTTTTCCCTTAGTACCTGTATTTCTCTCTCTCTTTTCTTCATCTTCTTAAAGCAGTCAATTTAGCATCTCCTGCAATTCTTGTTTGGTGGAGATAGATTCTTTTAGCCTTCTTTTGTCTGGGAAACTCCTTATTTCACCTTCCATTTTAAATGAGATCCTTGTTGGGCAGAGTTGTCTTGGTTGCAGGCCTTTGCTTTTCATTATTTGGACTATTTTTTGCTATTCCCTTCCAGCTTATAATGTTTTTGTTGTGAAATCAGCTGACATCCTTATTGGACCTCCCTTGTACATTACTAGCTGTTTCTCCATTGCTACCTTTAAAATGCTCTCTTGTCTTTGAATTTGGCATTTTAATTTTGAAGTGTCTTGAGGTGGCCTCTTTGGATTCATCTTAATTGGAATCCTCTGTGCCCCCTGGTCATTTATGACTTTTTCTCTCATCAAGTTAAGAAAGCTTTCTTTCATTACTTTTTCAACCAGGTTTACTATGCCTTGTTCTTCTTCTTCTTCTGGTATTTTATGATACATATATTATTATTATGTTTCATGTTGTTCCGCAGCTCTCTTAACCCCTCATTGTTCTTTTTGAGTCTATTTCCTTTTTGTTGCTCTGTCTTACAATATTATTCTACCTTGTCCTCCAGCTTGCTGATTAAATTCTCTTCTTCATCTAAGCTACTTTTTATTCCTTCTACTACTGTGTATTTTATTTTTTTATTTCCTCCTTTTTTATTGATAGTTTCTATGTCCTTTTTCATGTTGATGTAGTTCATGGTAAATTCCTTGCAGCTTCCCAGGAGTTCTTTGTATTTCTCACTGAGCTCCTTGAGCATCCTTATAACCATTATTTTGAACTCAATGTCTAACAGTTTGCTTGCCTCAATTTTATTTAGTAGTCACTCTGGGGGTTCCTCCTTTCCTTTCAATTGGGTGTTGTTTCTTTGTCTTCCCATTCTAGGTGCCTCTTCTTGTTTACTTTTGCATATTATATTGATCTTCTTTTACTCCCTGTCTTTGTGGTATGACCTTCTGTGTTCAGAGACCTTTGGGACTCAGTGATACAGTCTCTTTTATCTCCTAAGCTTGGTACTTTGGATTCCCTTTATGCCATTTATGTGGATCTCTGTTTGTAATTGGGTTTTGGTTTTGTTGGGTATTCTTTCGTGAGTCTTTTTTTCTGGTTAGCTGACTGGGAGTCACTCCACCCACCAAGTTTGGTATACTGCTGCACAGCTGCTGCCAGAACAAAACCAAACAGACAAAGAAACACACCCACACCTGCAAAAATAACCCCCACCCACAATCATACTATCAACAGCAAGTGAGAAAATATTAATACAGATATAAAGAGATTAAGACTACTATAAGAATGGAAAAATGAATATGAGATGAGTAACTGAAAGAAAAGTGATTTTGTAAGAATAGAGGGAGGAGAAATAATAAGAGTTGGGAATTGAGACAAGGCAAAGAAAGAAAAAAATAAGATTTTTTCTTTTTTTAAATATATTTTATTGATTATGCTATTACAATTGTTCCATTACCCTCCCCTTTACTCCCCTCTGCCCTGCACAACCCCACCCACACATTCCATCCCCCCTTTAGTTCATGTTCATGGATCATACATATAAGTTCTTTGGCTTCTACTTTTCCTATACTATACTTAACCTCCCTCTGTCTATTTTGTACCTACCATTTATGCTACTTATTCTCTGTACCTTTTCCCCCTCTCTCCCCCTCCTACTCCCCTGTTGATAACCCTCCATGTGATCTCCATTTCTGTGGTTCTGTTTCTGTTCTAGTTGTTTGCTTAGTTTGCTTTTATTTTTGTTTTAGGTGTACTTGTTAATAACTGTGAGTTTACTGTCATTTTATTGTTCACATTTTTATCTTCTTTTTCTTAGATAAATCCCTTTAACATTTCATATAATAATGGCTTGGTGATAATGAACTGCTTTAACTTGACCTTACCTGAGAAGCACTTTATCTGCCCTTCCATTCTAAATTGAAACTTTGCTGGATAGAGTAATCTTGGATGTAGGTCCTTGCCTTTCATGATTTGGAATATTTCTTTCCAGCCCCTTCTTTCCTGTAAAGCCTATTTTTGAGAAATCAGCTGACAGTCTTGTGGGAACTCCTTTGTAGGCAATTGTCGCCTTTTCTCTTGCTGCTTCTAAGATTCTCTCCATATTTTTAATCTTAGATAATGTAATTATGATGTGCTTTGGTGTGTGCTTCCTTGGGTCCAACTTCTTTGAGACTCTCTGAGTTTCCTGGACTTCCTGGAAGTGTATTTCCTTTGCCAGATTGGGGAAGTTTTCCTTCATTATTTGTTCAAATAATATTTCCGCTTGTTGCTCTTCTTCTTCTCCTTCTGGTGCCCCTATAATCTGGATGTTGAAACATTTAAAGATGTGCCAGAGGTTCCTGAGCCTCTCCTCATTTTTCTGAATTCTTGTTTCTTCATTCTGTTCTGGTTGAATGTTTCTTTTTTCCTTCTGGTACACACTGTTGATTTGAGTTCCAGTTTCTTTCCCATCACTATTGGCTTGCTGTACATTTTCCTTTATTTCACTTAGCATATCCTTCATTTTTTCATCTAATTTGCTACCAAATTCAACCAATTCTGTGAGCATCCTGATTACCAGTGTTTTGAACTGTGCATCTGATAGGTTAGCTATCTCTTTGTTGCTTAGTTGTATTTTTTTTTTTTTTGGAGCTTTGATCTACTCTTTCATTTGGGCCATTTTTTTTCTCAGCACACCTGCTACGTAGTTTGGGGCAGAGCCTTTGGTGTTCACCAGGGCGGAGCAACCCACAAAAGAAAATAAGATTTATATCATAAATAAAACAGGGAGGAGGGAAGGTGCAATGGAGTAAGAGATGAGAAGCATATAGTATTAGGATTATACCAAAATTTTATTAAAAGTATGTATATATAAAAGAAAGAAAAAACAGAAACCAAAACAACAAAGTGTGTGTGTGTGTGTGTGTGTGTGTGTAAAATAAGGACCCTGCTGGAGAAAAAGATCCATCACATCAATATCAACAACAAATTAGATAAGTTTAATACAGTGTGATGGGAATAAGAGAGAGAAAAAAGAGAAGCTATAGAGATGTCTAGAGGAAAGAGAAGTTATTCTGAGAGGATAGAGGAAGAAGGAATACTAAGAGTGAGGAATGAAGACCAGGCTAAGACCAGGAAAAAATAAAATGTAAAATGAATAAAAAGAAAGGGTCTTAGTTGGTGTGGCTCAGTGGATTGAGAGCTGGACTGCGAACCAAAGGATCACTGGTTAGATTCCCAGTCAGGGCACATATCTGGGTTGTGAGCCAGGTCCCTAGTAATGAGTGTGCGAGGGGCAACCACACATTGATGATTCTCTCCCTCTCTTATTCTCTCCCTGTCCCCCCTCTAAAAATAAATAAATTAAATCTTTAAAAAAAGGAAGGGGTAGGAGGAAGGCAAAATGGAGTAGGAGAGATGAATGCTGAAATTTAACATTTGGAATACAAAATAGTGACTATGAAAATAAAATGAGAAAAATTCCACCACAACCACCTTATCCACAGACAGTGAACAAAGACTGATTAAGGTAGAAAGAGAATAAGGTTATTTTAAGAATGATAAAAAAAATGTGAAATGATAATGACATCCAAAAATATTTTGAGAGGCTGGATTAATGAGAAACAGTAAGAGTGTGGAATAGAAGCAAGTCATAGCAAGAAAGACGATAGAATTTAAAACAAAAATAAGAGGAGGGAGGAAGAAGGTAAAATGGAGTAAGAGAAGGACAGAGCAAAATATGACATTTGAAATTAACTATAATATAAAACCAGATAACATATTAGGCCCAAACTTGAAGGACAAGAAATTAATGTTAAAAATCTACACAGGAGAGAAAATAATGCCAGCCACAAAGAAGACTGAGGGGACCAGAGCCCAAGGAACTGTGTAGCTCATATTGTCTAGTGAAGTGGGTTTCATAGCTTTTTCTTCTTTCCCCTCTGGAAATGTACCCAGGAGGAGACTCCTGTGCCTGACCTCAGTGATCTGCAGAACCTGTAACCCACAGGTGGAGGTTGAGCTCACCTATCTGTGAGGGGATCTGGCTAGGTGCAGCAAATCTCAGGTATTCAGCTCCTGCATGAGGCTGTCACTCTCTTACAAGAGGTTTGGGCTCAAAATCTCCACTCTGAACAGCCCCTGCTCATGAGCCATGATGCACAGGTCCTAAAGTTCCTTCACTGTGACTCTATCCCTCTGAGTTGTTGGTTAGCAGAGCCACTGGGCCCACTTGCACACACAGGCAAACCACAGGTCCCTGCTGACTCTCTGGCCTCATCTCAGCTCCCCTCTTAAAAGAGTTTCTGTGCGTCCCCCATGCTGCAGTCCCAGTGTCTGGGGGCCCTGTTCTATATGTAGTACCCCTCCCCCAAAATTTCAGTTTGTCATGGTCAGGGCTGGCAACTGCCTTTCAGAGCCTTTGATAGTTTTAAATAGTTTCTCTCTGGATCTTTCCCTGAGGCATTGGGAAAAGTCCTGCAACTATACTATAACACAGTGCAGTTGTGGAGTGCTGACCCTGTTCCCTCCAAAGATCTTCCTCAGGTGTGCCAGCTCCCACTATGCTGGCTCTGGAGCCCACACCTCTCAGACCTCCTCTTTCTGCCCCAGTAGCTTTTAGCTTCTGAGCCAATCCACAGCCACCACAACTCTGTGTAGCCAAAAGTGCTGGGCTGGCAGTTATGGTGGCTCACCTTGGAAAGTTCAGTACACCAGCTCCTAGGTTCCCTGCATGTGGGCAGGCTCTTGCCCACTGCAGGGCACTCCTCATGTTCTTATCCATGTAGGGGGTCACTCACAGACACTCCCACTCACTCTCTGCTGGACTGTTGAGTTGACTGCTCTGTGTTTTCGCTGTAAAACTGGTACAGGTCTGGGAGCAAGTGGATGGAGCTACCAGTTACTCCGTTGCCATCTTGCATCCCCCTCTGATCTAAAAATTTATATGGAACCACAAAAGACCCTGAAGAGCCACAGCAATCTTGAGAAAGAAGAATAAATTTGGAGCTATAACACTGCCTGATATCAAACTATAAGACTATAGTAATCAAAATAGCATGGTACTAGCATAGAAACAGACACAGATCAATGGAACAGAATAGAGCCCAGAAATAAATCCATTCCAATATGATCAATTAATAACCATCAAAGGGTAAAGAACATACAATGAGGTAAAGATGATTTATTCAATAAATGATATTGGGAAAATTGGACACATACAAGGAAAAAAACTAGACTGCCTTCTTATATCATATACAAGAATAAATTCAAAAAATGAATTAAAGACTGAAATTCAAGACCACAAACCATGTAAATCCTAAAAGAAAACATGGGCAGTTAACCCTCTGACATTACATAGTAGTAGTATTTTTCTGATGAACCTCCTAGGGCAAGGGAAGAAAAAGAAAATATAAACCAACAGGACTACATAAAACTAAAAAAATTTGTGCAGCAAAGGAAACCATCGACAAAATGAAAAGACCACTTTATGTCTTTTTGGAAGATGTCTGACTTGGAAGATAATAATTACCAACGATACGTCATTAAAGGATAATATCCACATTTATAAAGAACTCCTACAACTTAGCACCAAAAAATCAATTAAAACAGAAAACCTGAACAGATATCTCTTCCAGGAAGACATAGAGATGGCCAATAAATATATGAAAAGATGCTTAATATCACTAATTATTAGAGAAATGCCAACTAAAGTCACACCCCTGCTGGTATGGTTATAACCAATAGAGCAATAAACAACAAATATTAGCAAAAAATGTGGAAAAGGGGGAACCCTGATACATTTTTGTTGTAAATGCAAATTGTTGCAGCAACTATGAAAAACAGTATAGAGTTTCCTCAAATAATTAAAAATAAAACTACTTTATGACCCAGCAATTCCACTTCTAGGTATTTATCAAAGGATATCCAAAATACTTATTTTAAAAGATACATGTACTCTTATGTTCATTGCAGCATTATTTACAATAAGCAAGATATGGAAGCAAGCCAAGTGCTCACAGACATAGACAGCAGTGTGATAATTGTAGGGGAAAGGAGAGTATAAGAGGGATAAATGGTAATGGAAAAACACAATAAAAATAGATGATTGAATAAGGAAGATATGAGGTATATGTATCTCATATCTATGCGTGCACACACACACACACACACAAAATGTTGTATTACTTGACCAATAAAATAATATAATTTTACCATTTGTGACAACAGGGATGGACCTAGAGGGAATTACACCAAGTGAAATAAGTCAAGCAAAGAAAGACAAATACATTATGACTTAACTTATATGTGGAATTTAAAGAACAAGATCAACACACAAACAAAACAGAAACAGACTCATAGATACCAAAAACAAAGTGATGCTTGCAGTATGGGTTGGGGAACTGAGTCAAAAAGGTGAGGAATTAAAAAGCACAAATTGGTAGTTACAAAATAGTCATGAGAATGCAAAGTACAGCATAGGGAATATAATCAACAGTATTTTAATAATTACATATGGTGCCAAGTGGTTACAAGACTTATCAGGGGAAATTACTTCATAAATAATATAAATGTTTAACAACTATGCTGTACACCCAAAAATAGTATAACACTGAATGTCAACTTTAATGGAAAAAATATAGAGACATAATTTATGAAGAAATTAACATTGAAAAATACATAAAACATAGAAAGAATTCCACAGGCTTGAGATGTAAATCACTTTGGAGTAAGTATCAGTTCTTTTGAGATGTCCCTGGGGCAACTCCTGGCACAGATACCTGTGACTCACTGTTTGCAACCTATGTGCTATAGGCATGTTTTTTTTAGCCCTTATGCATGTATATGTGTGTTTGTATGTATGTTTTTATATTTCAATTATTTGTTATTATTGAATGATTTTGCATCTTTAGTTCTTGTACTGTTTATTTTTATTCCACATCTTATTTAGAATGTATACTCTTTATTTATCATTAGATATTATTAATTTTTATTTTTGTTTAAGTATAGTTGTCTTTATTTTCCCCACAGTACTGCCCCCGGCCCCACCTGAACTCCCACCCTCAATCCTATCCCCTTTGGCTTTGTCCATGTGTCCTTTATACATGTTCGTTGAGGACACTTCCCAAATTTTCCCCCATTATCCCTCTTCCCCCTCCCCTCTGGTTACTGTCAGTTTGTTCTTTTTTTCAATGTCTCTATTATATTTTGCTAGCTTGTTTGTAGGCTCCCCTTTCAAAAGAGTTTCTGTGTGTCTCCTGTGCTGCAGTCCCAGTGTCTGGGGGCCTGTTTTCCATGTACTACCCCTCCCCCCAAATTATAGGTGGACCTACACAGACTGAAAGTAAAGGTTTGGGAAATATTCCAAGCAAATGGACACTAGATGTTATTTTTTTAAATTTCAATATACATTCTATAATATACAAATTCTAGAGTGAATGCTAAAATCACCATCCTTCTCCTTAATAATACAAGGATCTTAGTATTATCTTTCTATCTTACATTATTATTCAATATTTCAGTTTCTTTTTCCTTTTCTAAGACATGAATTCATTATTGTTGCTGTCATTCTCTATAGTCAATGCTTATTAAAGCTTTCTCATATTTGGACTTCTGGCCAAGCTGGAGGCATAGATAAATAGACTTTGCCTCTTTGCACAACAAAAAGAAGGACAACAAAAAACTAAAAACAAAAATGGGAGTGGTGGGGGGAAATGGAGACAACTGTACTTGAACAAAAGTTATTAAAAATAAAAATATTATATGTGTGTGTGTGTATATGTGTGTGTGTGTGTGTGTGTGTGTGTGTGTGTGTAATCAGAACTGCCAGAAAATCAAACTGTATGGAAGACCAACAACCAAGAAGTTAAAGAAGAAACATTCATCCAGACTGGTAGGAGGGGTAGAGATGGGCAGCCAGGGTGGAGAGGACTCATGGCAGGGTGGCAGCTGGTGGACCCAGGTGAGGTGGCAGCTGGTAGAGTGGGCAGTCCCACATTTTCATGTGGATAAACCAGGAGGAACAACTGGGGAGCAAGACAGACCTCACAAACCAAGGTTCCAGTGTGGAGAAATAAAGCCTCAAAACCTCTGACTGTAAAAAAAACTGTGGGGGTTGAGGTGCCAGGAGAAACTCTCAGCCTCACAAGAGTGTTTGTTAGAGAGACCCAGAGGGTTCTAGAATGTATACAGAACCACTCACCCAGAAATTTGTACCAGAAGGCCCAATTTGCTTATGAGTAGCACAGGAGGTGGCGGAAAGCTGGCCAAGAGCTGAGCAAGGGTCACTGTTCCATCTCAGACCCCCTCTCCCACAATGCAGCAACATGGGTTTCCCCACCTAAGGCTCTGCCCTATACTACATAACAGGTGGGCCAATATTATTTTGTAAATGGTCCCAATGAAAGAACAGATCAAAACTCCAGAAAAAAATATGATGACTAAGCAACGAAGAGATAGCCAACCTATCAGATACACAGTTCACCACTGGTAATCAGGATGCTCACAGAATTGGTTGAGTATGATCACTAAATAGAGGAAAGAGTGAAGGCTATGAAAAGTGAAATAAAGGAAAGATGTACAGGGAAGCAACAGTGAAGGGAAGGAAACCAGGACTCAAATAAATGGTTTGGCACAGAAGGAAGAATTAAACATTCAACTGGAACAGAATGAAGAAACAAGAATTCAAAAAAATGAGGACAGGTTTAGGAATCTCTGGGACAACTTTAAACATTCCAACATCTGAATCATAGGGGTGCCAAAAGGGGAAGAGGAAAAGCAAGAAACTGAAAACTTATTTGAAAACATAATGAAGGAGAACTTCTCTAATCTGGCAAAGGAAATAGACCTCCAGGAAGTCCAGGAAGCTTAGATAGTTCCAAAAAAGTTGAGCCCAAGGAAGTATTCCCGAAGGCACATCATAATTACATTCTCCAAGGTTAAATATAAGGAGAAAATCTTAGAAGCAGCAAGGGAAAAGGAGACCATTACCTACAAAGGAGTGCCCATAAGACTATCAGCTGATTTCTCAAAAGAAACCTTACAGGCAAGAAGGGGCTGGAAAGAAGTATTCAAAGTCATGAAAGGTGAGGACCTACATCCAAGATTACTCTATCCAGCAAATCTGTCATTTCGAATGAGAGGGCAGATAAAGTGCTTCCCAGATAAGGTCCAGTTAAAGCAGTTCATTATCACCGAGCCCTTATTATATGAAATGTTAAAGGGTCTTATCTAAGAAAAAGATGAAGATTAAAAATACAAACAGTAAAATGACAACAAACTTACAACTATCAACAACCAAAACTAAAAAAAAAAAAAAAAAAATGAACTAAGCAAATAACTAGAACAGGAACAGATTCACAGAAATAGAGATCACATGGAGGGTTACAGCAGGGAGGGGGAGGAAGGAGAATGGGGGCAAAATGTACAGGGCCTAAGAAGCATAAATTGTAGGTACAAAATAAACAAGGGAAGGTTAAGAATAGTATAGGAAATGGAGAAGCCAAAGAACTTACATGTGTGGACATGACTTTTAGTTCATGGACATGAACTAAAGTGGGGGAATGATGGTGGGTGCAGAGTGGAGGGGGAAAAAGGGGAGAAAAATGGGACAACTATAATAGCATAATCAGTAAAATATATTTTAAGAAGATTACTCATATTTTTCAGTTACCTTATATCTCGTATCTCATTTCTACTTTCTGTAATTAATTTCCTTTTGTCTGGAGGCCATATTCAGTAGTCCTTTTTTTAAAAATATATTTTATTGATTATGCTATTACAGTTGTCCCATTTCCCCCCTTCTCTCCCCTCCACCCTGTACACCCTCTCCCACCCCCATTGCCCCCCTTTAGTTCATGTCCATGTGTCATACTTATGAGTTCTTTAGCTTCTACATTTCCCGTACTATTCTTGCCCTCCCCCTATCTATTTTCAACCTACATTCTATGCTACTTATCCTCTATACCTTTTCCCCCTCTCTCCTCCTCCCACCCCCCTGCTGCTAGCCCTCCATGTGCCCTCCATTTCTGTGGTTCTGTTCCTGTTCTAGTTGTTTACTTAGTTTCTTTTGGTTTTGCTTTAGGTGTGGTTGTTAATAATTGAGAGATTGCTGTCCTTTTACTATACATGTCTTTTCTTTGTCTTCTTTTCTTAGATAAGTCCCTTTAGCATTTTATAAAATAGGGGCTTGGTGATGATGAACTCCTTTAATTTGATCTTATCTGAAAAGCACTTTATCTTCCCTTCCATTCTAAATGAGAACTTTGCTGGATAGAGCAATCTGGGATGTAGGTCCTTGTCTTTCATGACTTGGAATATTTCTTTCCAGCCCCTTCTTGCCTGTAAGGTCTCTTTGGAGAAATCAGCTGACAGTCTGATGGGAACTCCTTTGTAGGTTACTGTCCCCTTATCTCTTGCTGCTTCTAGGATTCTCTCCTTCATTTTTACCTTGGCTAATGTAATTATGATGTGGCTTGGTGTGTTTCTTCTTGGGTCCAACTTCGTTGGGGCTCTCTGAGCTTCTTGGATTTCTTGGAAGACTGTTCCCTTTGCCAGATTGGGGAAGTTCTCCTTTATTATTTGTTCAAATAACTTTTCCACTTGTTGTTCCTCCCCTTCTGGTACCCCTATAATTCGGATGTTGGAATGTTTAAAGGTGTCCTGGATGCTCTTAAGCTTTTCCTCGATTTTTTGAATTCTTATTTCATCATGCTTTCCTGATTGGTTGATTCTATCTTCCTTCTGGTCCACTGCATTGTTTTGAGACTCAGATTCTTTCCTTTCACTATTGGTTCTCCTCTGCATAGCTTCCTGCATCTCTTTTATGGTAACCTGCACTCTTTCATCTAAATTGCACCCAAAGTCAATCAATTCTGTGAGCTTTCTGATCACCAGTGTTTTGAACTGTGCATCTGATAGATTGGCTATTTCTTAGTCGCTCAAAAGGATGAGTCCTGGGGGACTGATCTGTTCTGTTGGAAACATGTCTTATATCTTTCCCTGTCTCTCCTTTTTTTTTTTTTAAATCCAGTCTGGTCGCTCTTGTTACGGTGGGGGGTGGAGCCTTAGGTGTTCACCGGGGCAGGGCACCCCAGTCGCTAGATTGTGACGTTATATGTGGGGGCGGGAGCGGGAGCGGGGACGGGAGGGAACAATGGCAGTAGTTCCATTCTCCTGGGCACCGACCCTTCTCTGGGACCCTGGGCTGCGAGCTCTGCCCTGGTCCACAATCGCTGCCTCAGTGGGTCCCCCAGCCGCAGCTTGCGTACTCGGGGATCACCACTGCATTCTTGCGCCCCGGATGGCTGTCGCACCGATTTTGCGCCAAATTTTCCCCAACCTCTGCGCGCCACCGACCCGCACCAGCCCCGAGCCCGCCCAGCTCGTCGTCCCCTACCAGTCTGGATGTACGGGTTTACTTCAACTTCTTGGCTGTCCGACTTCCATTCAGATAAATCCTCTGTCAGTTCTGAGTGTTATTGTCTGTAAATTATTGTTGTTCTATTCTTGGTTGTGCGAGGAAGTACAGTGCATCCACCTATTCCTCCATCTTGCCGGAAGTCTTCAGTAGTCCTTTTAATGAAGATCTGTTAGTGGTTCATTGTCTTTAGCCAAATGCATTTTCATCTCATTTGTGAATGATAGTTTAACTAGGTATCAAATTATATCTTAAAAGTGTTTTCTCAGGAACTTTGAAAGTATTTTCTTGTGGTTTCCATGGCTGTTGTTTTTGGTTTACCTTTTTTTCTTTTCCTCTGGTAAAGATCATATTCATGTATAGTTTTGCTATAAATTTTATAGGTGTGAAATCAATTTTATTTATCCTGAAATTATGTGTTTCTGATATTAAAATTCACATCTTAGTTCTGATAAATTCTCAGATCTTTTTGGACATTGCCTCATCTTTATTTTCAATGTCTCTAATTCTGGAATTCCCAATTTATTCTTCTGGAATTTCTACTAATTGAGGGACATTTTTGTTTTTATCTTCCTATCTTTAACCTGTCCCTCATACGTTTTACCTTATACTGAATTCTATGTAGTACCATCAGTTCCATATTGCAGTGCATTAATTCCCTTCTCAGGTATTTCCAGTTTTCTCATTAACTCATGCATCATGTTTTAAATTCAACATTTATTTCTATTTAAGGAAATTCAAATGTATCTTGCCTATATTAATGTATTTTCCCTAGTTGATTTAGTTCCTTCTTGTATTCTCTGAACATCCAAAATAGATGTATTTTAGCACCTCTTTTTTCTTTTTTCTTTCTTTTTTTTTTTTTTTTTGCATTATATGAAGTTCTTGGGATGCTGTTCTAACTGCTGACTCAGGCTCACAGTGGATTATTTCTTGGTAAATTTATAAATTTTAGTTGTGATACTCCTCAGTGCTATTCTAACTAAAAATTCTGGTTGGTTATCTGAAGTGAAGGTGTATGTACCCATACCCTTAGGGATTACTAATTTGAGACTAATTTTTTAAAAATTCTCACTTGATTGAGGAAGGGGCAGAGAGAGAGAGGGAGAGAGAGACCAGTGTTAGAGAAACATTGATGGGTTGCCTCCTGTACACACCTGGGTGGGAATCAAACCCTCGACCTAGGCATGTACCCTGATGGAGAACTGAACCAAGACCTTTTTGTTTACTGGATGACACTCCAACTGAGCAACACTGGCCAGCAACACTCAATTTTTATGTTAGTTTCTCAGTTTCGGGGATTCCTGGCCATGCAAATACTAGAATTTAAAGCCCCAGATACCTATGATATATAGTTTTCAGCAGAGAACTTTTCCCAGTCTCAGGTTAAGTGGATCCCTGCTTTTCCCCCACCCCTGGCATTTTCTCCCTCACTGCACTGATAGGCAAAATGATTCTATATAGTGCTTTCACTAGATGTGTCATCATTTGAGGTTCCTGTCTTTATCTATGGGTCTCAGTTTCCACTGTCTCCTTCAGGAGACCCAAGGCCTTTTCTCCTGTAATTACATGATCACTAAAACCCAAGTCTTATTTACCAAGACTAGTCTCTGTCCCTAAGGATGGGTCAGCATTGATTTGAGTTTCAGGGTCTGTATTTCACTTTCCTCTTTAATTTTAGCCCCAAATTTCCCTTGCTTTTTGTGAGCTCAGCTATGCCTTTCAAGGCTAAGCCTTTCTTGGCTTAGATGCTTTGTTGTAGGAGGTTTTAAACTATGCAGTCTTCCTCAGTTGTTAAAACAGACTTTTTCCTGAAAATCTAAAGATCTGGCAACCCTAGATTTGTGTTACAACAGGACTAAAATAGGCTAGAAACTTGGGTTAGAGGCGTGTGCTCTTTGTTCAGTCTATAATTTATCACTTCTAATATAATTCTCATCCCCTCATTGACATTTATGATCCATTATTTATGTGGAACCTGTTTTCTGGCTTTGAGGTTTGCTTCCGTCAAAGCCCCCAAGGTAAAGACCAGGCACAGGGAAAGCCAAATGAATTTGGTTGTATTTAGTTGCTGCAGCAAGTCAAAAGGGCAGTGTGGAATCTTGGGAGCATCCTCAGTAAGAAGGAGAAAGAAAGTTTTTAAAGAGTTTCAGACTTATGCTAAATGATTATCAGGAGCAAGAAGGGGAGGGAGTAGCTATGGGTATGGTAACTGTGGGAAAGTATGGACAGTTCAGCAACTGAAGATCTCTGTAATCTTTGTTCAGGAGGCAAAGGAACAAAGCAGGTCCAGGACAACTATTGGTAAAGGGCCATTTGCTCAAATGCGAAGCATAAAGGCAATTTGCAGTTACAGGTTTCTTGTACAGAAACATGGTTTATGGAGATTATCCATGTCCTGTTGGAAACATTGTATCACCAACAGGGCCTGTTTTTCATCTTCTTACTTCTTGGGGCTTAACTAACATTTTGGTAAAATGTTTTTCCTGAAAAAAAGTATAGTTCCAGGCTTGGCCAGTGCCCATATCTCAGCCTCTGGTTTCCTGCTGAGTTCTGATTCACAGGGGCCATAAAGCTGTCACATGTGTAACTCATTTCCATATTCACTGCTTGAGCATATCTTTTAACTCTGTGTTTTCACTCTTTGAAGCACAGTCCAGAGAACATTAAGAAATTCATCTAAGATAAAGACAGTTCCCATTTTTGGGTAATGTAACAAAATTAACAAAATACCCAGGTCACCTGCAATGAGCACCATCCCCATCCTTTCCTAAAGCATTTGTTAGTGGCAGCAAACACACCCCAGAATGAACTGAAGCTGACCTAGTGGGTTCCTTGTGTGCCTTATTCCAATTTGTGTTCCTTAACCTTCATTAGGTTTATAAAAATATCACTGACTGGCAGAAAATAATTGAAGATTAAATAACTATTACAATAAATGAGGTATTAGCATAGGAATGCTAATAGCATAGGATTGAAATGTGAATCATTTTCTTATAATTAGAACTCTGATGAATTAATTAAAGCGACTGAGTTTTTAAATGTGTTTCTCTTGCTGAGCTTGTCCTTTGTTTCTCACATAAATATCCAGGATGCAGGCTGAGAGTTCATTATGTTAGTTAATTAGAAGTTGGGTGATGGGTTCAATCTGTAAGATTGTGAATTTATTTCCATATCTTTGTAATAAAGAAGTCATGTTTCTATACTAAAGGAGCTCTTGTTATAAGAAAAATATGAGGGAATACTCATACTTAGTTGTTTTTTGTTTAGTTTTTTTTTGTTTTTTAGTTTATTTTAGCAATTCTAAGTTTTAGTAAAACCCCATTTCATGGGAAAAATAAAATCACTCTACTAATTTGTTTTTGTGGGCACTTGACACCTCATATTCTATTTTATTTTTTATTTTATTTTTTTAATTGATGTTCAAGTACAGTAGTCTCCATTTTCCCTCCATCACTCTCCTCTACCCCAGCCCTCCCCACACCCCACCCTTGATCCTACTCCACTTTGGTTTTGTCCATGTGTCCTTTGTACATATTCCTAAAAACCCTTCCCCCTCCCCACTCCCCATTATCCTCTCCCACCTCCCCTCTGGTTACTGTCAGTTTGTTCTTAATTTCAATGTCTCTGGTTATATTTTGCTTGCTTGTTTGTTTTGTTGATTAGGATTTTAGTAGATGACTGGTGATGTGACTGATGGGCTTGTAATGTCCTTACTTTTTAAATCATTTCTGTGAACTTGGGGAGGTAAGAAGCATATTATTCTTGAAGTATTTTTTTAGCATTTCCAATGATATGATACTAGCAATAGCCAATCTATAATCCAGTTCTGTGCTGTGTCTTTACTATCAATACAGAGAGAGGTGGCCATCTAGCCTCTTTGATCCTATCATAATTTATATTGCTCATGAAACCCTGGCCTGCTGGAATCCTTAGTGCACGATGGTTTTCTCTACCTCTTCCATCTCCAGGCTCTCCTTCTGTCTTTTTCCCCTCCACACACATGTAAACATCCATAACACCATACAAAACACAGGCTGTAATTACTGCATGTGAAACATATTTAGTAATGCTAAAGAATTTATGGGTAAATGTTACAGTTTGAAGTTCTCTCTCCAAGTTTATTTTGATATCATATTTCTCTAATTCTAACAAACATATTCTTTTCCCATTTGTTACTTCTAAAATTCTGAAATTAAGATTCATCTTATTATCAATAGCTTCTGAGATGATGAAACAAAACAGTTTTTCCTTAAGAATGTCTTTATATTTATGGGTAAATCTAAGTAAAATTTGGTTGTATAAAACAACAGTAGCCCTTGCTGGTATGGCTCAGTGGATCGAGCACTGGCCTGTGAACCAAAGGGTCGCTAGTTCGATTCCCAGTCAGGGCACATGCTTGGGTTGCAGGCCAGGTCCCCCAGTAGGGGATGCATGAGAGGCAACCACATCCTGATGTTTCTCTCCCTTTATCCCTTCCCCCTTAAAAAGTAAATAAATAAAAATATTTTTTAAAAAACAATAAATTATAGGGTTTAAATATATATGGTACATATATGTGTGTATATATATATATATATATATATATATATAGGGTTTAAATATATATATAGTTCCTCCAGAAAAAAACCAGCCATTGTTAATAAAAAGAAAACGGTTTTTGTGACATTGATGTAACCTGGAAGTCAAGGAGTGTCAACTGGAATGCTCATTCATGAACAATGATGACTTCACGGTACTAGTCTGTGGGGGCAGTAGACACTGTTAAGTGAGCATGAGTACTGTATGGCCATCAGATTAAAACTGACTGAGCAAGTAGAACAATGAATCAGCATCAAATTTTGCATTCAACTTGAACATTCCTCCACAGACACTACTCAGATGATTCAGAAGATCACAGCTATGAGCAACTGGTGATTGACAGTTTCATCACAACAATGTGCCTGCTCAGGCATTACATCTTCTGCAGAGTTTTTTGAAGAAACATCAAATCACCCAGGTGGCTCAGCTCACCTATAGCACATATTTGGCACTCTGCGACTTCTGTCTTTTCCCAAAACTAAAATCACCTTAGAAAGGGAAGAGATTTCAGACTATCTATAAGATTCAGGAAAATATGACACAGCAGCTTATGGTGATTGGGAGAACTGTGTGAGGTTTCAATGTACCTACTTTAAAGGTGACAATGGAGTCATAGACCTATGTACAATGTTTCTTGTATCCTCTCCAATAAATGTCTCTGTTTTTCATATTACATGGCTGGATAACTTCTGGAAAGACCTTGTATATATTTTATAATACACATAATTTAAAATGAGGACAATAGTACTAAATAGGGGGATTAATCAAAATCAACATGTTCTAAGGTTCTTGTTTTTCCAAAAAGTAGCAAATAACTAATTTTTATTAAACTCAAATAAATACTATTTCTTATTGGCCTGTACACCAAAGTCATGGCTTCCTTTTTTGAAGAAAGTAATTTTTTAAACTTGTGATGCAATATACCTGACAAAAAATTACCATTTTTAAGTATGTTATAGTTTAGTGATATTAAGTATATTTATGTTCAGGTGCAGCCATCACCACCATCCATCTCCTAAACTTTTTCATCATCTCCAACTGAAACTATGTACCACTAAACCCTACCTCTCTATTCTCCCTTGCATAGCACCTGGAAACCACCATTTTTATTTTATATCTCAAACTCATGGAGATTGAATATCATGCTATTAAACAATGAATGGGTCAAGTATGAAATTAGGGAAGAAATCAAAGGGTTTCTGGAAACAAATGAAAATGAACTCACAACCCAAAACTTATGGGACACAGCAAGGGCAGTCCTGAGAAGGAAATTCAGAGTTATACAGGCATACCTAACAAAAACAGAAACATTTCAGATAAACAGCCTAGCCCTACACCTACAAGAGCACGAGGAACAACAACAAAGACAGAGCAAGTAGAAGGAAGGAAATAACTAAGATCAGAGCAGAATTAAATGACATAGGAACTAAAAGCAAGTTCTAAGGATCAACGAATCAGGAACTAGTTCTCTGAAAAGATAAAGAAAATTGGAAAGACTTTAAGCAGGCTCATCAAGAAAAAAAGAGAAAGGACCCAAATAAACACAATCAGAAATGAGAGGAGAGGTTACAACTGACACCACGGAAATACAAAAGATTGTAAAATATTACTGCAAATGTAGAACTATATGCCAAGAAATTGGAAAACCTAGGTGAAATGAACAAACTTCTAGAAAAATATAACCTTCCAAAACCCCATGAAGAAGAAGCAGAGCAATTGAACAGACCAATAACAGCTGATGAAACTGAAGCAATAACAAAAACCACTCCCAACACATAAAAGCCTGGACCAGACCATTTCTCAGTAGAATTCTACAGAGCATTTAAGGAAGAGCTAACTCCTATCCTTCACAGACTATTACAAAAAATCCAAGAACATGGAAGACTCCCAAACTCTTTTTATGAGGCCAGCATCATACTAATCCCAGAACCAGATAAAGATACAACAAAGAAAACTTCAGGCCAATATCGCTGATGAACATAGACACTAAAATCCTCAACAAAATATTGGCAAACTTCATCCAACAATACATTAAAAAGATCACACACCACAACCAGGCGGGATTCATCCCAGAGATTCAAGGTTGGTATGACATTCACAAATCAATAAATGTAATACATCACATAAACAAGAGCAAAGACAAAAGTTACATGATCATATCAATAGATGCAGAAAAAGCATTTGATAAGGTACAGAACCCATTTGTGATAAAAAAAAAAAAACACTCAGCAAAGTGGGAATAGAGGGAGCATTCCTCAACATAATAAAGGCCATGTGGGAGAGACCTAGAGCCAACATTATACTCAATGGACGAAAACTAAAAACTTTCTCACTAAGATCAGTAATAAGAAAGGCTGTCCACTTTCACCACTTATATTCAACATAGTATTGAAAGTTCTAGGTATAGCAATCAGATAAAGAAAAACAAATAAAAGGTATCCAATTGGAAAAGAGGCAACAAAACTGTCATTGTTTGCAGATGACATGATAGTGTACTTAGAAAACTCTATAGACTCTTCCAAAAACTGCTTGACCTAATAAATGAATTTGGCAGAACAGCAGGATATAAAGTCTATGTCCAGAAATCAAGGGCATTTTTGTAGACCAACAATGAAATATCAGAAACAGATCAGGAAAAGATTCCATTTGATATAGCAACAAGAAAAATAAAATACCTGGGAATAAACCTAACCAAGGAAGTAAAAGAACTGTACTCAGAAAACTACCCAACACTGAAGAAAGAAATTAAGGAAGACACAAACAAATGGAAACATATACTGTGTTCATCAATGGAAAGAATTAACATCATCGAAATGTCCATACTTCCCAAAGCAATTTATAAATTCAATGAAACCCCTATTAAAGTACCAATGGCATACCTCACAGATACAGTACGAACATTTCAAAACTTTATATGGAACTATAAACAACCCTGAATAGCTGCAGCAATTTTGAGAAAAAAAAAGAGCAAAGTAGGAGGAATCACAATATCTGATATCAAACTGTATTACAAGGTCACTGCAATCAAACAGCCTGGTACTTGCATAAGAACAGACACATGGACCAGTGGAGCAGAATAGAGAGCCCAGAAATAAACCCAAGTTTTATCTATGGTCAATTAATATTTGAAAAAGGGGGCAGCAGCATAAAATGGAATAAAAAGACCCTCTTCAAAAAATGCTGTTGGGAGAACTGGACAGCTACAAGCAAAAAAAAAAAAAAAAAAAATGAGACTCAACCATCAACTTACACCATATACAAAAATAAATTCAAGGTGGATAAAAGATATAAATATAAGTCTTGACACCATTTAAAGTCCTGGGGGAGAACATAGGCAGGAAAATCTCAGATATTCCACCCAGCAATATTTTCACTGATATGTCCCCTAGAGCAAGGGACATAAAGGAAATAAACAAAAGAGATCTCATCAAAATAAAAAGCTTCTCAACAGCTAAAGAAACCAGCTTTAAAATGAAAAGAGAACCAACCATATGGGAAAACATATTTACCAATGACAACTCACACAAGGGTTTGATCTCCAAAATATGTAAAGAACTCACACAACTCCACTCTAAGAAGACAAGCAACCCAATTAAAACGTGAACAAACACTTCTCTAAGGAGGACACAGAGAGGATCCAGAAACACACGAAAAGATGCTCAATATCGATAGCTATCAGAGAGATGCAAATTAAAACCACAATGAGATACCACTTCACACCAGTCAGAATGGCCATCATAAACAAAGCAACAAACAAATGTTGGAGAGGTTGTGGAGAAAAGGGGACCCTAGTTCACTGTTGGTGGGATTGCAGACTGGTACAACCACTATGGAAAACAGTATGGAGTTTCCTCAGAAAATGAAAAATGGATCTGCCTTTTGACCCAGCAATTCCACTGCTGGGATTACAACCTAAAAACCCTGAAACACCAATCCAAAAGAACCTATGCACCCCAATGTTCATAGCAGCACAATTTACAAAAGCTAAGTGTTGGAAGCAACCTAGGTGCCCATCAGTAAATGAATGGATCAAAAAACTATGGTACATTTACACAATAGAATTCTATGCAACAGAAAGAAAGAAGGAACTCCTACCCTTTGCAGCAGCATAGATGGAACTGGAGAGCATTATGCTAAGTGAAATAAGCCAGGTGGTGAAAGACAAATACCATATGATCTCACCTTTAACAGGAACCTAAACAATAAAACAAACAAAGCAAAATATAACCAAAGACACTGAAATAGAGAACAGGCTGACAGTGTTTAGAGGGGAGAGGGGAGGGAATTTCAGGGGAAAAGGGGAAGGGTTTACAGGAACAAGTATAAAGGACACATGGACAAAAACTAAGGTTGGGTGGAAATGGGAGGGCAGGGTGGGTGGGCTGGGATGGGAGTAAAAGATAGAAAATTGTACTTGAGTTTTATTTAAAATAAAATTATTTTTAAAATAAAAATAAAAACATTGTTTTAGAACAAGTAAATTAAATGAAAATGCCTTTTTTTACTTTTAATTTTTGTTCCAGTACAGTTTTCTGTCTTTTAATCCCGTCCCCACCCACCCTCAGCCCTCTCTACCTCCTTCCCATTTCCACCCCCCCCCCCCCAGTTTTTGTCTATGTGTTCTTTATATTTGTTCCTGTAAACCCTTCCCCTTTTCCCCTAAAATACCTTCCCCTCTCCCCTCTGGTCACTGTCAGCCTGTTCTCTATTTCAGTGTCTTTGGTTATATTTTGCTTGTTTGTTTGTTTTGTTGTTTAGGTTCCAGTTAAAGGTGATTCGCTGGTGGTGTATTGGCTAGGAAATGCCTTTTGACCCAGCACTTCAACTGCTAGGATTATATCGTAAGAACACTGAAACACCAATCCAAAAGAACTTATGCACTCCAATGTTCATAGCAGCACAATTTACAATAGCCAAGTGCTGGAAGCAACCCAAGTGTTTTTCAGCAAATGAATGGATCAAAAAACTATGGTACATCTACAGAATGGAATTCTATGCAGTAGAAAGAAAGAAGGAACTCCTACCCTTTGCAACACCATGGATGGAAATGGAGAGCATTTTGCTAAGTGAAATAAGCCAGGTGGTAAAAGACGAATACCATATGATCTCACCATTAACAGGAACCTGATCAACAAAACAAACAAGCAAGCACAGTATAGCCAAAGACATTGAAATTGAGGACAGGCTGATAGTGATCACAAAGGGAAGGGGAGGAATTAATGGGAGAAAAGGGTGAAGGATTTACAGGAACAATTATACAGGACATATGTACAACAACAATGGGGTGTTGGGAATGAGGGAGGGAGGTGGGGAAGGCTGGGGTGGTGGGGAAAGGAGTAGGGGGAAAAGGCAGAAAACTGTACATGAAAATTTTTTTATTAAATTTAAAAAATAAAAAATAAAACCTATTTTTAATTATGTAAATTCCAAATATTAAATTATTAAACAATAATTTTTGATTCCATAAACATTACTGACTGTAAACTCAAGTTTTAATAATAAAATAGTATTTTCTTTTTACTAGTTTCCAAAATCATGAACAAGGAAAATATTCTTAGTGTTTAGATCAAACGGATTCTTTTCACATTCCATAATTGCTCAAAATAATCGTGAATTTTGTCTTGCTTTGTATTTCCACTCATGGGAGTCTTGTACAGTTTTTCTGGTTTGTAATTTTTTTTGTTTCTGGAGTTTCTAAATGACTTTCTTTTAACATTGAAAACAGAAACCCATGCCTCCTTTTTAGCCTCACTGTCACCTTCCAACTGTGTTTATTCCTCCTTTTTCCTGTATGTGAAGATGGCCTTTTTGAAGCCCACAAATGTTTGTTACAAATTGTATAGGTTGTTGCTAGACAGCTGTCATATGGGGATTTCTTTCTATTCATTTTTGAAGTTATTAATTTTCTCTTTTATCACTGATCACCAACTTTCTTGGTTTCCACTATCATTCTTTTTCTAGAGTAAATGTGTAAGTAGCTTATTTAGAGAGTCTATGTGTGAGATAAATTTTCTGAGTGCTGAAAATATTTACTGTTGTTTCCCTTTTTATTTTTGCTCACGTTGCAATTATTGATTTGTTGGTTGCATAACTTAAAAGCTTTTTCTCCTAACTTTGAAGGCATAATCCACTTGTCTTTATAACATGTGTTATTCTAATGAGGCATGATGCCAGTCTGTATGCCTTTTTCCTCTTAGCTGCCATTCAATTCCTCTCAAGAAATCCAGGTTGCAGCCTTCTTATTCAGCTTGCAGAGACTTTCCTTCTTCCAACAATTTACTGAACTCCTCACCCACCAATCATGGCTTTTAAAAAATTATTTATTTTTCAATTGTTACTATTTTAGCTTCTATTAAAATGTGTTTATGATTTTACTAACATATTAATGAGGTCTTTAAGAAAAGGAAGAAAAATAATGTGTATTCAGTCCTTCATTTTGAATCAAAGTCATGTCCATAATGGGTACATTTCTCTGTCTCTCTAATCAGTTTCATCAAAGGATTGTTTTTCAAAGAAGAGACTTTTGGCTTTGTTGACTTTCTATATTATCTTTGCTTTTTATTTCACTGGTTTCTATTTTTATGACCACTTGTCACATATACTTGTTTCCTTTATTATTATTTTAGGGGATTTGGATGTTGACTCATTACATTTTACTCTTTATTCCCCTAATATATTCATTAAAGGTATATATTTTTCTCTAAGTATTGCTTCACCTGCACTTTTAGGTTTGACATGTAGGTTGTTTTCATATGTAGTTTGTTTCAAAATGAAACAGTTCTAAATAAATTTACATTTTGCTATGATTCTTCTTTAGTTCAATAGTTATTAAGAAAGCATTTATTTTTCTTAATTTCCAAATGAGTGTGGTTCTTATTAACTGTGTTTTATTAAATGTAAAAATAATTTACATCAACTGTGTTGTGGCGAGAGAAAGTTGTTTAAAGATACTAATTATTTAAATTTGTTGATACTTTATGGTCTAGTACTTCATCAAGTTTTAGAAGAAATGAAGAGTAGGACTCTGGGAAAGAGGGAAGGAAAGGCAAAAAGGAAAAATAAAAGAAAGAAAATATGTGTCTATAAGAATATCTATTCTGTAATTATTGGATTGAGAATTTTATAGATGTTCATGTGCTTAAAATCATTATTGTTTTTTAGTATTCTATGTCTTATTTGTGTTGTGTTTAATTTTTAAAATAATTGAGTGTTTTGAAGTCTCTTGCTGGTGGTAAAGTATCACACTATTCCTGTAATTTTACTAGTTTTGCCTTTTTGTACAATGACAAATTAAATATATAATATATAGAAGTTGAGACTTGAAGCTGGTAAATTGAACACCTTCACAGTTACTGCATAGTAACATAGTTTTTTGGTTTTTCTTATGATTTTCCTTGTGGATATGTCACCATAAGCAGCCATCTATCTGAGCAGGGGCCAGTCTGGCTACTTTGGATGGAGGGGCAGGCTACGCCTGGGACTGCACAAAGGATGTATGTACACTTGGATCCAAGGGTGCCTCACAGACTTTAAATGTCTCCCCTGAATGTTTAGGTGCTGAGTCCACTGTCAGGAGGCAGCTGAGGGCTGAAGCACCTCCAGGCTTCCTGAAGATAGCTCATGCAGCTCACTGCCACCCTGCACTACTGTATACACTCTGTTAGAATTTTGGGGAAGTCTCCCCCACCATCAAAGAAGGCTCAGGGGGTGGTTCTTACACTGAGCAAGCAGGCCAAAAGTTAGAAAGTAAATGGACAGGACCCCAGTATGCCAAAATCCAGTAAGATAACTGGGTAAGAAAAAAACAAAAGCCCTCACCTCCTTATCCCTATAAGAACTGTGGGCTTGAGCAGGAAGGGAAAGATAGTCTGTGAGATGAGAATCCACCATTCTACCAGGACTTGGCAAGTGAATAAACCTCTTTCCTTTTGCACCAGCTTTTGTCTCACCAGTTTTGTTGTGGCAGGCAGCCAAACCTGAGTTTTGGCTACAGATATATTTTCCATCCTTTCGTTTTCAATGTGTCCATGTCCTATGCTTTAGATGTGTCTGTTATAAATATGTCTGGGTATTGTTTAAAATTCAGACTAAAATTTATTTTAATTGTTAATTTTAATTTATGCTTACTATGAATACTGATATATTGTCAATTGTTATTATCTCAATTTTTCCTTGTATATTTCTTCTATATTTTTGTGTTATTAACTTTTTCTCTCTCTTGGCTTAAAAAGTATATAATTCTTTTTATTCATTTTGAAGTTATCCTTGAAATTTACCCATGCAGCTTGCTCACCATGGTTAGAGTTGAGACTTAGAGTCAACCAGCCTGAGGGTCATCAAATGTACAGATGGGCCAATGGTAATCAAGTCTCTATTACAACAAGAGGGCCCACATAAGCCACATTAGGGACATTTCTGGAGCACTCACGTCAAGTGATAAAAAATATTGCCCTACTGAACCCCACAGGACACCTATTACTACATAAGACCACCCAGTGAAGACTGGGAGTCATGGCAGATATATCTAATACATAAAAACAAACACAAAGAGGCAGTCAAAATGAGGAGAAAAAGAAACATGCCCTAAATGAAAGAACAGGAGAAACTTCTAGAAAAGGAGCTAAATGAAATGAAGGCAGATACAGAGTTCAAATAAATGTTTATAAGGATGCTCGACAGCATGAAAAATGACATAGGAACCATAAGAAAGAGCCACTTAGAAATAAAAGCTACAATATTGGAAATGAACAGTACATTGAAAGGAATGCCAGTAGATTGGATGAAGCATAGGATTGAATCAGTGATTGGCAAAACAAGGTAAAAAAATAAAACAATCAGCAGCAAAAGAAAAAAAAAAGATTTTTTTTAAAAAAAATGAGAATAGTTTAAGGAAAACATAGAGCATAACCACATCTGAATCATAGGGGTACCAAAAAGAAAATAGAGAGACCAAGGGATCAAGAAAATATTTGAAGAAATAATGACTGAAAAATTTCCTAATCTGGTAAAGGAAAAGAGCACATAAGTCTAGGAAGTACAGAGAGTTGCCAATAAGATGACTCCAAAGGGACCTTCACCAAGACACATCATAATTAAAATGGCAAAGGTTAAAGACAAAGAGAAAATCTTAAAAGCAGCAAGACAAAGTCAGTAAATTACCTACAGAGGAGAACCCATAGAATATCAGCTGATTTCTGAAAAGAAACATTTGAGGCCAGAAGGGATTGGTATGAAACATTCAAAGTGATGAAAAGCAAAGGCGTACAACCAAGGCTACTTTGCCCAGCAAGGCTATCATTTAAAATTGAAGGAAAAATGGAGTTTCCAAGACAAGAAAAGGTAAAGGAATTTATTACAACCAAATCAGTATTACAAGAAATATTAAAGGTCCTTGATGATGTGAAGAAGAAGAAGAACAGGAAGAAGGAGAAGAAGAAGGATGAGACAGTTAAAAAATTAAATGGCAATAAATATATACCTGTAAATAATCAGTTTAAATATAAGTAGCTTAAATGCTTTAACACAATGACATATGGTAGTTAAATGGATAAGAAAACAAGACCCATATATATGCTATCTACCAGAGACCTACTAAAGAAAAAAAGATACACATGGAACAAAAGTAAAGCAATGGAAAGAGATATTTTATGCAAATAGGAGGAAAAGAAAAACTGTGGTAGTAATACTTACATATGACAAAATAGACTTTAAAACAAAGTCTATAGTAAGACAAAGAAGGACACTACATAATGTAAATGAGAGAATCCATCAAGCAGATATAACACTTGTAAATATTTGTGTACCCAACAGAGGAACACATAAATATGAAAAGTAAATCTTGATGGATACAAAAGGAGAGGTTGACAGTAATAGAGTCATAGTTTGGGACATTAACACCCCATTTCCATCAATGGGTAGATTTTCCAGAAAGAAAATCAACAAGGAAATGATGGCCTTAAATGACACTCTCAGTCATATGGATTGAATTAATATTGTCAGAGCACTTCACCCCAAAGCAACAGAACATACACTCTTTTCAAGTAAACACAAAACATTGTCTAGAATAGACTACATGTCAGAACACAAAATAAGTCACAATACATTTAAGAATTGAAATCATATTAAGCATTTTCTCTGGCTCTAACAGTATGAAACTAGAAATCAGTCACAAGAAAAAACTGAAAAACACACAAAGACATGGAGGCTAAACAACAGATTACTAAACAATAATTGGTGAGCAATAAGACCAAGAAATAAATGAAAAGATACCTTGAAATAAATGAAAATAAAAACACAACAAGCCAAAACCTATGGAACAAAGTAAAAGCATTCCTAAGAGAGAAATACATAGCATAACAAACCTAATCAAGAAACAAGAAATATCACAAATATAAAATTTAACTGTTCACTTAAGAAACTTAACTTGAAAAGAATAACAAACAAAGTCCAAAGTGAACAGAAGGAAGGAAATTATAAGGATCAGAGCAGGAATAAACAAAATAGAGTCTACAAAATCAATACAAAAGATCTTTGAAACCAAAAGCTGGTTCTTTGAAATGATAAACAAGATTGAAAAAATTTAACCAGAGTCATCAAGATAAAAGAGGAAGGACTCAAATAAACAAAATCAGAAATGAAAGAGGAGAAGTAAAACTGCCACAAAAGAAATAAGAAGGCTCTTAAGAAAATATTATGAATAAATACATGCCAACAAATTGGAAAATCTGGATAAAATAGATACATTCTTAGAAGCATGCAGTGTTCAAAAGCTGATTCAGTAAGAATCAGAGAATCTGGACACACCAATTGCAACAAGTGAAATTACAGCAATGATCAAAACTTCCCAATAATAAAAGTCTTGGACTGGGTGGCTTGACATTTGAATTTTACCAAATATTAAAAGAAGAAGTAATGCCTATCCTTTTCAAAGTATCCCCAAAAATTAAAAGGAGATTAGACTCCCAAGCTCATTCTAGTGTACAAGGCCAATATTATCCTAATCCAAAAACTAGATAATGTATTACAAAGAGAGAAAATTATATCCTAATTTTCCTGATGAACATAGATGCTAAAATTCTTGAAAATATTAGTAAACAGGATCCAGCAATGCATTAAAAATATTACACACCATGATCAAGTATAATTTATTCCAGGGATTCAAGGCTGGTACAATAGTCACAAATCAATAAATGTGATACACCGAGTACAGAAAAAAAAAATCTGATAAAATACAACACTCATTTTTTGATAAAAACTGTAAGCAATGTGGAAATAGAAGGAACATGCCTCAATGTAATAAAGTCAATGTGTGACAAACCCACAGCCAACATAATACTCAATGGGCACAAACTACAACTGTTTCTCTTAAGATAGGAAAGAAGACAGATATGTCTGCTTTCATCATCTTTTATTTAACATAGTACTTGGAAGATCTAGCCACAGCAATTAAACAAGAAGAAAAAAATGAGTCATACAAATTAGAAAGGAGGAAGTAAAACTCTTGTTATTTGCACATGACATGGTATTTATTGTATATAGAGAACCATCAAATTCCACCAAAAAAACTACCAGAACTGATAAATGAATTCAGTAAAGTAACAGGATACAAAATTGAGCTCCAGAATTCTTATACAACACTAATTCTAAGAAAAAGAAACTAAGAAAATAGTCACATTTAAAACTGCATAACAAAACAAACTAGGAATAAATGTATTTTTAACTTATGTATTGTTGTTCAAGTACAGTTGTTTCAATTTTCCAGCCACCACTCCCTTTACCCTAGTCATCCCTACTTCCCACCCTTGATCCTACCCCCCTTTAGTTTTGTCCATGTGTCCCTCATAGATGTTCCTGAAAACTCTTTCCCCTTTTTTTCCCTCCATTATCCCCTTCTACCTCCCCTCTGGTTATTGTCAATTTGTTCTTAATTTCAATGTCGCTGGTTATATTTTGCTTGTTTGTTTGTTTTGTTGATTAGGTCCCACTTATAGGTGGGATCACTAGGCATAAATTTACCAGGGATGTAAAAGATCTATACATGGAAAATTATAAGACAGTGAATAACTTTCTTACACCATATACAAAAGTAATACACATAGTGGATTTAAGACTTATATGTATGACCTGAAACCATTAAACTTCTAAACAAATCATAGGCAGTAAACCCTGACATTGATCTTAGCAATATCTTTTTGGATATGTCTTATTAAACAAGGGCAACAAAAAAATAAAATTAACAGAACTACATCAAACTAAAAAGTTGTTGCAGAGTGAAGGAAACCATGAACAAAAAAAAACTATTTTATGAGTAGATGAAGACATTCACCGATGAAACATCTGATAAAGGTATATCTCTAAAATATACAAGGAACTAATAGAAATCAGCATTAAAAAATGAAATAAATGGCAGAGGATCTAAATACACATTTCTCCAAAAAGGACATGCAGATGGCCAACAGACATATAGAAAAAATGCTCAAATCACTAATCAATTACCAGTAAAATGCAAATTAAAACCACAATGAATATTGACTTTATACAGCTGTTTTGCAAAATAACTTATTAGATTGAGTAGTTTTTTGGTGAAGTCTATAGGGTTTTCTATGTATAGTATCATATCATCTGTAAACAGTGAGAGTTTTATTTTCTCCTCTACAATTTGGATGCATTGTATTTCTTTTCTTGTCTCATTACTCTGGCTAGAACTTCCAATACTGTATAGAATAAAAGTAGTGAAAGTGTAAACCCTTGCTACTGCTTGATCTTAGGAGGCACTTTTTTAGTCTTTGCCTATTGAGTATGATGTTGGCTGTATGTTTCTCATATATGGACTTTGGTATTTTGAGTTATGCTCCCTCTACTCCCACAGTGCTCAGTGTTTTTTATCAAAAATGGGTGCTGTATTTTATCAATGCATTTTTTGCATCTATTGATATGATCATGTGATTTTTCTTTTTCCTTTGTTTATATGATACTCACATTATTGATTTGTTTTTGTACACCAACAACAAAATACTGGGAACAGAAATCAGGGGAAAAATCCCACTCAATATAGCAACAAGAAAAATAAAGTACCTAGGAATAAACCTAACCAAGGTGGTAAAAGAACTTACTGAGGTAACTACACAAAATGAAGAAAGAATTTAAAGAAAACACAAACTAGACTTCCAGCCAAGAAGAAGGCATAGGTAGAAACACTGTGCCTCCTTGCACAACCAAAAGAAGGACAAGAACACATTAAAATAAAAAAAAACAGTACTGACAGAAAATTGAACTGTATGGAGGTCCAACAAACAAACAGTTAAAGAAAACATTTTCATCCAGACA
This sequence comes from Phyllostomus discolor, assembly GCF_004126475.2. NCBI lineage: Eukaryota > Metazoa > Chordata > Mammalia > Chiroptera > Phyllostomidae > Phyllostomus > Phyllostomus discolor. The sequence goes on along the minus strand of NC_040911.2, from coordinate 59,199,492 downwards.
AGTTAGGAGGGGAGAGATGGGCAGCCAGGTGGACAGGACTAGTAGCAAGGTGGCAGCTGCTGGAGTGGGCAGTCCTACATTTCCATGTGGGTTAACCAAGAGGAACAATTGGGGAGCAAGACAGACTGTGCAACCCAGGGCTCCAGTGCAGGGAAAAAAAGCCTCAAACCCTGTGACTGAAAAAAAACCTGTGAGTATTGAGGTGGCAGGAGAAACTCCCAGCCTCACAGGAGAGTTTGTTGGAGAGACCGACAGAGGTCCTAGAATATACACAAAACTACCCACCCAGGAATCAGCATGAGAAGGACCGAATTTGCTTGGGGGCAGCAGGGGAAGTGACTGAAAGCTGGCCAAGAAAGCAGCATTGTTCCCTCTCAGACCCTCTCCCCCAGATACAGTTCCACAATGCAGCAACATGGGTTGCCCTGCTCTGGTGAATACGTAAGTCCCTGCCCTTACTACATGACAGGCATGCCAAGACAAAAATTATATATATATATATATATATATATATATATATATATATATATATATATATATATATATGTATGCCCCAAATGAAAGTAAAAGTCAAAGCTCCAGAAAAGATATAGCTAAGCGATGAAGGGATAGCCAACCTACCAAATGCAAAGTTCAAAACACTGGTGATGAGGATGCTCACAGAAATGGTTGAGTATGGTCACAAAACAGAGGAAAAAGTGAAGGCTATAAAAAGTGAAATAAAGGAAAATTTACAAGGAACCAACAGTGAAGGAAAGGAAACTGGGACTCAAATCAATGATTTGGAGCAGAAGGAAGAAATAAACATTCAATCAGGACAAAATGAAAAAACAAGAATTTGGAAAAAAAATGAGGAGAGGCTCAGGAACCTCTGACAACTTTAAACATCCCAATACCCATATCATAGGGGTGTCAGAAAGAGAAGAGAAAAAGCAATAAATTGAAAAGTTATTTGAAAGCATAATGGAGAATTTCCCAATCTGTCAAAGGAGACAGACTTCCAGGAAGTCCACGAAGCTCAGAGAGTCCCAAAGAAGTTGGACCCAAGGAGGAACACACCAGGCACATCATAATTACATCAGTCAAGATTAAAGCTAAAGAGAGAATCTTAGAAGCAACAAGAGAAAGAAGACAGTTACCTACAAAGGAGTTCCCATCAGACTGTCAGCTGATTTCTCAAAAGAAACCTTACAGGCAGGAAGCTAGAAATAAATATTTGAAGTCATGAAAGGCAAGGACCTACATCCAAGATTATTCTATCCAGCAAAGCTTTCATTTAGAATGGAAGGGCAGATAAAGTGCTTCTCACATAAGGTCAAGTTAAAGGAGTTCATCATCACCAAGACCTTGTTATATGAAATGTTAAAGGGACTCATCTAAGAAAAAGATGAAGATCAAAAATATGAACAGTAAAATGACAACAAACACAACTACCAACAATTGAACCTAAAAAAGAAAAACAAAAACAAAAAAAAAAACAGACAAAAAAAGAACTAAGCAAACAACAGAAACAGAATCACAGAAATAGAGATCACATGGAGGTTTATCATTGGGAAGGGGATGGGTGTAGCATGCGGGAAAACATACAGGGAATAAGAAGCATAACTGGTAGGTAAAAAATAGACAGGGGGAGTTAAGAATAGTGTAGGAAATGGAGAAGCCAAAGAACTTATATGTACAAATCATGGGCATGAATGAAGAGAGGGACATGCTGGAGAGTAGGGGAATGCATGGCAGAGGAGAAAAAAGGGGAGAAAAAATTTAGGACAACTTCAATAGCATAATCAAAACATACTTTTAAAAGTGAGATCAGGACTTCCGGCAAGATGGAGGCATAGGTGGATGCACCATACTTCCATGCACAACCAAGATTAGAACAACAATTTAGAGGCAGAATAACACTCAGAACTGACAGAGAATTTATCTGAATGGAAGTCCAACAGCCAAGAAGTTGAAGTAGACCCATTCATCCAGACCCGTAGGAGGGGCAGAGAGGAGAAGCCGGGTTCGGGTTTCGGTGTGCAGAGAACAGGGCACAAAAGGCAACTGGGAGAGCATAAGGCATCCGGGGCACGCAAGATCACAGTGGGTGGACCCTGAGTACGCAAGCGGCAACTGGTAGACCCAGTGAGGCAGCGATTGTGGACCAGGACAGAGTGCGCAACCCAGGATCCCAGGGAAGGGACTGAGGTCCCAGGAGAACAGAGCAACCGCCATTGTTCCCTCCCGCCCCTGCCCCTGCCCCCACCCCCACATACAATGTCACAATCTAGTGACTGGAGTGCCCAGCCCTGGTGAACACCTAAGGCTCCGCCCCTCACCGTAACAGGAGTGACCAGACCCCCCCCCAAAAAAAAAAGAAAGAAAAAAGAGAGAGAGAGAGAGAGAGCTATGTCTCAAACTGAAAAACAGATCAATGCCCCAGGACTCATCCTTTTGAGCAACCAAGAGATAGCCAATCTATCAGATGCACAGTTCAAAACACTGGTGATCAGGAAGCTCACAGAATTGGTTGGTTTTGGACACAAATTAGATGAAAAAATGCAGGTTACCATAAAAGAAATGAAGGATAATGCAGAGGGAACCAATAGTGATGGGAAGGAAACTGGGACTCAAAACAATAGAGTGGACCAGAAGGAAGAAAGAAACAACCAAACAGGAAAGAATGCAGAAATAAGGAATTCAAAAAAACGAGGAGAAGCTTAGAAACCTCCAGGACATCTTTAAAACGTTCCAACATCCGAATTATAGGGTACCAGAAGGGGAAGAGGAAAAAGCAACAGATTGAACACGTATTTGAACAAATATAAGGAGGACTTCCCCAGTCTGGCAAAGGAAATAGACTTCCAGGAAATCCAGGAAGCTCAGAGAGCCCCAAAGAAGTTGGACCCAAGAAGAAACACACCAAGGTACATCATAATTACATTAGCCAAGGTAAAAATGAGGGAGAGAATCCTAGAAGCAGCAAGAGATAAGGGGACAGTCACCTACAAAGGAGTTCCAATCAGACTGTTCCAGCTGATTCTTCTCCAAAGAGACCTTACAGGCAAAGAAGGGGGCTGGAAAGAAGTATTCCAAGTCATGAAAGACAAGGACCTATATCCCAGATTACTCTATCCAGCAAAGCTTTCATTAGAATGGAAGGGCAGATAAAGGTGCTGCTCAGATAGGTCAAGTTAAAGGAGTTCATCATCACCAAGCTCTCATTTTATGAAATGTGAAAGGTGCGTATCTAAGAAAAGAAGATAAAGAAAAAACATGTATAGGAAAGGACAGCAAACTCACAATTATTAACAACCACACCTAAGCAAAACCAAAAGAAACTAAGCAAACAACTAGAACAGGAACAGAACCACAGAAATGGAGATTACATGGAAGGTTAGCAACAGAGGAATGGGAGGAGGATAGAGGAGGAAAAGGTACAGAGGATAAGTAGCATAGCTTGTAGGTTGAAAATAGAGAGGGGGAGGTGTAAGAATGGTATGGGAAATATAGAAGCTAAAGAACTTATAAGTATGACACATGGACATGACTAAAGGGGGGGATATGGGTGGGAGAGGGTGTACAGGGTGGAGGGGAATGAAGGGGCAAAAATGGGACAACTGTAATAGCATAATCAATAAAATATATTTAAAAAAGAAAAGAGAAAGTGAGATAAAAAATATAGAGAGACAACTGAAAATGACAATGTGACACATCAAAAAAAAAAAAAAAAGAACTAAGCAACCACAGGAATAGAACCACAGAATGGAGGTTTATATTGGGAAGGGGGTGGGTGTAGCATGGGGGAAAATGTACAGGGAATAAGAAGCATAACTGGTAGGTAAAAAATAGACAGGGGGAGGTTAAGAATAGTATAGGAAATGGAGAAGCCAAAGAACTTATATGTACAAACCATGGACATGAATGAAGAGAGGGACATGCTGGAGAGTAGGGGAATGCATGGCAGAGGAGAGAAAAAGGGGGAAAAAATTTAGGAAAACTTCAATAGCATAATCAAAACATACTTTTAAAAAGTGAGATAAAAAATATGTAGAGACAATTGAAAATGACAATGTGACACATCAAAATCTGCGATGCAGCAAAAGCAGTAAAAAGAAGGAAGAATATATCATTACAGACTTATCTCCAAGAAACACACATACAAATACTATGTAAAAAAAATCTAACAGTCCATTTAAATAACTAGAAAATGAACAAAGCATCCCGGACTCAGCAAAAATAAATGACAAAATTAAAGCAGAATTAAATGAAATACAGAAAAAAAAGACTATGCAAAACATTACTGTTATAAAGAGCTGCATCTTTGAAAAGATTAATAAACTTGACAGACTTCTGGCTGTTCACAAAGTGAAAAAGAAGATCCTCAAACAAAATCAGAAATGAAAGAGAAGTTTCTACAGACACCACAGAATTACCAAGGATCATAGTAGGATACTATGAACTACTATATGCCACCAAATGCCAAAACCTAGAAATGGCTAGGTTCCTAGAAATATATAACTTTCTGAGACTGAATGACAGGAACTGAAAAAATCTAAATAGACAGACAACAGTTGATAAAATTAAAACCATCAATAGATCCCTAAAAGTAAATTCAATACCAGGTGTCCTTACTAGTAAATTTGCCAAATATTTAAAGAAGATTTGATACATATCTCCCTCAAACTTTTCCAAAAATTAAAGAAGAAGCATATTTGCTAACATATAAGAACTGAAGCAATAAATGCATATAAAAAACATAGGTACTAACTTATTGGCCATGGGTCTAAATCCTTAGAAGGATTTTATGAATTTGACCTCAAAGGTAAGGCAGTAATGGTAAAAATAAATGAATGGCACTATATCTCACTAAAAAGCTTCTGCAGAGTAAGACATTGGCAAACAACAGATTTGATAGGGGTTTCTATCCAAAATATATAAATAACTCATACAACTCAGTACCAAACAAACACACAATCTAAATAAAAATGGGCAGAGAATCTGAACAGATACTTCTCCCAAGAAAACACACAAATGGCCAATAGATCTAGGAAAAGATTCTTTACTAGCTATTAGGGAAATTAAATCAAAATTACAATGCCATACCACCTCATACCTGTTAGAATTGCTATTATCAACAAGACAAGTAGTAACAAGTATTTGAGAGGTTGTGGAGAAAAAGGAACTCTCATTCACTGCTTGCTAGTGGAAATGTAAAGCAGTAATAGCCACTCTGTAAAATGCTATGGAGTTCCTCAAAAAATTAAGAATAAAGTTAGCATATGATCCAGCAATCTTCTTCCTGGGTATGTACATTAAAAAAGTTGAAAACATTTCTTTGCAAAAATATATATATACATCTATCTTCATTACACCATTACTCATAGTGGCTAAAGTATGGTAACAACTGAAGTGTCCTTCTATAGATGATTAAGTAAATAGTATGCAGTACAATTGAGTACTTTTCAGACATAAGAAAAGATGAAATACTGTTGTATATGAGAACACAGATGGACCTTGAGAATATCATGCTAAGTGAAATAAGTCAGAAAAAAATTAACAACTGAAAGCAACAAATGAACAAACAAGAATAAAACAAAAGACTTGCAGACACAGACAACAGTATGGTGGTTACCAAAAAGAAGACTGGAGGGTGGATAGTAAAGTGTAAAGGGGTTCAAATATATGGTTAGAAAATATGATTGACTTTCGGTGGTGGACACACAATGCAATACACAGATGACTTATTATAGAATTGTACACTTGTACCCTGGCTGCTGTAGCTCAGTGGATTGAGCACAGGCCTGCTAACCAAAAAAAATCACTGGTTTGATTCCCAGTCAGGGCCCATTCCTGGGGTGCAGGCCAGGTCCCCAATAAGGGGCGCATGAGAGGCAACCATACATTGATGTTTCTCTCCCTCTCTTTCTTCCTCCCTTCCCTTCTCTCAAAATAAATAAATAAATAAAGTCTTTTTTAAAAAGAATTGTACACTCGTAACCTATGTAATTTTATTATCTAATATCACCCTAATAAATTTTGTTTAAAAAGAAAAATCTCAAATATATAATCTAACCTTTCACCTAAGGAACTAGAAGAACAACAAACAAAGCACAAAATGAGTAGGAGGAAGGAAATATAAAGACCAGAATAAAATACATGAAATAGAAACTGATCTGAAGGTTTTGTTGTGTTAAATGTGACTGTTACTTCACAAAACTTTGACAAATAAGGTTCTTAATCAGATACAGAAGTTCAGATACCAGCTACTACTTTGTAAAATTCCTTCTACCTATACACAGACAAATCCTAACCCAACAGTGCAGATCTTTAAGTCTTCCTGTGGAAAGCTTATGGGATGGGGGATGGGCAAGTGGGGGGATGGAAGGAGAATCTTTTTTTAATCTAGGATTTTTCATGGGCCCAGAAAAAAAAGAAAGCTAATATGAGAAATTTGTAGTTCCTACATTTGTCTTTACTTGATTTATGCCTTGGTCTGGAAATTATTACACTTACAACATTGGTTCCCAAAACTTTCTTTTGATTTTTTCTAGTTATTTTCTCAGAACAAAGCATTTATTAAACATCACAAACAAGTTTGGGGAAAAATGCATGGATAGGTCCATGCATAATTCTGTCATAGTCATAATTTATTACTCCTGGTAGAGCAGGCTAGGATTCTTTAAAAAGAGTGTATGTTGTAGGGACTAGTAGCAAATGAAACAAATTTTTTTAGATCCTGTTTTTGTGATGAAGTTTGAGAGGTTGGCTGTCTTATTCTGATGTGAATTTAGACATGCCAAAACCTCTGCTATATTTGGGTATCTGAGTTCCTATTTATCAGTGAGGAGATAGGCTTAGCCTGAAGTGCTTTCTTTAACCAGGAGGTTCCATGACCTGTCTGCCAATGGGTTTTTCTTTGGCACAGCTAATGTTTGAGAGACCCTGGACTTTGCTTACTGAAATCTATGGTGTCTCTCACTCTGGGTTCCAGGGCATACATGAAACACCTTGCCCTCACCCCAGATGTTCAGATTTAAGGTTTATTTGCTTTGTTATCTTTTTTATTTGTTTGTTATTGTTTTTATGCTTTGTTCTATTGAGACAATTTCATTCTCACTATATATTTGATAGAAAAATGCATTATTTTGTTAACCATTCAACAAGAAAGATGCCATAATAATTAGCCCAGCATTACATAGCAGCTTGATGATAACAACCACTCCCAATGAAAGCAATAAACAAGACACAGTATACTCAGACAATGGATTGTTATTCAGCCATAGAAATGAGTGAAGCCCTGATACATAGCATAACGTGAATGAACCTTAAAAACATTATGCTAAAGGAAAGTTGTCACAAAGACCACATATTGTATTGTTACATTTATGTGAAATGTCCAGAATAATCAAATTCATAGAGACAGAAGGTAGATTAGTGGTTGTCAGGACTGAGGAATGAGGAATGGGAAGTGGCGGCTTAATGTGTATGAAGCTGTTAATATATTCTGAAATTAGATGGTTGTAAGGGTCACTCAACTCTGTGAATATACTAACCACCCACAGAATTGTAAACTTGAAAAAGTTAGGTGAATTTTATGGTATGTGAATTATATGTCAACCAATTATTGTTGGTGCCAACTTAATGACAACAAGAATCCCCAATTTGAAGTGTGGTGAAGAAAGAAACTTTATTCAGTGAAAACAGCTCATATGAGATACAGCACAGCTGTAATAACAGCAGCATGATTGTGTAATAGCTCAATAGTGTTCCAACTCATTTATGAAGCAGAACAGCTGTGAGGCAGCCCTGGTGGCCAAGGTCCCTCTCCATCAAGACAGCAGTGTCTTGGTCCACTCTGCTCTGTTGCACTCTGCCCTGCACTGGTCTGCTTTGCTCTGATCTGATGAGAAGTCTTTGGTGTTTCAACTCCGGCCAGAAGAACTTTCTTAAGTTGGAAAGGGAAGGTGTGCTCTCTGAGCCAGAATGAAGCTGACATATAGACAGAAATCCCCACCATTGGTCCCTGATTTGTCCTCATTCATAGAGGACTCTAATCCTTGCAGTTTGATTGGTCTGAAAGGCACTGTCCTGACTAGTCAGAATAGAGATGTTCTGATTGTGAAGATGCTGATGGGGAAATAGCTGTGAAGTTCTCATTGGACAGGGAAAGTCTCAGTCCCATTGACTGAAATAGAATTCCAGCATCTCCTTTATAAGTGTTGGCTCAGATGGCAGGAATACAATGCAGGCAGGCATTCAGTGCAGGAAACAGGTAGCTTAGTGCAGGCTTCTCCCTGAAGTAGTACAGTTTGTGTTACACACCTCTCAGTAGAAAAGACTGTTGGTTTTTTTTTTTTAGTTTGAGCCCAATTAGCTGCCAAAGCCCTTCTTAGGAAGTATCTTCTTTGTCAGGGTCTCCCTATCTGTTATTTTTTTTTTAAAAAAATGAATGAAATTGTAGTTAAAACAAAAGATAGCAATAGAATTCAGATCTTCCTTAAATATCACATGCCTTTCAAGTATGAGAGCTGATGATGGGGGTTTACAGTCTGACCTCAACTTTTGCCCAACTTTTTGTGTGATGTATAAAGCTTACTCGAGCTGGATGAGGCGAATGTAAACCTTGTAGTTAGATACGTCTAAATTCAAATCCTACCTATTCCTTTTCCTGGCTCTTTGTATTTTGGTTATCCACTGTTGTGATTCAGGACTCCGTATAATGTAAAAGACACCACCAGAAATATGACCCCACTGGGGATTCATTTTCTTGGTGAAGAGCTGGTGAGTTGGGGTCTCACAGAGGCCAGGAAACCTAATTGTTTTCCTACTGACTGTGAGTGAATTCATCTTTCAGAGGGCAGGCTTAGATTATAACATATTCTAAGACTGCTCTATGAAACTAGATTGCCAATTTATCAGTTAGCAATGCAGAACCCTTTCCTTGGGGATTGAGCCTTTGTGACCTTACACACCCTGTGCCTGTAATAAGACAGCTTTTGAATTTTCAGAGGGAATTGTTTCACAGGCCTGTTTGTAATTTTTGCTTCAAAATGTGTTCCTCCAAATCAGCATATTACCCTTAGATCCTACTGGTCTAAGAGACCTTACATCTCTTTTAGGTATCTTCTCTTTGGGTACATGAAAGCAAATATCTACCCTCATCTCCAAGTTCTGACAAGAAAAGCGAGTTTCAGTAATTCAGTAATATCATAGAGTTCTGAGCTTATAGACATGCAAGGTAGCTCTCTTTGTTTCCTTGTCTATTCAGAAATCACCTCACAGGCTCATTGGACAATAGTCTGATGTTTTGGGTTCCCTCCACAAGCAGCAGACTCCAAGACAAGATTTTGGAGCACCAGCAGAGGAAGAATAAAGTGAGATAACGCAGAAAGTTATAATTATGCATTATACTGGGGCCTGTGGGATATCTGCCTCTGACTGTCCCAACCAAGGGACTAACATGCTAGGCATTTATTAACCAACTCTTCATCTGTCATTGACTGAAGCTACACTAGTGGTCTTACCCCTGTGTCCTGGTATGTATGAGTCAAGATGGTGCTGTCAGTCCCTGGAAAAGCAAGAGCCAGGGTGTGAGGTGCAGCACCCCTAGATTCAGCTCACTTGGTGTTTGTGAATTTATCATTACCCCAACAAGTTTCCCAAATCCACTTCTCACCCATTGCTTCCTGCTTTGGTAAATAGCAGCTAGGGTCTTCCAGTGACCTGGGCCAGAATCAGATGTCCTCAAATTCTTCACTACACCCACCCTTTATGCTTATTCAAGGATGAACCCAGGCCTACTGATACTGCCTCCTACATGCCTTCTGGACTGCACACATCTGTACATCCATGGCCCTTCCTAAGGTCCATTTGCTCTCACCTTAGATGGTACTCCTGCCTCCAGCCTTCTAAGATACACATCTGAGTGTCCCTCCTCTTCCTCCCTGGACTCCCAAGGTTGTCAGGAGAGGCTTTGGTGTTCTCACCACCCTTTCTATTCTCTCATCTCTTACAACCCTCTGTTCCATCCAGTTCCACTGTCCACTCTCCTTGTTCCCTGCCTCAGAGCCCTAAAACATTTGAAACGCTCTTTCCTCAACCTGGAACATTATCACCTGTCTTGACCCTTATCTCCTCCTCACCTTTTAGGTCTTACCTTAGATGAGATCTCCACAGGAGGCTCTTTTCAAATCCTCTGACCTGGTTATTGCACACAGTTTTTGTGCATATTCACTCAAGGTGGGGTTCTTCTTGTATAGAGTACTAGACATACTTTAGTGCTTGTTCAAAGATGATCTTACTCTTGGCCAGATGGCTGTCTAGTCACCATACTACACTCCCATGATCAGCGCAATACCCATTCTCAGGTGGTGCAATGAAATGCCTATCAGGTAGATGCATGGAAATGCTCAGTATATGTTTGCCGTATGCCAGGTGCTCACTACATGCTGACATCTTTCCCTAGCTTTAGTGGAAGGAGTTTGAATTCCTCATTTTGAAAATTTCCCAGATTATCTTGCATTGAGGCTGATTCCACCTCTACTCAGGCCATAGTTCACTATGGAAAGCTGGCTTTCATCCTCCTGGAGCCTGACTTCCAACCCTGAGTGGTTTACATTTGTGCCGAAAGATGATAGTTACATGTGGATGGAGGGTATTTCCTGGTCCAGGTTTAGAAAGCCTCCAAAATCCAACTCATAGGAAAATGATGCTTCTAATATCTTTAATTAAATAGGGATCAGATGGGAATGATTACCTGTTTTAAGAAGGATATAGTAGTTTTCTTATGTTTACTGTTGACCTATTTGCAAATACCTCCCAAATAAAAAACAGAATGGCAGCTCTTGGCCAAATGAAGTTCTAGGAACTTGCTTGATGAAAGTTCAAACTTCAGCAGACCCCAAGGACACAAAGGGCTGACTGTGTGTTCCTTTAAGGTAAATGCTGCCTTTCTGCCTTTCATAGACTAGGCACTGGTTTGTGATCACACAGGTATTGGCATTTTTTATTCTTGGAATGATTGCCACTCTAACTTTATTAAGGCAAGGTGCACAGGAACATCACAGGTGTGACACGTGTCCAGGAGATCCAAGATGGTAGAAGAGTGAGTGGTAGCTATACTAACCTCCTTCCAAGACCAATCTGGAATTACAATTAAATTGTGGAAGAATCGTCTGGAATAAAAACTGCACAGTAGAAGGAGAGAAACTTATAACCTCAGACAGACAGAAGAATCAGCTTCGCCACAACCTAACTAGTACAGAGTGCAGAGGAAACACAAGATGGCTGGCTGAGCTCCCACAGGCAGTAGCTGAAGTGCCAGAGGAATATTTCAGTGGCCACAGGCTTCCCCCTGAAAAGTGTGGGGATCTAAACCCCAAGTTAGTTTCCCCAGCCTACAGCACCAAGGCCCAAAAAGAACCCAGAAAACAAACATCCAGAGGGTTTCTCTCTGCTAGGAACAGATGGCTGGAGTCACAGAGAGACATTTAAAGGGCTAACACATAAAATTTCCTTTGCAGCCATTTACCCTGGGCTCCAGAAAATGGGTGGAGGGGCATAGTGGACTAGTGACTTACTCCTGGCTCTGAGTGGAGAGACTGGAGATGGTGACTTTGGGTAGAGAACTGATAGAACAGCCTTCAGGATCCTGGTGCTGAGTCATCTCCCATACTGCAGGAGCCATCTTGCTCAGCAGACCACTCCCCTACAAGTGGCATCAGCCTGAGGGGAGGCAATAGCTCTGCCCACAGGAATTACTCTGCTCCATGGTGTGGTGCTTAAGCCTGCCTGAAATTACAGAGTGACTAGATTAACAATTGCAAGAGTCAGCAATAGATGGTGGATCCCTGATATGCTCAAACAGTCTGCCTAAGGCCAAACTGGAACACCATCCAACATCACCAGAGGCAGATCCAGAAAGAAAAAACTGCACTTGCACAACAGCATATAAGACATGATGAGTGGAGAGACTGTCAGACAGCTGCTGGAGGGAAGGACCCATCAAAGAATGACCCCAAAGCCATCAAAACCCAGTTACAACCAGAGAGCCAACATAAATGTCTTAAAGGGCATTCCAGGAACATCAAGTTCAGAGGATCAATGAGATTGCACCACTGAACCCCATAGCTCTCCCACCATAGAAGTTCACACCACTAAGATAGGAAGTCAAAGCAGATCCAACTAAGAAGCAGAAACAAATGAGAGTACTTAAAATGAGGAGACAAAGAAACATCTCCCTATGGAAAGGAAAGGAGGAATCCCCAGAAAAAGTGCTAAATGAAATATAGACAAGTAAACTATCAGAAATAAAGTTCAAAATAATGGCAATAAGGAAGTTCAATGAGCTCAGTGAGAACAACAAAGAACTACAGGGAAGATACAAGGTACTGCGAACTACATCAGTATGAAAAAGGATGTAGAAACTATCAGTGAGCCAGGAGTAAATGAAGAATACAATTTCTGAATTGAAGAATACAGTAAAAGGCATTAAAATCAGACAAGGTGAAACAGAGGATTGAATCAGTCAGCTGAAGGACAGGGAGAGAAAAAATTCCCAGACAGTGCAACAAAATGAAAAAGATCTCAAAAAGAATGAAGAGGGTTTAAGAAAGCTGCAGGACAACATAAAATGTAATATTTGTATCATAGGAACACCAGAAGAAGAAGAGCAGGAGCAAGGCGTAGCAAATCTGTTTGAAAAAATAATGACAGAAAATTTCCCTAACCTGATGAGAGAAAAACTCCTGAAAGTCCAGGAGGCACAGAGAGTTCCCAATCAAGATGAATCCAAAGAGGCCAACTCCAAGACACATCATAATAAAAATGGGAAAATTTGGAGACAAGGAAATAATATTAAAAACAGCAAGGGAAAAACAGCTAAACATACAAGGTGGGCTCAATAAGGCAATTAGTTGATTACTCCACAGAAACTCTACAAGCCAGAGGGAATGACAAGAAATATTCCAAGTAATGAAGAGCAAGGGCCTGCAAAAAAGACTACACTACCCAGCAAGACTTTCATTTAAAATGAAAGGGAAAATAAGGAGCTTCCCAAACAAACAAACAAAAAATGCTAAAAGAGCACATCCCCACCAAACCGGCATTGCAAGACATGCTAAAGAGACTGCATTAAGAAGATGAAGAAAAAGAGAGAACACAGGTACAAAGGAAAAAGAATGGCAATGTACAAGTACCAATCAATAATAACCTTAAATATAAATGGATTAAATGTTCCATTCAAAAGACTCAGGGTACCTGAATGGATAACAAAACATGACCTGCACATATGCTGCCTACAAGTGACCCACCTCAAAACAAAAGACCTAACGGGACTGAAAGTGAAGGGCTGGGAAAAAAAGTATTCCAAGCAAATGGACATGAAAAAAAAAGTGTGATAGCAATATTTATATGAGGCAAAATGGATTTCAAAACAAAGGCCATAAAAAGAGACAAAGGAGGACATTATATAATCATTAAGGGAAAATTCAACAAGAAGGTACAACGTTGTAAACCCATATGCACCTAACATAGGAGCACCCAAATATATAAGGAAACTCTTGAAGGAATTCAAGAAAAATATTGACAGCAACACTCATCGTTGGGAATTTTAACACCCCATTGTCAACTATGTACAGACTTCCCAAGAAAAAATTCTACAGGATATCATGGTATTGAACAACACTCTACATCAAATGTACTCAACTGATATATATAGAACCTTTCACCCCAAAGAGGCAAAATATACATTCTTTTCAAAAATACATAGGACATTTTCAAAGACAGACCACATGGTAGGTCACAAAGCAAGCCTCAACATATTCAAGAAATTCAAAATCATATCAAATGACCTCTTTGATTACAACATCATGAAACTAGAAATCCATGGCAGACTCTGGCCCACAGAGCCTGTGTATTGTGACTGAAGATGAAAACAAATGCACAGGCTACAGCAATCCTGTGGAGAAAAAGGGATGGCACTCTCTTAAGATGAGAGTGCTGTAGCCGCTTCTCTCAAGTGGAGAGCACACTGACCCTTGCCTGGACAGGCTTTTATTGTTTTTCTCCAGTATTACATCAAAGAAGGATTTATTATTTATTACATAGAATATTGCTGTTTACATTTTAGGTACAATCAAAGAAATTAAAACAACAAATGCAGAAGGGGAAAGTAGCGAGCTGATTAGCTCCATCCTTGGGAAAATTCACACAAGTTTTGGAAACTACCTTGAAAACAGGCAATAAACATCTACTGTTTCAGACCGGGGTGAGGGAGTTTTAGCAAGAACAAGCCATAACAGCCTTTATGCATTTTTGAGGCATAATTCCCATGGCAAAACCCAGTTTGAGGGTCTGGCTCCTGCCCACCACATCACTTCTATAGGTTTTCCATACAGAGCTGAGTCACATTTGCCAGACCAAAACAAACCAGTTCCCTACAGAAACCAACCTCAAGGAAAAAACTAAAAAATAGAAAACTAAAAACTAAAAACTAAAAACTAAAAAATTTTGAATTTGAATATTCAAATTCATAGAGACTGAACCACATGCTATTAAATAATGAGTTGCTTAAAAAGAGATCAAGAAAGAAATCAAAAAGTTTCTGCAAACAATGAAAAGGAATACACAACAGCCCAAAACCTATGGGACACAGAGAAAGCAGTCCTGAGAGGGAAGTTCATAGCAAAACAGGCCTATCTAAAAAAGATAGAAAAATTTAAAATAACCTAATGCTACATCTAAGTAGCAAGAGGAACACCAAACAAAGCCGAGGGTAGAAGGAAGGAAATAATCAACATCAGAGCAGAATTAAATGATATCAAGATTAAAAGAATAATTCAAATGTTCTATAAATCCAGAAGCTGGTTCTGGGAATCCAGAAGCTGGTTCAAAGTATCTGTAAATCCAGAAGCTGGTTCTTGTAAACAAAATTACAAGCCTTTAACTGGACTCATTAAGAAAAACAGAGAATGGACCTGAATAAATAAAATCAGAAATGATAGAGGGGAAATACAATCAATACCACAGAAATACAAAAATCTTAAGAAATTGCCACAAATAAGTATATGCCAAGAAATTTGGCAACCTGGGTACAATGGACAAATTTCTAGAAACGTATAATCTCCAAAACTGAATCAAGAAGAAGAAAGCCTAAGTAGATCAATAACACCTAGGGAAATTGAAGCAGTAATCAAAACTCTCCCAGCACATAAAAGGCCTGGATTGGACCACCTCTCAGGTGAACTTTACCAAACATTTATGGTAGAGCTAACTCCTACCATTCTCAAATTATTCCAAAAAAATTCAAGAACATGGAAGACCCCAAACTCTTTTTATCAGGACAGTATTATTCTAACTCCAAAATCAGGTAAAGACACAAACAAGAAAGAAAACTACAGGCCAATATTGCTGATAAACAGAGATGCTAATATCCTCAACAAAATGTTGGCAGAAAAATCCAGCAATACATTATAAAGATCATAAACCATGTTCAAGTGGTATTCAACCTAGGGATTCAAGGATGACATATATGCACAAATCAATAACATAATACACCACATAAACAAAATGAAAGACAAAAATCACATGATCATATTAATAGACACTGAAAAAGCATTTCATAAAATATAGTAACCATTTATGATAAAAACGCTTAGCAAAGTGAGAGTAGAGGGAGCATACCTCAACATAACAAAGGCTATGTACAAGAAAGCTACAACCAACATCTTACTCAATGGGCAAAACCTAAAATTTTTCCCCCTAAGATTAAGGAGAAGACAAAGGTGTCCACTTTCAACAATTTTACTCAACATAGTAATGGAATTTCTAGCCACAGCAATCAGACAAGAAAAAGAAATAAAAGGCATTCAAACTGGAAAGGAGAAAGTAAATCTTTCATTGTTTGCAGATGACATGATAGTGTACATAGAAAACTCTATAGGCTCCAACAAAAAATTACTCTACCTAATAAGTGAATTTAGCAAAATAATAGGATACAAAGTTAATATTCAGAAATCGAAGGCATTTTTATGTACCAGCAATGAAATATCAGAAACATAAACTACAAAAAAATCCCATTTACTATAGGAAAAAATAATAAAATAAAATAAAATGCAATACCTAGGAATGAACTTAATCAAGAGGCAAAAACCTGTACTTGGAAAACTACAAAACACTGAAGAAAGAAATTAAGGAAGAAACATATGGAAGCATTTATCATTTTCACAGATTGGAAAAATCAACATCATTAAAATGTCAATACTACCCAAAGCAATCTACACCATCCCTATTAAAATGCCAATGCCACATTTCACAGATTTAGAACAAATATTTTAAAAATTTAGATGGAACCAGAAATGACCTCCAATAGACAAAGCAATTTGAGAAAGAACAAAGTAGAAGGATAACAATATCTGATATCAAAATATGTTACAAGGCCACTGTAATCAAGAGTCTGGTACTGGCATAAGAACAGACACATAGATCAATGGAACATAATAGAGAGCCCAGAAATAAACCCATGTCTCTATGTTTCATTAATATTTGACAAAGGAGGGCAGCAACATAAAATGGAGTAAAAACAGCCTCTTCAATAAATGGTGCTGGGAGATCTGGAATGGTACATGCAAAATATTGAACCTAGACCACCAACTTACACCATACACAGGAAAGGGCTCATAATGGATCAAAGACTTAAACATAATCAATGACACTATAAAAGTCCTAGAAAAAAAAACATAGTAAACACAGTAGAATTTCAGATATTCCATGCAGCAATATTTTTACCAATACATCCTCTAGGTCCATGAAAATAAGGAAAGAACAAACAAATAGGGCTATATGAAGCTAAAAATCTTCTGCATGATTAAAAAATAACATCAGCAAAATAAAAAGGGAACCAACCATATGGGAAAACATTTGCCAATGATACCTCAGACAAAGGTTTGATCTCCAGAATATATCAAGAACTCATATATCTCAATACCAGGAAGCAAATAATCCAAATAAAAATGTGTAAAGGATCTGAACAGACAGTTCCCCAAGGAGTACATTCAGAGGGCGGGTAGGCATATTAAAAGATTCTCAACAGCTCTAGCTATCAGAGATGCAAATTAAAACTACAATGAGATACAACCTCATACAGGTCAGAATGGCTATCATTAGCAAATCAATAAACGAGTGCTGGCAAGGATGTGGAGAAAAGAAATCCTAATGCACTGTTGGTGGGAATGCAAACTGGTGCAGCCACTGTGGAAAACAGTATGGAATTTCCTCAAAAAACTATAAATGGAACTGCCTTTTGACCCAGCAGTCTTGGTGCTGGGATTATACTTTGAGTCTTGAGACTTCCCCCTGCACCCAGCTGGAACACCTAGCCAATCTTCTGAGAAAAAGAGTGAACGGTCAATGGAATCCCAGCTTATATGAAATTTGGAGGCCAAAATTGTAGGAGACATTGAAAAAGAGATGGTAAGGACATTGTGTTGGGATGGGATGGTCCCTGGGACCTGCATGAGAATCAAGGCTGCTTTGGGACCCAGCCCAGCACCTGGTCAGCAGTGGCCACAGGATCTTTGGAGGAGAACCAGACCAGCAGCTCCCTCTCCTACCAAAGCAGGGAAGACAGTGCGGCAACCAGAAAGACTTGGATGCTTAAAGTTGCTGGGAGGAATAAAGATGTAGTGCAAGACACCAGAGGCAGTGTTTACCCGATGGGACTGTGGTCACCAGCTAGGTCATTACCAGAGAAATTAGGGACCTGGGTGACACCCGGAGAAGGGAGAAGGGTTGGGCAATGTCAGACCCTGACCCTCTTAGTCTCTGGGTTGGTTACAACATTGGGCTGTGTGAAAGGCTGGGCGCTTGTCAAGAACTGCAGGTTTAAACAAGAGGATTCTACTCAAAAAAAAAAAAAAAGGCTCTCAGCTGCTGTTTAAGGAACTCCGGTGCAGCAGCTGGATAGCAAAGAGCAGAGTGGATCCATGCTGCATGGACTGTTCAGAGGAGGGCACCAGGGTTCAGGGAGTTAGCAGTCCCAAAGAGACTTAATCTTTTTATTTCTCTCTTTTTCATTGTTGTTCAAGTACAGTTGTCTCCATTTCCCCACCACCTAATCAACAAAACAAATAAGCAAGCAAAATATAACCAAAGGCATTGAAATTAAGAACAAACTGACAGTAACCATAGGGGAGGTGGGAGAGGATAATTGGGGGGATAATTGGGAAGAAAGAGAGGAAGGGATTTTCAGAAACATCTATAAAGGACACATGGACAAAACCCAGAAATACTTAATTTACTGTGGGAGATGAACTGCCCTGAAGCTATTTGAGAGTGTGAGGCACCCAAGCTAGCAAACAGGGAGAAAGTGGTGAATTAGTTGCCCCTAATCAGTGTACTTCACAGACAGTACAACTAGTGGATTAAAGGGGCTGGTCTTGTGCAGATAGACAATTGGGGCCCGGCAGCACATGGAGGATCTGGGCTGGAGGATGGGCAACTCTGTATATTGCAGCCCAGATCTAGCCCCCATCATCCAAAAACCACATTAAGGAATAACAGCAAAACCAGCCCCCCTCTTCCTGTAGCAAACAGGAAGACGAATATAACTCATTTGGCTGGTTTAAGAGAGCAGGAGGCTTTTCTCTTTTTTACTATTCTTTCTTAAAATTCTTTCCATCTTTTCTTTTCTTTTTTTCCAAGTGAGATGATAAGACCTGGGCTGTTAAAGGTCCAGAGACAGATCAAGTGAGGGAGCACAACACTAATCCCAACAACTGAGGAACTGAGAAATTTCACTTGTCTACCTATAGAACTTGCATTTTATTGTTTATTTTATTACTTTTTGTTACTTTTACTTCTTTTATTTTATTAGTAGTTTTTATTTCTCTTCTTTCTGTTTAGTTTTTTTGTTTTGTTTGTTTAAGTGCATTGTTTCACTGTTATGCCTTGTTCTCTCTTTCATTTTGTATTTTTTTTTGTTTTAAGAATTTACTTTATTTTTTAAATTGTTTTATTGTTGTTTAAGTACAGTTGTCTGTGTCCACCCCCCACCATTCCCCCCAAACCAGCCATCCCCACCTTTCTCCTCTGATTTCACCTCTTTGGTTTTGTCCATGTGTCCTTATTATTCTTCCTCAAAACTCTTCCTCTTTTGCCCCCATTATTCCTCCCTCCTATTGCTGTCCGATTGTTACTGTTACCTCCTATTCCCACCCCTCCCGGTGCTGTCAGATTGTTACTTTCAATGTCTCCGGTATATTTTGCTTGATTGTTGATTTTGTTGATTAGGCTTCCCCTTAAAGGTGAGATCAATGGTATTTATCTTTCACAGCCTGGCTTATTTCACTTAGCATAATGCTCTCCAGTTCCACCCATACTGTTGCAAAGGATAGGAGCTTCTTTTTTTCTGCTGTATAGTATTCCATCGTGTAAATATACCATACTTTTTTGATCCCTTCATTTACTGATGGACACTTAGGTCGCTTCCAGCACTTGGCTATTATAAATTGTATTGCTCTCTTTCATATTGTACTTTAGTTTCCTTTCTTTTAATTCACTCGTGTTCCAAAAATGCACTACTCTTGCTCATATATTTTATATTCTTGTTATTCAGATCATATATTTCTTGTCATATTATTCTTGTTCCAGTATTACTGCAAATAATTGTTATTCCATAAAATTGTAATTACTACACAGCACCTTTCCCTGGTCTTAGTCCACTTCACTATCTTCCTAGCATTATTACTGTTGTGGTTAACTCTACCCTATTGCACACTACACTTACTTTCTATCTTTATTCTCACTAAATCTCATTTAACCTCACGCAAGCGCTCTATTTTCTGGATCAGCCCACAATCCTTTTCCCCTCAAACAAATTCTTATCTCTTTTTCACTTTGTATAAAATGGGCTGGTTGGGTGAAATATCACAATTAATGGCAGAGTTAATGGTACTTAGCCAAAGTATCTCCTATCTCTTCTCTGCTTGTTGGTAAACCTAAATCCCATAGAATACTCTCCCACTGTCTTAATCCATTTTGCTTCCCCCTGCCACTGGTCACACACAAGATTAGGTGGGGAGCTATGAATGCCAATATAACTGCTGGAGGAGAGAACCCACCAACAAAGGAACCACCAACAGGTAAAAACCCAATACAAAAGTAGAGCCTACACAAACAGAAGAAAGGGCAAACCTAGAGCATCCAGACAAAAAGATCGAAGAGACACACCACTGAATCCCATAGAATTCCTCCCATAGAAGTTCACCCTACAAAGACGGCTAGAAAGCAGAACATCAAGAATCACCAGAAACAGCCCTGGCTGACATAGCTCAGTGGATTGAACATGGGCTTGTGAATCAAAGTGTCGCAGGTTCGATTCCCAGTCAGGGCATATGCCTGGGTTGCAGGCCATTACCCCCAGCAACGCACATTGATGTTTCTCTCTCTCTCTCTTTCTCTCTCCCTTCCCTCTCTAAAATAGAATAAATAAAATATTTAAAAAAAAGAATCACAGAAACAAACAAGAACAGTCCACCTAAATAGAGAGATAATAGAAGAACCTGAAATCAAAAGTAATGGAAGATTCCCCACTAAAAGAGCTAAATGAAATGGAGGTAAGGAAACTATCAGATATAGGAATTCACCATAATGATTATAAGGGCTTCTCAAGAAACTCAAAGACAATACAAGGAACTGAGTGAGAACCACAACAGAATGAAAAGGAAATAGAAAACTATGAACAAAAACCAGGAAGAAGTGAAAAACACAATTTAGGAAATAAAAAAAAAACACTAGAAGAAAACACGCAGGTTGGAGGAAGCAGAGGACCAAATTAGTAAGCTGAAAGATAAGATGAAAGAAATACGCAGGGAGAGCAGATGCAAGAAATGAGACTCAAAAATATGAAGAGAGCTGAACTCCCAGATAACATGAAACAAAACAACATTCAAATCATAGTAATACCAGAAGGAGAAGAAAAGGAACAAGAGATAAAATCCCGGTTTGAAAAAATAATGACAGAAAATTTTCAAAACCTGGAGAAGGAAAAAAACATGCAAGCTCAGGAGCCCAGAGGGTCCCAATCAAGATGAACCCAAAAAAAACATACTCTAAGACATATCATCATTAAAAGGCTAAGTATTAAAGACAAGAGGGAATTTTGAAAGCAGCCAGGGAGAACAAGTAACATACAAAGGGACTGCAATAAGGCTAGCTGCTGATTTCTCCAAAGAAACACTCCAATACAGGAGAAATAGCAATAAATATTCCAAGTAATGAAAAACGAAAACCTTCGACCAAGACTACTCTACCCAGTAAGTCTCTCAATTAAAACAGAAGGCAAAATAAGGAGTTTCCAAAGCAAAAAAAAATTTAAAAAAGGCTAAAAGAATACACCTCCAACAAACCACCACTACAAGATATGCTAAAGGGACTGCTATAAAATAAAAAGTAAAAGGGTGAGAGTGAGAGAGATAGGGACACAGGTACATAGGTATGAATAAATACCTATCAACAACAACCCTTAAATGTTAATGGAATAGCTCCAATCAAGAGACATAGGACAGCTGAATGGATAAAAATCATGACCTTCACATATGCTGCCTACAAGACACCACCTCAGAAAAAAATAACCCACACAGACTGAAAGTGAAGGGTTGCAAAAAATATATTCCAAGCTAATGGATAGGAAAAGAAGTGGGAGTAGCAATACTTATATCAAACAAAAGAGATTTTAAAACAAGGGCCATAAAAAGAGACACTGAAGGACACTTCATAATACTCAAGGGAAGAATCCATGAAGAAGAAATAAACATAGTAAAATACTCACTCAAAACAGGAGCACCCAAATACATAAGGAAACTCTTGGGGGACTTCAACAAGGCATAGACAGCAGCACATTTATACTAAGGGATTTTGACACTACACTGTCAAAAATGGATAGATCTTCCAAACAAAATATCAACAAAGATATGGCAGCATTGAACAATGTCCTAAATCACATAGACTTAACTGATATATATAGAGCTTTTCATCTCAAAGAAACAAAATACACATTCTTTTCAATGCACATGAACATTTACAAAGATAGACCACATAATAAGACACAAAACCAGCTTTCAATATATCAAGAAAACTGAATTATATCAAGCATGTTCTCTGACTGCAAAGGACTGAAACTGGAAACCAACCTCAAGGAAAAACTCAAAAACACTCAAACTCATGCAGATTGAATAGCATGCTATTAACCAATGAATGGGTCAAGAATGAGATCAAACTTTGGAAGAGATCAAAGGAAGAGATCTCTTGGAAGAGATCAAACTTTGTGGATACAATGAAAATAAATACACAACAGAGCAAACATATGGGACACAGTGAACACAGTCCTAAGAGGGAAGTTCACAGCGATACAGGCCTACCTGGAAAACATAGAGACATTTTAAATAGACAACCTAACCTTGCAACTAAAATCACTGCAGGAACAAAAACAAACAAATCCACAGCAAGTAGAAGGAAGAAAACAACCAAGATCAGAGCAGAATTAAAGTACATAGAGACTAACACAACAATCCAAAGGATCAATAAATCCAGGAGCTTCATCTTTGAAAAGATAACAAAATTGACAAGCCTTTGAAACAGACTCACCAAGGAAAAAGAGGAGAGAACCCAAATAAACAAAATCAGAAATGAAAGAGGAGACATTAAAACTGACACCACACAAGTGCAAAGCATTGTAAAGAATTACTGTGAAGAACTATATGCCAAGGAATTTGAAAGCCTAGTTGAAATGGACAAACTTCTAGAGAAATATAATTTCCCAAAATTCAATGAAGAAGCAGAAAGCCTAAACAGACCAGTAAGAGCTGATGGATTTGAAGCAGTATTTTAAAAACTCCTGACACACAAAAGCCATGGACCAGACAGTTTCACAGGAGAATTTAACAAAGAATTTAAGGAAGAGCTAAGTCCTAACCTTCTCAGACTATTCCAAAAAATAGAAGGAGAGGGAAGACTCTCAAATTCTTTTTATGAAGCCAGCATCATCCTAATCCCAAAACCAGATAAAGACATAAATAACAAAGAAAGAAAACTTCAGGACAGTATTGCTGATGAACATAGACACTAAAATCCTCGACAAATTATTGGCAAACCACATCCAGCAACATGTTAAAGAGATCATACACCATGATCAAGTGGGATTCATCCCAGGGATGCAAGGATGGTACAATATTCACAAATCAATAAACATAATACATCACATAAACAAAAGCAAAGACAAAAATCACATGATCGTATCAATAGTTCTGGAAAAAGCACTTGATAAGGTAAAGCACCTATTCATCATAAAAACAATTAGCAAAGTGGGAATAAAGGGAGCATTCCTCAATATAATAAAGGCTATATATGAGAGACCTACAGCCAGCATCATACTCAATGGGCAAAAACCTAGAGCTTTCCCATTGAGGTCAGGAACAAGATAAGGATGCCTGCTTTCACCACCTCCTATTCAACATAGTATTGGAAGACCTAGCCACAGCAACCAGACAAGAAAAGGAAATAAAAAGCACCCAAACTGGAAAAGAGGAAACAAAACTGGCATTTTTTTTTTGCAGATGATATTATAGCGTACATAGAAAATCCTATAGACTCCACCATAAAACTGCTTCTCCTAATTAATGAATTTGGCAAAACAGCAGGATACAAAGTCAATATCCAGAAATCAAAGGCATTTTTGTACACCAACAATGAAACAGCAGAAACAAAACTCAAGAAAAAAAATCCCATTTGATATAGTAAAAGAAAAAAAATAAAATACCTAGGAATAAACCTAACCAAAGAGGTAAAAGAACTGTACTCAGAAAACTACATAACACTGAAGAAAGAAATCAAAGAAGACACAAACAAATGGAAACATATATCATGTTCATGCATTGGAAAATTAACATGATCAAAATATCCATACTACCCAAAGCAATTTACACATTCAATGCAATACTTATTAAAGTACTAATGACATATTTCACAGTCATAGAACAAACACTTCAAAAATTTATATGAAACCATAAGTGACCCTGAATAGCTGCTGCAATTCTGAGAAAGAAGGGTAAAGTAAAGGGGATCACAATACCAGATACTAAACTGTATTACAAGGCCACTGTAATCAAAACAGCCTGGACTGGCATAAAAACAGGGACATGGACCAATGGAACAGAACAGAGATCCCAGAAATAAACTAAAATCTCTATGGTCAATTAATATTTGATAAAGGGGGTAGCAACATAAAATGGAGTAAAACTAGCCTCTTCAACAAATGGTGTTGGGAGAACTGGACAGCTATGTGCAAAAAAAAAAAAAAAAATGAAACTCAAGCACCAACTTACACCTTACACAAAAATAAATCAAGGTGGATAAAAGATTTAGATATAAATTGTGACACCATTAAAGTCCTAGAGGAGAACATAGGTAGGAAAATCTCAGATACTTCATGCAGAAACATCTTTACTGGCATGTCTCTAGAGCAAGGAGACATAAAGGGGAGAATAGAGAAATGGGACCTCATCACATTAAAAGCTTCTGCACAGCTAAAGAAAACAGCATTAAAATGAATAGAGAACTAACTATATAGGAAAACAATTTTGCCAATGATACCTTGGACAAGGATTTGATCTCCAAAATATTTAAAGAACTCACATGACTCTACTCCAGGAAGACAAACAACCCAATTAAAAATGGGCAAAAGTCGTGAACAGACACTTCTCCAAAGAGGAAACAGAGGGCCCAGAAGCATATGAAAAGATGTTCAGCTCACTAGCCATCAGACAGTGCAATTAAAACCACAATGAGATACCACTTTCACCACCGGTCATAGTGGCCATCACAAACAAATCAACAAACAAGTGTTGGAGAGGATGTAGAGAAAAGGGACCCCTATTGCACTGTTGGTGAGAATGCAAACTGTGCAGCCACTGTGCAAAACAGTATGGAATTTCATCAGGAAACTGAAAATGGATCTGCCTTTGACCAAGCAATTCCACTGCTGGGATTATATCCTAAGAGCCCTGAAATACCATTCCACAAGAACCTATGCATCCCAATGTTCATAGCAGCACAATTTACACTAGCCAAGTGCTGGAAGCAACCTAAGTGCCCATCAGTAAATGCATGGATCAAAAATTATGGTATATTTACACAATGTAATACTGCACAGCAGAAAGAGAGAAGGAGCTTCTACCCTTTGTAACAGTATGGATGGAACTGGAGAGCATTATGCTAAATGAAATAAGCCAGGTGGTGAAAGACAATACCATATGATCTCACCTTTAACAGGAACCTCATCAACAAAACAAAGCAAGCAATATATAACCAGAGACATTGAGATTAAGAACAAATGGACAGTAACTAGATGGGAGGTGGGAGAGGATAGTGGGGTGGGGAAAGGGTGAAAGGTTACATGAACAACTATAAAGGACACATGGACAAAACCAAGAGGGCTGGGATCAGGGAAGGGAGGTGGGGATGGCTAGGGTTTGGGGGAGTTGTGGAGGGAAAAGGCAGACAACTGTACTTGAATAACAATAAATAAAAAAGAACCCAGTTGGAAACTAGAAAAAAAAACTAGCATACATTTACACAATGGAATACTACACAGCAGAGAGAAAGAAGTAGCTCCTATCCTTTGCAACAGCATGGATAGCACTGGTAAGCATTATGCTAAGTGAAATAAGCCAGGGGCAGTGAGGGACAAATACTATATGATCTTGCCCTTAAGTGGAACCTAATAAACAAAAGAAAAAAGCAAGCAAAATATACCCAGAGACATTGAAATTAAGAACAATCTGACAGTAACCAGAAGGGAGGTGGTAGGAGACAATGGAGGGAAGAGTTTTCAGGAACAACTATAAAGGACAAACGGAGATAACTAAGGAGGGTGGTGGAAGCAAGGGAGGGAGATGGGTTTGGCTGAGGTGGGAGAGTGGTAGGGGGTAAATGCAGACAACTGTAATTGGACAATAATAAAATAATTTTAAAAATAAAATCAATTTAAAAGTTCTTTAAAGGGGTAAATTGTTTGATATATTTATTTGAATACTTTAAAAATATAGTAAATAGTCAATTTTAAGTTTGACCCAACTTGTACAATAGGCCAGAGCTTGCTCTATATAGAATGGAATGATGCCCTTCAGCTTCAATGTGCAAAATAATCAGTGTGATCATGTTAAAATGCAGATTCTGATTCAATAGTTCCAGGTGGTGCTCAAGATTCTGTAATTCTAACAAGATTCTGGGGGTGCAGATGCTGCCAGTTCTCAACCAGCACATTGGGTGGCAAACTGTAGAGACCTAAGTTGGGCCTGCCTGAAGATTTTTTTTCCACATTTGGGGCTTATACAGCTAAAGGAGAGGTTACTCATATTACATAACTACTGGCTTCTTTCCTTCCTTCCTTCCTTCCTTCCTTCCTTCCTTCCTTCCTTCCTTCCTTCCTTCCTTTTTTTCTTCTCTCTCTCTCTTTCTTTTTCTTTCTTCCTTCTCTTCTTTCTTTGAAATCCTACAAAGAAACACAGTCTAATGAGAAAGAATTCAGAGGACTTTTTTATTGTATCTTTAATATGTAGATGTATGTCTAAAAGTTGAGCATTGTTAAGGCAAGGAAATTTCTAGTCTGAATCTGGGACTATGCTGAAAGGACAGTAAGCATGTGTGTTGAGTTACTTCTAATACCTATATTAGAATGTACATGTGCATGTTCCCCAACTGAGAATTTTGTCCATATACAGTATTAATGGTATGAGTGTTCTGTATATATCTTTTAAATCTGTATGGGGTATTCTAAACACTTTCCTCTTTGGGGTTCTTGTTTGTTGGTTTGTTTGTTTTCTTGAATGAGTAGCAGGACTTTGGAAGAGTCCCACCTGTACTTCACCAGCATATTTTCCTTGTAGACTAGGTTTACCTGAGTTTCAGGATTTTTTGCTGGCCATGATATGTTTCTGTAGAACTGAAGTGGTTGCAACTCCTGCGGAGTCTTCTTTATTGGAAAAAAAATACTTTATAAAAGATACAGATAATCAGTTTCTGCTTTACTTTGGCTGGCTTCCCTGATAGAACTTTTTTAAAAATTGGCAGATTAGGTAGGGCTGGATATCATCTCACTCTCTTAACAATGGTGCATATTGGCTGCTAGTACACCTGAAACAACAAGGGACTGGTGTTGGTTACCTGTTTTTCAGTGTTATTTTTCTTGTTTCATTCTGTTCCTTCTCCTGCAGGTGGTATGGATTCCATGAGGCAATGTGATCCTGACATACCAGCCTTACAGCCCAGCGTGACATCCAGTTGGGCAGGAAGGGCACCATGGATGGCTTAATTGAACAGAAGAGGTGTGCTGCTGCACAATAAAATCAATGAGGCTGGCAAGCAGAATGGCTTAATTTCACACCAGAAACTTCATGGCTGAGAGTAGAGATGGCCTGGTATCTGTTTACCCAGCACCCCAGTACCCGAACTGTCGGGTGGTAGGCAGTGCAGCAGTGGCCACCCTGGAGAGCAGCAGGGATGAGCCAGTCCAGCACCTTCTGGACCCCAACACCCTTCAGCAGTCAGTGGAGTCCCACTACCATCCAAACATCATCCTCTACTCTGAGGGCATGCTGTGCTCCTGGGGAGATGGTGTGGCTGCCGACTGTTGTGAGACCACATTCATTGAGGATCAGTCCCCTACCAAAGAGAGGCTGGAGTACCCTGATGGAAAGTTCATTGACCTCTCAGCTGATGACATCAAAATTCACACCCTGTCCTATGATGTGGAGGAGGAAGAGGAATTCCAAGAGCTGGAGGTCAGAGGATGTGTTTGTGATAGGCCTTTGGGAATAGGATGTGGAAATTTGGTGGGAACTCACAAGTACCTGGCAAAAATTAGAGAATAAAACTAGTGTGAAAAAATTAAGGGAAAGTGAAGCATTCCTGGTGCCCCTTAACTCTTTCCTACTTGTAGAAGATGAGAGGAGTAGAGAGAAACTAAAGGACAAAGACCCAGTTAGGGCTTCAGGAGGGATTATGATCAGAAATCACCTAAGCTACTAGCTGTTGGGATGCAGCTACAAATGGATTTAAAAGTTGTTTGCACTAACAAATCACTTAGGGACTCCTGCTTACACCCCACCAACAGGAAAGATGGGTCATTGGCAAGAGTGAGCAAGATTAGAGAGGGCCATGTGGGCAATACAAGCTAGAAATGCATGTGAGGTAACAATTTGGGAAGTAGTTTTGCTGCCACATATGTGTGGTTTCCTTTGCTACCATATGTGTGGCATGGCAGTTTCTACTAAGATATCATTGGTATAGATAAAATCTGCTGGAAGTAGTAGAATCGCTAACCTAAAGGGAAGTTGAGTTGAATTATTGCAGGAGTCACTCTTTCAGTAAACTGCAGAGTAGGTAACAATGTTCAGATCACATTTTTAGAAGCATGCACATTGATAGTGTAACATGCACAACAGCCTCCTGTTGTACAGCTCATCTCTTCCTCTTTGATGCAGCTCCCCAGTTGGGAGGGCAAGAGTGAGCTGTACATGCCTGAACAAAAGCCATACTTTTGTCAACTAGGAGGTAGGTGCCCAAGCTTGAGGAAGTAATTTAACTCCTTGAAGGTAGAAAATACTCCTCCAGGACATGAGTGGCAGGGAGAGAAGAGCTAGATTTTCTGGGGGAGGCTAGAGAAAGAAAGAGGAGGAACTTTGGAGTAGAATCATACTCACACCCATTGGGCCCCAGACTGTGTAGAAGGCCACTGAAATCATAAGGAAATGATGAGCCAAGGAGACCAGATGTGCCAGGATTGGAAGTACAGTGAAAACCAGGAGCAGCTGGAGAGAGATGTTTTAGTCAAAAGAGAAATTCAGAAATGGAAAAATAAAAGTAATGTAACAATCCCTATGAATGGATCTGAAAACCAGCTGACAGGGAGCAGAGAGAAGTTACTTCAGTGGGAGAGGCTATCCAAGGAGACCTTCATATCATCTGATAATACCTGTTAAGCAGAAGAGAAGGATGTGAGTGGCAATCCTAGAGTTTTTAGAAAGTTGGAAGAGTGCTTTGGTTTTCATTCAAAAGCCTATGTTGTGTCCACTGCTTTCCAAGGTCTGAGGCTTTTGCTGAAAGCAAAATTATAAATGCTGCTTACATGCATAAAATTTCAGCATAACACAGGAGTTATGGTGGTAGACTACCCAGTAAGCTCTGAGAGCATCTAAAGAAGGGGATGGGGCTCTTGCACTGCATCTTGAGTAGTTCTGTAAAACTCCTTTAGGAATTCTTTAAAAATAAAGGTATTTTCACAGCAACATTCTTATGGGATAGCTAAGACACTCTATTCTGTTTCTGCAAAGGGAAAAAAACTAGTAACTGGCTAGAAGTGTTATCATATATTCAGTGACTATTCTAAGGCTTATTCTTTTTTTAATTCCATGAAATCATAAAGAGGCAGGCATAAATAGCATTTACTGCACCCAAAACTTAAAGGCTTAAAACAGTAACTACTGACTTATGATTCTCGGTGAAAAATTTGAGTGATTCTCAGCTGAACAGATGTTGCTATGCTGGTTTTATTTGGGTCCCCTCATTGTTCTGTGTTAGCTGCTACTTGTGTAGACAGCTGTGCTTTGGAATGTTGGCTGGCCATTGGCTGGTGTTACATAGGTGACTGGACCACATGTCTGTCATCAACTAGCAGGCCACTTCATCACATGGAAACCACGGTAGGGATTCCAAGAGCAGCAAGAGGTGTGAGTCCCAGTATTCAAGGGCTTTTCAAGTCTTTGCTTGTGCCACACATGTTATTTTCTTATTGGTAAAAGCAAGGTAAATGGCTAAGCTCAAAGTCTGTGGGAAGGACTATTCAGGGGGACAGTATAGAAAAATGCCAACAAGTTGGGTGTCAATACTACAGCATTCTACCACAAGACAAAATTTGGACTACAAGGCATAATTTTTTTAGGGTCATCTAATTGGACAGTGAGAACACCCATGCTTATATTGTGACTGAAACAAAAACACACACCACATACTGATCTGGAGCTCTTCTCAGAAGGCAGTGCTACTTCAGACAAATGAAAACAAAAGTGATTTTAACTTCTTGGGTAATTCTATAACTTCGCGTGGTTTATAGTAAATTGAAAACAACCAATGGCTTTTTAGAAAGCCATTGTCCTGGTTAAGAGCAGGAGCCCTTG
Source organism: Phyllostomus discolor (assembly GCF_004126475.2). Lineage (NCBI taxonomy): Eukaryota > Metazoa > Chordata > Mammalia > Chiroptera > Phyllostomidae > Phyllostomus > Phyllostomus discolor. The sequence goes on along the minus strand of NC_040911.2, from coordinate 59,169,280 downwards.
TTGCTAGAGTTCCTGTTTACTGGGAAAACTGTCTCTTATCTGTCCCTTTATCACTCTACATGAAGAGGTTTACCTCTGTCATTTATAATGGAGGCTTCCCTGATCCAGAGAGCTTTGCTCACCTTATATATATTTTTGGAAGAGCATACAGACTTTTCAGTTTGCCTTCTACTTTGCGGTATTAATGTGATTGGGTTCTGTAGCTAAATTCAAAACTTTTTATGGAAAGGCCTCAGAAATTATAATTTGCCTTGTCCTCCCTAACAGAATGAGCTGTTAGTTACAGTGAAATTAGCTGTTAGTTGTGATTTGTATCATATGGAGGGAGATCACAGGGGCCCACTGAGGGATTCACAGAAATGTAGAAGTGGCTGTTCATCACTCAATACCCTGTACTCAATATGACTAAAGAGGTCTCCCTCCTAGGATTCCTGTAGGACAATCTTGCTGCATAATAAATTGGGCCTGGTACCCCATAGCTCCAGGGCCTTCTCCCAGGTTTTTGCCCACTATATCATCCAGTTCCCAGCTGGAAGCTAAAACTGCAGCTTACAGGAACACCAACTGCAAGAAACCACTTCTCTTTTTTATACAAATAAACTCAGAGAGATTGCAGGCACAAGTAATAAAGTAGTTCTTTGGAGTATAAAATTTGAGTTTAAAGTTATGAAATGAAATGGTTCAAGGTCAGGCTGGAGAGACTCTAATAGTCCTCCTGTTATTAGAGATGCTTATTATATGTTGAAAGGCCAATTATTATTCATTTATTTGTGACAATGCAAAACTTTTAGGGACTTGGAGAGCACATAGAAGTCATCACTTAAAAATAATGCCAAAGAAGGCTGAGCCCTTTTTTCACCAGACGAAGAAAGGAGAAGGCAAACATGTTTATGGAACACTTATTCTCTGCCAGACCCTTAATGCACATTCTGCCATCTAATTCTCACATCAAGACAGGCCACTGGTACTATTACTGTCCCACTTTGCACATGAGGAAACTGAAGCTTGGGAGATGTCCAAGGTTGGCTTTGCTGACAGCTCTTCAATATCAGACATGCTGATTTCAGACATATCTTCTAACGCCAATGCTATGCTTTCTACATTTGAAAAAAAATGGGCTAGATTAAGCTGCTATTTCAGACCCTGCAAATAAAGCATGAGGAGACAGAGCTGAGGTAGTCACAGGACACTTCTTCACTTTTGTGAATCCTCTGCTATTGCTACCCAGGATCTTTGAGTCTGCCCTCCCATTTAAAATCTCGAAATCTGTTGGGATAGGATTTGACAAATTCAATGTCACACTTACATATGCCTCATTCATAAATATGAACAAAGGTGGGGAGGACTCAACAGACATTTAAAGACAACCCAAATGCTTGAGCGAAACAGAACACCACCAAAAATAAAACAACTGACCCAGAAGAAAAAAAAATAATAATTCAGTCAACAATAAAGAACTCTTTGAAAATTACTTTTAATATCCCTTCGGAATTTGGGAGAGTTAATTTGGGGAGTTGTTTTGTTTTGTTTGCTGCATTGCACTAGCTGGAACCTCTGATACAATGTTGAAGAGAGTGGTGAAAGAAACATTTTTGCCTTGCTCCAGATCTCAGGGGTAAATCATTCAGATTTTCATGATATAGGATAGTATCACTAATGTTCATAATCAGTTAAAGCAAATTCCCATTTATCAGAACTTTGTTGAATATTTTTATTTTTAAAATTATTTTATTGTTGTTCAAGTAGAGTTGTCTGTATTTTCTCCCAACCCCTCCCTCACGAACCCCTCCAAACCTCCCTCCCTCCCTTGCTTCCACCCTTCCCTTTGGTTTTGTCCACGTGCCTTTTAGAGTTGTTCCTAAAAACTCTTCTCCCCTCTGTCCCCTCCCTGCTCCCCTCTGGATATTGCTAGATTGTTCTTAGTTTCAATGACTCTGGTTATATTTCGTTTGCTTTTTTCTTTTGTTGATTATGTACCAGTTAAAGACGAGATCATATGGTACTTGTCCCTCACTGTCTGGCTTATTTCACTTAGCATAATGCTCTCCAGTTCCATCCATGCTGTTACAAAGGAGTTCCTTCTTTCTTTCTGCTGCATAGAATTCCATTGTGTAAATGTACGATAGTTTTGTGATCCACTCATTTGCTGATGAGCTGTTGTAAATTGTGCTGCTATGAACATTCAGTGCATAGGTTCTTTTGCATTGGTGTTTCAGGGCTCTTAGGGTATAATCCCAGCAACAGAATTGCTGGATCAAAAGGCAGTTCCATTTTTAGTTTTCTGAGGAAACTTCATACTATTTTCCACAATGGCTGCACCAGTCTGCATCCCACCAACCGTGCAATAGGGTTCCCTTTTCTCCACATCCTCTCCAACACTTGTTTGTTGATTTGTTTATGTTGGCCATTCTGACGGGTGTGAGGTGGTATCCCATTGTGGTTTTAACCATTTTCTGATGGCTAGTGATGCTGAATATCTTTTCATGTGTCTCTGGGCCCTCTGTATTCTTCATGATTTGACATTTTCTTTCCTTCATAGCTTTTTAATATTCATTTCTTGTCAAGCAAGTTTGTACATATTAAGTCACTACATTTATACTATACTGTATTTCAACTCACATATTTTGCCCTCCCTCCTCTTAGCCCACTTTACCTTCATCTTTCCTTGCATTCTTTTCATTTCAAATTTGTTTTCTCTCTTGCTACAACTTGAACCCATTCCTCACTCTTAATATTTCTCTTTCATCCAGATACACAAAACCAACTTTCTTGTCAAGGGTCATCTCACAACCTTTTTCGCTGCTCTTAAAGTACCCGCATTCTCTCTCCACCTTTAACAATCTTTGCTAGATGGTTGTGGGTAGAATAGTTGTTCTTGCATTGTTTCCTTCAACTTTATCTCTAGAGTTTCGCTAATTCTGTATTTCAAATGTCAAATTTTACTGGACTTCTATCCTACTCTTTTTTTTCTTCTCCAATTCCAATTTTGCTGTCTTAGCCTGTTTTTTCTTTTTTTCTTTTTTGTCTTTATTCTATTTCTATTTCAGCCTGCCATTTTATTTTTCTTTAGTCTCCTTTCTTTTTTTTGTTTCTTACATCCCAAATTTTAATTTTCCCCTCCCTTATTCTAGCATTTGCTCCTCAATTTAGTATTCCTCTCCCTCTAGCATTTCAAAATCACTTCCCATTCCACTAAACATCTCTTAGACTTTTCTTTGTTTCCTGTTTGCCTCTTATTCCCATACCACCTGTATTTACTTTAGCTTATTTATTCTTGATAGTACTGTGGTGGATCTTTCATTCCAATTTGGGTCGTATATTTTCATTAATAATTTACTGTTTTTAATTCCTTTTTTCCTTCTCTCTCTCACTTTATGTTTTCCTTTAAATTATTTTATTGTTGTTCAATTCCAGTTGTCTGCATTTCCCCCCACCAATCAACCCGCACCCCCGCCAAACCTACCTCACTCCCTTGCTTCCACCACCACCCTTGGTTTTCTCCAAGTGCCCTTTAGAGTTGTTCCTGAAAACCCTTCCCCTAATATCGCCTCCCACCTCCCCTCTGGTTACCATCAGATTGTTCTTAATTTCAATGTCTCTGGGTATATTTTGCTTGCTCTTTTCTTTGTTAATTAGGTTCCAGTTAAAAGCAAGATCATATGGTTTTTGTCTCACTGACTGATTTATTTCACTTAGCATAATGCTCTCCAGTTCTATCCTTGCTGTTGAAAAAGGTAGGAGCTCCTCTTTCTCTCTGCTGTGTAGAATTCCACTGTGTAAATGCACCATAGTTTTCTGATCCACTCATTTGCTGATGGACACTTAGGTTGCTTCCAGCACCTGGCTATTGTAAATTGTGCTGCTATGAATATTGGAGTGCATAGGTCCTTTTGGATTGGTGTTTCAGGGTTCTTAGGGTATAATGCCAGCAGTGGAATTGCACAGTCAAAAGGCAGTTACATTTCCAGTTTCCTGAGGAAATTCCATACTGTTTTCCACAGTGGCTATCCCAGTCTGCATTCCCACCAACAGTGCAATAGGGTGCCCTTTTTCTCCAAATCCTCTTCAACACTTGTTTGTGGAATTGTTTATGATGGCCATTCTCACCGGTGTGAAGTGGTTTCTCATTATGGTTTCAATTTACATCTTTCTGATGGCCAGTGATACTGAGCATCTTTTCATATGCCTCTGGGCCCTCTGTATGTCCTCCTTAGTGACTTGTCTGTTCAAGTCTTTTGCTCATTTTTAAATTGGGCTGTTTGTCTTCCTGGAATGGAGTCCTGTGAGTTCTTGAAATATTTTGGAGATCAAACCCTTGTCCAGGGTATCACTGGCAAAAATGTTTTCCCATGCGGTTGGCTCTGTTTTCATTTTAATGCTGTCTTCTATAGTCATTCGGAAGCTTTTTAATTTGATGAGGTCCTATTTGTTTATCCTTTATATCCCTTACTTTATGGAACATATCAGTAAAAATATTGCTGGGTGGAATGTCTAATATTTTCCTGCAGTGTTTTCCTCTAGCAATTTTATGGTGTCACAACTTATATTTAAGTCTTTTATAGACCTTGAATCTACTTTTGTGTATGGTGTAAGTTGGTGATCCAGTTTCATTTCTTTGCATGTAGCTGTCCAGATTTCCCAACATCTGAAGAGGCTATTTTTACTACATTTTATGCTTCTTCCTCTTTTATCAAATATTACTTGACCATAGAGACTTGGGTTTATGTCTGGGTTCTCAGTTCTGTGCCATTGATCTATGTGTCTGTTCTTATGCCAGTACCAGTCTGTTTTGATTACAGTGGACCTATCAGGTATTGTGATCCCTCCTACTTTGTTCTTTTTTCTCAAAATTGCTGCAGGTATTCGGGGTCATTTATGATTCCGTATAAGTTTCTGAAATGTTTGTTCTACATCTATGAAATATGTCATTGGTAGTTTAATAGGGATTGCACTGAATCGATAAATTACTTTGGGTATTATGGACAATTTGATAATGTTAATTCTTCCAATCCATGAATGTGGTATATGCTTCCATTTGATTGAGTCTTCATTAATTTCTTTCTTCAGTTTGTATAGTTTTCTGAAACAGATCTTTCACCTCTTTGGTTAGGTTTCTTCCTTGCTACTTTATTTTTCTTGTTGATATATCAATTGGGATTTTGTTTTCCTGATTTCTCTTTCTGATATTTTATTGTTAGTGTACAATAATGCCTTTGATTTCTGAATATTGACTTTGTATCCTGCTTTTCTGCCAAATTCATTTATTAGGTTGAGCAGTTTTTTGGTGGAATCTATAGGGTTTTCTATGTACTCTATCATGTCATCTGCAAACAATGACAGTTTAGTTTCCTCTTCTCCAATTTAGATGTTTTTATTTCTTTTTCTTGTATGATTGTTTTGGCTAAGACTTCCAGTATTATGTTGAATAGGTGTAGTGAAAGCGGGCATCCTTGTGTTGTTCCTGATCTTAGTGGGAAAGTTTTTAGTTTGTGTCCATTGAGTATGATGTTGGCTGTACGTCTCTCATATGTGGCCTTTATTATGTTGAGAAATCCTCTCTTTATTCTCACTTTGCTAAGCATTGTTATCCTAAATGGATGTTGTAACTTATCAAATGCTTTTTCCACATCTATTGATATAATCAAGTGATTTTTGTTTTTAATTTTGTTTATGTTATGTATTACATTCACTGATTTGTGAAGATTGTGCTATCCTTGCATCCCTGAGATGAATCCCACTTGATTATGGTGTACGATCCTTTTAAGATATTGCTGGACGCAGTTTGCCGATATTTTATTGAGGATTTTAGTGCCAATGTTCATCAGCAATATTGACCTGAAGTTTTCTTTTTTTGTTATGTCTTTATCTGGTTTGGGGTTTAGGATGATGCTGGCTTCATAAAAAGAGTTTGGGCATCTTCCATATACTTCAAGGTTTTGGAATAATCTGTGAAGTATATAGGTTACCTCTTCCATAAATGCTTTATAAAATTCTCCTGGGGTACCATCTGGTCCAGGGCTTCTGTGTGTTGGAAGCTTTTTAATAACTGTTTCAATTTTATCAGCTGTTTTTGGTCTTTTCAGACTTTCTGCTTCTTCTTGATTCAGTTTTGGAAGATTATATTTGTGTAGAAATTTTTCCATTTCACCTAGGTTATTCAGTTTCGTGGCATATAGTTCTTCATAGTAATTTTTTACAATGCTTTGTATCTCTTTGGTGTCAGTTATAATCTCTTCTCTTTCATTTCTGATTGTGTTTATTTGGGTCCTCTCTCTGTTTTTCTTAATGAATGTGCTTAAAGACTTGTCAATTTTGTTTATCTTTTAAAGAACCAGCTTCTTGTTTTGTTGATCCTTAGAATTGTTCCTTTATTCTCTATGTTGTTTAATTCTACTCTGATCGTTGTTATTTCTTCTCTTCTACTTGCTCTGGGTTATCTTGTGGTTGTTCCTCCAGTTCGTGTAGGTGTAGGGTAGGTTGTTTATTTGAAATCTTTCTTTCTTTTTTAGGTAGGTCTGTATCTATTAACTTCCCTCTCAGGGCTGCCTTTGCTCTGTCCCATATGTGTTGGACTGTTGTGTGTTCATTTTTGCTTGTTTCCAGAGACTTTTTTCTTTCTTCCTAATCTTCATTCTTGACCATTCATTGTGTAATAGCATGCTAGTCAATCTCCATGAGTTTGAATGTTTTGGCAGTATTTTCCTTGAGGTTGGTTTCTAGTTTCAGTCCCTTGTGTTCTGAGACTGTGCTGATATGATTTCAATTTTCTTGAATTTTCTGATGCTTATTTTGTGTCCTATCATGTGGTTATCTTTGAAATATTCCATGTGCATTGAAAAGAATGGCAATTTTGCTTCTTTTGGATGAAAGGCTCTATGTATTATCAGTTAAGTCCATTTCATCCAGGGCATTGTCCAATGTTCACAATATCTTTGTTGATACTTTGTTTGGAAGATCTATCCATTTTTGACAGTGGGTTATTGAAATCCCCTCCTATAATTGTGTTGCTGTCACTATCTTTCTTGAAGTCCTCCAAGATTTTCTTTATATATTTGGGTGCTTCTATGTTGGGTGCATATATATTTTACAATATTTATGTCTCATTGATGGATTCTTCCCTTGAGTATTATGAGGTGTCTTTCTGTGTCTCTTTTTTATGTCTCTTCTTTTGAAGTCTATCAAAATCACTTTCTTTCAGTAGGTCATCTCATATTTGCTTCCTTTTCTTATAATAGTCTTAATGTCCTCATACACCCTTATTAATACTGGTTCATTTGATGTTGATAGTGGAATTCTGGGGGATGGAGTTTATAATTGCAGGTGTGGGTTTCTTTCCTAGGCTTTGTGATTTTTGTTCTAGAAACACCTACACAAAAGCACACAAGTTGTGGTAGGTGGGGTGATGTTCAGTCAACTGGTTGGAGGGAAGAACCCATTGAAGAGAGAACCCAAAACAATTAAAACCCAATTATATCCAGGAAACCTACATAAAAGGCATAAAGGGCATCCCAAGAACATCAAGTTCAGGATATCAAGAAGATCGCACCACTGAATCTCACAGAACTCCTACTATAGAACTTCACACCACCAAAGTCAGGAGTCAAAACAGATCAATTTAAAAAGCAGAAACAAGCAAGAAGATTTCCACAAAAATGGGAAGACACAGAAAGTACTCCCATTCAAAAGGAAAGGAGGGAATCCATAAGAATAATGCTAAATGAAATAGAGGCAAGTGAACTATCAGATATTGCACTCAAAATAATAGTCATTAGGAATCTCAATGAACTCAGTGCAAATTACCAAAAACTACTGGAAGACTATGAGGAACTTACTGCAAACTATATCAGCATAAAAAAAAAAAAAAACATAGAAACTATCAACAAGGAACAAGAGGAAATCAATAATACAAGTTCCTGAACTGAAGAACACAGTAGAAGGAATCAAAAACAGGCTCAATGAAGCACAGGATTGAATCAGTGAGCTGGAGGGACAGGTAGAAAAAAACTCCCAAAAAGAGCAAGAAAAGGAGAAAAGACTCAAAAGAGTGAAGAGGTGTTAAGGGAAATACAGGACAACATAAAACAGAATAATATCTGTGTAATCAGGATACCAGAAGGAGAAGAACAAAAGCAAGGAATAGAAAACCTGCTTGAAGAAATAATGATGGAAAACTTCTAATTTCATGAGACAAAGCCACACAACTCCAGGAAGCATAGAATGTCCAATTAAGAGGAACCCAGAGAAGCCCACGTAAGATACATCATAATTAAAATAGCAAAATTTAAAGACAAAGAGAGAATCTTAAAGGCAGCAAGAGAGAAACAAGAAGGAACATACAAGGGAGCTCTGATTACACTATCAGGTGACCTTCTCAACAGAAACATTAGAATCCAGAAGGGAATGGCAAGAAATATTCCAAGTAATGAAAAGCAAGGGCCTACAACTCAGACTACTCTCTCCAGCAAGGCTCTCAATTTAAATGGAAGGCAAAATAAGAGTTTCCTAGACAAAAGAACTCTAAAAGAATATGTCTCCACCAAACCAGCATTACAAGGTATCCTAAAGGGACTGCTTTAAGAAGTGGAAGAAAAACTGAGAGAGAAAGAAACTAAAGTGCAAATGAGTAAATTGGCAATGAATAAGTACATATTAATAACCTTATATGTAAATGGATTAAATGTTCCCATCAAAAGACAGGGCAGCTGAAAGGATAAGAAAATGTGACCCAAAATGTCTGCCTACAAGAGACCCACCTGAGAACAAAAGTCCTACACAGACTGAAACCAAACGGTTAGAAAAAAAATATTACAAGCAAAACAGGCAGGAAAAAAATGTCAGGATACCTATACTTACGTTTGATGAAATAGACTTCAAAAGAGAGGACCATAAAGAGTGACCCAGAAGGTCACTTCATAATACTCAAGGGATAAATCCATCAAGAGGACATTAATTGGCATTAACCAGAGAAGAGATGGGACGAGGATAATGGAGGAAAAGAAGGAAGAGTTTTCAGGAAGATGTATAAAGAACACAAAGACAAACCAAAGAGGGTAGGATCATGGGTGTGAGGTAGGGATGGCTGGGTTGCGGGGAATGGTGAGGAGAAAAATTGAGAAAATTTTCTCTGAGGAGAAATTGAGACAACTGTATCTGAACAACAATTAAAAATATAAATCAGTAGTGTCCAGGTGTGTAGCTGAGGGATGAGGTCAATAAGCAGACAACAGAGGATTTCTGGGGCAATAAAAATACTCTGTATGATATTATATACATGGATCTACTTGTATGAATTATAAATTTGTCCAAACTTATGGAATGCACATATATCAAAGTGAAACCTAGGGTAAACTGTGAAATCCTACTTGATAATGATGTGTCACTGTCAGTTCACCCTCAGTACAATAACTGTGTTATTTTGTGTGAGTGATGTTGATACCTGAGGAGCTGTGCATGTGCAGGGTGTGGGCCTGGGGCAGGGGGCAGGGGGGCGCAGGCCTTGCAATGGGCATATGAGAAGTCTCCCTAACTTTCTCTCACTCAGTGTTTTCATAAACCTAAAACTGCTGTAAAAAGTTGTCTTTAAAAAATAAAAGTATATGAATAATGAGTGACACACAAAAATGGAACTACATAAACATGATAAACATATATGTACGCAATGCAGGAGCACCCAAATATATAAGGAAAGTCTTGGAGGACTTCAAGAAAGATATAGACAGGAACACGCTCTATACTAAGGATTTAACACCCCACTGTCAAAAATGCACAGATCTTCAGACTTAACTGATATATAGAAAGAACTTTTTATCCCCAAAAAAGCAAAATTCACATTCTTCTCAAAAGCACATGGAACATTTACAAGATACACCACATGATAGGACACAAAACAAGCCTCAACAAATTCAAGAAAACTAAAAATCATATCAAGCATCTTCTCAGACCACAAGGGACTGAACTAGAAATGAACCCCAAGGAAAAAACCCAAAACACTAAAAATCATGGAGATTGAATAGCATGCTATTAAACAATGAATGGGTCAAGAATGAAATTAGGGAAGAAATCAACAATTTTCTGGAAACAAATAAAACTGAACTCACAACAATCCAAAACTTATGGGACACAGTAAAGGCAATCCTGAGAGGAAAGTTCATAGCAATAAAAGCCTACCTAAAAAAGATAGAAACCTTTCAAACAAACAACATATGACATGCTATTAAAAATGAATGGGTTAAGAATGAAAACTGTACTTGAACCATGATTAAAATTAAAAATTTTTAAAAAGATGCTAAATTTCATGCCATATGTATTTTGCCACTTTATTATAAGTAAACACTTTTACTTATTAAGTTAAAAAAGAATAAGTTCAAAGAAGAAATCAAAAACTATCTGGAAACAAATGAAAATGAACTCACAACATTCCAAAACTTATGGGACACAACAAAGGCAGTCGTGAGAAGGAAGTTCATAGTGATACAGGCCTACCTAAAAAAGATAGAAACATTTCAAATAACAACCTAACTCTACATGTAAAAGGACTGGAGGAACAACAACAAACAAGACCCAGAGCAAGTAGAAGGAAAGAAATAACCAAGATCAGAGCAGAATTTAATGACATACAAACTAAAGCCCAATTCTAAGGATCAATGAATCCAGGAGCTGGTTCTTTGAAAAGATAAACAAAATCAACAAATGTGAAAGCAGACTAAAAAAAAAAAAAAGTTAACAGGCCCAAATAAACACAATCAGAAATGAAAGAGGAGAGGTTACAACTGATACCACAGAAATTAAAAAAAAATGTATTGTTACTACAAAGAACTATATACCAAGAAATTTGAAACCCAGGTGAAATGGACAAATTTCTAGAAAAATATAATCTCCCAAAAACTAATGAAGAAGAAGCAGAAAGCATGAACAGACCAACAATAGCTGACAAAAATGAAGCAGTATTCAAAAAATTCCAGTCAAACAAAAGCTCTGAACCAGAAAATTTTCCCAGGAGAATTTTAAAAAACATTTACAGAAGAGCAAACCCTTATACTTCTCAGACTATTCCAAAAAAACCCAAGAATAGGAAGCCTCCCAAACTCTTTTTATGAGCTCATCATCATCCTAATCCCCCAAACAAGACAAGACACAACAAAGAAAGACAACTACAGGCCAATATGGCTGATGAACATAGATGCTAAAATCTTCAACTAAGTACTGGCAAATTGCATCCAGCAATACATCAAAAAGATCATACACCATGATCAAGTGGGATCATCCCAGGGATGCAATGATGGTACAATATTCATGAATCAAATGTATTACATCACATAAACAAAAGGCAAAATTCACATGATCATATCAATAGATGCACAGAAAGCATTTGATAAGGTACAGCACCCACTTATGATAAAAATGCTCAGCAAATGGGAATAGAGGAAGCTTACCTCAACAAAATAAAGGCTAAATATGAAAAACCTACAGCCAACATCACACTCAATGGACAAAATCTAAAAGTTTTCTCATTAAGATCAGAAAGAAGACCAGGATGTTGACACAGACACTGGCCTGCAATGCCCGTGGCATTATGGATGAGACATGAGACAAATTCCCACGGACTGCCGAGACCTGTGGAGGAAAGGGATGATCATGCCTGTCTTAGGTCATTCCCCCCTTGGTGAATCTTACCCATCACTGGCTAACTGATCAAGCATTGGGGACCAGACGGTGCTTTTGCCAGGGAGATAAGCTTTGTCTCCTTAGGCTTATGGTCCAAAGGTCGCTCACTCAGCCCTAACCATGGGGGGGGTTACAGCTTCTGAAACCAGGCAGGGCAGTTCCCACAAGGATGTCCACTTTTACCACTTCTATTCAACATAGTACTGAAGTCTCAGACAGTGAATATGTTATTGTTTGCAGATGACATGATAGTGTACACAGAAAACCCTATAGACTCTACCAAAAAAAAAAAATCTACTCTACCTAGTAAGTGAACTTGGCAAATCAAAAGGACAAAGTCAATATTCAGAAATCAATGGCATTTTTGTACACCAATAATGAAATATCAGAAAGATAAGTCTGGGGGGAAAGTCCCATTTGCTATAGCAACGGGGAAAAATAAAGTAGTTAGGAATAAACATAACCAAGGAGGTTAAAGACCTGTACTCAGAAAACTACACAACACCAAAGAAAGAAATTAAGGGAGACACAAATAGAAGCTTATATCATGTTCATGGATTGGAAGAATTAACATCATCAAAATGCCCATAATACCCAAAGCAATTTATAGATTCAGTGCAATCTGTATTAATATAACAATGGGATATTTCACAGATATAGAAAAAATATTTCAGAAATCTATATGGAACCATAGATGACCTCAAATAGACAATACAATTTTAAGAAAGAACAAAGTAGGAAGGATCACCATACCTGAATCAAACTATATTACAAGGCCACGGTAATCAAAACAGTCTGGTACTGGCACTAGAACAGACTCATAGATCAATGGAACAGAATATAGAGCCCAGAAATAAACCCAAATCTCTATAGTCAATTAATATTTGACAAAGGGGGCAGAAGCATAATGTGGAGTAAAAATTGCCTCTTCAGCAAATGGTGTTTGAAGATCTGCATAGCTACATGCAAAAAAGGAAAAAGAAATCTGACCACCAACTTACACCATACACACACACAAAAATTCAAGGTAGATAAAAGACAAATATAAGTCATGACACCATAAAAGTCCTAGAGAAGAACACAGGCAGGAAAATATCAGATATCCCATGCAGCAATATCTTCACTGATATGTCCTCTAAAGCAAGACACATAGAGGAAAGAATAAACAACTGGGATCTCATCAAAATAAAAACCTTCTGCCACAGCTAAAAAAAATTAGCAAAATGAAATGAAAACCAACTATATGGGAAAATATATTTGCCAATGATACCTTGGACTAGGGTTTGATCTCCAAAATATATAAAGAACTGACAGGATTCCACTCCAAGACAAGCAGTCCAATTTAAAAATGGGCAAAAGACATGAACACTCACTTCTTGAAGGAGGACATACAGAGGACCCAGAGACATATGAAAGGATGCTCAGCATCACTAGCCATCAGAGAAATGCAGATTAAAACCGTAATGAGATACCACTTCACACTGGTGAGAATGGCCATCATAAACAAATCAGCAAACAGTAAGTGCCGTCTAGGTTGTGGAGCAAAGGGAACCCTAGTGCACTGTTGGGAATGCAGACTGGTGTAGCCACTCAAGAAAACAGTATGGAATTTCCTCAGAAAATTAAGAATGGAACTTCCTTTTCACCCAGCAATTCCACTGCTGGATTATGCACTAAGAATCCGGAGAAACACTAATTTGAAAGAAACCTATGCACCCCGAGGTTCATAGCAGCACAGTTTACAATAGCCAAGTGCTGGAAGCAACCTAAGTGCCCATCTGTAAATGGACTAACACTCTATGGTACATTTACACAATGGAATACTATACAGCAGAAACAAAGAAAGATCTCCTACCCTTTGCAACAGCATGGATGCAACTGGAGAGCATTATGCTAAGTGAAAGAAGCCAGGCAGGGAAAGACAATACCATATGATCTCACCTATATGTGGAACCTAATCAACAAAACAAACAAGCCAGGCCCTGGCTAGTGTAGCTCAGTGGACTGAGCTCGGGCTGCAAACCAAAGTGTCGCAGGTTCAATTTCCAGTCAGGGCACATACCTGGGTTGCAGGCCACGGGCCCCAGCAACCGCACATTGATGTTTCTCTCTCTCTCTTTCTCCTTCCCTTCCCTCTCTAAAATAAACAAATAAAATCTTTAAAAAAAAAAACAAGCAAGCAAAATATAACCAGAGACTTTGAAATTAAGAACTGACAGTAACCAAAGTGGAGGTGGGAGGGTATAATGGAGGGAAAGGGGGAAAGTTTTTTCAGAAACGTCTATAAAGGACACATGGAAATAGTCATTACCTACTAGAAAATTACTACCTAGTAGGAGAAACTAAATTATATACCCAAAATCATCAGTTAATAATTTAGGCCAGTAAATGTTTAGAAATTAAAATATGGTTTCTTGTAGAGGATACTGTCCAGCAGTATCCATCTCAGCTGCAGATGTTCATTGAAACATGCTAAAAACATACACAGAGACAACCAGGTCCTGTGAGGGAATAGGAACAGAAGGGTCACTCCTCACATGGGGAGCGCCTTGGCCACCCTCTCTCCTGTAGGGTGCCATGGCCACTCCCTCTCATGGGGAGCGCCCGGTGTCCATACCCAAGCAGATTTTTATTGAGAAAACAGACTTAGTTTGTGGATTCACAGTCTGGCAGAAAAGATCAAAAAATATAAACAACTTACAAAGGTGGAGACAGAACTCCTGCTGAGATTCCAGGCAAGGTTTGTGTCTTTAACATATGAAAGAGGTACAGGTTCCAAAAGTTTCCTACCTGTGCTTTTAAATTCCAAGATAATAAAATCCTCCAGCGAACAGATGTCACAGGATCTTGCATATGCTATGTCCCAGGCCTGATTACCCCCGGGGGTCCACCATTTCTGGTCTGGGCTGTTTCGCCCCTGCAAGCCTGAGAAGACAAAGGCAGCCAGGAGACTTGGATTTCTCACATCCAAGAGCAAAGACTCAGGCTTTGACAAAGCCAAGGAGGCAGGAGTTGATGTCTGATCACCCCTTCATTTCCACAGCCCCTTCTCTCAGGGCATTCCCACGTGATCTCATCTGTCTTAGATTCATTCTCTTTCTTAGAGAATTGTTACCCATCCTTGACTGCCAATCATGCCAGGGAAATAAGTTTTGTCTCCTTCAGTGGCTCCTGGTCCGGAGGTCTTTCACTCAGCCTAAGTCACGGGGGGTTACAGCTTCCTGAGACCAGGCAGGGGCGGCCTGAAACAGTTTCCTTGTATTTTATGTTATTGAACCCCCAGCTGTCTATACATCTTTGCACCTGCAAGCCATGTATGCATTCCACAGAGTGGGCCCTCAGCAAACATTTTTTTTTATTTTTTTGTTTTTTCAATGTTATCTGATTTGGAGTAAAGGAGAGTCTTGTTGCTTAAAAGTACTGAAAAAGCCAGGATGATTTCACTTAGTCTTCCACAGCCAGGCTGCCCTAAGAAAACCCCTAAATTGACACCAGTGGGCTTTGGGGCTCACCCCAATGATGCAGGTAAAACAAGATTGTCTCAGTGCTGGCCCTACAAGGATCCCAGGGCTTAAAACTCAGACATTGGCCTTGCCAACATGGCGCACTAAGAGTTATTTCCTTCTATGTCAGTAGAAGGCATGTCAGGTGGGAAATAGAGGAGCAGATGTGAGGCAGAAGGGCTAATGATGGTGCATTCATGGGCACTGATAAGCCTAAAGGAAGCTCAGGGCACTCTGAGCAAATTTGGGAGCTCCACTGCCTCAGTTGTTGCTGTCTGTGTTGGCTAAGGGCATACATGAATTCTTTATTCATTTGACATGTACATTAGCTCCCTACTGTGTGCCAGGCATTTTTTATTTTTTTGATTTATTGTTTTTTTTAATTTTAAGTATATGTTATTGATTATGCTATTACAATTGTCCCAATTTTCTTCTCTCCTTTATCCCTCCTCTGCCCTACACCCACCCTCCCTCTAGCATTCCCCACCCCTCTCAGTTCATGTCTGTGGGTTGTACATATACCATATATTTTGGACTATAAGATGCACTTTTCCCCCCCAAATTTGGGAGGAATAATGGTTGTTAATGCTGCTATTTAGTTCTGTTTACATTTACATTGATGAAAAATTATGTTATTTATGTTATTAAATATTTTACCACATTTTTTGCTTCAAAAATTTTTTTCCTATTTTCCTCCTCTAAAACCTAGGCGCGTCTTATGGTCTGAAAATACGGTAAGTTCTTCGGCTTCTCTAATTTCTTATACTATTCTTAACCTACCCCTGTCTATTATATACCTACCAATTATGCTTCTTATTCCCTGTACTGTTCCCCCGGCAATTTCTCCCACCCCCTCCCAATTAGTAACCCTCCATGTGATCTTCATTTCTGTGATTCTATTCCTGTTCTAGTTGTTTGCTTAGGTTTTGTTTTGTTTTGCTTTTTAGGTTCAGTTGTTGATAGTTATGAGTTTATTGTTATTTTATTGTTCATAATTTTGATATTCTATTTCTTACATAAGTCCCTTTAACATTTCGTATAATAATGGCTTGGTGATGATGAACTCCTTTAACTTGACCTTATCTGGGAAGCACTTTATCTGCCCTTCCATTCTAAATGATAGCTTTGTTGGATAGAGTAATGTAGCTTGTAAGTCCTTGACTTTCACGACTTCGAATACTTCTTTCCATCCCCTTCTTGCCTGCAAAGTTTCTTTTGAGAAATCAGCTAATAGTCTTATGGGAACTCCTTTGTAGGTAACTGTCTCCTTTTCTCTTGCTGCTTTTAAGATACTCTTTCCTCCTCAATCCTGAATTTCTTCCTTCATTTTGCAACTGAGCTCAATCAATTCTTTGAGCATCCTTGTTACAAACAGACCAGGGTGGGAGCAGTGAATGATACAGTATTACTGAAAGGACCACCTTTTTTCTCTGGGGGTTCCTCCCCATACTAGGTTCACTTTGCCCACCACTAGAGGAAAGATGTCTCTCAATGCCAGAGATTGGTGAAAAGGAAAGGAATTATTTATTTAAAAGTTATACAGACTTAGAGTAATGACTTAATGTCTTCATTAAAATACTAAAGTTCTTTAGAATACCCACAAATGCACACAGTCCTTCCTTTTCCCCTTTGCCTAGTCTGGGGTAGCATATCACAGGAAAAAAAGTACAAGTCCATGGTTCAGGTAGCCCCTCAGTTCCCACACCATCTGTTGTGTTGCCACCACAATTTCCAGTTAATCCAAAACCATGTGTTACCTTCTCATGGCCCACTAGCAAGAGTCTTTTCACCCCTTTTCTTCCAGACAAAGTCTCTCCTGCTGCCTAAGCCACATGGCAAAAGGAAGCACTCCAGAGCCTAGCGGTTCCAACTCTCTCCCAAGCAGCATGGTCCCAACTCCAAAGCCATGTGGTCCTGACCTGGTATGGCTGCCATGCCTGGGTTTAAATCCCTGCACCAATTTTCCTCTGCATCCCCATTTCTGACTCCTCCCACAATCAGTTACACCTGCCAGCATTCCTGTATTCTTCCAGCTTTACTGAGCTGCCATAGTAAGTTCAGGCAGGCATGGCCCCATGGCATGGAGCCAATCATCTCTAAGCTCTCACGCAGGCACTGTAACCAGGGGTAGTTGCTTCCCAGTTGCATCCTGAGTTGAAGTCACTCCCATCTCCCTGGCTCAAAGCCTGGCCACAGCTATTTAACATATCTATGAAGCCAGTTAAAGGCTATAGATATGTTAAATAACCATGCCAGAGGTTAGCTGCAAAGCTGTTGCTATGCAAACAGCGCTCATTGGCCCTGCTCCATGTGTCCCCTCCCCCAGCTCAGACTGGTGGGGGTGAGGACATTATATATATATTTTCTTCTAATATTTCCTGGAAACCCTGAGTTCTGGACCCCATTACAAATCCCCATTTTGGCCCTCCACCTTGGCTGCACTCTGTTACATCCTGATCACCAGTGTTTTGAACTCTGCATCTGATAGGTTGTCTATCTCCTCATCACTTAGCTCTTTTTCTGGAGTTTTGATCTGTTCTTTCATTTGGGCCATATTTCTTTGTCTCAGCACACCTGTTAAGTTGTAAGGGGGCAGAGCCTTGGGTATTCATCAGGGCAGGGCAACCCTCTTTGCTGCATTGTGAGGCTATCTGTATGGGAGGGGTCAAAGAGGGAACAATGCCACCTGCTTGCTCCACTTTAGCCCCACTTTCCAAGAACTCTCCTGTGAGACTAGGAGTTTCTCTCACCTTCACAGACCTCAAAGTATTTTACAGCTAGAGGTTTTGAATCTTTAGTTTCTAGGTGAGCCAGCCCCTCCTCACCCCTGTGGTCCACAGCCTTGACGTAACTCCTGTCCACCCACCCAGCTGCCAATCTCTGGCACTCCTGCCAGTCTGGATGAATGTTTCTTTAATTCCTTTGTTGTCAGAATTCCCTGCAGTTTTCTATTCTGGCTGTTTATTTTTTTTAATTGGTTATTGTCTTTCTTTTGGTTGTGTGGGGAAGTGAAGCTTTTCTACCTATGCCTCTATTTTGACCACAACTTGTTACATTTTTTTATTGTTGTTCAATTACAATTGTCCCCATTTTTCCCCCATTACTCTCTCCTGCCCTACCCACCCCTCACCTCCACATTCATCCCTTCCCCCATCCCATTGTCTTTGTCCTTTTGTCCTTTATACATGTTCCTTAACTTGACCTTCCCCTTCTTTCCCCCATTATCTCCCTCCCCCTCCCATCTGGTTACTGTAGTTTCTCCTTTATTTCCATGTCTCTGGTTCTATTTTGCTCACTTGTTTGTTTTGTTGATTAGGTTCCACTTACAGGTGAGATCATATATTTGTCTTTTACTGCCAGGCTTATTGACTTACTGATTTTTAGAGAGAGAGGAAGGGGACTGAGAGAAACATCAGTTCATAGTTCCACTTATTTATGCAGTCACTGGTTGATTGTTGTATATGCTGTGATGAGGGATCAAACCTAGAACCTTGCCATATCGAGATGACACAAACCAACTGAGCTACTCAGTCAGAGCTACCCAGACATTATTGTAGTCACTTAGGATATAGATGTAAATAAAACATACAAAGATTGCTGCCTTCCTAGTGCTTAGAAGAAGGGAGTCAGACAGTAAATAAGTCAATACCACCTGGGGATCAAAGGATATGCACCAGGCAGATAAGGGGTAGTGGTGGGAGACAACAGTAACAGTCTGGCAGGGTATCCTGGGAAGATCTGATGAGAAATGGCATTTGAGCAAAGCTCTGAGTGAGGTGAGGTAACTAGTTATGTGTGTGTCTGTGGAAGAGAATTCCAGGATGAGGAGCAGCAAGTGCAAAGGGCCCTGAGACAGGAGCATATGCTAGGCATATTGGAGGAACATCAAAGAGCTCCCTGTGGGTGGAAGAGAGTGAAGGATCAGCCCACATAAGATAACGCTGTCTAAACGAACTTCTTGAGATGATGGAAATGCTCTACATCTGTGGTATCCAGTGTGCTAAGCACTAACAACCTCTGGCTATTAAGCACTGGCATATGTTACTATGGCCAAGGAACTAATTGTTAGGCATATTTGATTTAGATCATTTAACTTTAAATAGCTCCACGTGGCTGTGGCTACTGTACTAGCCAGGTTAGATATGGATGTCATACATAGCTCTGGGGCCTCTGATCTTAATCCTCAGTAAGACAGATCCAAGGAACCAGTGGTCATGTCTGATCTGCATCTCAGTGAGCTGCCTGAGGTGCTGTTGGGTTCCTTCTAATCTTCCTCTGCAAGCTGCTCTTTGAGCAACAGGCCCACGTTATAAGTTCCTTGTGAGGACAAAGGATGGTGAATCCCCTGAATTTATTAGCACATCTGCAGCTTTATAATTTCCATTGCCAAATAAATTTTGCTTATTGTAGAAAACACTAAAACCCAGAAATGAAAAAAGTCAATGATATGCCCACCATTCAGAAGCGTCTAATTTATGATATCTAAAGAATATATGATATATTCACTTTCTACCCTGGTTAATACTTTATTAATTATCAACAACTTTGCTGGGCAATTGATAAACTGCCATGCCATTACTTTTCATCACTGTATAGAATTCTGCAGATTTTTTTGTAATTTTACTGTTTTTAAACACTGTTGTCAGGAACACTAACAGGAGTGTCCAATCTGCAGCCCATGGGCCACATGTGGCCCAGGATGGCTATGACTGTGGCCCAACACAAAATCGTAAATTTACTTAAACATTATGATATTTTTGTGATAACGTGTCACAGAGTATTTAGTGTATGGCCCAAGACAACTCTTCTTCTAGTGTGGCCAAAAAGTTTGCCAAAATTTGCCAAACGTTTGGATACCACTGCAAGTCTAGAACAAACACCCCTATATGCTTGTCCATGTGTTTCTTAGACTGTGCTCTTAGAAACCGAGCTTCCATAGGAAGTTCTGGATTCTGGGCTTCTTGAGGCCCAGTCCTGTAACATTCTTCTCTCTAATCCTCTACTCTCTCCCCAAGCCACAATGCAAATGCTCTCCAGAAGTAACAAGCAGCAAAATTCAGGGGGAATAAGAGGGCAGCATGTAGCCTAGAGGGAGGCAATAGGGGAATGAGTAAGGCTTGAGTGAGACTAAGTAACACAACTGTGCACAGCTTCCCACCCCTAAAATGGTACCCTTGCAGGCTTTGCTCTTGGAACTCAGTGATGTGAAATATCATGACTTGTGAAACATGGCATCGTGACTAATATTATGATTATTTTATTAAAATATCACAAGGAAGAAAACGCCAAGATTACTAAGACCCACCCCACTTAGTGGAGGCAGTAAAAATGGGATAGAGAATGGGAAAATTGAGGGGTGAGTGGCCAGACCAGCCGGGTGCCAGCTGAGTGACCCAGCAACTTCTGCATTTCTCTACCTTTTTGTAGCATTTGTCTCCTCCAAAGGTTTAGCCCAAAAGGGGGGACCTTTACATGGACTATAACCTCCATTGGAATGCTGTCATTCTGCCTTACAAATATTCTTATTCCAAATATCGCCCATGAGGAAGAATTTTAGAAACAGCTTCTGTGTGTGATGAGTTTCTTTGTGTTGGTGGTTGTGTATATTTTCTCTATTTAGTTTATTGGTATGAATGTAGCCTGATGCAGGCAGTCTCATTTTCTTTCCTTGATGTTTGATGGAATAATGCCCATGGCCACTTATAACCCACTAATGAAAGAGAGAACATGAAGAGAGCTGAGCTTTTTTGTCTACCCTATTATTTGTCTAAATTATTTTAAAATCTATTTTAATCAAAACTAACTAATTATTTTGGTGCCATGTAGCTACAACTTTGCAATTTGTAGTGTGCTTCCCTTATCCTTTTAAATAAAAATCTGTGGAGCTTTTGGTGGGGTGCCTTGAAATCTAATTCTTTGCTTCATGGGTATAGTGGCATAATTCTAAGAAATTTCCAAAGATGAGAGTTGATGGTGCCAGCCTGTCTTTGTGGTTTGGGGCAGCAGTTCACACATGCCTGGCTATTTGATTGAGAAAACTCTAATCTTACCACTATCAGCACTGGACTCCATGTAGGCACCGTGAAATAGACCAGTCAAGATGAAAAATCATCAGAATCCTTGGGGCAGAGGAGACATCTCATCTTTGGACAAAAAACAACTTAGATAAAATGAAGTTTATTCATAGCCATGGTTTTGGTGCCCAAACTTAGCATAGTACAGAGCTCTGGATTGAGCAGCCACTGAGTAGGTGGTCCTGTGATTTAGAAGGATTTCAATTTCTCAGAGCCCAGCTTTGTCCTTTGCAAAATAGAAATAACAATAAAAATAAGAAGAACACCTATTTCCAGAGTTATTATAATCCACCAAGCTCAGGTGTATAAAATTATCTGTGAATGAAAACCACCACCCCCCAAAACTTCTAAGCAAATATCCATCAACCTTTTTGGTGTACACGTGTGAGGACACCCACTGGTAGCATCTGAGTTGGTGGCTAGAAGTGTCTGTCCTTTCAGTTCTGACCCTTTACCTCTCTCAGAGATCTCTTTGGATATGGCCCAACCTGGGATTGTCACTGTAGGTTTATCCCTTCCCAGACCTTCCTAGCACTTTATGCAGAGGACCCTCAAAGTGCAGCTCAGCCTTTCCAACTTAGCTCTGACATTTCAGGTTGCTTGGTTCCAGAGTGATGTTCTAGAGACCTTGGAGTTAACATGGTTACTTGCCTGTGGAAAGGAACAGCTATGAAGATATTCAGACTCTGCTTGGCAACACTGCACAGCCTTCATTCAAAGAAGAGTTGGACTTCCCAGGAACTGGCATATGTGCATCACCCAAGCAGCCCTCAGTCCACCCATAAATCTCACCCATGAATTATGCATCTCTGAAAACTGTTTAGCTCCCTACTCTGACAGGCATAAAAACAGTAATTTTCATTTCCCTCTGTTATTGAGGAGACCATATTCATGATGCTGCAGAGTAAAGAGAAGATAAATTTCATAGACACAGCCCTGAGGAAGATATGCTGTGTGATGCCAAACACCAATGCTTGTGACCCACCTGAGAAGAGACAGTGCTCAGCCAGCAGGAAGGAACTGTTCCACTTCTTACAAGAAGTGACACCTCAGAGCCTCTGACCTGTAGGTCTGGGGTAGACAGATGCTATGTAGACAGTGTGTCACCCACTTCCATCATGAAGCCCTCCACAGAAGGTCCTTGTTTGTGATTTGAGTGAGCCCAACAGAATTTGTATATTTTCTCCAAGTTAACTAGACAAAATGGTTCTAAGAGGAACCTTCTGTCATTTCACTGAAGCACCACCACTGTCTGTACACTGGTTAGAGGCTCTGGTTGACATTTTATATGCATTTTAATTAACAAGAATAGAAAAGGACATCATCACGACCCGTGGGCTTCATCTGTGTCTGTCTGTATAGAAACATCAGGGGAGGCATGAGGGGGCATTCCTGTGGTGGTGCTAGTGTCAATGGTATCCACACAGGTGTTAGGCTCACTTGGGGTACCCATCTGAGTGTTGGTCCAGTACTTCAGGTGACCACCTGCCTCTGAAGCCACCTGATGAAGTGGCCAGCATGCACTGCAATGTGGTCCTGAATATCTCCAGCCTGCAGAAGGAAGGAACATGTTTAACAAATTCCTGCACTTACAAAAGCTGAAGTTAAATGTGAGTCCATCTCTGGATAAAATAAGTTCATAGAATGGGATGAGTCATCATGCATGTGCCATGTACTGGTGAGAGAAAATGTGTAGTGGGGGCCCAGCAAGTGGGATAACTAATGAGAATAAAAGGATTCTTTATCTGGACATGTAGGGGTGGAAGCACATTCACACGACAGTGCTTTAGCATCCTAGAGCTCTGGTGTGCCCTCTGTGGGACATTTTGGTCATTGTAATAATCGGAACTGCTTTTTTAAAATCCCTCAGTCACAGAATAGAGTGGAATCCACAAGAGTGTGTGCCTTCTGAAATTACCCAGTTCTATCCTCTTCAGAGCAGAACTTTACCCCCACTGTCCAGGCCTCTGTCTCAAAGATCTGTGAAGTAATTGTCTTCTGTAGGATTTTATTTTCTGTGGAATGACCCAATAGCCCTGTACCCAGGATTTTTCTCATCCTGTTCTTGCTAAGGGTTCCCTCAGCTGGGGGCTTCCTTTTGAGGAGAAGTACTTGCAGGCATAACAAAAACAACCTTCCTAAAGGCTTCTCCTTATGCCAGGCTCCACCTCCAAATTCAGAGGGCATCATAGAGTGGTTCCTTTACTAATACTCTTCTTCTGTTCCATCCCCATTTGTTGTTTTTGCAGAGCAACTACTCCAGTGATACAGAGAGTGAGGACAACTTTCTCATGATGCCCCCACGGGACCACCTGGGCCTCAGCGTCTTCTCCATGCTCTGCTGCTTCTGGCCTTTGGGCATTGCAGCCTTCTACCTTTCCCATGAGGCAAGTCTACACACACATAGAGCACACCAGGCTAATAAGGAGGAGAGCCCAAGAAGACATTCAGCTCATGTCAGCAGAGGGGTCTTTACTTTATAGTTAAAAAACAGTCCCAGGGTAGTTAGCATACCATAGGGAGGTCAAGGCCATCTCACCTCAGTGTCATCAGAGGACTCCCTGTGGCTGCTGAGGCAAGGTGGGAAGTCTTCAGAAAAAAAGGCTGAGTGATGGAAACAGCTGTTCACTCCCCAGTGAAAGCAGATAAGTTGGGGATCTTGGCCTTCAAACAGGCACTTGGGCCCAGACAGTGGTATTGACCCATAGAGACTAGAAAGCTCTGTGCCCAGGGTGGAGATATCTAACTTACTAAGAGTGGGGTAAAGGGGGTTTCATTTTCTTTGTGAAAGGTTCATTCATATCGAATAGATTCTAGTTGCACAGCAGCTTAAATTAATGTTCTGCTAGATGAAATGGTTTGTCATGATGGTGGTCATGCCCTCCTTTGTCCAGTGTGAGGACTTCTAAAGGTATAGTTTCTCAGCTTTTTTTTCACCGAAAATCATCATCCTCATTATGCCTTCATGCAACCTAGGTTAAAAGATTTTTTCTAACAAAAGAAGAGTATTCTTTCAAAAATAACCTATATTCTCATTTTCAGTAATCAATGAAAGACATTTATACTTGCTATTTAAAGCATGGGGTTTCAGCAACATTGTCCCGGCCCAACAGATAGATAGGCAGCCTCATGGGTTGGCCAGGGAAGGCAAGGCACTGCACTCATGGCTCTTTGAACTTCCTTCAGCAGTGGAGTTTCCTCTCCAGCTTCTAGGGTTCTGGGAATGAGGCTGCAAAAACCTGACTCTAGCAGGTCTTTTATTTGAAACACTAATTTCTCTTGACTTGAAAACAGATTCCTTGGCCAAGCCCAGCAGTGGCCTGTCACTGCTTCTTGCTGGTTTCAGTATTGATTCGGTTCTGTTTGACTGGTGACAAGAGTTCTATTATGCCCTTTTC
Organism: Phyllostomus discolor; assembly: GCF_004126475.2. Lineage (NCBI taxonomy): Eukaryota > Metazoa > Chordata > Mammalia > Chiroptera > Phyllostomidae > Phyllostomus > Phyllostomus discolor. The sequence continues at coordinate 59,144,641 of NC_040911.2, read as the reverse complement.
TTTTTCACCTGCCTCCCCTTTCCTGACACCATGCAGGGGAGAGCAGTGGACTTACTGGTGGTGATATACCTGAGGCCAGGTGCTTCTTGGCATGGACACTCCAGAGGCCCTTCAAGGCAAGGGTTAAAGAGCCAAAGAATAAGGTAGGGCCCTTCTCAGTGGTGCTCTGTGGTCCTGGCTCTGGAAGATAATGGATGGGGGGAGGGGTGATGGGTAAGTCCTGCATTGCTCAGGTTGGGCTGAAGGGTTGTTCCATATCCATTGAATGACTAGAGGTTCTACCTGAATATCTTGTGTAAGTTTGTCTTATGAATGCCAAAGACCCCCTTCTTTGGAGGCACAAGCATGGATGGGAAAGAAAGACTCCCTGGTTTGATAGGGGCCTGGGTAGCTGTGTGTGGAGTGAGGCCTGGGTATGCCTTGACCCCATGGAGAGATTGTGGTTACTGTGTATACTGGGGTCTGGCATACAGGGTGGGACCTGGCTTCATACGATGAACAAACTCACCCACCTCTGTGTACACTGCACCCAAAACTTGAATTAAGATACTACATGTCGACAAGAGTAGTTTCACTATGAAAGGGAAGATCAGGATGGAGACAAGAGAAACAGCTTCTCACAAACTGTGGGCAATTCTGGCTTTTCCCACTACAGAACATAGGAGGTCAGCCCTCTCTCCTTCATTCCAGTCCTGCCACATGATGAGATAAAGGAGGGCAGCTAACTCCCAGTCTTCTGGATCTGATCCTACTGAGGAAAGCCATTATCTGATCTCCAGCAGGAAGACACCATTGACATTACAACTTTGATTGCCAGTTTTTATAGTGCGATTGATTATTTTTACATCAGATTCCACTAAGAAAGTTGTTACCTGTTCCAGAAGATGAAAGTAGACATTGTATAAATGTGTCAGTGGGGTGAGCCCTGGATAACTGGGGAAGGCACAAAGAAAGGCTGCTTATGAGGCCAGATAGAAAGCTTTCCCTTTTCTTGATGGTTTCACATGTCCCAGGGTAAAGCCCCTGTCTCCGAAGCAGAGTAAATTGTGCATAGCTTCTTTTTCTAAATGATTGTAGTTAATAAAATTCAAGGCCACAATTCCAGAAGCTAGCACTAAAAGTCTCATTCTCAGAAAGTAATTTTATTTATCACATGAAAAGAACCTCTTAGACTTGGTCCTGACAAGTCATGACATTTCAGACATTTGGTGATAAAGAGGACTCTGATTATTTGTTCAAGAGTAAATGTGAAATTCAGTTTCCGTAGAGGGTCCTGGTCATATTTCTCAGAGGTGAAGGCTAGAGTATAGAGCTTGACTTCACTCTTGGAATAAGAATAGGGGCCCCAGGGGCCCTGTCTCTCAAAGCTTTTTTTTCATTGTGCTGCAAGGATGGATTTCCCTTTAGTGGGACCACAGCAGAGAAGAAATCTCTGGAAGTGAGTGCCCTTTATAGGGCCTATATCCAAATCTTTCCACATGAGAACTTCCAGGCTGAGATCAGGCCCATGCATCTCTCTTTGTTGCAGTCCACAGCTATGTATTTCTCAGCTCTGCTGCAGACCAGAAGGCAACCACCCCTGGCACACAGGCTTCAGCACTGCCACAAGGCTGCTGGGCATGCTGTCTGTGCCTCTACAGCCTAACTGCTGACATGACATATTCAGCAGGCATGTGAGAGTAACAGACAGCTGCCAAAGAGAGAGTGTACATATGCAATAGAATAGACACTCTGAGAGTCAGTACATTAAATTCAATCAGTGCTCTTCTGGACAAGGCCGTCTGGGAGTTCTATCCCAGGCATTGGAGAAAGGAAAGACCACAGCCAGCTCTATTCTATCATTCTTTATAGTTGCTGCCAATATCTCTTGTTTCCCAGAGATTTTTGGTTCTGGAGTGGTGATGTCAGAATAGAGCAAACATTATATTGATGAAGCCAAGACTCCCCAAGTTCCATATACTGTTTACAAGGAAATCTGACATCAGTATAAGGTTGCGTTTTTTTTTCTTTTATCACAGATCACATTTCACTGTAATCACTGACAATTAGATGATGTATTCATTTTGTCAAAATAACTATTTAGTGAGGTCAAGGGAACATGTAAGGCCATTTTAGGAAAACAAAACAAATGATCTCAGTGGTTGCATGATATGTGTCAGTGTGACACAAATTAACAGGTTTTGTGGACTTACAAAGCCCAGGATATTGGGACTTCTAGCCAAGATAGAGGCATATGTTGATATAGTTTGCCTCCTCACACAACCAAAAAAAAGACAACACCAATTTAAAAACAAAAAATAACCAGAACTGCCAGAAAAACAAACTTTATCAAAGTCCAAAAACAAGGAGTTAAAGAAGAAACATTCATACAGACTGGTAGAAGGGGCAGAGACAGGCTGGCAGGGCAGAGAAGACAAGGGGCAACTGGTGAACTGGGCAGTCCCACATATGTGTGTGGATAAACCAGAAGGAACAAGTAGGGAGCAAGACAGACTGCACAATCCAGGGTTCCAGCACAAGGATATAAAGCCTCAAAACCTCTGGCTGTAAAAACTGGGAGTTGCAGCAGCAGGGGAAACTCCCAGCCTCACAGGAAAGTCTGTTGGAGAGACCCGCAGGGTCCTAGAATGTACAAGGCTACCCACCTGGGAATCAGTACCAGAAGGCTGCAGTTTGCTTGAGGGTAGCAGGGGAAGTGACTGAAAACCAGCTGAGAGCCAAACAAATGGCATTGTTCCCTCTCAGACCTCTGCCCTATATACAGAGCCACAAGCAGAGAACTGGGTTGCCTGCCCTGGCAAATACCTAAGGCTCCACCCTCTATAACATGACAGGCTCACTGAGGCAAAAACATATATTTTTTTTTCTTGAGGCAATATATATATATATATATATATATATATATATCCCAAATGAAAAAACAGACCAAAACTCCAAAAATGGAACTAAGCAATAAAGACATAGCTAACTTGTCAGATGTAATATTCAAAACCCTAGTAATCAGGATGTCCACAGAATTGGTTGAATATGGTAACAAAATAGAGGAAAAAGTGAAAGCTATGCAAAGTGAAATAAAGAAAAATATATAGGGAAACAACAGTGAAGGGAAGGAAAATGGGACTCAAATCAACAATTTGGAGCAGAAATAAACATTCAACCAGAACAGAATGAAGAACAAGAATTTAAAAAAAAAAAAAAAAGAGGAGAGGCTTAGGAACATACAGGACAACTTTAAACATCCCAACATCCAAATCATAGAAGTGCCAGAAAGAGAAGAAAATCAAGAAATTGAAATTTTATTTGAAAAAATAATGAAGAACTTCCCCAATCTGGCAAAGGAAATAGATTTCCAGGAAGTCCAGGAAGCTCAGAGTCCCAAAGGATTTGGACCCTAGGAAGCACACACCAAGGCACATCATAATTACATTAGCCAACATTAAAGATAAGGAGAGAATCTCAAATAACAAGAGAAAAGGAGACGGTTACCTACTAAGGAGTTCCCATAAGACTGTCAGCTGATTTCACAAAATAAACCTTGCAGGCAAGAAGGGGCTGGAAAGAAGTATTCAGAATCATAAAGGCAAGGACCTACATCCAAGATTCCTCTATCCAGCAAAGCTATCATTTAGGATGGAAAGGCAGATAAAGTGTTTCCTAGATAAGATCAGGTTAAAGGGTTCATCATCACCAAGCCCTTATTATATAAAATGTTAAAGGGATTTACCAAAGAAAAAGATGATCAAAAATTTGAACAGTAAAATGACAGCAAACTCACAACTATCAACAGCTGAACCTTAAAAAACTAAGTAAATAATTAGAACAGAAACAGAATCACAGATATGGAGATCACATGGAGGTTTATCATTGGGGAGAGGTACTGGGTTTATCAATGGGGGAAGGTACTGGGAATAAGAAGCATAACTGGTATGTACAAAATAGACAGGGGAGGTTAAGAATAGTATAGGAAATTGAACAGCTAAAGAACTTATATGTAGGACCCATGGACTTGAACTAAGAAGGAGAGATGCTGGCGGGCGGGGGTGTGCAGGGCAGAATGGGAATAAAAGGGAGAAAAAAATTGGAACAATTATAATAGAACAATCGATAAAATATTTAAAAAAAAAATCCAGGGGTTTGTTGTTGTTGTTGTTGTTCTGTCCTATTCCAGCTGAGCCCAGGTCTATAGGCAACTTCTCCATGCCTCAGTTCCCTGATCCATAAAATGGTGTTAAATAAGGTATGGCGTGGAGCTGAGCAGGTGTTAGGGAAGTGAAGTTAGAGAGGAAGTCCCCACAAGTACCTGGAAAAGCAGCAGATGCTGAACACAGTCTCCTGGAAATCCAAATTGTCAGTACACATATGAGGCCCTAGATAAAAAGACACCTATAACGAGAATTAGGATGTGCTCTAAAATGGATTTTACTATTTGAAAAAGATGTAATACTAGTAACAGTACTAATAAAAGCATTTGTAAAGTGGGTAACATACTTGGATCTTGATCTACTAGGCGCTGGTTCCATGTTAAATACCGGGCAACTGCTGCTCAGGGTGTGGTGCTGACCAACAGCATCATTATCCCTACCACTGCTAGAAATGCACTGTGGCCCCAACATAGATCAGCTCAATCAGAGTTTTTGCCAGTGGAGCCCAGAAACTTTCATTTGAATAAGCCCTCCCTCTGATATTCAGTTTGAGTAGTGCTGTTGCCCATTAATGATGTCATAGCAAGCCTGTGATATGGCACCACCATAATATCATTTTTTGGCCATGTAATCATGGTTCAGTGAGGTTGGATGATGTACTAAGGCCAGAGCTAGCTCACAATGTTCTGGGACTGCCCAGGCAGCCTGATTCAGAGCCATCTCTAGACAAGGCTGCTGGTTGGACCTCACTGCAATGGAGGATTCAGCATGGAGGCCCATGGAGGAGTATGAGTGTAGCATTTGTCCACATCATTTCATTCTAACAGCGTTAATTGTTCAATCCAGCTCCCAATGCAAGCAAGCTTCATAAACCACTTTATAAAGAGGAAAGTGTTAGAAGATGGAGGAATAGATAGACACACTGTGCCTCTTCACACAACCAAAGAAGGACAACAACAATTTAAAAAAAAAAAAAAAAGCAACCAGAACTGACAGAAAATCAAACTGTATGGAAGTCTTGACAACCAAGGAGTTAAAGAAGAAATATTCATCCAGGCTGGTAGAAAGGGGGAGACAGGCAGCTGGGTGGAGATGACTATCTTGCAGTGGATTGAGGACTGGGTGGTCCCACATTTGTGTGCAGATAAACTGGGAGGAACAACTGGGGAGCGAGATAGACTGTGCAGCCCAGGGTTCTAGCATAGAGAAATAAAGCCTCAAATGTCCAATTGAAAACACCTGTGGGGGTTGTGGCAGCAGTACGAGAAACTCCCAGCCTCACAGGAGAGTTCATTGGAGAGACCCACAGGGTCCTAGAATGTACATAAGCGCGCCCACCTGGGAATCAGTACCAGAAGGGCCCAATTTGATTGGGAAATGACTGAAAACTGGCAGAGGGTGGAAGAAGCGCCATTGTTCCCTCTTGACCGCTCCACAATATACAGCATTACAACACAGTGACGGCGGGGGTGGGGGGGTAGTTTGCCCCACCCTAGTAAACACCTAAGGCTCTGCATCTTACTATACAACAAGCATGCTAAGACCAAAAATAAATGGCCCATTTTTGGAAAATAGCAGCCAGGTAGGAGGGAGCAGATTCCATTTCCCCCTACACAGGGGAAAAAATGTAGCCAATACATGGAGGAACAAAGTCAACAGCAAACAGTACCCTGGGGCAGATCCCAGCTCCTGGAGTCTGAGGCATTATGGATGAGACAAATTCACATGGACTACCAAGTCCTCTGAAGGAAAAGGGACGGCATGGCCAGTCTCTCAAGGGGAGAGTACCTCAGAGTGCCTCAGCCACTCTCTGAAGAGGAGAGCTCCTTGACCCTTGCCTTGACTTTCATTGGGTTCCATTTGCACAGGAATACAGGGTGTATATGTAAAGCTCATCAATCATTGTCAGGCAGAAATGATTAAACAATAGATAACATTCAAAGAACTCTGAGGGCTTATTCTGAGTCAGAGTCAGAAAACTAAAGGGCCATAAAACTTTGTGGGAAGAAGTCACTTCCTGCTTGGACCCTTATAATTTACACTAGGGTATTAGCAAGGCAGGTTTCATAGGATTTTATGCATTCTTTCTTAGGCCTGATTTCCCTAGGGAACCCACCCTTCCCAACACAGGCCACACCCACCTCCAGCATTGCTTCAGGCTTAAGGCATTGTTTGAGACTTAAGCCAGGCAGGGGAAGTAAGGCAGCCAAGAGATTAGGAGACTTCTTTCAGACAGAATGAGGACTCAGGCTATGTCAAAGTGGAGGGGCGAGGGTCCATCACTACATTTTTCTATAGCCCCACAAGTCCTTCCCTGAGGACCCCTTTGTGATCATCCATGTCTTAGGTTGTCCCTCTTCTGAGAAATATTACCATCATTGACTAACTGGTCACCTGCGTGGGGCCAAGAAGGGTGAAGAGAAAGGTGTGAGAAGTGGTCCCCTACAAGGAAGATAAACTTTGTCACCTAAGAGGCTGATGGTCCCAAGGTCCTTTACTAAGCCTTGGCCATGGGATTATACTACCCAAGCATATATAAAGATAGGAGACCAAAAATTGTAGAAGACATTGAAAAACCAGACAAGTAGGTGGAAGCTGTGAACACCAGCATATCTGCTGGAAGAGGAAACCCAACAACAAAGGAACTACCAACAGATAAAAACAGAAGAAGGTGAAGGAGGGAGTGGAAGCCACACTAACCTCAATCCAGGACCTACCTGGAAATACAACTAAGTAGTACAAAAATTACTCAGAACAAACAACTAAACAAGAGAAAGAAGGAATCGTCAAAGCTTTCTACACACAGAAGAACCAGCTTCAACACAATCTGCCCACACCAGCACAACAAAATACAAGAGATGGTGGACAGAGTGACCCTCAGTTAACCAGCTGGTGGGAAGGATGCACCAAAGGAAGACCCAACAACAATCAAAACCCAAAAACAAACACACAGACAACTTAAATGACAGCCCAAGACCAGTGAGCTTGAGAGATCAAGGAGACTGCACCACTGAATCTCACAGGTATATTAGCATAAAAGTTCACACCATAAACACAGGGAGACAGAACAGATGAGTTTAAGAAGCTGAGGCTAACAAGAGTCTCGAAAACAATGGGAAGACAAAGACACAATCCCCAAATGAAAGGAAAGGAGGAAGCCTCAGAAAGGATGCTAAATGAAATAGAGGCAACTCAACTATCAGAAATTGAGTTCAAAGCAATGGTTATCAGGAAGCTCAATGAGCTCACAATGAATTACTAGAAACTACAAGGAAACTACCATGAACTCACTGAAAACTATATTAACATGAAAAAAGAAACTATCAACAAGGGCCAAGAGGAAATGAAGAATAAAATTTCTTTACTGACGAACACAGTAGAAGAAATCAAAAGCAGGATCAATGAAGCAGAAGATCGTATCAGTGAGCTGGAGGATAAAGTAGAAAAAAATACACAGAAGGAGCAAGGAAAGGAAAAATGTCTCAGAAAGAATGAAGAGGGAGTAAGAGAAATGCAGGACAACATGAAATATAATGATATCCATATAATAGGAATGTGAGAAGGAGAACAAGGAGAGCAAGAAATAAAAACCTGTTAGAAAAGGTAATGATAGAAAACTTCCATAATTTGATGAGGGAAAAAGTCACACAAATCCAGGAAACATAGAGAGTCCCAATCAAGAGGACACAAAGAGGCCCACTTCAAGACACATCATAATTGAAATGGCAAAATTCCGCAAAGAGAGAATCTTAAAGGTAGCAAGGGAGAAATAGTAAGTAGCACACAAGGGAGCCCCAATAAGGCTAGCAGCTGACTCCTCAATTGAAACACTCCAAGCCAGAGGACAATGGCAGGAAATATTGCAAGTAATGAGAACCAGAGGCCTGCAACCAAGATTATTTTACCCAGCAAGGCTCTCAATCAAGATAGAAGGCCAAATAAGGAACTTCCCAGACAAAAGAAGTCTAAAAGAATACACCTCAACCAAACCAGCTCTGCAAGAGATACTAAAAGGACTGCTTGAAGGAAAGGAAGGAAAAAAGACAGACAGAGAGGAACACAGGTACAAAAATGGCAATGAATAAGTACTTATCAAAAATAATCTTAAATGTAAATGGATTAAATGCTCCAATCAAAAGAGGTAGAATAGCTGCATGGATAAGAAAGCATTACCCACACATAGGATGCCTACAAGAAACCCATTGCAGGGCAAAAGATCTAAACAGACCGAAATTGAAGGGCCAGAAACAAATTTTCCAAGCAAACAGATGGGGAAAAAAGCCAGGGTATCAATACTCATATCGAACAAAATACACTTCAAAGAAAGGGGCATAAAGACAGACCAAGAAGCTCACTTCATAATACTCAAGGGAAGAATCTACCAAGAAGACATAAACATTGTAAATACATATGCACCCAACATAGGAGCACCCAAATACATAAAGAAAATCTTGGAGGACTTCAAGAAAGATATGGACAGCAACACAATTATGGTAGGGGATTTTAACACCCCACTGTCAAAAATGGACAGGTCTTTTAAATAAAATATCAACAAAGATATTGAACAATGCCCTAGATGAAATGGACTTAACTGATGTATATAGAGACTTTCATCCAAAAGAGGCAAAATACACATTCTTTTCACACACACATGGAACATTTTGAAAGATAGACCACATGATGGGACACAAGGCAAGCCTCAACAAATTCAAGAAAGTTGAAATTATACCAAGCATTTTCTCAGATCACAAGGGACTGAAACTAGAAACCAACCCCAAGGGAAGAAGCCCAAAACATTCAAAATCATGGAGATTGAATAGCAAAAAAGAAATAGACTTCCACAAAGTCCAGGAAGCTCATTGAGTCCCTAAGAAGTTGGACCCAAGAAAGAAGTTGGACCCAAGAAGGAACACACCAAGGCACATCATAATTACATTAGCCAAGTTTAAAGATAAGGAGGGAATCCTAGAAGCAGCAAGAGAAAAGGAGATACTTACCTACAAAGGAGTTCCCATAGGACTATCAGCTCATTTCTCAAAAGAAACCTTGCAGGCAAGAAGGGGCTGGAAAGAAGTATTCAAAGTCATGAAAGGGAAGGACCTACATCCAAGATTATTCTATCCAGCAAAGCTTTCATTTAGAATGAAGAGCAGATAAAGTGCTTCCCAGATAAGGCCAAGTTCAAGAAGTTCCTCATCACCAAGGCCTTGTTACATGAATTGTTAAAGGGACTTATCTAAGAAAAAGAAGATAAAAAATATGAAAGTAAAATGACAACAAATACACAGTTATGACAACCACACCTAAAACAAAAACAAACTAAGCAAACAACTAGAACAGTTGATTCTGTTCCTACAGAATCACAGAAATGGAGATCGCATGGAGGGTTATCAGTCAGGGAGTGGAAGGGGGAGAGATGGGGGAAAGGTACAGATAATAAGTAGAATAAATGGTAGGTAGAAAAAAAGACAGGGAGAGGTTAAGAATAGTGTAGTAAATGTAGAAGCCAAAGAACTTATATGTATAACCCATGGACATGGACTAAAGTGGGGGAATGTGGGTGGGAGGGAGTATGCAGGGTGGAGGGGAAGAAAGGGGGGAAATAGGACAACTATAGTAGCATAATCAATGAAATATATTTTAAAAATATTTTAAAAGAATCAAAGAAAAAAAGAAGTGTTGTGTGCAATTTTGCTAACTATTTCTGGGAACTGGTGCTTCTGTATGACATTGAAGATAGAAATAAATCTATAATTTGCTGAGCAACTGCTGTGAATTAATTAATATGCACACTTATTTAATCTTTGCAGTGAGTCTGAAAGGTGGGAAATTATCTATATTTTATGGATGAAAAACTGATTTTTAAGGAATTAAATAATTTAAAGAAATCAGATGGATAGCAAGTATCAGTACATGATGCAAATATAGGTATTTCCAATCCTTAAAGTAAAATATTCTGAAGTATAAATTTGACTTTTTGGTTTAAAAACAAAAATAGAAGCATAGTACTAGCTTCTAAATCCAGTTCCACGGCCTGCTTGGAGGGTGGTGCAGTGAAGAAGAGAAGCCCTTTCCAGACCGGCTGTGATTCTTGCTCTCAGTGTCTTCACTCAATCCCATGTGCCAGGTTCCAGCTTGAGACTGAAGCTGGAGACCCTCCCCCAAAGAGACTTTGGGTCTGGAAATGGGCATAGGGCAGGCCTCATGGTTAAATGCCCTGTATCTGCTGCATTTGAGCATTTAGTATGTTATCATTTCATTCATAAACTATTTCTTTCCGTTGCTAACTGCCACATTACAACGATGTTTAAATGAGAAAAGGGTATCAAGAAACAGATTGTAAATTTTATGAATAGGACCAACAAAGGGAATTGAATGAATTGGGGTGGGAGAGGAATCTGTTTATGACACTAAAACCTAGAAGAATGAGAGTCCAATCTGGTCAGTAACTATATCCTTGAAATTTATTCATTCATCCAACATTTACTTAGCACCTATTATGCATCATACTGCTCTGAGTGCAAGGATATAGCAGGAAATTAAATATAAGCCCACCTTCACAGAGCTGACATTCTAATGCTGAGAGGCAGGAAACAAACAAAAGTAAATTATAGAGTTCCCAAAAGAGATAAATTATGAAGAAAAAATGAATATGGGGTATGGTTATGGAAGGGCTTTTTTAGAGGATAACATTTCATAATAAAAGTGAAGGCTAAACCATGTGGATCTCTTGAGGAAGAGCTGTTCAGGCAGAGTGCCAGTCAGTGCAAAGGCCCTGAGGTGGGAATGTGCCTAGCGTGTTTGATAATGACGTATAGGCCCTCATAGATGAAGCAGGTGTCCTTTGGGTGAGGTAGTAGGAAGTAAGGCAAGACAAGTAACAAGACTAGGGCATGTGAGCACAGACCCCACAGGACCTTTTAGGTACAAAAATGACTTGGGCTTTTTCTTTGGGGTGAGTAGCCACTAGGGTATTTGAGCAGGGAACAGACACCATCAGCACCCTATCAGGGGAGTCTGTGGAAGGCAAGTGTAGAAGAACACTGTGCTGGAGGCTGGCGTAATCATCTAGAAGAGGCAATGGTGGTTTGGACTGCAGTCACTGCTGGGGATTTAGTGAAAAGTGAGAAGACAAAGGTGGACTGTGGAAGGATAACCAACAGATTTCTGTTATGGGTGTGAAAGGAGGAGAGAATGGAAGGACCCACTGGAAGATGGAGTTTCCACTGGCCAGGAAGAAGTGGGTGCTGAAGCAACAAGTGGACTGGGTTATGGCTCTTTTGCACTGGCAAGTTCAAAATGTGTGGTAGCATCTAAGTAGAGGCACTCAGCAGGGAGCTGGATGTGAATATTTCAGGGGTACAAGGGAGAAGTTTAGGCTGAGAATGGGGATCTAGGACAGTTCTGAGTGTTAAGCTCTCCACAATGAGGAGGTATGGGCAACATTGACAAGAGCAGTCTTGGGGTTGCTGGAAGTGAAAGCCCATGGGTGTGAGGTCAAGAGAGATCAGGAAAAAAAGACCCAGGCAACACTATGCTGTGCTGCTGGAAACTAGAAGAGTGGGTACTGTGCAAGGTGCACAAGTGGGACTTTGGGTGCTGTCTATACATTTGCCACCATACCCATAAGTGTAAAGCTCAGTAAGTGAAAACTAATTCAATTATTGAGTATCACACTATGATTGGTATACTTTTCTGTACGTATGTTATATTTTAAATTTTTTAAACTATTATGAGAAAAGTTCAATTGGATATTATATATCAAGTGATCTCTTTTGAAGAGTTTTGTTGCAAACAGAAAGAGACAATCAGTAGCTAATAGGAGAGGACATGTCAAGGGCATTTCTTTCTTAAGTGGGATAAGTTATAGCATATTTTTATGCTGATGAACATGATCCAACAAAGAGGGGAAATCAGTGTATCAGATTGGAGCTGGTGAAATACAATTTCTGGAGAGATGTTCTTGAGCAGATGGGTGGAATGAGAAGTGGAGAGGTTATCTTTCTTAGGAGCTCATGAGTTCATGAAGAGTGGCAAGTGATGAGTGCTGCACAGGAAGCTGGGCTGAAGAAGTAGATGCTGAAGTTTGAAGTTTGAAAAAGAAGAGTGACTAGGCTATGCCAGGGTCCTACAGAGAATATGGCAGTATTGTGGCACCTAGTGGAGGTGAAAGTGCCTAGGCGGCCAGGCCCTCTGCAGGGGCTCCCTTAGCCATATTCTTGAGTGCACATACAGCTGTAGCATGGGCAGAGGAGTGCTCCAGGGCTACCAACATGCCTGAAGAAGACCAACAAAGCACAGGATTCAGGAACTCAGTGATGTAGGCAAAGGAGCGGTTATGATGCCCACAATGAAATCTGAGTAAAATGGGAAGGAAGGCTGTGAGAGCAGTAGGGGGCTGGTAATAAGTTCCCTGTGCACCAAGTATTTGCTGTTCAAGGCACCATGCTGGTTTTTCATACATGCTTTTCCTCACTCATGTGCTGCAGCAGGGATGAGGGCAGTGCTCCTGTCCAAATTTTCATATAAGAAAATAGTCCCTGAGAAGTCAAGTGGCCAGTCCCAGGTCATATCCAGGGGTAGTGCTTAGATATCCCCACCCCAGCATAATTGCCCACTATGGGTTGGTGCTCAGCAATTTAAGTAGCTGGTGACTTATTCTACCCAAAAAAAATGTTGAAAGAAACCATGGGCCTTGTTTAAATATTGTGAATTCCCATATAGAGATGAAACATTTTAAATCTAGAGTCCTTTCCTTGTTTTCTCAGTGAGATAAGAACCCTGACTATATGTCTATCCTTCCTCCATCTGACTCCATCAGGACTGGATAATATTAAATTATGGGAGAGAAACAGGCAATCCTCATTAATGATATATACTAAAGGTATTTATTTCTTTTGAATTTGACTTTCTCCAGCAAAGTAGATATATAAGTCAAGTACACTGAAAGCTGTGCCTTTTCCTCCCTAAACAAGTAGATCTGGAAATTCTGCAAAGGTGGAGGGAAACAATTATGGGATTTGAGGTGTGTCAGTCTTTCATTTGGCTAAGTCCTGGTAGAGCACATGAGGGATACCACTGCAGTTCCAAAGGGAATTAAATGTTTCCCTGCTGAATCTTTATCCTGGATATTAATACTAATTGCTTATAACTGGTTCCTAGAATTCTTGTCAGTGTTTTCAGTCCATTTCCCAAACTTTTCCATAAAATCACTGTTAAGACATTGTGCCTCTCAAAGAGAGTGAGGGCATGGTTTTCTTGTAGACCATAAAAATAATGCTGTTGGTTAGATGTTGTTTTCATAGTCAGTTCTTGGGCTACCATACTGTTGGTGTTACAAAAGAACCAACTAGCAGGGCCATCAGGACTTGAATGACTTCCCCATATTTCAATTTTTTAATATCAAAATAACATGATCATCTGCCCTTGGACAAATGTGAGGTTGGTAAGATGATTGGAAAATAGGGATCAAGGAACTGTTGATGATTGCTGCTTATTGCCTACACTGCTGACCTCCTGAAACTGGAATAAGTCAGATGTTTTATGTTTATTTTTATTTGTGTGTGGTGTGTGTATTTTGCCAAAAACTCCTTGAAGAGATGATTACATACGGCATTTTCTTTATGATGTTTGCTTCTTGACACTCCTCACACATGCATTTTACCTATGTGTCACTTCTGGGTTCTTGCTCTGCCCTCACCCTCCCCTCACAATCAATCAGAATGGTTCAGCAGTCACCTCCTGGATGGGTGATTTTCTGGATCCTCACCCTGCCCTCCAGCTCCACTCAGACAATTCAGTGGCCATCACCTGGACATCTTCTTATTTACATGTTTTGTCTCTATGCCAACCATGCTGTGTCACTTGTTGCCATAGGTGCTGAAGCCTGTGCAGAAGACAAAGGAACAGTAGCCCTTGTTGCTGGGGTGCAGAGAGCTGCAGGGTGCCATAGAGGAGTACATGCAGTGTCTCCAGTGTGCTCAAGGCAATAGGATTGTTTTTTCCATGGGGCATCAGAAGAATTATTGCCCCTGAATTTCTTTCTCCTTCCTTCCTTACCCAATTTGCCTTTTCACATCTCTCTTCCAGAATGCACTTTGGGGAATGCTTCCTGGGAGATAGATGATGGATGTGTATTGTGCATTTGTCTGCACATAAAAGTGCAGGTTGGGAGGGAATAAATAGTGTGTATAGAAGAGATTATGGCTTTTTGTTATGGGAAATACTTCATGTGTTTTTCCTTGCTCCTGTCCTAATATTTAAGGACATAGTTTACCATTTAGCAACTGTCTCATTCCATTTTATGTCTGTTTCTGGAAGAGCTGCAGTTACTACAGAGTACAGTGTTTATTCAAGCCTATCAATTTGGCCTTATTTTTTCAAGAAGAGGCAGAGACTGGGAAAGGGAATGCACTTACAACAGAGTGACTAAGTGAAGCCTTGGCTCTTCAGGGCTGGAATGCAGCCTTCTGCTACTCCTGAGGAGCCCTGAGAGATGCCTAACACCATAGCAGGGTGGACCCTGAGCACCGAGAAGAAAGGTCTGCCATCCTCTTGGTCTTGCCCTGAGCTCCCTAGGACCCAGAATCTACAGTAAGCTTGGGTGTTAATGTTTTGTTTGGAGGTAAAATTCCAAGGCAACAAAAGTGAAGGAAAAAAGAAACAGTATGGAAGGAAGGAAAGAAAAGCAAACAGGTATCTTAGGAGGCTGGCTACCACTTCCCAGTGGGAGAAGCTGGTTACTAACCACACAAGACCTGTTGGAACAGTGGAAGGAGTCTGGAGAGGAAGTTTTTGTCCAGTCTCCACAAACCCCATGGGTGCAGTCACATGCCCTGCCTGAGGTTGTCATAAAGGAGAGGCCTGAGACAGAGTAGGCAGGGATGAGCCTGAGAGATATGAGACTTAGTGATTCAGAGGCACAGGTGATGTGTCTGGTGTACCTCCTCATGGAAGCAAAAGGGTTGAGCCAGAGTTTCCTGGGCACCCAACAACCTGAGGTTGCCCCTCCTCTGAAGATGCTAGGAGTTTGAAAATGTAGCATGTAGACTTGTTCTGCTCTGGATGATACCTAACACCAAAACTAAACCAGGTGATGTGATAAGCTGACATTCAGCCTTTTTTTTTTTCAAAGTGCAAACTGTGTCAACCACACTGGAACACACATTAATGAAGATAATCCTTCCCAGGACAACCCTGTTTGGGTCCAGAAGTGCTACTGAGATCAACAGTGTCCTGCTGGGCAAGGGCAAGAGCGATAACACCACCTCAGGCTTCTGTCAGATGGAATACTGCAAAGGGTCTGGGTGAAAGTCCGTTCACACATCCTTGGAACTAGAATGACAGCAGTATTGCCCTAAACATGAACTAGGCAATGTGTCAGTGCTTTACATGCACCTAATTGTCACAGCAATCCTGTTAAATGTAATACTAGAATTATCACCATTTTACATATGTTCTGTGTTTAAATCCTTTAAATATACCCAGATCCACTTTCAGAAAGAGTTCATGAGAACCACTGAAGGAGAAGCAGGTTCTATTGGACCGGTAAAGGAGGAAGCTGAAACTCAGTAAAGCTGTTAAACTTCTCCAGGAGCACACAGCCGGTTAACGTCACACCAGCACTGGACCTATAAAAGTGGAAAGGAAGCCCTGGGCTGCTGGGAGAATATTTTTGTGGATGTGTGGCTCTTAGAGATTCTAGTCCAATTTATTCATGGCCACATTTTTTTTTCAACTTAATGCTATTTGGTTTTGGTTTACTACTTTTCCATGGAAAAATTATTGATTTTCAATTATTTCCTGTTTCTCCATCCAACAAAGACAGTTTTGTTGCTTCAAAAAACCATCCTATGATATCCAATTTATTATTGCAATAATTAGTCAAACATTTTCTTTTTTTCTCTCTTTTTTAAATTTTAATCATTGTTCAATTACAGTTTTATCCCTTTTACTCCCAATCCAGCCCACCCACCCAACCCTCCCCACTTCCCTCCCATTACCACCCTCCGCCTAGTTTTTGTCCATGTGTCCTTTAAATTTGTTCCTGTAAACCCTTCCCATTCTCCCCTGAAATTCCCTCTTCTCTCTCCTCTGGTCACTGTCAGCCTGTTGTCTAGAGCAATGTCTTGGTTATATTTTGCTTGTTTCTTTGTTTTGTTGTTTGGGTTCCTGTTAATGGTGAGATCATATGGCATTTGTCTTTCACTGCCTGGCTTATTTTGCTTAGCATAATGCTTTCCAGCTCCATCCAAGCTGTTGCAAAGGGTATGAGCTCCTTCTTTCTTTCTGCTGCATAGAATTCCATAGTGTAAATGTACCACAGTTTTTTGATCCATTTGTTTACTGATGGGCATCTAGGTTGCTTCCAGCACCTAGCTATTGTAAATTGTGCTGCTATGGACATCGGGGTGCAAAGGTTCTTTTGTATTGGTGTTTTAGTGCTCTTAGGATATAGTCCCAGCAGTGGAATTGCTGGATCAAAAGGCAAATCCATTTTTCATTTTCTGAGGAAGTCCCATACTGCTTTCCATAGTGGTTATACCAGTCTGCAGTCCCACCAACAGCGCACTAGGGTCCCCTTTTCTCCACAATCTCTCCAACACGTGTTGTTTGTTTCTTTGTTTATGATGGCCATTCAGGCTGGTGTGAAGTGGTATCTCGTGGTTTTAATTTGCATCTCTCTGATAGCTAGCGATATTGAACATTGTTTCATGTGTCTTTGGATCTTCTGTATGCCCTCCTTGGAGAAGTGTCTGTTCAAATCCTTTGCCCATTTTTTAAATGGGTTGCTTGTCTTCTGAGAGTGGAGACGTGTAAGTTCTTTATATATTTTGGAGATTAAACCCTTGTCTGAGGTATCATTGGCAAATATGTTTTCCCATACAGTTGGTTCTCTTTTAATTTTGATACTGTTTTCTTTAGCTGTGCAGAAGTTTCTTATTTTGATGAGGTCCCATTTGTTTATTCTTTCCTTTATGTCCCTTGCTCTAGGGGATGAGTCAGTAAAAAAATTTCTGTGTGAAATATCTGAGGTTTTCCTACCTACATTCTCCTCTAGGACTTTAATGGTGTCACGCTTTATATTTAAGTCTTTTATCCACCTTGAATTTATTTTTGTATAAGGTGTAAGTTGGTGCTGTAACTTCATTTTTTTACAGGTAACTGTCCAGGTCTCCCAACACCATTTGTTGAAGAGGCTATCTTTACTCCATTTTATGTTGCTGCCTCCTTTGTCAAATATTAATTGACTGTAGAGACTTGGGATTATTTCTGGGCTCTCTGTTCTGTTTAATTGGTCAATGAGAATGTTTTTATGCCAGTACCAGGCTTTTTTGATTACAGTGACCTTGTAGTATAGTTTAGTGTCAGCTATTGTGATCCCTCCTACTTTACTCTTCTTACTCAAAATTGCAGCAGCTATTTGGGGTCGTTTATGGTTCCATATAAATTTCTGAAGTGTTTCTTCTATGTCTGTGAAATAAGCCATTGGTACTTGAATAGGTATTGCATTGAATGTGTAAACTGCTCTGGGTAGTATGGACATCTTGATGGTATTAATTCTTCCAACCCATGAACACGGTGTATGTTTCCATTTGTTTGTGTTTTCCTTCATTTCTTTCCTTAGTGTTATGTAGTTTTCTGAATACAGGTCTTTTACCTCTTTGGTTAGGTTTATTCCTAGGTATTTTATTTTGCTTTTTGCTACTTCAAATGGGATTTTTTTTCTTGATTTCTACTTCTGCTGTTCATTGTTTGTGTACAGAAATGCCTTTGATTTCTGGATATTGACTTTGTATCCCGCTCTTTTGCCAAATTCATTTATTAGGTCAAGCAGTTTTTGAGTGGAGTCTATAGGATTTTCTATGTACACTATCATGTCATCTGCAAACAGTGACAGTTTTGTTCCCTCCTTTCCGATTTGGATGCCTTTTATTTCTTTTTCTTCTCTGATCGCTGTGGCTAAAACTTCCAGTGCTATATTGCATAGAAGTGGTGAAAGTGGACAGCCTTGTCTTGTTCCTGATCTTAGTGGAAAAGAATTTAATTTTTGCCCATTGAGTATGATTTTGGCTGTAGGTCTCTCATATATGGCCTTTATTATGTTGAGGAATGCTCGCTCTATCCCCACTTTGCTGAGTGTTTTTATCATAAATGGGTGCTGTACCTTATCAAATGCTTTTTCTGCATCTATTGATAGGATTATGTGATTTTTGTCTTTGCTTTTGTTTATGTGATGTATTACATTTACTGATATGCAAATGTTGTGCCATCCATGCATCCCTGGAAAATCCCACTTGGTCATGGTGTATGATGTTTTTAATGTGTTGTTGGATGTGGTTTGCCAGTATTTTGTTCAGGATTTTAGCGTCAATGTTCATCAGTGATATTGATGTGAAGTTTTCTTTCTTTCTTGTGTCTTTATCTTGTTTTGGAATTAGGATGGTGTTGGCTTCATAAAAAGAATTTGGGAGTCTTCCATATTTTTCATTTTTTGGAATAGTCTGTGAAGAGTAGGGTTTAGCTCTTCCTTAAATGCTTTATAGAATTCTCCTGTGAAACCATCTTGTTGAGGGCTTTTGTATGTTGGGAGTTTTTTTATTACTGCTTCAATCTCTTTTGCTGTTATTGGTTTGTTCAGGCTTTCTGCTTCTTTTTCATTGAGTTTTGGAAGATTATATTTTTCTAGAAATTTGTCCATTTCACCTAGATTTTCAAATCTCTTGGCATACAGTTCTTCATAGTAATTTCTTACAATCCTTTGTATTTCTGTGGTATCTGTTGTAATGTCTCCTCTTTCATTTCTGATTGTGTTTATTTGGGTTTTCTCTCTTTTTTTCTTGATGACTCTGCTTAAAGGCTTGTCGATTTTGTTTATCTTTTCAAAGAACCAGCTCTTGGATTCATTGATCCTTAGAATTGTGCTTTTAGTCTCTATGTCATTTAATTCTTCTCTGATCTTGGTTATGTCCTTCCTTCTGCATGCTCTGGGCTGTCTTTGTTGTTGTTCCTCGAGTTCTTGTAGACGTAGGGTTAGGTTGTTTGTTTGAAATGTTTCTAATTTTTTTAGGTTGGCCTGTATAACAATGAACTTCCCTCTCAGGACCGCCTTAGCTTTGTCTCATAGTTTTGTCCCCAAGTTTTGGGTTGTTGTGAGTTCATTTTCATTTGTTTCCAGAAACTTTTTGATTTCTTCCCTGATTTCATTCTTGACCCATGCATTGTTTAATAGCATGCTATTTAATTTCCATGATTTTGAGTGTTTGGGGCCTTTTTCCTTGGGGTTGTTTTCTAGCTTTATTCCCTTGTGATCCCAGAAAGTGCTTGGTATGATTCAATTTTCTTGACATTGTTGAGGCCTGTTTTGTGTCCTATCATTGGTCTGTCTTTGAAAATGTTCTGTGTAAATTTGAAAATAATGTGTATTTAGCTTCTTTGGGATGGAGGGCTCTGCATATATCAGTTAGGTCCATTTCATCAAGGGTATTGTTCAATGCCACAATATCTTTGTTGATATTTTGTTTGGAAGATCTGTCCACTTTTGATAGTGGGGTGTTAAAATCCCCCACTATGATTGCGTTGCTGTCAATATCTTTCTTGAAGTCCTGCAAGATTTTCTTTATGTATTTGGGTGCTCCTGTGTTGGGTGTATATATATTTACAATATTTATGTCTTCTTGGTGGATTCTTCCCTTGAGTATTATGAAGTGACCTTCTGGGTCTCTCTTTATGGCCTTTTTTGGAAGTCTGTTTTGTCTGACATGAGCATTGCTACCCCCGGCTTTTTTTTCCTGTCCATTTGCTTGGAAAATTTCTTTCCAGCCCTTCACTTTCAACCTGTGCAGATCTTTTATCCTGAGGTGGGTCTCTTGTAGACAGCATATGTGTGGGTCCTGTTTTCTTATCCATTCAGCTGTTATATGTCTTTTGATTGGAGCATTTAATCCATTTATGTTTAAGGTTATTATTGATAAATACTTATTCATTGCCTTTTATGTACATGTGTTCCTCTCTCTCTCTCTCTCTCTCTCTCTCTCTCTCTCTCCTTTCCTTCCTTTCCTAAAAATATGGAATGCTTCATGAATTTGCGTGTCATCCTTGCGCAGGGGCCATCCTAGTCCTTTCTGTATTTTTCTAATTTTTGTATATGTGCTGCCAAAGCGAGCACCAAATATTTACTTTTTATGCCTTCATTTTAAAATTTTTTGATATCTCCAGGTATGAAATATATTATTCTATATTTCTTAAAGTAAAAAAAAAAAGGGGGAAATGGACTGGAAGAAAATCACTACTAATGTAGGTAGTGATTTTTTTTTCCTCTCCACACATATATTTGTATTTATTTGCTTGTTTGTTTTAACGTCATTAATGTGAAGTTGATTTTCAAAACTATCATAGTTTGGAAACTTATATAGCTTAACAAGTTATTTATTTTCTTGTTTGAATTTTCTTTTTTATTGAATTTTTTTCTTGTTTATGTTATTACAGTTGACCCAAATTGTTCCCCTTTTCCCCCCTCACTGCCCAGCCTGCCTCCCACTTCCATTGTTGATTCCCACATCATTGTCCATGTCCATGGGTCTTTCGTTTGTGTTCTTTGACTAATCCTCTCACCCTCTTTCAAACAGCCTGCACCTCCCTCCTCCCCTCTTACCACTGTCAGTCTATTCCGTGATTCTGTGCCTCTGGTTCTATCTTGCTCATTAGTTTATTTTGTTCTTTATATTCCTCTTAGAGTTGAGATCATATGGTATTTGTCATTAACTGACTGGCTTATTTTACTTAGCATAATAGTCTCCAGTTCCATTCATGCTATTGCAAAATGTAGGCATTCCTTCTTTTTTCTGCTGTGTAGTATTCCATTGTGTAAATGTACCATAGTTTTTTAATCCACTCATCTACTGATGGGCACTTAAGCTGTTTCCAACTCTTGGTTTTGTAAATAGCGCTGCCATAAACGTAAGGGTATGTGGAGAAAAGGGAACCCTAGTGCACTGTTGGTAGGAATGTAGACTTGTGCAGACACTGTGGAAAACAATATGGAATTTCCTCAAAAAATTAAACATGGAAATTCCTCTTGACCCAGTGATTTCATTGCTGATGATATACCTTAAGAATCCCAAAAGTCCAAGTCAAAAGAACTTAAATTATTTTAAAGCATATAGCCACATAACCATCATCACCCAAAACAAGAAATAGAATACTCCCAGTGTCCTAAATCCTCCTCTTCCGTGCTTCCTCCTGATCACAACCACTTTCCTCACCATTAGGCACTGTAATGGCTTCTTTAGGGCTTAGTTCCTTGAATGTCTTTATTATTTTACCTCCTAAATTTGTATGTCTAAGCCTTCTTTTCTCACTTCAGTTGCTAACACCATGTTGAATATAAGTGACATCCTTATCTTGTCTTAGGTCTCCAGGAGAAATTTTCCAACTTTCATTGTTAAGTAGGATCTTTTAGTATCTTATCTTTTTATCATTAGTGGATGGTGACATTTCCCAAAGCTTTTTGTACAAATAAAATAATTATGAGTGTTTTCCTTTAATTTGTATATCTCCCTGTAATTTTCAATGTGGTAAATTGCATTTACTTATTTGAAAATGTTAAACCAAGCAGCAATCATAGAGTAAACCCTGATTTGTCATGATTTTTATATGTTGTTGAATTTCTGTACTTCAGTGTTCTTTGAGATTTTTGCACCTCTCTTAATTAGAAAGATGGATCTGTATTATACTTCCCAGTAATTTCTTCCTTAAGTTTCTATAGCAGTGTTATGCTAGTTGTGAAGAATTTCATTTTTCCCCCTGCTCTATAACACTTTTATGAAACTGAAATGATTTATTTGTTGAATTTTTGGTAGCACTCACTGGTGAATTTATCCAGGCCTGAAGCTTTTCTTGTAGGAAATTTTTAATTACTGATGTAATTTATTTAATATTGATAAATCTGATTAGGTTTGATTTTGGCAAGTTGTAATTTTCTAGAATTTTGTCAGTTTTATCTGAATATTATCAATTTTATTAATTTTTTCAAAGTATTTAGGCCTTTCTTATTTCCTTTTTAGATATAAATGATAGTAAGTATAGATGGACAGACAGCTAGGTAGGTGAATAGATAGACATACCTACCACCAAAAACACAATCCTATCACTATTTTATATTGTCAGTATTTACTTATATATACCCAAATATTCAACTTACTTTGTTTCTTATTCCTTCCTAAATCTTTGACCTTCTAGCTTGAATACTTTCCCTTTTGTCTAAAGAATATCCTTAAGATTTCCTTTAATATAGATCTGCCGGTAACAAATTCTCTCTGTTTTGTGTCATTTGAAATGCCTTTTCATTAGTTTATCTTGCAGGGGTTTTTTCTAGGTATAGAATTCTGATTGACAGTTTCCTCTTCAGTTTTATTGAAATTTCTGATAAACCCATTCACATTTTAAAAATTTATTAGTGCTAGAATTTCTTTGTTTCTTCTTTTTTGGATCTGCTGTAACTTTTTTAATAGTTTCCAATTACCTTCCAAGATTTCACACTTTCTTTTTCTTGAATATAGTAAGCAGAGGTGTTTTATTGTGCATGGCTGATGATGACATTGGGAACCCCTGTGGCCTTTTTTTCTTGTTCTCCCTCTTGGTATATTTTCTTACATTTTTTTAAAGAATTCACAGTGGATTGAATGCTGGCCTGCAAACCAAAGGGTCACCAGTTCAATTCCCAGTCAGGGCACATGCCTGGCTTGCAGGCCAGGACCCTGGTGAGGGGTGTGCAAAAGGCAACCATACATTGATGTTTCTCTCCACTTTGTCCTTCCTTTCCCCTCTATCTAAATAAATAAATAAAATATTTTTAAAAGAGAATTCACAGTAGTATTTTAAGGAATAGGATGATGCCACATTTCTTCAGATAGGCTACTTCTTTCCTTTTTCCAGGACACAAAGAATTCAGAGTCACCTTAGTCTAAGCTCAAGTTGTGAGTTAATGCAAAGCCAGGCTGTAATTCAAGAGAAGGAGGGAATACTCTTTCTTCACTTGTTATTTTATGCTTTTGCTTTTTGGTGTACCATTCTGTGGCAGGGGCTGATTTACCAGAATCTTCCTCTTTGATGGACTCTGAACCCCCAAATTAACCAAAAGGTCACCCTCTCAAGCATCTCTTATGGTCAACAAACATCACAAGAACAAAAAGTGTTTCCATGTTCCTGGCTCACCCTTCTAGATTCTTGTTATCTCCTGGTCTTGCATAATGGTCCTTAATTTTCTTATTTCTTGATGTTTTTAATCATCTCATATTTTTTCAGGGATTTTCAGCTGTCTTCTGCTGGAGCATTTGTAGGAACATTACCAGAAGCAGAAATCTGCATTTCTGTCTTTCCTTAATTGTTTATACAGATAATGAATTTCATTTATATCAGGAATATTTTTTAATTAGAAAAGTAAGGCCAGGTTTGATCTACAAAATATATAAATAACTCACATGACTTCACCACAGGAAGACAAACAACCCAATTAAAAAATGAGCAAAGGACCTGAACACTCACTTCTCCAAGGAGGGGTCCCAGAGATATGAAAGGATGCTCAGCATCACTAGCCATCAGAGAGATCCAAATTAAAACCACAGTGAGATACCAGTTCCACTGAATCAGAAGGCCATCATACACATGAGTTGTGTACGGCACAACCCATACAGCAAGTGTTTGAGAGGTTGTGAGAACAGAGAACCCTAGTGCATTGTTGGTGGAATGCAGACTGTTGCAGCTACTGTGGAAAACAACATAGAATTTCCTCAGAAAACTAGAAGTTGAACTGCCTTTTGACTCAGGCATTCCACTGCTGGGATTATACCCTAAGAATCCTAAAATAACCAGTTCAAGGAACCTGGGCACCCCAATGTTCATAGCAGCACAATTTATAATAGCCAAGTGTTAGAAGCAACCTAAGGTGCCCATCAGTAATGAGTGGACAAAAAAACTGTGGTTCAGGACTTCTGGCCAGATGGAGGCATAGGTAGACACACTGTGCCTCCTTGTACACCAAACAAGGACAAAGACAATTTAGAAAGAAAAAACAACCAGTACTGACAGAAAATTGACTGTATGGGAGTCCAACAAACCAACAGGTTAAGTAGACACATTCATCCAGACGGGTAAGAGGGGTGGAGTTGGGCAGCCGGGTGGAGAGAGGTTGTTACACAAAGAGTGGTGGGACCAGGCGCATAAGGCATCCTGGTGTGCAAGACTGCAGTGGCAGACGCTGGGCACACAGGCAGCAACTGGCAGACCCCAGGTGTAGGGTGGCAACGGGCAGACCAGCAAGGCAGTAATTGTGAAGCAAGGCACTGGGCACAACCCAGGGTTTCCAGCACTGGAAATAGAGCCTCAAGCACTGATTGAAAACACCTCTGGGGGTTGAGGTGCAGGGAAAGACTCCCAGCCTTACAGGAGAGTTATTGGAGAGACCCACGGGGTCCTAGAACATTCACAAGCCCACCCACATGGGAATTAGCACCAGAAAGGCCCAGTTTGCTCGGGGGAAGCAGAGGAAGAACTGAAGTCCAATGGAGAGCAGAGCAGGCATCATTGTTCCCTCTCGACCCCCACCCCCACATATAGCGTCACAGCTTAGCGACTAGGTGCCCCACCCTGAACACCTAAGGCTCCACTCCTCATATGTAACAGGCATGACAAGACAAAAAAATGGTCCAATATCAAGAACAGATCAAAGCTCCACAGCAAATAAAACTAGCGACCAGAGATAGCCAACCGATCAGATGCACATTTCAAAGCACTGGTGATCAGGATGCTCACAGAATTAGTTGAATTTGGTCACAAATTAGATGAAAAATGAAGGCTACACTAAGTGAAATGAAGGGAAAGTGCACACAGAACACTAGTGATGGGAAAAATCTGGGACTCAAATAAATGTAGTGGGACCAGAAGGAGAAAGAAAACAACCAAACAGGAAAAAATGAAACAAGAATTCAAAAAAAATGAAGAGAGGCTTAGGAACCTCCAGGACATCTTGAAATGTTCCAATATCCAAATTATAGGGGTACCAGAAGGGGAAGAGGAAGAGCAACAGATTGAAAACTTATTTGAACAAATAATAAAGGAAACTTCCCCAATCTGGCAAAGGAAAATAGATTGCCATAAGTCCAGGAAGCTCAGACAGCCCCAAAGAAGTTGGACCAGAGGAACATACCAAGGCACATCATAATTACATTAGCCAAGGTAAAAATGAAGGAGAGAATCCTAGAAGCAGCAAGAGATAAGGGGACAGTCACCTACAAAGGAGTTCCCATCACACTGCCAGCTGATTTCTCAAAACAGACCTTACCGGCAAGAAGGGGCTGGAAATACATATTCAAAGTCATGAAAAGCAAGGACCTACACCCAAGATTGCTCTATCCAGCAAAGGTTTCATTTAGAATGGAAGGGCAGATAAAAGTGCTGCTCAGATAAGTTCAAGTTAAGGAATTCATCAATCACCAAGTCCTTATTTTATGAATGTTAAAGGAACTCATCTAAGAAAAGAAGATAAAAAACATGTATAGTAAAATGACAGCAAACTCACAATTATTAACAACTGTAAACAAAAACAAAAACAAAACAAACTAAGCAAACAACTAGAACAGGAACAGAACTACCGACATAGAGATCACATGGAGGGATAGCAAGAGGGGAGTGGGAGACAGAGAGGGGGAAAGGTACAGAGAATAAGTAGCATAGAGAATAGGTAGAAAATAGACGGGGGGGTGGGGCAAGAATAGTATGGGAAGTGTAGAAGCCAAAGAACTCATGACCAATGGACATGAACTAAAAGGGGGGGGATTGGGGTGGGACAGGGTGTGCAGGGTTGAGGGGAATGAAGGGGGAGAAATGGGACAAATGTAATAGCATAATTAAAAAATATATTTTTATAAAAAGAACAATTTTGACAGTAATCAGAGAGGATGGGGGAGGATAATTGGGGAAAATAGGAGAAGGGCCATCAAAGAACATGTATAAAGGACACATGGACAAATCCAAAGGGGGTAGGTTTGAGGGTAGGAGGTGGGGGTGAGTGGGGTGGGTGCATGGTTGGGTAAAAATGGAGATAACTGTACTTGAACAACTATAAAAAATAAAGAAAGAAAAAGAAGAAAAGAAAGAAAGAAAGAAAGAAAAAGAAAGAAAGAAAGAAAGAAAGAGACAACAAAAAATTCAAACTTTCAAATTTCACAATTAGAATTTTTATAATTGAATTATACTTGAATAATAAAAAGTTTTTAAAAAAGAAATGTATAGAGTACTTGTAAAAAATTGGGGTTGAATAGCAGATTGATTAGATACAACTGAAGACAGAATCTATATGCCAGAGATATATAGAAGGGAATCAACTAAGTAAGCATAGAAGGATATATAGATGGAAAATAAGAGGTTTAGCCATAAAAAGAAAAAGTCTGACACTGCAATCAATAGCAACTTAATAGGAGAGAATGGTGAACTAAGGAGGTAGCAGCAATATTCAAAGATAGGAATTGTCCAAACTGAAGAGAGATATGCATCATAAGATTGAAGGAGTTCACACTATCCTGAGCAAAATAAATAAAACTAAATACCCATAAAGACACACCATAATAGAACTGGAGAGAATGGCCTGAATCAACAAAAGGCTTGTTCTAAGCCTGTCATATTCCTATTTTATTGTTTTACCTTAATTGTATCACTGATACCTGTAGTTTTGATTACTACCAATATAGAGTGAACTTTTGGTTTTAAAATTCCAGCCTAGATGCATATATACAACTTCATTTAGATATATCAAAATAAATTCAAATCCAGTGCTCAAGATGAATTTTGTCATCATTCCTGCTGGCCATTGCCCCCCTTCAACCACCACTATTGTCAAGGCCGGTCTTCATTACCTAATTTTCTAGTCTTTTCTCAGAATACTGTTTTCCCTAAAAGTAAAAATCTACACTTCCTTTTGTTTCACTGCTATAATCTCTGACTATGCCAGTCTTCTATTCCTGGTTCTTCACTCTAGTTAATTTGAAATAGGAATGCAGTACATTTTTAAAAATACACAGCACATGCTCTCTACCCAAACTTCTTTCTCTCTTCTTAAAACAGCCCCTCAGTAGCTTCCCATCCTTAGAGGGCTCCTAAGACCTGTATGGTCTGGTAATTTCCACCTCTCTGTCTTGCTCTCTTCTCTTCAGCCTGATTGGTCATTTCTCCCTGTGCTCTACCTTAACGCTCTTTGCATCCACCTGCCTCCCCAACTGGACATCTTCTTATTAAACTCAAGTCCTCAGTCCCCAGGGAAATCTTGCCTGGCTCCCAGTTTGATCACACTTCTCTGCAGCATGCTTTAATGGAACCATGACCTTTCATTAATGTCATTTATGACATTGATATTCAGCTCCCCACTAAACCATAGCTCCAAGGGAACAGAGACTACCTTCTTGCTAATCTTCTTATATTCAACATTTAACACAACACTTTGCACATCAATGGCATTAAAACATATTCCTGCCCTGGCCAGTGTGGTTAAATTTGTTGGAGTGTCATTCCATAACTGAAAAGTTGCAAGTTCAATTCCCATTCAGGGCACATGCCTAGATTGTGGTTTGATCCAGATCTGGGACACAGAATCTCTGATCCAGGTGCATACCATCCACTGTCCATGTGTGTATGGAAGACAACCAATTGATGCCTCTTGCATCAATGTTTCTTTCTCTCTCCTATCTCCCTTTCTCTCCCTCTAAAAATAATGAAAAAGTGTCCTCCAGTAAAGATTAAAAATATCCCTTTAATGAAGGATTTTCACAGGTTCTTGTTTTTATAATTGTGCCCCAAACACTTCAGTGAATCAGCACCTTTTCCAAGATGAACTCAAACAAAATGCTGACTTATGAATATAGCAAACACGTCTCCTGCATGCATAGGCCTCTGTAAGCTGTGGACATCAAAATGTTTACTGTTGAAAGTGAGTCTGGCTTTAAGGGCTTGGCTTCTGTGTTGGTGTGCTCAACTTGCACATTCATTTATGACATTTATCTTTCTTTCTCTTATGATGGCTTGCCTGAGAAAGAGCTAAATAGGTACTTCCTTAAATCATTTTACATCTGCTGCCAGCAAGTTGCCCATGCTAGGTCTTTATCCTTGTTTGAGACTCACTCCTGACCATCTGGCCTCTTCCCAAGGAGCCTCACTGCCTTCTGGTTGACTGCAGAGTCTGCCAACTGGGGTGTGCCATCTCAATTTTACTCCCTCAGAAGTTGGTAATTTGTTTTTATTTTCCTGCTGCAAAACTTCCTGACCATAAGTAACTCCAAATATGTGATATTGACACAGTGGGAGAGAAAAATTTGACTTCAGAACTTATTTTTCAGTGAAGTGAAATATAGGTGAGGTGGCCACAGTAGGCATCACTGGGAAGATGACACTAGGGCACACCTTAAGGGACAATAATTACAATCACATGTGAAAATCCACAAAACTCTCTATTGAAAGGAGAAGTATCCACTTCAAGATGGGTTTCAGTTCCATTAATGTGCTTTGTCTGGCTGGGGTAGCTCAGTGGATTGAGCACAGGCGTGAACCAAAGTGTCACAGGTTCGATTCCCAGCCAGGGTACATGCCTGCGTTGCAGGCCATACCCCCAGCAACCACACATTATGTTTCTCTCTCTCTCTCTCTCTATCCCCTCCCTTCCCTCTCTAAAAATAAATACATAAAATCTTTATAAAAAAATGTTGCTTTGTTATCCCCCACAGACGTGTCTGTGAACCCAACTGCCCTTTGAGAGGTCCTCTCAAATTTGTATGTGGCAACCCTATGCCCAAGTGATAGTATTGGGAGGTGGGGGCCTTAGGGAAGTGATCAGGTTTGGATGAGGACATAAAGGTGGAGCCCCCATGATGTCCGTTGCTTCCCTTCTAAGGGAAAGAGGGACAAGAACACTGTCTCCCAGCCATGTGAGGACACAAGAGGTAGCCATTTGCATATTAGGAAGAGTGAATTCACCAGAACCCAGCTATGATAGCACCATGATCTCAGACTTCCAGCCTCCAAAACTGTGAAAATAAATGTCTGTTACTTAAACCTCCCACTCTGTGGCATTTTGTTATAGACCAAGCTAAGACACAAACTCCCCAGTCTATATATAACCTCCACAGGCTCCCTTTCATGTACCTAATTACTAGTATAAACACTCACTTCCTAAGCTTTTATCCCAAATAAAAAAGTGGTCCTGGCTTGTGTAGCTCAGTGGATGGAGCACGGGCTGCTAACCAAAAGGGTCACTGGTTCGATTCCCAATCAGGCACATGCCTGGGTTTGCAGGCCAGGTCCACAGTAGGGGACATGCAAGAGGCACCACACATTGATATCCCCTCCCTCTCTTTCTTCTTTTCTCTTCCCCTCTCTCTAAAAATAAATAAAT
Organism: Phyllostomus discolor; assembly: GCF_004126475.2. NCBI lineage: Eukaryota > Metazoa > Chordata > Mammalia > Chiroptera > Phyllostomidae > Phyllostomus > Phyllostomus discolor. Next base: position 59,115,064 of record NC_040911.2, on the reverse strand, counting down.
AAAGTCTTTTTAAAAAGTGGTACTTCCCTTTAGAAACCAGGTTCCACCTCGACCAGCTAATATAACTGGATTTTCAGAAGTATGTCCACTGTCTCTTACTTTTCTTGAGCTCTTCAGAGCTGCCATTTAGAAAATGTCCCACTATTTTCTACCAGGACTAAAATTTACTCTTCTTTCCCACAGACATCTGATGGTTAACATCCACTGTGCCACACTTTGAGTACACGTGATTACCAGTGTCAAAGGAAGTGTCTGGCTTAAAGAGGATATGACTATAATACTACTCTCCTTTGTCTACTTAGAGCCACTGTTGGAGAAAAAAAAAAAACACCTGTCCCTTGCAGCTGATCAACACCAGAAACTGTCACTACAGCTTGCTGGATTATAGAGGGAGGACCAGTATCTGAATATTTTAGTTCCTAGGACTGCTGAGATGGTATCATATGAGGATTTGCTGAACATTTTCAGCCCTGTAAATACAAGATAAATTGAATGGTAGCTGTGTGTACTGGGTGGTGAAAAAGTTCTCCCTCACCTACCTCCAGCCTCTCTCAGCCCAGGTGTAGACCTGCAACTTATAAGTCAAATTCTGCTAATACGGAGAGCTGATTCTCCCAAGAGCCTGCTTAAGACTGAGAGTTTGCATCACCCACAGAAGAGGTCTCTTTCTCCTCACTTCCCTCTCTCCCTGCTTCATCTCCTTTTCTCTTTCATTTGTCTGGAGCTCTTACTGAGCTGTTTCAGTGGGAGCTGCAGCTGCAGAAACAGAAGAAGGTGCTGATTTAGCCTCAGCATCCTGCCTGGCATTTTGGGAAAGCCAGTTAATGATTGGAATGATGGATATTTAGTCTGCTCATCTGTGTTTTGGGTAAATGAAATGATGCCCCTATTCAGATGATCTACAGCCAACAGACTGAAGATGCTTTCCACCGAAATAATAACAGTAACTGTAATGAACAAAGGTATTCAAAGAGAGTCATCTTCCTTATTCTAACAGGAGGATCAGTCCACCAACCAGGAGACAGCAGTGCTGACACATCATCTACCTGGCTATAGTTTGATCCCAGGCAGCATGGTTGATAATCTTATTCCTCTAACATTTCTTTCTTAAAGTGTCCCCCAAGCATTTTTGCAGGGGACAGCATGGCCTAGCATAAACAGAATTTCTCTCGAGTCAGACTGAGAGATTTCAAATCTATTGTTTTAACACTAGCATAATTTTCAACAAGTTTCTTTCTCTCCCTGTGCTTCAGTTTCCTCACCTGTAAACTGAGGATAATAAAGTTACTGTGTCATGAGGTCCTCAAGAGTAGCAGAGTTAAAGAGTTTGTATATGCAAATCTTTTAGACCAGTACCCAGGACACAATAGTGAGTGATCTATTGCTCTGTAGCTAAATACCCGAGTGGGTTAAGACAGCAAGCCTTTGAATTCTGATGGGTTTTGGAGTCAGGAATTCAGGCAGGGTTCATCTGAGGAGTCTTTGCTCCTCAGTAGTATCAGCTGCAGGATGGACTGGCTGGTCTGACCTAATCTGACTTCTCTTAGATATCTGGTGCCTGGGCTGGGATGACTCAGAGGTGAAGAACTTGTGCTGGAGCACTTAAAAGTGACTTCTCTGTGTGGTTTAGGCTTATCACAGCACAACAGTCTCAGCAGAGGGACTTCTTACATGGCAGGTCAGAACTCCAAGAGTAAGTATCTCAGTGAACAAGGCAGAAGTGGCATGGCCTTGATGACCCAGCCTCAGATGTCACACACCATCCTTTCTGCTGCATTCTATTGGTGACAAATAAGGCACTAAGTGCAGCCCTGAATCAAAAGGAGAGGAATTAAATTCTACTTCTTAATAAAGGGAGTGTAAGGTCATACTGTAGAAGCACATGTGATCAGAAATATTGCTGTGATCATCTTTGAAGGGTACAATTTACCACAGAGAGCAAAATGGTTTTAACTGTCCTCTTAATTACCTTTTTCTTCTCACCTATATGAGCAACAGAGGGCTGGGAAATAACAATGGTCTTGCTTGATGGATGGGCACATGGAAGTTCAGTAGAGTAGCTTAGTTTGCCCATAATCATCTCCTTAATTCAAACAGAGTTTAGAACCTGAAGCACCCTTAGTCCTGAACAATCTATTGATTTCTCTCCTAAGTTCGCTGGGAATGATGTGTGGGTGTCTGGATGCAGCTATAGTAAATGATACTCCTTTCTTCTTTGGGACAGAGGGTCTAGTCTTTGCATTTCAAGATATAGGAAGCTGCAAGGACTAATCCATGGGGGCTCAATTTTCTACATGACTTGTCTATTCTTCTATTGAGTAATCTGGGGAGGAGTTGTGGGAGAGGAGAAAGAAACTCAGCATCATACAACTAGGTTGGACACCACATCTTCTGAGGCTCTTTCCACAAAGCTGTGTTGCTCCTTGTTGTTCAAAGTCAGGGTATCTCTGACACTATTCTCTGTATGGTACTATCATGGTGAATTCATGGCACTATGCATTTGTCAAACCCATGGGACTTTACACCATGATCAATGAACCTTAATGTATACTAATAAAAAAACTGGTTAGGAAGTCATGGCTTGCCAGAATGGAATGCAGATTGTAACAAAAGAATCTGTGTTAAAATATATGAAACAAACCTAACTGAAGGAGGTGGGAAGAGATTGTTAACCTAAGTGACTTCAGAAATGAGAAGGCTATAATACTAAGGCAAAAAGAACTGTATATAAGCACTGAACTCTAGTTGATAAAGTTGCTTCCCATGCAGATACAGGTAAATAATTATGAAAACTACTATGAATGTATACAATAGCTGATGGTTGGAGCCAGGTTTCTCACTGTTGGAATGGAAGGTTACAGAGAAGCAAGGGAAGAAGGCTAAAATGATCTGTTTTAACGTATTACAGCCAGAAACCAATCAGTATTAATATTTAGTTTAATATAGATACAAATAAATACATATAATTATACATATAGAAACATTTCTATATATAAGTATATAGAAAATATATTGATTTCTATACAATAAAATAACATGCATGCATACACATATATTTCCCATTCCCTAGCTCTGTTACTTAGAAAACCCAGAATCAATAACACCCAGTAGCAACAATAACACCCAGTTCTCAGATCTGGGTTTCTAACACCATTTCCCCAATAAAAAGAACAAGAGATCCATGGGGAAATGGCTGATCCTAGGACTTGGAAACAAAATATACAAGATGAATCTTGAACAGCATCTTCTAGTGCAAAGAAGGAAATATGCTCCAAAATCAAAGTATAGGGGCATGTCACAGGAGCCAGCCTAAAGGAGTCCTCAATGGCCATTTAGGCTTTGAACTAATTATAATTTTTATGTGTATCTGATTTTATCATTTTCCACATAAGATAGCGTTATAATATTTATCTGATGGTTGCTGTGACAAGTATCAGGAACAATAGCACACTAATCTACTACTTTATGTCATATACCATAACAACACTTTACTTACTGCATGTCATTTTCTTCTTTGCATGAAATCATTGTTATTAATTCTGCCTCTCCAATAATGTATTATGAAAAAACTTTAAAATACAGAAAAGTCAAAAGAACTTTTAGTGAGCACTTGTATACTCACCATGTCAGTTTAGAAACCAGCATTTTCATTCTTTCCTTTTTTTACCTTTTTTCAAAATATATTTTACTGGTTATGCTATTACCGTGCCCAAGTTTTTTCTCCCCTTTATTCTCCCCTCACCCTGCACACCCCACTTTCCCCCAGCATTCTCCCCTCTTAGTTCATGTCCATGGGTTTGTAATATGTTCTTTGGCTTCTCCATTTCCCATACTATTCTTAACCTCCCCCTGTCTATTTTGTACCTACCATTTTTGCCTCTTAGTCCCCCTGTACATTTACCTCATTCTCCCCCTCCTTCTCCCCATGATAACCCTCCAAGTGATCATCATTTCTGTGATTCTGTTCCTTTTCTATTGTTTGCTTAGTTTGTTTTGTTTTTGTATTAGGTTCAGTTGATAGTTGTGAGTTGTTGTCATTTTACTGTTCATAGTAAAATGAACAGTAAGTCCCTTTAACATTTCATATAATAAGGGCTGGGTGATGATGAACTCCTTTAACCTGACCTTATCTGAGAAGTGCTTTATGTGCTCTCCCATTCTAAATGATAGTTCTCCTGGATAGAGTAATCTTCGATGTAGGTTCTTGCCTTTCATGACTTCAAATATTTATTTCTAGCTTCTTGCCTGTAAGGTTTCTTTTGAGAAATCAGCTGATAGCCTAATGAAAACTCCTTAGCAGGTAACTGTCTCCTTTTCTCTGCTGCCTTTAGGATTCTCTCTTTATCTTTAGTCTTGGGCAATGTAATTATGCTTCCTTGTGTGTGCTTCCTTGGGTCCAGTTTATTTGGGATTGTCTGAGCTTCCTGGACTTCCTGAAAGTCTATTTCCTTTGCCAGATTAGGGAAGTTCTCCTTCATTATTTGTTCAAATAAGTTTTCCATTTCTTGCTTTTTCTCTTCTCCTTCTGGCACCCCTATGATTCAGATGTTGGAATGTTTAAAGTTATCTTGGAGGATGCTAAACCTCTCCTCATTTTTTTGAATTCTTGTTTCTTCATTCTGTTCTGGTTGAATGTTCATTTCTTCTTTCTCCTCCAAATCACTGATTTGAGTCCAATTTTTCTTCCTGTCACTGTTTGTTTCCTGTATATTTTCCTTTATATCACTTTGCACAGCCTTCACTTTTTCCTCTATTCTGTGACCATACTCCGTCATTTCTGTGAGCATCCTGATTACCAGTGCTGAACTCTGCATCTGATAGGTTGGTTATCCTTTGATCACTTATTCTATTTTTGGAGCTTTGATCTGTTCTTTCATTTGTGCCAATTTTTTTTTTTTTGTCTCGCATGCCGATTATGTAGTAAGTGGTGGAACCTTAGGTATTCATCAGGGCAGGGCAACCCAATTTGCTCTGTTGTGGCTCTGTATGTAGGGGAGGGGTACAAGAGGAAACAATGCCACTTGCTTAGCTCTCAGCTGACTTTCAGTCACTTCCTCTGCTGCCCACAAGCAAATTGGGCCCTTCTGATGCTGATTCCCTGGTGGGTGGGTTTATGTATCATCTAGGATCCTGTGGATTTCTCCAACAAACTCTCCTGAGAGACTGGGAGTTTCTCCCACCACCAGAACTCCCACAGGTTTTTACAGTCAGAGGTTTTGAGAATTTATTTTTCCAAGCTGGAACCCTGGGTTGTATAGTCTGTCTTGCTCCCCAGTTGTTCCTCCCAGTTTATCCTCACACAACTGTGGGAGCTCCAGGTCTTCCAGCTGCTGCCTTGCTCAATGCACCAGCTGTCACCTTGCTTGCCCCATTTCTCCAGCCACCGCCTTGCCATGAGTCCTTTCCCCCCAGCTGCCTATCTCTGCCTCTCTTACTAGTCTGGATGAATATTTCTTCTTTAACTCCTTGGTTGTTAGACTTCCATACAGTTCATTTTTCTGGCAGCTCTGGTTAATTTTTGTTTTTAAATCTGTTGTTGTCCTTCTATTGGTTGTGCAAGGAGGCAAAGTGTATCTACCTACACCTTCATCTTGGCCAAAAGTCTCTTTTTTAATTTATATTATTAGTATCTGTTCATCTATTCATTAATGTGTCTTTTTAAAAATGCTTTTCAATGTAACTTGCAGGCAATCCCTATTAAATATGTCTGTATGTGAATCCATTCATGTAGATTAAGGAAAAACAGGGAATTAAGGTTCAGTGAGGTGAACTTATCCAAGAACACACAACTGGTAGAGGACAGAGATTCTGACTCCTGGACTGTGACACCTACTCATGAATGGAAACTACTGCCATCATTCTCATTCACTAGGCAAAAGTCCTACTTCCTTTCTAGAAATAAATGAGGAGGAAATTACACATTTTAAGAGTCAGGAGAGAAAATTCAGTCCTTTTTCTTTAAATTCCCCCTTGGGAAAAAGAAAAATTCTTAGAAAAGAAATGTATGCTTGGATACATGTAATGTGTGGGTTCAAGATGGCTAATGTCTATCCTGCATAATGGGCACCCCACTGTGTTTGTTTCATCCTTTTGTGGTGGTTGTTTTGTGCCACTGAAAATCTAGCAGGGTCAGAGTGCAATGCCTCTACTGAATTTGTGGGTCTACCCTTTGTTATCTGCAGAAGAGCCCCCTACAACTTGAATTTTTTTTGTGAACAATAAACTCTCAAGTTTGTTATATTATTGTTGACATTAGTTCTTTTGTTCTCCTCTCAGTCAATTTTACAGAAAACTGGATTATATAATAAACAAAATACTCTATTTTAAAAAGTCTTTTCATCTGATAGAGGGCTTAGTCTAGGGAAAGAAAAAATTAGTGTTTCACCACGAGCCACTAGATAACCATGAATTATATTACTTTAATGATATCAATGAAAGCCTGTTTCTAGAAGAGTAAAAACTATCAAAGTTTTAAGTAACATTAAAAATACATTGTTATTTATTACACTAGAAAAGATAGAGAAAATCTAAATGCTTTAAAATGTGAATAATTAAAATAATTATATTATATCCATATGGTGAAGATATTAGGTGGCCACAAAAGTTTATGCTAAGAGACATTATGAAATACATGAAAAATGCTCAAGACATCAGTTATAAAAAAGTCAAATTTTAAAACTTTATTTTAACTATATATAAAATAAGTAGTTTAAAAAACTGGAAGTAACTGGCTAAACTCCTAAATGTAGTTTGCTTCTGAAATTTCCCCCTGTGTTTTCAGTTTAATGCACTGTCCAAAAGTCAATGGCAATAAATAAAAAGAATACTGATTGATGCTGTAGGTGCCATTTTTCCTAGACAACATCAAGCTAATAGATTCACCTATATCTCTTAAAATACGTACAGCCGAGAGCATTAGTGTCCTTCCTGATATGAAGAACCTCAAATACAGGGTACCAAATCATTCTTTCAGCACTGCAGAGACTGGGAACTTCCTAAGAGCCCAGTGCTCTGATGTCAGAGCTTTTTGTGTGGGTGATAACATACCCTGAATCTGATCATTTCTTAGATGCTGATCCACACCCACAGTGACTGTCCACATGCCTTCTGTAGCTGATAAACTGTCTCGATCAATGTAGTGATCTTGAAGCTAAAGGCCCACCTGCCTCATTTTCCTGGTTCATGGCTAATGTTTGGGAATGAGTCCCTCACTGACCACCTGATAATCCTCCGTCTGAGCTGCGTACACTGTCCTTGGCCAGCACTCATCTCACAAAGCAGCATTTTGTGCTGCACATAGGACTCTCTTTGTTCCACACTTCAGATTGCAGCATAATGCTTTGTGTTATACTTATGTGCATGGCAGCCCTGTAAGTCTTGGTATTGAGGATACAACCTCCTTCACCTCTATTTACTGGGTCTCCAGTCCATTATCCTGTACCAGCAACCCCTGATGACAATGTGAGTGAGGAAAACAGGTGGTTTTCCAGGCCAAAGATGGTCGACTTCTTTGAGCAAGGTCTGAGAACTTGACCATTGACCCCCAACTAAGAAAAGCAAATGAGCTTTGTTCTTTCTTTCTTCTTTCTTTCTTTCTTTTTTCTTTCTTTCTTTCTTTCTTTCTTTTTTTTCTTATTTCTTTCTTTCTTTCTTCTTTCTTTCTTTCTTCTCTCTTTCTCTTTCTTTCTCTCTTCTCTCTTTCCATGTTACTGTTGTTCAAGTGCAGTTGTCTGCATTTTCCCTCCACCACCCCTTCTATCCCAGCCATCCCCACCTCCCTCCCCTGATTCAACCCACCCCTCAGTTTTGTCTATGTGTCCTTTATAGTTGTTCCTGAAACCCCTCCCCCACTTTTCCCCTATTATCTCCTCCCACCTCCCCTGTGGATACTGTCAGATTGTTCTTAATTTCAATGTCTCTGGTTATATTTTGCTGCTTGTTTGTTTTGCTGATTAGGTTCCACTTAAAGGTGAGATTACATGGTATTTGTCTTTCACTGCTTAGCTTATTTCACTTAGCATAATGCTCTCCAGTTCTATCCATACTGTCACAAAGCATAGGAGTTCCTTCTTTCTCTCTGCTACATGGCATTCCATTGTGTAAATATACCATAGTTTTTTAATTCATTCATTTACTGATGGTACTGAGGTTGCTTCCAGCACTTGGCTATTGTAAATGGTGCTGCTATGAACATCAGTGCATAGGTTCTTTTGGATTGGTGTTTCAGTTCTCTATAGTCAATTATTACTTGACAAAGGGGGCAGAAGCATAAATGGATTAAAAATAGCCTCTTGAACAAACGGTGTTCAAGAGGTTTTGCTACTTGCAAAAAAAATGAAACACAATTGCTAACTTGCACCATACACAAAAATAAACTCAAGGTGCATAAGACTCTTAAATATAAGTCGTGACACCATAAAAGTCCTGGAAGAGAACACAGGGAGGCAAATCTCAGGTATTCTACACAGCAATGTTTTCACTGATATGTCTCCTAGAGCAAGGGACATAAGGAGAAGAATAAACAAATGGGATCTCATCAAGAAAAAAAAAAGCTTCTGTATGGCTAAAGAAAACAGCATTAAAATGAAAAGAGAATCAACCGTCTGGGAAAACATATTTGCCAATGATACCTCCGACAAGGGTTTGATGTCCAAAATATTAAAAATTCACACAACTCCATTCCTGGAAGACAAACAACCCAATTAAAAAAATGGGCAAAAGATCTAAACAGACACTTCTCCCAGGAGGACATACAGAGGGCCAGAGACATATGAAAAGATGCTCAGCATCACTAGCCATCAGAGGAATGCAAATTAAAACCACACGGTGATACCACTTCACACAGGTCAGAATTGCCATAATAAACAAATCAACAAAAAGTGTTGGAGAGGATGTGGAGAAAAGGGAACCCTAGTGCACTGTCGGTAGGGATATAGACTGGTGCAGCCATTCTGGAAAACAGTATGGAATTTCTTTAGGAAACTGAAAGTGGAACTGCCTTTTGACCCAGAAATTCCACTGCTGGGATTATATCCAAATGAGCTTGTTTTAGAAGACCCTTTCGCTTTCACTTTCACTTTATGACCCCTGTGAGGTTAGAGAATATAATGTATAGAGGGAACACTCTCTCTGATACTCTGGATAACCAGTTGTTAATTCCATCTTGGCCATTAATCAGCTGTGGCCTTGGTCAAAGCATTTAATATCTCAGAGTCTCAGCAGTTTCTAAGATATTTCTTTTATGGTCCTGAATTGTATCCAGGGAGAAATGATTACAGAAAATCTAAAGGAAGTTGAGAGGTTTTCTAGGGAACAGGGAGCCTCAAAGGGGCCTGAAGTGGTCTACACAAGATAATTTGGAGAGCTGCCTGCCTGCTCTGCCCTGTCCCTGTACCATTTCTCCCAGTGAGACTTGCCCTCTCTAGTACTGGACCTCCAGACAGTGCCTGATGGGGGACCACCTGTTCTACAATCATTTGTTTTGTTTCTGGAACATGAGGCTTCTCCTTTCCTTATTTGAAATTTAGGACTTTAATGACTTGGTATGTACCACGAGATGTCAGCATTCTAGAAGGCTCTCCCATGTGACAGAAAGCAAGGGGAGTCCATATTTTGATGGGGACTTTTTTAGGTTAGCAAGAGGTTTCATGAAGAGGATCTGAGGGCTAGGTGGGACTTGAAGACATATGACTCTGAGTTGTGGACTATCATTGCTGGCCCACTTTCCCCACCTCTTCACTATCATTGCTTTTCACAGAGGTTGTTAGAGCATAGGGAAAGAGGCCAGGGGAAGAAAATGTTGCTCTGGGCAAAAGGAATAAGGTGCTAGGTGCCATATGGCTGGTATGATATAAGGCACACACAAACACATAGTGTGTGTTTTTGCTTTTATTTGGGACCTACACTGCACCTAGTGGATCCTCTGGGTGCTGTGCACAGACACTCTCTTCAAGGCAATGTCCCATTTCCCCCCAGTTGCATGAAGGATGAGTTCTCATGGCTCATAGTGGCATCCCTCACTGGGCACTGCCTTCAACTATAGGGAACTGCTTTGTCCAAGGTTCTCCTCTAAAGAAAGGTTAGAGAAATGACTGGCTACTGTAGAAGAGAAACTTCTCAAGAGGATTTTGAAAGTTCTCTGTGGGAGTGACCGAGGCCTCAATAGCAACTTAAGATTCCCCACTGCATTCCAAAACACAATATAAGTTTATTATATGACCCAGATAAGTTTCTCCATGCTGGCTGGTATGGCTCAGTTGGTTGGAGAGTCATCCTATAAACCAAAGGGTTGCAGGCTTGATTCCCAGTCAGGGTACATGCCTGGGTTGCAGGTTTGGTTCCCAGTCAGGTTGTGTACAAGAGGCAACCAATCAGTGTTTCTCACATCAATGTTTTTCTCTCCCTGTCTCTACCTCCCTTGCCCTCTCTCTAAAATCAATAAACATGTCATAAGGATGGTGGGGTGGTGGGGAAGATAAGTTTCCCCTATAATGTTAGTATAAAATTGCCTTTAAAATATGTATGATGAAAGTTATTTTCCACAATAATAAAAGTATTCTATTTCCACTACTGTCTTATATAGCAGTGGATATGGATATAAATTTTCACCAACAATTACATTTGATTGAAACATAATTCACTCTAAAACCCAGATAATAGTGAATGCACAGTGATGGGAAGACAGCTGAATAAATTACAAGTATCTTCACATGGATTGCATCTCAATGTTAAAAACAATATGAGTTAACTAAGAAAGTTTAATAGTGTTCAGTGGTATTGTCAGTGAAAATATGGAGATGCAGCCAGTGTGTAGAATCTTATCCAAGCACGATGAAGTATATACTTGTACATACCTTATTCTTAATAGTTCTATTCTTAACTGCATAACCAAAAGAAATATATCTATGTGGTCATCAAAAAATACTAGAATATTTATGTTCATAGAATCACTATTTATAAAAACCAAATACTAGAAACTACCCAAATACTTTTGCACAGGAAAATAGTTAAATAAATCGCAGTATATTCATGCAGTAGGACACTAGAGGATAAATAATTTGTAACTGCATGCAACACGGATAAATCTCACAGAGTACAGGAAGCCAGTATTTTACTATAGAATATCTTGTAGAAAATTACAAAGCAGGCCACACCAATCTACACCAGTGATTTTTAACCTTTTTCATCTCATGGCATACAGAAACTAATTACTAAAATTCTGCAGAACACCAAAAAAATCTTATTTTTTGTCAATTTGATAAAAACGCAGGTATAATTTTGATTCCTTCATACTAGATGGCTATTGTTGTGTTGGCTGTTCTAATTATTTTATTTAACAGTCTAAGGGAAAAGAGGTCAGTGCCCTTGACTAAAAAGTCAGGTATTGCATGTTTTAAAAATTGTTGTAGGCACACTGGTTGAAAATTGCTGGTCTAGGCTATTGTAAATAGGAAAGTGCCAGTGACAGGGATGGGGCAGTAGAAAGCTTCAGGTGATGATACTGTTCTGTTCTTGGTCCAAATGATGGTTACATGAGTCTGTGCTCACTGTGAAATTTCAACAGCTGTTGAAATACAACAGCTGTTGTCAAATACACTTATGAATTTATAAATTATGCACTTTCTCTATGAATCTTATACGTATGTGTGTATGTTTATGTAAACAAATGTTTAAAAGAATGATGAACACAGGGAAAGCCTGTATACAAATATATGGCCAGTTACAATGTTCAAATTTAAAAAATGGAAGTGGTGACAACTTTCAGTCCTTCTGATTTTGTCAATAATTTTGATTTAATAATAGAAATTATTATTATACTCCCAGCAACTGGCACTCTGAGCACCTGTGGCACCCAGAAGAGAACAGGAGTGTAATGGGGCAGCATAGGTAGGAAAGCACAGAGCAGGTGCTTAGAGAATGTGGTTGGTGGGCCTGAGCTCCAGCCACCAACCTGAGTTGGGGGGGTAGCAGTGAGAGGGAACCAGGAGTCAGGGCTGAGCGGAAGACATCCATTTGCCTTGCCCCAGAGCCTCCCATTTTACCTGGATTACTCTTAAGTTTTCTGTATCCTCACTGAAGGAGTCCCAGCCTCCAAGTCCCCCTTTTACAGAAAAGAAAACTTGAGTATGTGAAGAGACCAAGGCAGGCTTGTCTCTGGATGGGGGCAGAGGCCAGCATATAAGAAAATGCAGGAGCATGAAACTGCTTAAGGCCCAGTTGCAGCGAGCAAGGCCTACTGGGAAGGCTTCTCATGAGCTGAGTGTCTTCAAGGCTTTGAGGTTTCTCTAGTCTCATGTGGAGAATGGAGAGATGATAGTAGCTCAGGGATCCTGCATAGGCATGACACAACAGATGTTGTTCCATTGATATTTGTTATTGTGATTGTGATCCCTGTAAAATAAGATCCACAAAAGGGGTGACCTTGATAATAGGAACCTGCAAGCATCCCTGTAGGAAGTCCTCTCTCCCCTTGAGTACAGTGACACAAGCCAAGGACAGGTAGGGTTGGTTCTATGAAAACCCATACAGGTGAACCAATGTTTGAGTCAGGTATTACCCAGACATAGTTGGTACATTTGTTTCGTAACTCATAACCTTTCTGCCATTCAGACCTAACAACAGATTTTTTAATGCCTTAAAATAGAAGAGTTGCTTAAAAAGAACAGTGGTGGCAGAGCAGGGAATGGGTTAATAAAAATACACCTGTAATTAGATAAATGTAAGGAAAGAAACGTGTGTTGAGGCTTGTGTGTGAGACCAACTGCCTCTGAGAGGTTTTCCATCCTCAAGGTATATGTCTAAATTATGTTGTTATACAAAATATTAAACTGAGTCTGCCTACCTTTCAAGTACAGCTCTGAGTGCCATGTGAGTGCATAGCAAATGTTAGGCAGTAATAAAGAATAGAAATAAACTTTGTGATAATGCAAAGAACTGTTATGTAGCCAGATATTGATACTGGAGAAAAGATGGGCCATAAAGTCCCCAAGGTGCTATAAATTTCTGAAGAGGTGGTTCTTATGGCAGCAAGTGTCTTCAGGATCCCATCACAAATCTTAGAGTATGGTGTCCAGCATTGGCATCTTCAGTTGTGTCTGGACCCAGATCCTCTAGAGCAAAGAGAATATGTCTCTGGTTTTCATGGAATGTGGAAACATCAACCTTACCTGTTCTTATCCCTATAATAAATGTGCAAGAAAAACAAAGCAGCAGGGATATATTTCAGGGAAAATCTTGATTTTTCCAAAACCTCAAACAATAGTGGGTGTTTTCTGAACTCACACATAAATTAAAGCTTCAGCAAAACTTACAGGAAACTGAATACAGAGCTAAAGAAACATTATCCCAAGGTTTTTGGGCCATCTGAGAGGGACCAGAGCCCAGGTCCTTTAAAACATCTTTGGGTTGGCTCAAGAAGGGGAGATAGTCACATACCAGGAGATGGAGTTCAGTTTAGAGGTCCTTGCCTCACTGTCACCAATGTCTGGGTCACTGAGAGATTCCAAATACAAAGGAGGCCTGTGTACCCTCAAGATACAAATAAGCTTGTGTCAGGCCCTGTGGAAGTCCAAAAGCCTCCCAAAGTTATCATGGGTCACCAGTTTTCTTCATCTAGCTGTTTCCCTCTCTCCACCTGACATTGAAGCAAGCTGGGATGAAAGGTAAAATAAACTCACACATAAATCCACATAAAGCAGGCATATGTGGAGCCAATTTTCCAGGGGCCTGGGGAACACCCCACATGTCATGCACAGCCTGGCAGACACCTTGAACTTCAGTTTTAGGCAATTAACATTTTTTTTGTCCTTCACACCAGCACTAGGGTTCTTGTCCATAACAACCCCTCCATGTGGGATCTTCTGCCGTGTTTTTTTTTTTCTGAACCTATAGCCACCTGTGTTCAATAACCACAGGTGGATAGTGACTACCATGATGGACCACAAAGACATAAAACATCTCCATCCATCACTTTCCTCCACAGCATTTATCTGGACAGACACTCTCCAACTTGTTTTCTTGGCTCTTCTCCCTGATCCTGCTTCTTGTATTCCCTGATAAGAAGCAAATATCTCTCTTTCTGTCATGCAGAACATTGTATCATGCCCACACAGAGATTGCCAAATCCTTCCAGGTGCTCAGCAGAGCCAAACAGGCCTACCATCCATAATATATAGCCATGGCCATAAGTATTTTCTGTCTAGATACACCTGATTATGTCATCTTTATCAGCTCATAGATTCTGCATAAGACCAGTGATTATCAGCCAAGAGAATGTTTCTAAGGGGATCCTGTATGGAGTGGAAATGTTTCTGACTAAAGCACATTGTGCTTAGAATGGTGGGAGAAAAGACCAACAGTCACTGCTTGGTCCTCTTGTGGTTTGTTCATTGAATGAACCTGCTCTGAGCCCGTTTAGGCACATGAAACATGCAGGCCCTGCTGGGTGATGCACCCAACGTGGACGGAGACAGATAAGTGCAAGTTCAGGGAGTGGTGTGTGCTGGGGTGAAGACCTCAAGAGTCCCTCAGGGCCTTTCCCTCACCAGAGGGAAGATCAAGCTCACATGAAGATATTGTAGATGAGTTAGGGTTGAAGTAATGATGAGTGATAAAAACACCACTGCAAATATAAAGACCTCCACAGAGCAGTCTGGAGAGGGAGGCCTAGAGCATGCCTCACTTGCTGAATCTCATTTACATCTGTGTTTATAGGGAAATTAGCATCTCATTTCCTTTTATCTTACAGTTTCATAAAATGAGTTTCTTTATTATTTAATGATACTTCTTACCTGTTCATTTAACTCTTGATAGAATCATTTCTAAAGGTATCTTGGGGTGCAAGAGTAGATTTTTTAAACTGTGCTTTCTTCCAATTTTGACCCTCCCCAAAGGAAGGCACTAAGCTGACTTTTCTACCAGCAAATAGCATAGCTTATCTTGACCTATTTTGTACATTATGGGAGTAGAATCATGTGTTATACATCCTCTGGTGAACATTATGTTCATGAGATTTATTTCATTATCATTTTGGGGTACCACTATTATTTTTCCTTTTTATTGTTAGACATTTGACTGGTTTTTCATTTGAGGGCTTTTATGATTAATATTGCTATGGACATTATTGTAGATGCCTTTTGGTTAACATATGAATAACTTCTGTTAAATATTTACCAGGAAGGGAATTGTTATATAGTGTATCTGTAAGTTCAACTATAAGAATTTTCTCCAAGTGGTGTGATAAATTTACACTTTCACAAGGAGTGTATGACAATTTTAGTTTTTTCTGTTGTGAACATTCTGTACTAGGTTTCTTTTCCAGTTGAGCCATTCTGGGAGTTGGTACATATATACCACTTTGGCAGTGGCATGCCTCCACATTGGGAAGGAGGGTTATGGTCTCTTCTCCTCACCCCTCCTCCCAGCTGGACAACCATGGTGTCTCCCATTTTTGGAGGGAGCTTGGTGAGCAGAGACAGTTTTATCCAACTTGAATTGTCATATGAGGTCTCATGACCTTTGGGCATGCAAAACATACATAACTTTATTTCTCACCTAGAAGTTTTGGTGGGTGATTTGCAGACCCCACCCCCAAACACATTCTGAATCATTAACTAGTTTGCTTGAGACAAGGCCATGTGTTTTCCATCAGTATTTTCTTTTTTAAGTATATTTTATTGATTATGCTATTACGGTTTTCTCAATTTCTCCTCCTTTGTCCCCCTTCAACCCTGCACCCCCACCATCCAGCATTCCCCCACTTAGTTCATGTCCATGGGCTGTACATTAAGTTTTTTGAGTTCTCTGTTTCCTATACAATTTTTTACCTCTCCCCATCTATTTTATGCCTAATAACTATGCTTCTTCTTCCCTGTACCTTTTCCCCTTCCCCACTAAAAACTCTCTCCATGTGATGTCCATTTCTCTGATTCTGTTCCTGTTCTAGTTGTTTGTTTAGTTTTT
The DNA here is from genome assembly GCF_004126475.2 of Phyllostomus discolor. Taxonomy (NCBI): domain Eukaryota; kingdom Metazoa; phylum Chordata; class Mammalia; order Chiroptera; family Phyllostomidae; genus Phyllostomus; species Phyllostomus discolor. The sequence goes on along the minus strand of NC_040911.2, from coordinate 59,099,104 downwards.
GTTTTCATTGTTTGTCTTTTCTTTTAGGTTCATTTGTTGATAGTTGTGACTTTGTCATTTTACTGTTCATATTTTTATCTTCTTTTCCTTAGATAAGTCTCTTTAACATTTCATAATAATGGCTGGGTGAGGATGAACTCCTTTAACTTGACCTTATATGGGAAGCACTTTATCTGCCCTTCCATTCTGAATGATAGCTTTGCTGGATAGAGTAATCTTGGATATAGGTTCTTACCTTTCATGATTTCAAATACTTCTTTCCAGCTCTTTCTTGCCTGCAAGGTTTCTTTTGAGAAGTCAGCTGATAGCCTGGGCACTCCTTTGTAAATAACTCCTTTCCTCTTGCTGCTTTTAAGATTGCCTCTTTGTCTTTAATCTTGGATAACTTAATGATGATGTGCCTTGGTGTGTTCCTCTTTGGGTCCAACTTCCTTGGGAATCTCTGGGCTTCCTAGACTTCTTGAAAGTCTATTTCCTTTGCCATATTGGGGAAGTTTTCCTTCATTATTTGTTCAAATAAGTTTTTAATTTCTTGCTGCTGTCCTTCTCCTCCTGGCACCCCTATAGTTCAGATATTGGAACATTTCAGGTTGTCTCAGAGATTCCTCAGCCTCTCTTCATTTTCTTGGATTCTTGTTTCTTCATTCTGTTCTGGCAGGATGTTTATTTCTTCCTTTTGTTCCAAATCATTGCTTTGAGTCCTGGTTTACTTCCTGTCACTGCTGGTTCCCTGAATATATTGCTTTATTTCATTTTGGGTATCCTTCACTTGCTTTTTCACTTTTCCACCCAACTAATCAGTTCTGTGAGCATTTTGATTGCCAGGGTTTTAAAATCTCCATCAGATAGGTTGGCTATCTCTTCATTGCTTAGCTCTCTTTCTGAAGCTTTGCTCTGTTCTTCTATTTGGGCCATATTTCTTTATCTCGGCACACCTGTTAAGTTGTAAAGAGGCGGAGCCTTAGGTTTTTGCCAGAGCAGGGCAACTGGCTCTGCACTGGGGGGGAGGGACCAGAGAGGGAACAATGCAACTTTCCTGCTCGGCTCTAGCCCACTTTCCAATGAATACTTGTGTGAGTATGGGAGTTTCTCCCACTGTGGCAACTGCTGTAGTCCACGGTCAGTTCTGAGGCTGTTTCCCTTTCAGCCAGCCCCATCCACATGGTCTGCTGCCTCACAGAAGGTTCTTACCAGTCTGGTTGTTCTGTTTGACTGTTTCTTTAATTCCTTGGTTGTTGGAACTCCATGCAGTTTGATTTTCTGGCACTTCTGGTTGTTTATTAATTTTAGATTGGTTGTTATCCTCCTTCTGGTTGTGTGAGAAAGCAAATGGTTTCTACCCACACCTCCATCTTGGCTGGAACCTCCATCAGTATTTTCTGAAGAGTCCCTTGTTCTGTCCATCAGTTTGGTGGCTCCATTGGACAGGATCAAAGACAGTCTCTATGGCAGCCTACATCTGGATCCCAGGAAACATCCAGGTCTCCTTCCCTTGAATCATGGGGAAGGTCTGACCTGTCGCTACAGTGCAGTACCTCTCTTGGTTTGGACCCTGAATTTGCTAGTATGCTCACCTGTTCCTTTTAAATTCTACAAGCAGCAATTGGTCGTCTCTCTGTGCAGGGGCTTCATCATGCCAACAAATACCAAGATAAATTTTTTAGGGAACCCTAGGACCTCAGGTGAAGAGAAGGGGAGACATGACAGGGAATTGGCGACAACAGCCTGCCTAATCCTATAGGCAAGACATGCCAAGAAGCATCAGAAGAAAGCAGGGCCTGAAATCAGGTCCACAAGAAGGAGCTTATCTTGCAATAAAACCACCCCTAAATGTTACTAATTGCAGGTTCTGTAACCACCAGATGTGTCTGTGGGTGAATACAGCATAAGAATTAAAAAGTCCCACCTGAAGGATATAAATTTGACTTCATTACTCTACAAACTGATCATTCTCATCATGCAAACCTGAACAAAATGAGCTTTAAGTGTGTATAAAGAGTTATTCTGCCTCCTGCTAGCATGCTTCCGTGGAAGGTGGTTATTCTGGGTGGCTGTCCCAGCCTCAGGAGGCATGACCAGTGGTACTCATGGTGTCTGACTGTATACTTTTATCCAGCACAACATGGTTCTGGTGGTGGATATTTTAAACAGAGTGTTTGTCCTTGTTGCATGCTCTATTTATATAATTTCCATTTTCCTTAGATTAAAACTAGCATATTACTAGGGGAGAGAAAGTCAGTTGTTTTCACAGCATTGGTTTACTTTTGATCTTCAATTTAAAAATTGGGTTTTCTATGTATCTTTGCAACTAGGTGAGTGAAGGCAGTTGTATAATTTTAAAAAAACACAATGCACATTCAATATTTCAATGTGAAATGTTCCAGTGAGCTATGTGTGAGCTCAGCAACCTCCTGATGTGAGTTTAAAGGGTGGCTCTTTTGTCCGGGCTGTGTTCAGCCCCACTGACCATGAGATCCCTAGAGCCAAGTGTTTCTTGTGTTCCAACCCTGATTCCTGTGTTCTGATCCTGAGCCCTGTGTTAAGGCTCTCTCTACTTCCTCTGTGACACTTACTCAAAGAAGACTTCATGAGGGTGGAAGTCATTGCTCTCTGGATCCCAGTGAGTCCCCACTAGCACACAGAATTGAAACTGGGTGCTGCTCAAAACCTATCCAGCCACCTGTACTTTTTGTTTTCTGAGCAGAAGTCCCCCCAGAAGAAAGTAACACACACTTCACTGGTGACCTATAGGCAAAAGAACAGGGAAAGAATATTCAACCACAAAGGAGGTTACTGCCCAAAGAGGGAACAGGTGCTCTCCTACCGTATTTAGAGCATGAATGGGATTGCAGACAGGGTTAGAGTCTGGATGGTGCCCATAGTCACCCTCCCTCCATCCAATGCACTGGCACTTTTGGTTCTGCCTTCATGATGTCAGACATTTTACTAAGAGAAAACTGTCTATTGGCTACGTGGCTTTGAAATGCAAGCTCCTGAGGAAGTCCAGCACTTAGCATATTTTGCTGTGTATAATACACTTCTGTGTATAGTACAAACGCATGGTTTTTGCCCAAACTTTTAGGGAAAAATCTTCATTTTAATTTTGAATTTAATTATGTAATTATTTCTATTTATTTATTTATATTGTGTTTTTTTTATTTTCATCTTTGTTCAAGTACAGTTTTCGCCCAATCCAGCCCACCCACCCAACCTCCCCACTTCCCTCCCATTACCACCCTTCCCCTAGTTTTTGTCCAAGTGTCCTTTAAATTTGTTCCTGTAAACCCTTCCCATTCTCCCCTGAAATTCCCTCTTCTCTCCCCTATGGTCACTGTCAGACTGCCCTCTATTTCAGTGTCTTTGGTTATATTTTGCTTGTTTCTTTGTTTTGCTGTTTAGGTTCCTGTTAAAGGTGAGATCATATGGTATTTGTCTTTCACTGCCTGGCTTGTTTTGCTTAGCATAATGCTTTCCAACTCCATCAGAGCTGTTGCAAAGGGTACGAGCTCCTTCTTTCTTTCTGTTGCATAGAATTCCATTGTGTAAATGTACCATATTTTTTTTATCCATTCATTTATTGGTGTGCATCTAGGTTGCTTCCAGCACCTAGCTATCTAAATTGTGCTGCTATAAACATTGGGGTGCATAGGTTCTTTTGGATTGGAGTTTTAGTGTTCATAGGATAAAGTCCCAGCAGTGGAATTGCTGGGTCAAAAGGCAAATCCATTTTTCATTTTCTGAGGAAGTTCCATAATGCTTTGCATAGTGGTTGTACCAGTCTGCAGTCCCACCAACAGCACACTAGGGTCACCTCTTCTCCACAACCTCTCCAACACTTGTTGTTTGTTGCTTTGTTTATAATGTCCATTCTGAGTGGTGTGAAGTGGTATCTCATTGTGGTTTTAATTTGCATCTCTCTGATAGCTAGTGATATTGAACATTGTTTCATGTGTCTTTGGATCTTCTGTATGTCCTCCTTGGAGAAATGTCTGTTCAGGTCCTTTGCCCATTTTTTAATTGGATTCCTTGACTTCTTAGAGTGTAGTCGTGTAAGTTCCTTATATATTTTGGAGATTAAGCCCTTGTCTGAGGTATCATTGGCAAATATGTTTTCCCATACAGTTGGTTCTCTTTTTATTTTGATACTGTTTTCTTTAGCTGTGCAAAAGCTTTTTATTTTGATGAGGTCCCATTTGTTTATTCTTTCCTTTATGTCCCTTGCTCTATGGGACATGTCAGTAGAAAAGTTTCTGTGTGAAATATCTGAGATTTTCCTACCTACGTTCTCCTCTAGGACTTTAATGGTGTCACGATTTATATTTAAGTCTTTTATCCACCTTAAATTTATTTTTGTGTATGGTGTAAGTTGGTGCTCGAGTTTCACTTTTTTGCACGTGGCTGTTCAGTTCTGCTAACAACATTTGTTGAAGGGGCTATTTTTACTCCATTTTATGTTGCTGCCTCCTTTGTCAAATATTAATTGACAGTAGAGGCTTGCGTTTATTTCTGGGCTCTCTGTTCTGTTCCTTTGGTCCATGTGCCTGTTTTTATGCCAGTGCCAGGCTGTTTTGATTACAGTGGCCTTGTAGTATAGTTTAGTGTCGGGTATTGTGATCCCTCCTACTTTACTCTTCTTTCTCAAAATTACAGCAGCTATTCGGGGTCATTTATGGCTCCATATAAATTTTTGAAGTGTTTCTTCTATGTCTGTGAAATAAGCCATTGGTACTTTTATAGGAATTGCATTGAATGTGTAAATTGCTTTGGGTAGTATGGACATTCTGATGATATTAATTCTTCCAACCCATGAACACGGTATATGTTTCCATTTGTTTGTGTCTTCCTTGATTTCTTCCCTCAGTGTTATGTAGTTTTCTGAATACAGGTCTTTTACCTCTTTGGTTAGGTTTATTCCTAGGTATTTTATTTTGCTTAATGCTATTTCAAATGGGATTTTTCTCTTGACTTCTGCTGCTGCTGTTTCATCGTTTGTGTACACAAATGCCTTTGAATTCTGGATATTGACTTTGTATCCCGCTCTTTTGCCAAATTCATTTATTAGGTCAAGCAGTTTTTGAGTGGAGTCTATAGCATTTTCTATGTACACTATCATGTCATCTGCAAACAATGACAGTTTTGTTTCCTCCTTTCCGATTTGGATGCCTTTTATTTCTTTTTCTTGTCTTATTGCTGTGGCTAAAACTTCCAGTGCTATATTGAATAGAAGTGGTGAAAGTGGACAGCCTTGTCTTGTTCCTGATCTTAGTGGAAAAAAATTTAATTTTTGCCCATTGAGTATGATGTTGGCTGTAGGTCTCTCATATATGGCCTTTATTATGTTGAGGAATGCTCCCTCTATTCCCACTTTGCTGAGTGTTTTTATCATAAATGGGTGCTGTAACTTATCAAATGCTTTTTCTGCATCTATTGATATGATCATGTGGTTTTTGTCTTTGCTTTTGTTTATGTGATGTATTACATTTACTGATTTGTGAATATTGTACCATCCTTGCATCCCTGGAATGAATCCCACTTGATCATGGTGTATGATCTTTTTAATGTATTGTTGGATGTGGTTTGGCACTATTTTGTTCAGGATTTTAGCGTTAATGTTCATCAGTGATATTGGCATGAAGTTTTCTTTCTTTGTTGCATCTTTATCTTGTTTTGGAATTAGGATGATGTTGGCCTCATAGAAAGAGTTTGTGTGTCTCCCATCTTCTTGGATTTTTTGGAATAATCTGTGAAGGATAGGGGTTAGCTCTTCCTTAAATGCTTTGTAGAATTCTGTGAAACCATCTTGTTGAGAGCTTTTGTGTGTTGGGAGTTTTTTGATTACTGCTTCAATTTCTGTTGCTGTTATTGGTTTGTTCAGGCTTTCTGCTTCTTTTTCATTGAGTTTTGGAAGATTATATTTTTCTAGAAATTTGTGCATTTCACCTAGGTTTTCAAATTTCTTGGCATACAGTTCTTCATAGTAATTTCTCACAATCTTTTGTATTTCTGTGGTATCTGCCATAATCCTCTTTCATTTCTGATTGTGCTTATTTGGGTCTCCTCTCTTTTTTTCTTGATGAGTCTGCTTGAAGGCTTGTTGATCTTGTTTATCTTTTCAAAGAACCAACTCTTGGATTCATTGATCCTTAGAATTGTGCTTTTAGTCTCTGTGGCATTTAATCCTTCTCTGATCTTGGTTATGTCCTTCCTTCTGCTTGCCTTTGTTGGCTGTCTTTGTTGTTGTTCCTCGAGTTCTTGTAGACGTAGGGTTACATTGTTTGTTTGGAATGTTTCTAACTTTTTTAGGTGGGCCTGTATCACAATGAACTTCCCTCTCAGGACTGCCTTGGCTGTGTCCCATAAATTTTGGGTTGTTGTGAGTTAGCTTTCATTTGTTTCCAGAAACTTTTTGATTTCTTCCCTAATATCATTCCTGAACCGTTCATTGTTTAATAGCATGCTATATAATCTCCATGACTTTGAGTGTTTGGGTTTTTTTTCCTTGTGGTTGGTTTTTAGCTTCAGTCTCTTGTGATCAGAGAAAATGCTTGGTGTGATTTCAATTTTCTTGAAATTGTTGAGGATTGTTTTGTGTCCTATCATGTGGTCAATCTTTGAAAATGTTTTGTGTACATTTGAAAAGAATGTGCATTTAGCTTCTTTGGGATAGAGGGCTCTGTATATATCAGTAAAGTCCATTTCATCATGGGTATTGTTCTATGCCACAATATCTTTGTTGATATTTTGTTTGGAAGATGTGTCCATTTTTGATAGTGGAGTGTTAAAATACCTTACTATGATTGTGTTGCTGTCAATATCTTTGTTGAAGTCCTATAAGATTTTCTTTATGTATTTGGGTGCTCCTGTGTTGGGTGTATATATATTTACAATATTTATGTCTTCTTAGTGGATTCTTCCCTTGAATATTATGAAGTGACCTTCTGGGTCTTTCTCTATGGCCCTTTTTTGGAAATCTATTTTGTCTGATATGAGTATTGCTACCCCGGCTTTTTTTTTCCTGTAAATTTACTTGGAAGGTTTGTTTCCAGCCCTTCACTTTCAGCCTGTGTAGGTCTTTTATCCTGAGGTAGGTCTCTTGTAGGCAGCATATGTGTGGATCATTTTTTCTTATATATTCAGCTATTCTATGTCTTTTGATTGGAGCATTTAATCCACTTACATTTAAGATTATTAGTGATAGATACTTATTCGTTGTCTTTTATGTACATGTGTTCCTCTCTCTCTGTCTCTCTCTTTTCCTTCCCTTCCTTAAAGCAGTCCCTTTAGAATCTCTTGCAGAGCTGCTTTGGTGGAGGTGTATGCTTTTAGACTTCTTATGTCGGGGAAGCTTTTATTTGGCCTTCTGTCTTGACTGAGAACCTTGCTGGGTAAAGTAGCCTTGGTTGCAGACCTCTGGTTCTCATTACTTGGAATATTTCTTGCCATTCTCTTCTGGCTTGGAGCATCCATTGAGAAGTCAGTTGTTAGCCTTATTGGGGCTCCCTTGTATGTTACTTCCTGTTTTTCCCTTGCTGCCTTTAATATTCTTTCTTTGTCTTGAAAGTTTTCCATTTTAATTATGATGTGTCTTAAGGTAGGCCTCTTTGGGTTCCTCTTGATTGGGACTGTCTGTGTTTCCTGGATTTGTGTGACTTTTTCTCTCATCAAATTAGGGAAGTTTTCCTTCATTACTTCTTCAAATAGGTTTTCTATCCCTTGCTCTTCTTCTTCTCCTTCTAGTATCCCTATTATATGGATATTATTACGTTTCATATTGTCTTGCATTTCTCTTAATCCCTCTTCATTCTTTCTGAGCCTCTTTTCCTTTTCTTGCTCTTTCTGAGCATTGTTTTCTACTTTGTCCTCTAGTTTGCTAATCAGATCTTCTGCTTCATCACTCCTGCTTTTCATTCCTTCTACTGTGTTCCTCAGTTCAGAAATTGCATTCTTCATTTCCCCTTGGCCCTGTTGACAGTTTCTGTTTCCTTTTGCATGTTGATATAGTTTGCAGTGAGATTGTTGTAGCTTCCCTCTAGTTTCTGGTAGTTCATTGTGAGTTCATTGAGCTTCCTGATAATCATTGTTTTTAACTCAATATCTGATAGTTCAGTTATCTCTATTTCATTTAGCATTTTTTCTGAGGCTTCCTCCTTTCCCTTCAATTGGGGATTGTTTCTTTGTTTTCTCATTGTTTGTGGGATTCTTCTTGTTAGCCTCTGTTTCTTAAATTGGTCTATTCTGGTTCCCTGTGATTATGGTGTGAACTTCTGTGGTAGAATACCTGTGAGATTCAGTGGTGCAGTCTCCTTCATGTATCCTGGTGTTCAGAACTTCCCCCTACTTTTTTTGTGATCAGTTGGAGGAGTAAGGCAAAATGGTTCAAGACAGCAGGACAGTATACTATGATATTTATATTAGCAGCCAGTAGAGAATAGATGGGATATCCTTTGTCTAGTTATAGTTTAACTGTGATCCTCCACCCCACTATCCATGTTTTCGAAAGGATGGAAAGAAGGTAAGACTCTTATTGGGGACGAAAGGAATGTTAGTTGGATTTAGAAAGCTGTGAGGCTATAAGAGGTCAGATTCATAGGTAGGGTTGGAATAAAGATTAGTAAATGAGAGTAGTGTGTAAAAGAATAGGGACACCCCCACAATAATATAGTTCAGGAAACTGTGAAGTGGACTGAGATCGGGTATGGGTGTTGAGTAGTATTTAGAATTGTATGAACTAGGCCTTATTTACAGTAATATTAAAGCAACAATCTTGTGGCAGAATCTATAACATCTAGATAACAAGAATAAGGAGTACAGAACCTTGAGAGGTGTACTAATGGACCACAGATGAAGGACAGTAAATTATCAACACACTGTGACTGAGATAACAGTGGGAACCATTTGTTTGAGATATACAAATGACAGTATAACCAGCCAAGCAAAGAAGATTATACAGAAAGAAAAAGAATACCAAAATACTATTAAATTAAAAAAATGTTGGAAAAGTGTGAAAAAGATAATACAAATTTGCAGTAACTTGCAAGCTCAGAAAAGGGGGGAAAATCAGAAGATGGAGTGCAGGAGATATAAATTTGGAGTGGAAGGAATAATACTAGGATGAATGAAAGAGAAACATAAGGGTTTGAAAGATATAAAAATAATAAGAACTGAAAAATAAAAAGTCACTTAAAACACAAGATAAAATCAATCAACCAACAACAGCAAAACAAAACAAAACAAAACAAAACAAAACAAAAAAAATCTTGTTGGTTTCTAACTGGCCAGACCAGTTTTTCTGGTCTTGCTGGCTTCAGCAGGCTTGGGGGCATTTGAAATGCTTATCACTCTTCCCAGTAAAATCTCAGTAAGTCTCTCAGGCACTATCCCCAGGGCCAGCAGGGTGCTCTCTCCAGACCCAATCTGACTTTCCCCTACAGGACCCTGGGCGCTCCCGAGCACGCTCTCTCCGGTCTCCTGGGCTCTGGGGCCCCTCAGGGCTCCTGCATCTTTTCAACTTCACGATGCGAGCTCCAGGGATTGCAGGGAGATGTGCCCTTCCCCCAAATTCCACCGCAATGGCCACTATTTTCTCAGGAAGCACCCTTGACTTTTCTGGATTCACAGTGAAATCTCTTGGGATCATAAAAGGAAGAGCCTATCCACCAAATTTTTGAGTTTGGGTCTCTAGGAATGCACTAAGCACCGTGTCCCTTCCAGGTTCACAGCATGAGAGTCAGGGTTCCCGAGGGGGCGTGCGCTTCCACAGTTCAGCACCACAGGCTCCAGAAATCTGAAAATGCCCATGCCCTTTCCTTGATCAGGGCTGTGAGGTCTGGGTTTCCCACCGATCCACACTCCCACCAGGTTGGGGGTGCAGTTGCACTTCCAGGCTGCCCCTGGTCGTGCCAGGTGGAGGCACTCACTTTTCCCAGGGCTATGGGTGGATGCTTGCAGCTCCTGGGCAATTGTCTCCCAATCCAACTGCCCTCTCTGTGCCTTCAAGCCACAAGGTCTCCCCTGGTGTTGCTCAACCCACGTTGTCCAGGGAGAAAGCAGCGGCCCTGCTCTCCTGGCTGCCCTGAGGCAGACTCAGGAGCACCAGGCCTGGGGACTGCAACCCCCCTGGTCCCCGAGCTGATCCCTGGGTCCCTTTTGTCCTGAAGCAGTCTCCTTACCCTCTGGTTTTTCAATGATCTCTATAGTTTTTGATGTCTTGTTTTCAAAAATGTTTCGGTAACCTAGGCCACTTGCTCTGTTCCTCCATCGATCCACGAGTTTCCCTCCTCTTCACAGAAGCCGAGAATCACACTGCCTGGAGCAAAGCCGCCATCTTTAGTTATTTCTATTTAGATACTCGTTTTTATATTATGAAGGGATTTTTGTATTTATTTTTGAACATATTATGGTACAAGAAATTTTATGTAACAAATAATTACAAAACATAAGGACAGATACAAGGTATTACAGGTACAACCCATGTATAATGCACATCCTAATTTTTCTCTCAAAAATTTGGGCAAAAAGTGCACATTATAAATGGCAAAATATGGTAGCCTATCCAAAATTTGTCACTTCCCCCCTGGCTGGCACTGATTTCATTCTTCTCTGGAAGGAGGAGCTGTCTATATGACATCATGTGTGCATACGATAGCTTCATAGGAGTGTACATTTGCCCTTGGCAAGCAGGAGCAGGCCCTGTGGGTGCCAGCCTAAGCCACAAACCATAAAGGCACTCCCAGAAGCAGATCCCAAGATGCTGTGAGAACAAGCAAAATATCTAAGAGGGGACTCTGAGTGGACTGGAGGTGACCAGCGCCATGAGGAAGAAGAGAAAGGTTTGGGCAAAGGGGCACTGTGAACAGGTAGGACCTTCCCCACCCACTATCCAGGTGACTCTGCTGAGCAAGTACTGATCATGGGGCAGTTGCTATTGCTCCTGCCTCAGCCTGCAACCTGTAAGGATGTTGAAGTGACTACAGCCCAGGTCTCTTTGAGACCAGGTAAGCCCCCACCACACTGAGTGGATCCCAAATTCCTAAATCTCAGAAACTGGGATAGATGTAAGTGCTCATTCTTCTTTTAAGCCACAAAATTGGGGGTGCTGTGTTTCTCAGCAATAGATAATGAACACAACTTTCAGGAGAAAGCAGGCTGAGTGTGGATGATGGAGGGTCCCTCACCAGCCATAGAGAGTCTATAGGTTGGGCTGTCCAAAAGCAGCCCTCACTAGAGCACTCTCTAGTGAGCACATGACTAACTCTGGGGAGAGTGAGCAGCCAAGGCTGACTGAATGTGGATCAGAAAGGGAGAAAAGCGGAACCAATCACCCCTCAGCCTGCTGCAGCCAGCAAGGCCAGCAAAACCAGTCTGGGCAGTTTGAAAATACCAAGGGTTTTTGTTTTTGTTTTTGTTTTCTTCAGTAATTCTTAATTTTTTAATTTTTCATTTTTTTATCTTTCAACTCCTTTTTCCTTTCTTTTCTTCTTTCTTGTTTTATTCCTTCTTCCTTTCTTTCCAATTTTATCTCTTATTCCTTCCTTCCATCCTCTTTTTTTTTTTTAATTTCCACAAGTGAGACAAAAAAAAGCTGAAACTGTGAAAAGACCACAGTTGGACAAAAAGAGGGGTCATCCCAATAGCTGAGACAGTGAGACAAATTTCACTTTGCTATTACAGAGAACCTGCAAGTTATTGCATATTTGTATTATTATTCCACTTCTTTCTGTATAGTCTGCTTTGCTAGGCTGGTTATATTGTATCATTTGACAGGTTTCCCCTGACACCTCTTTCATAGGGTATTGCTAATTTACTATCCTTCACTTCACTTGTGTTCAATTTGCACACTACTCAAGGTCCTATACTCCCTATTCTTGTTATCCAGATCACATAGATTCTGTCATATGGTTGTTGCTCCATTATTATTGTAAGTAATAGCTGTTCCATACAACTGTAAATATTTCACAACACCCCTCCTAGATCTTAGCCCACTTCATGGTTCCCTGAACTCTATTACTCTATTCTCTCACACACTACACCTATTTACTCTCCTTTACTCTCACCTTACCTAAGAATCTGACCTCCCACAACCTCACTGCTTTCTAGATCCAACTCAAAATCACTCTCTCCCCGACAATAGTCTTATCTTCTTTCCACCCTTTCTAAAAAGTGGCTAGTTGGGTGGAATATCATAGTTCACACTATACATAGCCAAAGGATCTCCTATCTCTTCTCTACTGGGTGCTACCGTAAATATCATAGAATACGCTCTTGCTGTCTTAAACCATTTTGCCTTCCCCTCCAACTGATCACAAAAAAGAGTAGGTGGAAGCTGTGAACACCAGGTTATCCACTAGAGGAGGAAACCCAACAACACAGGAACCACCAACAGATAAAAACAGAAGAAGGTGAAGGAGGAAGTGGAAGCCACATAACCTCAAACCAGGACTGATCTGAAATACAACTAAATAGTGGAGAAATTACCCAGAACAAACAACTGAACAAGAGCAAGATAAGAAGCCTCAAAACCATGAACACACAGAAGAATCACCTTCAACACAACCTGTCCACACCTGCACAACAAAATACAAGATGTGGTGGAGAGAGTGACCCTCAGTTAACCAGCTGGTGGAAAAGACCCACAAAGAAAGACCAAACAACAATCAAAACCCAAAGACAAACACAGAGACAATTTAAACGACAGCCCAAGACCAGTGAGCTCGGGAGATCAAGGAGACAGCACCACTGAATATCACAGATATTCTACAACAGAAGTCCACACCATAAACTCAGGGAGAAAGAACAGATCAATTTAAGAAGCTGAGGCTAACAAGAAGAGTCTCACAAACAATGAAAAGACAAAGAAACAATCCCCAAATGAAAAGAAAGGAGGAAACCTCAGAAAGGATGCTAAATGAAAAAGAGGCAACTCAACTATCAGATCTTGAGTTCAAAGCAATGGTTATCAAGAAACTCAATGAGCTCACAATGAGTTACCAGAAACTACAGGGAAACTACAATGAATTCACTGCAAACTATATCAACATGAAAAAGAAATTATCAACAAGGGCCAAGAGGAAATGAAGAATACAATTTCTGAACTGAAGAACACAGTAGGAGAAATCAGAAGCAGAGGATCGGATCAGTGAGCTGGAGAACAAAGTAGAAAAAAAATACCCAGAAAGAGCAAGAAAAGGAAAAGAGTCTCAGAAAGAATGAAGAGGGATTTAAGAGAAATGCAGGACAATATGAAACATAATAATATCCATATAATACGGATACCAGAAGGAGAAGAAGAAGAGCATGAGATAGAAAACCTGTTAGAAAAAGTAATGATGGAAAACTTCCCTAATTTGATGAGAGAAAAAGTCACACAAATCCAGGAAACACAGAGAGTCCCAATCAAGAGGACCACAAAGAGGCCCACCTCAAGACACATCATAATTAAAATGGCAAAATTTCAAGACAAAGAGAGAATCTTAAAGGCAGCAAGGGAAAAACAGGAAGTAACATACAAGGGAGCTTCAACAGGGTTACCAGCTGATTTCTCCATGGAAATGTTTGAAGCCAGAAGTGAATGGCAAGAAATATTGCAAGTAATGAGAATCAGAGGCCTAAAGCCAAGGCTACTTTACCCAGCAAGGCTCTCAATCATAATAGAAAGCCATATAAGGAGCTTCCCAGACAAAAGACGCCTAAAAGACTACGTCTACTCCAAACCAGCTCTGCAAGAGATGCTAAAAGGACTGCTTTAAGGAAAAAAAGGAAAAGAGAGAGAGAGGAACACAGGTACAAAAATGGCAAAGTATAAGTTCCTATGAATAATAACTTTAAATGTAAATGGATTAAATGTTCCAATCAAAAGAGGTAGAATAGGATCTAAGATTGCATCAGAGTAGGAAGGAGCAGATTCGGCTTCCCTCTGCTCAGGGGAGAAAATCCTGACCGATCTATGGAGTAGAGAAGCAAGCAACCAACACACCTCAGCATATGTGAAAATAAGGGACCAAGGATTGTGGTGCAACCGAAAAACCAGACCATAAGAAGAGTGCTGCAACAAGCTAGGGTCCCAGGGACCAGCATGTGGTCCGGGGCTGCAGCCCCAGGCCCAGTGCGCACTGCTGGGTTTGCCACAAAGTCACTGGGAGAGAGCTGGGACAACTGCTCTCTCCCCAGCCAAACAGGGTCTGAGCAGCACTGGGAGGAATCCAGGTGCTAGCAAACACACAAGGGCTGTGAGCACCTTTGGAGGCTGTGGACATCAGAGGGGCTGGTTTGCACAGTGGGCCCTGATCCCCACAGTCACTGGTCTGGCTGGAGAGTTTGGCAGCAGGAGAAGCTAGGCCACTGTGTGGAGCGGCAGGCTTGAACAGGAGGAATTTCTCAAGAGGAAGGAGTGAATAGACAGACACTGTTTGGGGAATTCTCCTAAAGTGATCAATCACTCCAGCCTCCCTGCCACCCAGCCAAGGGCACACAGGCACGGGCACAGGGGGAGAGCAGCCCCACACCCCAGTCCACAGCAGTAACCCTGGGGAAAAGCCTGATTCCTACACCCAGGGCGCAGAGCTGAGGAGCCATGTTAGCTTCCCAGACAGTGTGCGCTGCTGACCCAGGAGGAAAAGCCATACCAATCACCCCTCAGTCTGCCACAGCCAGCAAGAGCAGAAAAACTGGTTTGGCCACTTTGAAACCAAGAGACTTTTTAAGATTCTATTTTTTTTTAACAATTCTTAATTTTTCAATTTTTATTATTTTTATTCTCTTTTCATTTCTTTTTCCTCTCTTTCCTGCTTTCTCATTTTATTCCTTCCTCCTTTCTTTCCTCCAGTTTTATCTCTTCTTCCTTCCTTTGTCTGCCTTTTTTATTTTTATTTTTTTAAATACTTACAAGTGAGACAAAACCCTGGATCTGTGAAAAGACCAAAGTTGAACCCAAAGAAGGGGTATCACAACAGCTGGAACACTGAGACAAATTTCACTCTGCTATTACAGAAAACCTGCAAATTATTGCATATTTGTATTATTATTATTTATCCAGTATTCTGACATATTTTTAATAGTATTTTTCTATCCCTCTTCTTTTTGTATAGTCTGCTTTGCTAGGCTGGTTATATTGTATGACCTGACAGCTTTCGCCTGATATCTCTTTCATAGTGTATTGCTAATCTACTGTCCTTTAACTCACCTGTGTCCCATTAGCACATTACTTGAGGTTCTGTACTCTCTATTCTTGTTACCTAGATCTCATAGATTCTGTCATATGATTGTTGACCTAATATTATTGTAAATAATTGCTATTCCAAGTGATTGTAAATACTTCACAACACCCCTCCCAGAACTTAGCCCATTTCAAAGTTTCCTGAACTCTAATACTGTAGTGGTTAACTATATTCTCTCACACATTACACCTATCTTTTACTCTCACCTTCCCTTAGAATCTGACCTCCCACAACCTCACTGCTTTCTAGATCCAACTCACAATCCTTCCTTCCCAACATCCTTTCCAAAAATCAGCTAGCTGGATGGAAGATCATGGTTAACACTATACATAGTCAAAGGATCTCTGATCTCTTCTCTACTGGCTGCTACTGTAAATATCATAGAATACTATCTTGCTGTCTTACCATTTTGCCTCCCCGTCCAACTGACCACAAAAAGAGTAGGTGGAAGCGGTGAACACCAGGATACCCACTAGAAGAGGAAACCCAACAACAAAGGAACCATTAAGAGAAAACAACAGAAGAAGGTGAAGGAGTGAGTGGTAACCACACAAACCTCAATCCAGGGCCTATCTGTAAATACAACTAAAACAGTAGAGACAGTAACCAAGACAAACAATTGAACAAGAGAAAGAGAGAATATGTAAAACCTATTACACACAGAAGAACCAGCTTCAACAAAACCTGCCCTCACCAGCACACAAAATACAACAGGTGGTGGACAGAGTAACCTTCATTTACCAGCTGGTGGGAAGGAACCACCAAAGAAAGACCAAACAACAATCGAAACCCAAAGGCAAACACAAAGCCAATTTAAATGACAGCCCAAGACAAGTGAGCTTGGGAGATCAAGGAAACTGCACCACTGAAACTCACTGCTATTCTACTACAGAAGTTAACACCACAAACCCAGGGATCCAGAACAGATCAATTTAAGAAGCTGAGGCTAACAAGAAGAGTCCCACAAACAATGGGAAGACAAAGGAACACTCCCCAAATGAAAGGAAAGGAGGAAGCCCCAGAAAGAGCGCTAAATGAAATAGAGGCAATTCAGCTATCAGATCTTGAATTCAAAGCAATGATCTTCAGGAAGCTCAATGAGCTCACAATGAGCTACCAAAAACTACAGGGAAGCTACAATGAACTCACTGAAAACTACATCAACATAAAACAAGGAAATAGAAACTCTCAACAAGTGCCAAGAGGAAATGAAAAATACAATTTCTGAACTGAAGAACACAGTAGAAGGAATCAAAAGCAGGATGGATGAAGAAAAAGATCGGATCAGCGAGCTAAAGGACAAAGTAGAAAACAACACCCAGAAAGAGTAAGAAAAGGAAAAGAGACTTAGAAAGAATGAAGAGGGATTAAGAGAAATGCAGGACAATATGAAACATAATAATATCTGTAAAATAGGGATACCAGAAGGAGAAGAAGAGCAAGAGATAGAAAACCTATTTGAAAAAGTAATGATGGAAAACTTCCCTAACTTGATGAGAGAAAAAGTCACACCAATTCCAGAAACACAGACAGTCCCAATCAAGAGGAACCCAAAGAGGACCACATCAAGACACATCATAATTAAAATGGAAAACTTTCAAGACAAAGAAAGAATATTAAAGGCAGCAAGGGAAAAACAGGAAGTAACATACAAGGGAGCCCCAATAAGGCTAACAGCTGACTTCTCAATGGAAACACTCCAAGCCAGAAGAGAATGCCAAGAAATATTCCAAGTGATGAGAATCAGAGGTCTGCAACCAAGTCTACTTTACCCAGCAAGGCTCTCAATCAAGATAGAAGGCCAAATAAGAAGCTTCTCAGACAAAAGAAGTCTAAAAGAATACACCTCCACCAAACCAGCTCTGCAAGAGATGCTAAAGGGACTGCTTTATGGAAAGAAAGAAAAAGAGAGGATGACAGGAACACATGTACATAAAAAGCAATGAATAAGTACCTATCAATAATAACCTTAAATATAAATGGATTAAATGTTCCAATCAAAAGACATAGAATAGCTGATTGGATAAGAAAACATGACCCACACATATGCTGCCTACAAGAGACCTACCTGAGGATAAAATACCTGCACAGGCTGAAACTGAAGGGCTGGAAACAAATCTTCCAAGCAAATGGACAGGAAAAAAAAGCCAGGGTAGCAATACTCATATCAGACAAAATAGACTTCCAAAAAAGGGCCATAAAGAGAGACCCAGAAGGCCTTTTCATAATACTCAAGGGAAGAATCCACCAAGAAGACATAAATATTGTAAATATATATACACCCAACATAGGAGCACCCAAATACATAAAGAAAATCTTATAGGACTTCAACAAAGATATTGACAGCAACACAATTATTGTGGGGGATTTTAACACCCCATTATCAAAAATAGACAGATCTTCTAAACAAAACATCAACAAAGATATTGTGGCATTGAACAATACCCTTGATGAAATGGACTTTACTGATATATACAGAGCCCTCCATCCCAAAGAAGCTAAATACACATTCTTTTCAAATGTACACGGAACATTTTCAAATATAGATCACATGATAGGATACAAAACAAGCCTTAATAATTTCAAAAAAAATTGAAATCATACCAAGCATTTTCTCTGACCACAAGGGACCGAAGCTCCAAACCAACTCCAAGAAAAAAACCCAAAACACTCAAATCATGGAGATTAACTAGCATGCTATTAAACAATGAATGGGTCAAGAATGATATTAGGGAAGAAATCAAAAGGTTTTTGGAAACAAATGAAAGCTAACTCACAACAACCCAAAATTTATGGGACACAGCCAAGGCAGTCCTGAGAGGGAAGTTCATAGTGATACACGCCCACCTAAAAAAGTTAGAAACATTCTAAATAAACAATGTAACCCTACATCTACAAGAACTCGAGGAACAACAACAAAGACAGCCCAGAGCAAGCACAAGGAAGGACATAACCAAGATCACAGAAGAATTAAATGACATAGAGACTAAAAGCACAATTCTATGGATCAATGAATCCAAGAGCTGCTTCTTTGAAAAGATAAACAAAATCGACAAGCCTTTAAGCAGACTCATCAAGAAAAAAAGAGAGAAAACCCAAATAAACAGAACCAGAAATGAAAGAGGAGAGATAATAACAGATACCACAGAAATACAAAGGATTGTAAGAAATTACTATGAAGAACTGTATGCCAAGAGATTTGAAAATCTGGGTGAAATGCACAAATTTCTAGAAAAATATAATCTTCCAAAACTCAATGAAAAAGAAGCAGAAAGCCTGAACAAACCAATAACAGCAACAGAAATTGAAGCAGTAATCAGAAAACTCCCAGCACACAGAAGCCCTGGACCAGACAGTTTCACAGGAGAATTCTATAAACCATTTAAAGGAAGAGCTAACCCCTATCCTTCACAGACTATTTCAAAAAATCCAAAAAGATGGAAGACGCCCAAACTCTTTTTATGAGGCCAATGTCATCCTAATTCTGAAACCAGATAAAGACACAACAAAGAAAGTAAACTTCATGCCAATAACACTAATGAACATTGACGCTAAAATCCTGAACAAAATACTGGCAAACTGCATCCAACAATACATTAAAAAGATCATACACCATGACCAAGTGGGATTCATTCCAGGGATGCAAGGATGGTTCAATATTCGCAAGTCAGTAAATGTAATACATCACATAAACAAAAGCAAAGACAAAAACCACATGATCATATCAATTGATGCAGAAAAAGCATTTCACAAGATACAGCACGCATTCATGATAAAAACACTCAGCAAAGTGGGAATAGAGGGAGCATTCCTCAACATAATAAAGGCTATATATGAGAGACCTACAGCCAACATCATACTCAATGGGCAAAAATTAAAATCTTCTCCACTAAGATCAGGAATAAGGCAAGGCTGTCCACTTTCACCACTTCTGTTCAATATAGTACTGGAAGTTTTAGCCACAGCAATAAGACAAGAAAAAGAAATAAAAGGCATTCAAATCGGAAAGGAGGAAACAAAACTGTCACTGTTTGCAGATGACATGATAGTATACATAGAAAATCCTATAGACTCTACCAAAAAACTGCTTGACCTAATAAATGAATTTGGCAAAACAGTGGGGTACAAAGTCAATATCCAGAAATCAAAGGCATTTCTGTACACCAACAATGAAACAACAGAAACAGAGATCAAGGAAAAAATCCCATTCGAAATAGCAAAAAGAAAAATAAAATATCTAGGAGTAAACCTAACCAAAGAGGTAAAAGACCTGTATTCAGAAAACTACACAATACTGAAGAAAGAAATCAAGGAAGACACAAACAAATGGAAACATATACCGTGCTCATGGATTGGAAGAATTAATATCATTAAAATGTCCATACTACCCAAAGCAATTTACACATTCAATGCAATTCCCATTAAAGTACCAATGGCATATTTCACAGACATAGAACAAACACTTCAAAAATTTATATGGAATTATAAACGACCCCGAATAGCTGCTGCAATTTTGAGAAAGAAGAGTAAAGTAGGAGGGGTCACAATACCCGACACTAAACTATACTACAAGGCCACTGTAATCAAAACAGCCTGGTACTGGCATAAAAACAGGCACATAGACCAATGGAACAGAACAGAGAGCCCAGAAATAACCCCAAGTCTCTATGGTCAATTAATATTTGACAAAGGAGGCAGCAACATTAAATGGGATAAAAATAGCCTCTTCAACAAATGGTGTTGGGAGAACTGGACAGCCACGTGCAAAAAAAATGAAACTTGAGCACCAACTTACACCATATACCAAAATAAATTCAAGGTGGATAAAAGACTTAAATATAAAACGTGACACCATTAAAGTCCTAGAAGAGAACGTAGGTAGGAAAATCTCAGATATTTCACGAAGAAAGTTTTTTTCTGACGTGTCCCCTACAGCAAGGGACATAAAGGAAAGGATAAACAAATGGGACCTCATCAAAATTAAAAGCTTTTGCACAGCTAAAGAAAACAGTATCAAAATTAAAAGAGAACCAACTGTATGGGAAAACATATTTGCCAATGATACCTCAGACAAGGGTTTAATCTCCAAAATATATAAAGAACTTACACGACTGCACTCTAAGAAGACAAGGAATCCAATTAAAAAGTGGGCAAAGGACTTCAACAGACACTTCTCCAAGGAGGACATACAGAAAATCCAAAGACACATGAAACGATGTTCAATATCGCTAGCTATCAGCGAGATGCAAATTAAAACCACAATGATACCACTTCACACCAGTCAGAATGGCCATCATAAACAAAGCAACAAACAACAAGTGTTGGAGAGGTTGCGGAGAAAAGGGGACCCTAGTGCACTGCTGGTGGGACTGCAGACTGGTACAACCACTATGCAAAGCAGTATGGAACTTCCTCAGGAAAATAAAAATGGATCTGCCTTTTGACCCAGCAATTCCACTGCTGGGACTCTATCCTAAGAATACTAAAACACCAATTCAAAAGAACCTATGCATCCCGATGTTCATAGCAGCACAATTTACAATAGCTAGATGCTGGAAGCAACCAAGATGCCCATCAGTAAATGAATGGATCAAAAAACTATGGTACATTTACACAATGGAATTCTATGCAGCAGAAAGAAAGAAGGAGCTCCTACCCTTTGCAACAGCATGGATGGAGCTGGAAAGCATTATGCTAAGCGAAATAAGCCAGGCAGTGAAAGACAAATACCATATGATCTCACCTTTAACAAGAACCTAAACAACAAACAAGCAAACAAGCAAAATATAACCAAAGTCACTGAGATAGAGGACAGTCTGACAGTGACCACAGGGGAGAGAAGATGGAATTTCAGGGGAGAATGGGTAGGGTTTACCAGAACAAATTTAAAAGACACATGAACAAAAACTAGGGGGATGGTGGTAATGGGAGGGAAGTGGGGAGGGTTGGGTGTGTGGGCTGGAATAGGAGTAAAGGGAGAAAACTGTACTTGGACAAAGATTAAATTTTTTTTTAAAAAAGAGGTAGAATAGCTGAATGGATAAGAAAGCATGACCCACACATATGCTCCCTACAAGAGACCCACCCAAGGAGAAAAGACCTACAGTGACTGAAAATGAAGGGCTGGAAACAAATTTTCCAAATAAACAGACAGGAAAATAATCTGAGGTTGCAATACTCATATCAGAGAAGACTTCAAAAAAAGGGCCTTAAACAGAGACCGAGAAGGTCACTTCATAATATTCAAGGGAAGAATCCACCAGGAAGACATAAACATTGTAAATATATACGCACCCAAGTTAGGAGCACCCAAATACATAACAATAATTTTAGAGGACTACAAGAAAGATATTAACAGCAATTATAGTAGGGGATTTGAACACCCCATTGTCAAAAATTGATAGATCTTCCAACCAAAATGTCAACAAAGATATTGTGGCATTGAACAATACCCTAGATGAAATGGACTTAACTGATATATATATATATATATATATATAAAACCCTTTATCCCAAAGAAGCTAAATACACATTCTTTTCAAATGCACACAGAACATTTTCAAAGATAGACCACATGATAGGACACAAAACAAGCCTCAAAAATTCAAAAAATTGAAATCATACCAAGCATTTTCTCTGACCACAAGGGACTGAAACTAGAAACCAACCCCAAGGAAAAAAAACCAAAACACTCAAACTCATGAAGATTGAATAGCATGCTATTAAACAATGAATGGGTCAAGAATGATATTAGGGAAGAAATCAAAAGGTTTCTGGAAACAAATGAAAATCAACTCACAACAAACCAAAACTTATGGGACACAGGGAAGGCAGTCCTGAGAGGGAAGTTCATAGTGATGCAGGCCTACCTAAAAAAGATAGAGACATTTCAAATAAACAACCTAACCCTATGTCTACAAGAACTCGAGGAACAACAACAAAGACAGCCCAGAGAAAGTAGAAGGAAGGAAATAACCAAGATCAGAGCAGAATTAAATGACACAGAGACTAAAAGCACAATTCTAAGGATCAATGAATCCCGCAGAGCTGGTTTTTTGAAAAAAATAAACAAAATCGATAAGCCTTTAAGCAAGCTCATCAAGAAAAAAAAGACAGAGGTCCCAAATAAACACAATCAGAAATGACTGATGTGAGATTCCAATTGACACCACAGAAGTACAAAGGATTATATGAAGTTACTACAAATAACTGTATGCCATGAAATTGGAAAACCTAGGTGAAATGGACAAATTTCTAGAAAAATATAATCTTCCAAAAGTCATGAAGAAGAAGCAGAGAGCCTGAAGAGACCAATAAAAGCAGATGAAATTGAAGCAGTAATTAAAAGAAACCTCACAGGCACGAAGGGGCTGGGAAGAAGTATTCAAAATCATGAAAGACAAGGACCTACATCCAGGATTACTCTATCCAACAAAGCTATCATTTATAATAAAAAGACAGACAAAGTGCTCCCCATATAAGGTCAAGTTAATGGGACATAATCACCAAGCCATTATTATATGAAATATTAAAGGGACATATCTAAGAAAAGGAAGATCAAAAATATGAACAGTAAAATGACAACAAATGCACAACTACCAACAAATGAACCTAAAAATGATAAAAGAAATGAATACGACAAAAACAAAAACTAAACAAACTAGAACAGGAACAGAATCAGAGAAATGGACATCACCTGGAGGGTTTTCAGTGGGGAGTGGTAGGAGAGGTATGGGGGTAAAATTTATACAGGGAAGAAGAAGCATCATTGGTAAGCATTAAATATACAGGGAGAGGTCAAAAATGGTATAGAAAACAGAGAATTCAAAGAATTTATATGTACAACCCATGAACATGAACGGGGGGAGGAATGCTGGAGGGTTGGGGGTTGCAGGGTGGAGGGGGGATAAAGGGGGGGGCTGAGAAAACTGTAATAGCATAATCAATAAAATATAATTAAAAGAAAGAAAAAAGGTGAAAGGGAATATAGTTAATAATATGGTGGTAAACCTTCACAGTGACAGATGACTACTAGATTTAGTGTGGTGATCACATTGTAAGGTATATCAATGTCAAATCACTATACTGTATGCCTGTAACTAATATAATGTTACATACCAACCATAATTAATTTTTTAATAATAATGAAATAAATATAAATTATATCAGTGCTAGGTAAGTGCTGTTCTTGGGGGGAAGTAAATAAAGGACAACTTGTATACAAAACAACAAAACAGTCATGGTCTAGTGGCATTGTTAGATTGTTAACCTTTAAAAAATGAAGAAAAAATTTTTCAAAAAATGTCCATACTACCCAAACCAATTTATAGATTCATTGCAATCCCTATTGAATTACCAGTGACATATTTCACAGATATAGAACAAACATTTTAAAAATTTATATAGAATCATAAAGGATGCCAAATAGCTGCAGCAATTTTGAGAAAGAAGAACAAAGTAGAAGGGATCACAATACCTGATATCAAACTGTATTAAAAGCCCACTGTAATCAAAACAGCCTGTTAGTGGCATAAGAACAGACACATGGACCAATAGAACAGAATAGAGAGCCCAGAAATAAACCCAAGTCTCTATGGTCAATTAATATTTGACAAAGGGGGCAGAAGCATAAAATGAATTAAAAATAGACTCTTCAACAGACGGTGTTGGGAGATCTCAACAGCTACTTGCAAAAAAAGCTATAACTGATCACCAACTTACAATGCACAAAAATAAATTCAAGGTGGATAAAAGACTTAAATATAAGTCGTGACACCATAAAAGTTCTAGAGAACATAGGCAGGAAAATCTGAGATATTCCACGCAGCAATATTTTCACCAATATGTCCCCTACAGCAAGAGACATAAAGGAAAGACTAAACAAAGGGGACTTCATCAAAATTAAAAGCTTCTGCATGGCTAAAGGAAACAGCATTAAAAATAGAAGAGAACCAACTGTATGAGAAAACATGTTTGCCAATGATACCTCAGACAAGGGTTTGATCTCCAAAATATATTAAAAACTCACACAACTCCACTCCAGGAAGACAAACAACCCAATTAAAAAATGGGCAAAAGACCTGACCAGACACTTCTCCAAGGAGGACATACAGAGGGCCCAGAGACATAAGAAAAGATGCTCAGCATCACTAGCCATCAGAGAGATGCAAATTAAAACTACAAATCTACTTCACACCAGTCATAATGGCCATCATAAACAAGGCAACAAGCAAATATTGAAGAGATTGTGGAGAAAAGGGAACCTAGTGCTCTGCTGGTGGGATTGCAGACTGGTGCAACCACTATGGAAAACAGTATGAAATTTCCTTAGGAAATTGAAAATGGAACTGCCTTTTGAACTGGCAATTCCACTGCTGGGATTATATCCTAAGAATTTTGAAACACCAATCCAAAAGAACCTATGCACTCCAATGTTCATAGCAGCACCATTTACAATAGCCAAGTGCTGGAAGCAACCTAAGTGCCCATCAGTAAACAAATGGATCAGAAAACTATGACACACTTACACGATGTAATACTACACAGCAGAAAGAAAGAAGAAGCTCCTACCCTTTGCAACAGCATGGATGGAACTGGAGAGCATTATGGGAAGTGAAATAAGCCAGATGGTGAAAGACAAATACTATATTATCTCACCTATAAGTGGAACTTAATCAACAAAACAAAGAAACAAGGAAAACATAACCAGAGACATTGAAATTAAGAACAATCTGACAGTAACCAGCAGGGAGGTGGGAGGGGATAATGGGGGTGGGGAAGAGTTTTCAGGAACAACTATAAAGGACACATGGTCAAAACCAAGGGGAGGGTTGGCGTCAGGGGTTGGGGGGAGTGGGGGGAAGGCAGACAACTGTACCTGAACAACAACAATTTTTTTTTCATTCCATTTCCCTATATAGGTTCTAGGTGAGTAGAGAATGATTAATAGAAACAACAAAGAGATATTCAATTTGGACATGCATAGATATGATTCCACCCAGAAGGAAGTAAATAAGCACCCTTACAGAAGACTAGTACCGATAGAAAAATTCCAAAAAGGGCAAGTATTCAATGCAATGGTAATTTTAGTACATCATCATTAATCATTACTTATCTTTTAGGGTTTATTACTTTTGAACAAGTCCTCTGGTGGCTTGCTGTTATAGTCTGGGCTTTGGGTCTCCAGTTAGTCCTGGGTCAGATAGGGATCAGTAGGAGCTGGCCTTACCCTGGAAATACGAACCCAACCATTGATCCATAGGGGTACTCAGATCTCCCTGGTAGGGTCCTTTCCATTTAGGGTTGAGTTGGTATGCTGATGATACCTCTTTCCAAGTTTTAAGGAGTATCCAGTCTCCTGGAGATATAGTAGTTTGAAAGTCCCCTTTTGGAGCTGGGAAAACTTTGTTTTTATATTCCTGTAAAGCTTTTTGTACTTGCCTTAAGTTTATTATTTACTTAACTGCTTGATGGGTCTCTGTATCAAATATTAGATCCACAGTTTTTAAAAGATAGCCATACAGCATTTTGAATGGGCTGAGGCTATTATTGGCCCCAGGGGAGCTGCTAATTCTCCTAAGAGTTATAGGTAGCAACTTAGTCCAGTTCCCATAAATCTCCTGACAGTTTTGCTAATATTCTTTTTAAAGTTTGTTTTTCATATTCACCTTTCCAGAGGGCTGCAGTCTCCGATAAGAGTGAAGATAATATTTTATGCCTAGAGCTTCAGAGACTTCTTGAGTGATCTTAGAAGTGCAGGATGGCCTGTTATCACTTTGTGGGGATTGTGGGAGACTGAATCAGGGTTTATTTTCTCTAGGAGATCTTTTGCTATGTCTGTTGCCTTCTCCAACCTTGTCAGAAAAGCTTAAATCCAGCCAGTAAAGGTATCTATCAGAGCTAGTAAGTATTTATATCCTGTACAAGGAGGCATTTTTGTAAAATTAATCTGCCAGTCCTATCCTGGATAGGTCCTTTTTTTTTTTTTTTTTTTTTTTTTTTTTTTTTGCAGTTTTTAAAACAGGTTCTATCAGCAGGGGCAGGAATGGCTTTTGCCCAGCATTTTTGTAGCCACAAAGGGTACAAGCCTGGAAAATATTCTTTATAGTAGTAACTATTCCTCTGTCTATGAATAATTTATTAATTGTTCTTATATCATCCCTTCCAGTGTGGAAGGTGTCATGCAAAGCCTTTAAAAATTTCCACTGGAAGGCCTGTGAAAGGAAGAATTTGTGACCAATATATATCTAGGGTCTTTCAATGGATAACCCTTTCCTTCAAAGCCCAACTATTTCCTCAGATGAGTAGTTGGGGCTTGCTATCTGAGACATTTACAGAGGGAATAAAGCCATTTGTTTGGTAACCCCTAGTGTTGCCTTCTGTGTTTCTTGGTCTGCTCCCAGTCCTGCTGGAGTGAGTAAAATCAACAATCTCTGAGCACAAATAGGTCAAACCTGGGGATGATTCTATAGGTATTAGGAAGGCTGGATTTAAGGTATTAACAAGTTTTTACAGTTATTTCAGGACTGTCAAGGAGAAGAGCCTAGTATTTGGTCAGTCTATTGCCTGTTAACCAAAGATGCCCTTTCATTTTTAATCATCCTTGTACCTAATATGAAGTTAAGACCTCTAACTTCTGCCCAAGAGTTAACTTAGCAATTCCCTCAGTTAACATAGCTGTGGCTGCACCTGCTCTTAGACACAGAGGCTACCTGGTTGCTACAGTATCCAGTTTTTTAGAGAAATATGCAACTTGTTGAGGTTCACTCCCTAGTCATTGAACTAAGACCCTTAAGGGTATTCATTGCTTCTGTACTCCATATAAAGAGAAAGGCTTAAGTTAGGAATATCTAGAGCTGGGGCCTCAACTAGGGCCTGTTTGATTTTATAAAAGGCTTGATCATGTTCCTTTCTCCATGCAATGGGTTTGGTGTCTGGTGTCTTAGCAGCTTCATACAAAGGTTTAGCAATTAGCCCAAAGTTGTGGATACAAATCCTGCCATTCCCTAATGGGTGAAGCTTCCGTTTAGTAGCAAATGGAGTTAACTTAGTAATGGCTTTAATTCTCATCTGTGATAATTGTCTAGTCCCAGGAGTCAAAATATACCCTGAACAATTTACTTTTTCTTTGGTAATCTGAGCCTTCTTTTTCTGATACCCAATACCCTTTTTAGCTAGGAAAGTCAGAGTTTGGATGATATTGTATTTCAATCTGAAGCCTACTTGGAGGGGCTGCAGATTAGTATATCATCTATGTATTGTAAAACAGCTCTTTCTTGTAACTGTAGCTCTCTAAGTTTCTTTTCTAATACTCTAGCAAAGAGGTGGGATCTGTCCCTGAACCCTTGTGGCAATACAGTCCAAGTGTATTGCTAGTGTCTCATTGTCTTTGGATCTGTCCACTCAAAAGCAAACAGATACTGAAAGTCAGGAGGTACAGTGATGCAAAAGAAGGCATATTTCAAATCTAACACTGAATAAAACTGAGCATCATCAGGTATCTGCAGGAGTAAGGTTAAGGGTTAACTACTATTGAATGTAAGGGAAATACTGCTTCATTGACTAACCTTAGATCCTGGACTAGCTTATACTACTTGGTGGGCTTTATTACCAGTAAGATGGGAGTGTTGCAAGGAGATTGACAAGGAACTATGAATTAGTATTGTATAAATTTATTTATGATAGATTGCAACACTTCCAAAACCTCCTACTTAATGGGATATTGTTTCCTGTGAGGATAATCTGACCCATGCTTTAACTGGATTTAAACCAGTAATGCCGTCTTTGCTCTTCCCAGAATACCCAACTCCCAAACAAGGGGGTTTACTGTTTCCAGAACAGAGCTTGGGATTTCCTCCTGGTTTTGGCTTCTACTGATTATTATGATCTTGCTTAACTCAAGTGGCTATTCAAGGAAGAACAAGTTGGTTCCCATGCAGGCTAAAAGGTACCAACCTAACAGAGGGATAGGGCACTGAGGAACAATAAAAAAGGAGCTTTTGAATATTAGACCCTCAAATTGACAAGTGATAGGGGATATATAAAAATAGGCCTTAAAATTTCTTTCAACCCCTATTATCTTAGTGGATTTGGGGGAAAGAAGTCCAGGGTAAGAATTAAGGACTGAATAAGTGGCCCAAGTATCAATGAGAAAGTTAATTTTCTTACCTGCCATATCCAGAGTTATCCAGAGCTCCTCAGTAGAGATGTGAATGAGTATTCCCTGAGACCAGTCTGTTTCCTGGGCACCCTCAGTCCCCAAAAGTAGCCATGGCCTTGGGTAATGACCCCTTTCCTCTCTGGAAATGAAGGTAGACTTTCCAGTCTACCTTCTAGTGCTAGGGGGTGGAACTTTTGTTCTTTCATAGAAGACAGAGTCCCAGAGGTGGTCAAGTACAGTTCTTTGTCAATGTCCGGGAAAACAGGACTGATTCTTTTGTCCCTGATTCTTTTGAGTCCTCCCCAAGCTCTCCCAGTGGGGCTGGCTTCTCTACTAATAGCTCTACAAAAATCTAGCACAAGTTGCTCAGTTTGCTTCTCCCTTTTATTCTTTCCCTGTTTTCTTTTCTCCAAATCCCTATTGTTAAAGACTGAAAAGTCTATCTGTGAGCTGTTCTGGTTTGGGGGTATTCTGTGTGCCCATTTGTAATTTCTGAAGATTCCTGTGAATATCCAGGGCAGACTGGATTAGAAAATGCTGTCCTGTCAAGATTCAATGCTCAAGGGAAAATTAATCCAAGTTTGTATATTTTCAAAAGGCTCCTACTAATCTGTTTCTGAAGCAAACTTGGTTCTCTTCCTTGCCCTGGGTGATTCCCCTGGTCTTTTCATAATTTACATGTTTCTTGATGCAGCTTCTCATTCCTGACAGTAGACAGTCTACCATTGCATCCCTACATCAGATCCCCACCCAATTGTTGTATCCCTGGTTGGGAATTGGTCTGGGTTTGCCTGGGCACTGGGCTGGTTAGTATCAGGATTTGGAGCATGCAATTGGTCTGCATGTTAATGGGCCTCCTCCTAGATTCACTGTTTCTCATCTGAGGAATAGCAGGTGGTTAAAATTATATATGAATCTCTCCATGACATATCAAAGACCAAAGCAGAGTTTGGAAATTACTAGTGAAACATGTAGGATCCTCCAAGAAACTTCCCAACCTGTACTTGCACTGTTGTAGAGCCATTATAGAAAAGGTCACTTGTACTCTTATAGGGCCTTTGGTGCCTGCTACCTGCCTCAAGGGAAGGAGTATGGGAGTGGTAGAGAAATATGAAGTCCCACTCCTAGCATCTCCCACTGGACTGGGTGTTTCCTCAGCTGGTGGCTTTGGGTAGACCAGAGACTAAGACAACAGAGAGGTGAATCCCTCTGAAGGAGGTGCAGGGGCTCCTGGATTCTGGGGTCCACTTAATTGCCCCTGAGGGCAGGTGAGAAACTAAGGATATCTTCTAATTGATCAACACTTGGGCCCATAGGTTCTGCCTGTGTGGGTCCAGAGCAAAACAAGGGATCTTGGTACAAAGCCATAAAGGCCTGCACATAAGGAATTTTGGACCATTTGCCTTCCCTCCAGCAAAAAATCTAACTGTAGTAGGGTATTATAATCATTGCTCCTGTTTTCAGCCCATACCTTTCTGTCCCCTGATTTATATTGGGGCCACTCAATATTAAAAAGAAAACTAATCTCTTTCTTTTTAAGTTTTTAGGGTCAAATTTATCCCAGTTGCTAAGAATGCAACCCATTGGTGATTTGGGAGGGGTGGAAGGTATGGTTTCCATCTTGACTGCAGCAATCCTACATAGAAAAACAAACAAACAAACAAAAAACAGAAAGATACTCCCTTGCAATCTAGAGGCATCTCTCTTTGTTTGCTTCAGGAGATTTCCCTAGTGATCCATAGGATGTCTCCTACAATCCCACCACCCTACTAGACATCTCTGGCAAAAGGGATTGTAGTAAGTGTCGGCCAAAAAATCTAAAGGATTTAAGAGCTCAATCATCATGGACTAGCTTTGTGTCTTTTTCTATGCTCAATTTGGAGACTCCAAATTTCCTAAAAATTATCTGCATAATTCATGATCCATGTCCAGGCTGCAAAGAAATGTCGGGAGGGAATCACTCCAGCAGCCTTGAGCAATTGCCTATAATCCTGATGACCCTACACCCACTGCTCTATCCAGGTAGTCTGAGTACATTTCCATTCCTGCATTTTTCATCTACAGAGACCCTCATCTTCCTGTAAGCCTTCAGGTCTGAGGCATAGGAGGTGTCTAACTAGCAAAATTATTTTGGGCCCCATAAGCCACCAAGAGGCACAGCAAAATGATCATATTATAAAATGACCCTTTTCCAAATCACAGATAGGACTTTCGGGTATTCTTCTACCTGACTTTTTCAGAGCTTTAAATAAATTGTACCTGAGTCTAAAAATTTTTGCAGAAGGGACCTCTAGAGGTATCTAAAGGCTCCCCCTTCACACTGGAGGTGGATCCCATAGCGGTATGACAGCCCTAGAGAAGAAATTAAAATGCTTCTATAGGAGTGAGTAAACCACTTTAGAATTTCAAATTCAATTAACTGGGCATGAGTGGACCCCTGGACTATTTCTTGTAAAAAATGACCAGCAGACACCTGTTAAAGCAGCTCTGGACAATGTTGCTGCTTGCAATGATAGTGTGCAATGATAGTGATACAAGACAAATATTGGAGTGGTTTATTCCTACAACTGTATTCAGTGATGGAACTATTAGTGGCCCCAAAATAGATATTCTGGGCACAAATACAGCATGAACCCTTTCTACACAACAGGCAAGCAGTGTATAGGCATAGGTATAAAGGCCAAAAGTCTGCTGGGAAGGACAATGTAAAAGATTGTCTGTGGGCCTGACAAGGAGACTGAAAAAGGAAATCATAGTAGAAGCAAGGCAGAAACTGATACCCTGTATGGAAGGTCAAATTATGTCTATGAGGAAGCTGCCGTGAAGTGGGCAGTGTCTTCTGCTTTTTTACAGTGTTCCTGACTGGTGTGCAGACATTTCCTTGCTCCTGGTGGGGACTAAATGCTAACCCCAATTGACATTCAGGTTATCTTCTCATGAATGTCTTCAAATGGTGGACACTCTTGTGGTTTTTAATTGCCCAACCATGCCCACAGTTTAGCAGTGGACTTGTGGCAGGAAATATGACTCACCAAAATGGAATAGAAACATGCAATCAAGCAGATAGAAATGGAAAGGAAATATACCTGGGAGCTGGGACAGCAAAGGGGGCTTGCCACTCTGGCATCTTCTCCTGGCCATGGATTGCCAAAAACTGTCACAGATATCCAGTTTCTTGGTGATCACGAATAATGAATTGACCCAAACACACAGAGTTTATAACAGAGAAATAGAGCATTAAGCAAAAGTATACTCTATAGAAAATGGTAGTGGACTGATGCAGACACCAACCCACAGTGTCCGCAGCATTAGGGATGAGATGAGACAAATTCACATGGACTATAGAAATCCTGTGGAGAAAAAGGGATGACACAGCCACTCTCCTAGTGAAAGAGAGGGCTGGCCCCATCCCTCACCTGGACAGGCTTTTATTGCTTTTCTGGGCACATTACATTGAGGACGGTCCTCATTTACTATGCATAGGTTTGCTTTAGGTGGTTATCTTTTACAGAAAACAAAGGTGAGGGTGTTTCTAATTACATCAAAAAAGAAGGGTATTTGCAAATGTAAAGGGAAAAGTGGTTGAACTGGTTACACCTGTCCTTGGGAGGGTTAGCATAGATTTTAGGAAGTTACTTTAAAAATATGCAGTAAATGTTTGCTGCCTCAATTCAGGGTGAGGGAGTTTTAGCAAAAAGCAAGTCTCAAAGCAGCCTAGGTACAATGCAGGCCTGATTCCCCATGGGAGAAACTATCCATGGGCGTGGGTCCTGTGTACCAGATCTTGCTTTCCACTGGCCTTTCCAAGTGGGAGCTGGGCTACATTTCCCACACCACACAGAATGGCCTCCTATAGTGGACTAACTTCAAGCAGAGATTGGCCTTCAGCAACTAGAGGGATTCTATTCTTATCAGGTGGATATTTCCTGGGTAGTTTTGGTAGTAGCCTTTTATTTTGCATGTCTGAATAGTTAATATTACTTTTAAGCTACTGCACATATAATCTCCCATGATTTTGTTTGATTGCCCACTGGGAGGATGGGGCCCCGCAATGCTAATTTATTATAATGCTATTATAGTGAAGGAAGGGTCATACAGCATCTTTTGCACAGATGCAGCCATGATTCATTATGATTCAGTGCTTTCCAGGAAGTGGGGACAACTGGTCTTAGAACAATCTCTGTCCTGTATTGATGTCCTTTTGCCAGTCCTGGGGTACCCGTGGAGTTTCCTCATTCTTGAGAACCTGATTTTAGAACAGGTTCTCTGTTCTTGATATTATTTTCCCTATTCCTGGGGTGCCTCTGGAGTTTTCTCATTCCTATCTCCCACCTCACAGGTACTTAGGCCTGGCTGGCCCTGCTATAAAAATGCACAAGCACACACAGTCTTCCCTTCAGCATAAAGAGTTTGTAAACACATGGACCCAAGACAAGAGCTCTTACCATTTTACGCAGCAAGAAAATTGGTCCCCAAACCCTGGATCTTTAGTTTAGAAGTTACCAGGATAGAAACATTTTTGAGTCTATACTCTCTCAAAGGGATGAACAAGCTGTTTTCTAGCACCGTGATCATTTTGTGAAACAAAGGAAGTATGACAGGGGTCTCCCATGTTAGACCACAATGTCCCATCTGTGTGTAGCATATAAATGGTAGTGCTCCTCACGGAGCCTCTATGATATGAAGATGCTGAATAACATGGCTAAAAGCAGCCTGCTTGTCAATGAGGCTTTATCTGTTTGCTGTTTCTGACATATTTTAACATAAATTGTCTCTTACACAACACAATTCCTGGGTTTTTGTTGAGAAGTCACCCTAGAAGTGAACAAAAATGGATACCAAGTTTCCCCAACTTGGCCTATGAGAACAAAAAGCAAGAGTGATTCCCAAGAAGACAACTGGGGTTTATGGGGATGACAGTGCCTGCACTGTGTGTATGCTCAGAACCAGAAGGAGGGTGGGGGTTCTGTAAAGTTGAACTAAAACTTAGATCAAGATTATCCAGGGCATTGCCTCCCTCAGAAAGGCCAGCAGAGAAACTAGGACCATGCACCTGGTGACCAATACCACTTGGGATCATTTGAACAGAGCTGATGTTATAGAGACCATTCACCTGGTCACTCATCAAATGTCTAGTAAGTTCCTGCGATTCCCCCAGTGCATGAGCCCAGGTTTTGAGCAGAACAGGTGGACAAGGGAGATGGGAATCTGTCTCTGGAGCTCACAATTGAGCATGGAAGGCAAACATTAAAAAGCATTACTAAAATATGTGAACTATGATAGGATAGTCCTCTGAGACAGAGGAACTCCTTGTAGGGGACTGAGTACAGAGGTAAGGAATGCAGAGTGGCACCCTGCCTTCCTCTCTGTATGTATTTCTCCTACAGCAGAGCCCAGGATGGATAGCAACAAGGAGGGTGCTAATGGCAGAGATAATAGAAAATTCCATTTTAATGGAGAATGGCTGTTTGGCTAAGGATGGGCAGTTACAGTGAATTATCTTCTAGGATCTTGGAGTGTGGGAGTACTGCCAGAAAAATAAAACTCAGCTAATTAAGACTTAATTACTACTGTCTTATGAGGTTTCCCATTTTGTATTCTCTCACCCCTGCTTTGTTAAAAATTATTGGTGGTTAGTTCCCAAGCTCACTTCCAATCTAAAAACTTTAGGGAGGAAGAAGGCATAAAAACTTGCCTTTGAGATCCAAAAATTAGGGAAAAGAGAGGGCAGCCATGAAGTGGACCAAAGTCCCTTCTCAACTCAACACAGCTCCAGACCTCATCAGATCAAGTCAGGACCACAGAGGACAGAAATTCATTTTGTGAGTCCTCTCAGAGTTTCACCTTTTGTGGTCCATTGCAAAGGCCTTAGTATTTTCAGTTTGACTAAAAAATATACTGACTCCCATACCTGCCTACACAATGTAGAAATACCACTGCTGACACATGGAAATAGGATCTGGCCAAAATCTGGTTTCTGGAGATGGGCCAGACAGTGAGTTATGACATTCTACCAGGGGAGTTGGCTCTGCCTTTACCTTGACCATAAAGAATCTCCTGCTAAAGTGGGGTCACCTCCCTGAGTATCACATGACCCTCCTGGGAGTTATACCCTCTGGCAGCCTCCACCTCCATCTGCCAAATGAGGCACCATTTTACTAGGGGTCCCCCCATGATGGTCATAGCTAAATCACACAACACTCCCCACACTCCTGGTGTTGTTTCTATCTTTACTCTTAGAGCAGAACAAGGAAGAAAGTGTTTAGGGTTGATACCTGAGTCTATCACAAAACATCAAATCATGTACAGCATCCAAAACCTCCATATCCTGCTACCTCATGGCAATTAGAAACATGGTTTAAACCAACATCTTGTTATGTAATTGAGCAGACAGAAATCTAAATACTGGTCTTACATCAAATCACTTTATTGATGTATGAATTGTAACAAATCTAGATGAGTAAGGGAGTGACATGATAAGGAAAATATAATTCCAAGGCCATTAGCTAAAGACTAGAGTCTCAGGTATCCTGCAATCAATTTTAATAATCTCATGCCACAGTGTCTTCCCTGGGAAACGAGAACCATGATATCCTTCTCCATATTCTTATTATACTGTAAAGATTAAATAAGGTAAGTGTGAACATGCTTTAGAAAATTTAGTGTTATTCAAAAGAAAGGAAA
The DNA here is from genome assembly GCF_004126475.2 of Phyllostomus discolor. Taxonomy (NCBI): domain Eukaryota; kingdom Metazoa; phylum Chordata; class Mammalia; order Chiroptera; family Phyllostomidae; genus Phyllostomus; species Phyllostomus discolor. The sequence continues at coordinate 59,064,049 of NC_040911.2, read as the reverse complement.
TGTCATATTGGGTAGAAAGCAGGGCACTAGAGGTGTAATATCTATCCCACTTTTGGCATACTGGTATCCAAGAACTCAAACCCCACATTTGTGGTGCTCACCTGGGCTACTGCTGACCATGGGTATTTTCTTGAGTCCTTACCAGTTAGAGAGAACTGTTGTTATCATCTGGGAGCACAGTTTCCCTTGGTGAGTACTCTCTCCTTGGAATCAGTTAAGTTCAAAGTTGGAAGGGAGACAGAGGTGAGCCATACACTCACTTCATTTGTTTTGACTTGCTCATCTTGATTTTCTTTTTCTTTTCCCTTCTTCCTTTTCAACTCTGCAGACCAATAAAGCCATGGCCAAGGGGGATTTCCACCAGGCCAGCACCAGCTCTCGGCGGGCCCTGTTCCTGGCTGTGCTCTCCATCACAATCGGAACAGGCATCTACGTGGGCGTGGCTGTGGCCCTCATCGCCTACCTCTCCAAGAACAACCACCTATGAGCTTTTTCTGGGCACAGAGGAGAAAAAGTTGGGGCCAATTTTATGTAGATGCAAAGCAAGAAGGGCTAGCAAGGGAGAAACACCTGCGTGATGATGTGTAGTATAAATTATTGCCAAAAACTCCATAACACCCTGAAATTTTCTACCCATAAATTTCTTTTGTTTTTACCCTTTAATTTTCATAGCACTGTGTAGAACATGAAATAGATAGGCATTGCTAACCTTTGCAAGTGGAAGCTTCAGAGATCCTTACCCTTGATGCTGTCTTTGGATGGATCCTGGTAGATTAACAACAGTGCAGCTCTCTCTGCAGCCTGCCAGTGCCTGGAATGCCATTGCATTAGCAATATACAAATAGTAAAAATGTGTTTATTTTTTATGGAATATAGTACAATAAGCAGAAGGCAGGGGATGTGTCATTCTTCTATCTGTTGCCCTGCTTGACTCCTCTGGCATGCCCCCAGTCTATGCACCTTCCATACAAAAAGAAAACAGCGCTGAGCAAGAAGAGACAAAACTGTTGGCAGAAACACCACTGTCATTGGTTTTCACTGGGTCCAGCCCTGAGAATTCAAAGTCATACTAGTGTGGGACCTGTCCCCAGGCTCAGTCTTTCATTCCCTCCATTCCCCAACCTAGGATCATCTGGCATCCCTTGGAAGATGTACAAACTCAGCAGTCACCACACAGCAATTTGTAGTCTTGGGCCTCATTTATCTAGGTTTGGGGTGGGGGGGAGCAGGCCACAGTCTGTCCCAATATTTTTCCCAGAAGGACTGAAGGTTTGCTCCAGGAACTCAAGACAAAGGAGCTAAGGACACCATCTCAGCATAAAGACACACGCTTTGGCACTCACCTTGGTGATAAGCAGTGGCACTAATGATCTAAAAAGGAGATGAACATTTTCTGTTGACTAAATGAATAGTTATTTTCTTGTCATTTTTGAGTGCAACTATTGCTCCAGGCTGCTTAAATTATCAAATGAATGCTGAGAAATAAGTAACCACAAACATTTTAATGTCATTTTATTGCTGTTTCATGAGTGTTCATTATTTAGCAAAAATTATCTTTTAGCTCGTTTGCTTAAAACTTTTCTCTCTGATTAATACTATTTATTGGGTTTCACTTAGTGTTTTCACTTGTTGAAATAACTACAGAGCCATCCAGGACTCAGCTGCTGAAACAGTAGTAGGGTCTCTAAGATGAGAATTACATTATCTCTGACCACTTGAACACTGTTAATGTGTATTATTGTCCTGATATTCTTAGTGTACATTGAGACCATCTCTCTAGATAATTATCTCTAGATTATCTCTAGATAATGGTTGGACTCCAGAAATTACAGAATTCCTGCTTGCCTGGGTTGCAGCACCACATTTCTGATTTGATTGATTGGGGTGTAGCCAGGTGATTCCAATGTGGTGCAGAAGTTAAGAACCACTGTCCTGGAATAAGGATTCAGGTCTGATTTCCTTCACCCTTGACCTTAAATACACAATATTCTGAAAGTTATTAGCACTGCCTTTCTGGGTCACATCCAAAATCTATTTCCATTTGGTTCTAATGGATACTTCAAAAATGTCCTCTAAAAAGAATACATGGAAGAAACGCAAATGTCCCTGTATGAATTAGAGTCACCTGGTGATAGCATGGATTTGGGATCCAGCCAATCTGGATTTGAATCTAGTTGTGCTACTTTCTAGCTGTGTGATCCTGGGTGTACTTCTCTGAACTTTATATCTAGAAGAAGATTATAAGTGAGACCCACTTCCTAGAATTGCTGGTATGTGTAGAAACACAGAACCTATGCTTGGCATGGGTCATGTGAAGGAACTGGGGTGGTCACTGTTATTTTCAGTGCTCAGGTAGTCATCCCATGGCTTATTTGTGCCCTCTCATCTTTTCAGCCCAATCTCTCAGGGTTTATTTATAAGGAGCTACTGTGTGAAATGAGCTTCTTTCTATATTCCCTAAAACAGTTCATTTAAAGTTCAAGAGGTTTCCATAGTTCTGTGTCTTTGGATATGGTTAAGAAGTAGAACCAACCTTGTGTGTTGCATCCTGCCATATCCACTTCCACTTCCACATCGTGGTTGGTCCACACTAGCCTCTTTGTGCCCACATACCCTGATTCCTCCCAGGCCAGATTTTCAATTTTCTCTCAGCTCCTGCCTTTCTGGGTGAGCAAGCTTTCATTTAAAATGTCTCCCCTCCCCCGTGTCAAGGAATAGCACCAAGACCACACGTGGTACCATATGGTGTGGATGGTCACATGTATGTGCAAGTGTTAGGGCCAAACTTGACTGGACAGCTGAATGAAGCACATGTGACCCCACAGCTCACCTGATAGGTAGACACAGTGGGGGAGGTGGTTGCATGTCATCCTCAGTGACTGTTAGTGACGGCTGAGCAGCACTGAAATCTTCTAGGTGTGTGGGGCTGCCATGCATCCCTAAATTTACATTGTCCTAGCTGTCACTGCAGCCACCATGGATGAGGCACTGGCCTGCAGAGACCCTCTACTAGGCAGGCTCATATTATCACGTAGCCCCAAGAACACCCACAGGTAGGTAAAAAGGTGACAGAACTGAGGTTCACAGTAGGGAACTCACCAGTCACTGCACAAGTGGCAGCTATAGTAACCTCAAGCCTGGCTACTCCTCCAGGCAAAAAACTTCTTCTAGTAGAACACTTCTAGTAGAACCATGCTTCAACCCATATCCCCCACTGTGGCACAGCCTTTACTTCTATAGCAGCTCACTTCATTCTTTTAAAAACTCTTTTTTAGGACCATTTTATTGACAGACAGACCCAGAGCACATAAGTAATTTTCCCCTAAATCATGTGCCTGGAAAACAGCAAAATAAAGGTGTACCCTAAGCCATTGGATCCTAAGCCTCATTGGCTTCCTCTTACACTGTACTGCCTCAGCTGTGGCTTTGCAAGTGAGAAAAATTGCATCTGGGCCAAGGTCCCATTGTTGGTGCATCAAGACTCTAAGGACTGGAAAGGCACTTTCGGTTTATGTCCACAGCCTGTCTTTGCCACTGGCTAGTAGGATAATATGGGGAGAAAGATGGGAGGGTTGAGGTAACTTACATGGAAAATGACAGCTCAGCAAAGGTATTAGGGCATATTTTGTACCTGTGCAGTGCTATGTTTCCCACATTCTTAGAGGCATCCATGACCAACCTGTCTCCATCTTCTGAAAGGTTCTTCTCATCCCTGTTTCACTAGGCATGCTTGCCTCATCAGGTGTCTTCAATTTAACCAGGTGTCCCACTTCACCAAGTATACCAACTTTTCCAGATATTCCAACACTTACCAAGGAACTACAATGAGTCTGAGGAGAACATGGTGAGAGAGGCCACAAATGTAGGTCATTGTGTCATCAGTAGCTTCCCAAGATGCCACGGACAGTTGAGCCAAACAGCTTAGTGGGAACAGGGCCCTGACAATAGGACCAGCCTCTTCAAAAACTGGGCAGAGAATTCCTAACACCCAGCCACTGACCTGGCCCTCTGAAGATGCTAGAGGCCTTCATCATCTGAAGCAACCTCTGGGTTTAAAATGCATCAATAGAGCAGCTTCCCATTTACCAATAACTCCTACTGCTCCTGAATAGATAAATGTCAAATGGTCACTGCAACTAAAACCAGGGCCCAAACCAGGGCCAAACCAGGGCCTTTTCAGAGCCCCTTGCCCAAGTTTCTGGGCCTCACCCTTGAGGTTTTAGAGGGACTCTGAGAGGCCTCTTGTGGACTGGCTTCAGCAATAGCCCTTATGAGGCCAGTTTTGTGTTTCTCCCCCTCAAAGACCACCCGTATTTGTTGCAATGGGTGTTAACATCTGTGGACCCAACTTACCAATAAACCATTAAGTGTAAATTCAGACCCTGAGCTGAGGTTGGCCTTTTTGAATATGAAGCTGCCCCATCTCCTATCCAGAAACCACCTTTGCATCTGTGCTCTGCTCTTGATGCCATTGGGAGCATCAGAGGAAGCCAGAAGTTCTGTGAAGCTGTGGCTGTAATGTACCCCCTCCCAAGGCCTCTTGAAAGCCCCTCCCTGGTCTTCAGGATGAGTTGAGCTTCTGCTTAGGGTGGGGGAACCTCACTACCCTGGGATTCTCATCTGAAGACTGCTCATCTTAACAAAGCAATGGTGGATGCTAGACCCACAGGCACTCAAGGCCTACAGACCAATGGCTCCCTGCCAAACAAGTATGTAAATCAAATAACGAATTTGTCACTGAGCCCTGCAGGAGGGGGTCAGGGCTCCATATGGCTGAGGAGGAAGACGGGAGTTGTTGGCCCTGTATTTAAGGTATAGCATGGTTCTCTGGGCCAGTAGTTGCCCCGTATTGCAGGAAGAGTGTTGATGAGAGCAGTGATAAGATCCAGTACAGCTGCCCCACAGAGGAGGGCATGGCGACTGTAGGCATGGAGTGCCCTGTGGGTCTTTGTAGTAGGGAGCGTGTTTTGAGTGAATCACAGGTCAGGTGAAGATTCTTGAGGGCTCTAAATATTTGCCCTTATCCACCAGGTGTAAAAGAGAGCATAGCAGGATCAGGAGGAGTGACTGGGGTGATGGGGTAAAAAAGTGGGAGTTTCCAGGTACAAGCACTGGACTGGAGACATTCCTAGGAGTGGAACTAGCCTGGGATTTTCAGACTCAGGCAATGGGGAGAGGAGCTGGAATGTCTGAAATTTCTCAGGCTTTTTGCTTCCATTGAGTTCAGTGCTGTAACTGCTCTGGATTTTGGCCCATGATTCCTTAGCTGTTATAATGGATCTGGCCTTCAGGCATTGAGGTGACTATCCTTATAGTGGAACAGTGCTGTCAGTCTCCTCTATCACCTGGAAGCCTTTTCCTCTAGTAGAGAGTGAGCTCAGAGCAGTATGTCTCAGACCAGTGAGACAGGTTTATGAATCTGAATTCAGCATCTAGCCATGCACTCTACTTATCAGCAGAGTGATTGAAAACAAGGTGAATTGCTAGGGGCCAGGTAAGTGTCAGGGAGTGTATTAATGCATCCTTATGACCTCTAGGGAACTGTGAATGGTTTTTTGCTTAAATTAGGTCATTCTGGGCCAATTTGAAGATCATAATTGATAGATGGAAGGAATAAAGGGAGGGAGAGAAGAAAAAAGGACAGAGGAGAGCAAGCAAAGATGCACAGAATCACAGCACCAGCAATGCATGCAGCTCTGTATTTTCTCAGGCCTTTGGTTATGACACCTCCTGCCACCTGAGCCCAACTCATGACTCAGCTGAAAAATAAACAATGATTTGGGTCCGTTTTCTGTCTATATAGCACAGAATCAATATTTTGATTCAAACTGTTTTATTAAACCAATCAGGATTTATAGATGGAACAAGATGAGGAATGGTTACCATTCTTCCTAAATCACCTATGTCTTTATTCCCTGAATATTGTCCCAACACACTTTTAAAATATATTTTTTCTATTTGATTTGGTAAATGAAGTATTCCTGACAAATAGAGTCTGCTAAAATCAGCTATTGCTCAGGGGCTGAATTAGTTGAAGGGCTAATACAAAGCTATAAAAATCTCCTCAACTTAGCAGCATGAGGCAGGTCTTTGATTTATTCTCTCAAGAGGTCCTGTGTAATTAGAAGCAAGAGACCATCACTGTCCAGGGACAATCAGTCTCTAATTTAGAAACAGGGATCAAGCCACATCAGTATCACTCACCCTTTGGATTAGCCCATAATGGAGTTAAATGTGGGCACCCCACAGATGACACTCTCCTTATTATCATTCTCAAACAGTAATCCAGCTATTTGACAGTGCCAAACCAACTCTTTATCTGGCGTCCTGTGAACTCTCAAACAATACGCCTTTTGAAAATAACATATACCTTAAATCTGAAGAATGCATTGCAACTGGATCCAACTTTGTACCAGGCCTGTCATGCCCTGGTCAGACAAGGAAACAATGATCTCCGGGAGGCTGTTTACCCAACATAATCAGTGAGAAAGTAACAGAACCCGGTCTTGGGCTCCCCTGAACAGCACTGGGGCAGTGCCTTCACAACCATGACCAGGAGACTATGGGGATCTCCTGGAGTCTTGCTTAGCCTGGCCCAGGAGGGCACCTGGTGGGAGGAATGTAATAAATTTGCAGTAATAAGGGCAGGAACCAGAAAACTAAGAAGGAAGGTTTCTTCCAACTTAAGCCTGGCATGTGGCTGCCCTGGAACCTGTGTAGCTTCTCAGATGGTACAGGGAATGTTCTCTCACCCCAGCCCAAGGTTCTCAGAGGTCAATTCACAAGGAAGTGAGAATAGCAGTGGGAGAGCCCTAAGACATACAACCAGGAAGGAACAAGGCTGGAGTCTGAACTACCCACCACCAGCTGAGAGATCATCAAGGTCTGAAAGCACATGAATGAACAAACTAAAGTCAATTTTCCCACCCCCACCCTCACCCTGGGGCATTTTGTCAAGATCTGGAAACATTTTGGGCTGTCACAACTGCCCATCTAGTAGGTAGAGGCCAAGGATGCTACTCAACATTCTACAATGCCCAGGCAGCTCAACAACAAAGAATCAGGCAGCCTGTACTCCACTATCCATCTTGGCTATTCACCACATAAACATTTTGAAAACTAACTCTGAATTTGGCACCACCTCTGTGGAGCACCAACTAGCCTGGTAAGCTTGGAATCCATTCAAACAAACACATTTCATTCAAACCCTTCTCATAGTTTGACTTAGAGAGAAAGGGAAAGGAAAAGGAAGAGGGAGGCACTCTCTCTCCTGAAAGAAGCTTCATCTTCCAGAGCCACACACCTACTTACCTCTACCAGCACAAGTGTCAGTTCTACCAGCACAGTGACAATGATAATAATACCCCTCACATATGATATAACATGGAGCTTTGTAAAGACAGCTTTCTTGTCCACTCAATCATTGAACCTCACAGAAATCTTCTTGTTCAGAAAGGATGATGGGCCCACTCATGGCTGACAGGGCTAGGGCTCTACATGTGAGATGTGCTCAAGTTAGCACTGCCAGTTGGTAGAGAACAGGACTCAGGTCTCCTCAACAGTGGCTAGGTTTCCTTCTCTAGATGTTCTGAGAAGGTATGGGCCAGGGAGGTACTCATGTCAAGTCAGCTGCATGTTGCCAGTGACCTGGTTGTAATTTCCACAATGCTGGACCAGAGGCCACCAGGGAACCACATAACTCCACCCTTCCAGCACCTGATCAGATATCAGATCCACAGGGCCAGAACTGTGTATGGGAAGGGTTGCATTTCACTCCTTTCCAGTGAAGAAGGGAGGGCCAAATTTGAAAATTGTGGCTGGATGGGGTCCAGTAGGAGCCTTGAGAGCTTCAGTCTTATTCGCAGGATTTATTCATTCTGGGTCCTCCAACATCACTTTGCAAAAGAACCAAAGAAGGTGTGATGCTGCAAGGCTGCCTATTCCAGGTCAGTACAGTACAAGCACTTGCTGAGCACCTACCATGAACAAAAGCTGTGGTGGGCCCTTAGGGGAAAAAGACAGGAAGAGATCAGATCTGGGGATGCTCACGGCCTTGTGGGAGACAGTGTAGGTCTGGCAGCCAAGACTGTGGGTACCAGCACATAAAGTTAGGTCTTCTATATATTGATTTGAGGGGATAAAACTCAGCCTATCATACCACCCAATCTCATGCATCTTCCATGCCTATGACTGGCTGCCTCTCTCCACGTATACTGCCATGGTCATCCTGAGCCCCTCACCACATTTTCCCTCCACCCCTGTCTTCAGCCTCAGCCACATCCATCTATCTGTCTGTCTGCCTATGCCTATGGGCCCTAAACCAAACCTGTGTTTGATGGACAAAAAAATTCATGTCGGCATTTTGTGGTCCAATACCCCAGTCACCCTCACTCCAGGGCAGGGAATCTAGCTTGTGCCTGTGTGAGATCCTAACCAGGTTGGTGTCACCTGAGCCAAGCCCCCAAAATCCTTCAGGCAAACAACACTCCAGTATCTGAGATAGAATGAGCCAGGCTTACCCATAGCTACAAAGACTCTGAGGCTGAAGCCATGTTTTTCTCACTCAGCCTGGCTTTGGGCCATCCATAGCTGAACACTGACAGACTAGGACACCCAGTATAACTCAGGAGGCTCAGCTTCAGGCTCTTCTCATCTCAGTGGGGAGACCCTGGGGAACTGGCCCTCTCAGGTCAGTTCTGGTGGGGGTGGTGGGGCCTGCTGGGACACAGGTGGGAGATGCTTGGACACAGGGCTACACCCAGTGGGGACCAGAGAAGAATTTGAAAGGATGTCCAACTGCTAGTGTTGGGACAATGTGCTCGTAAGCACCAGAGTGCCCCAAGAATACTTGGCAGGGAATTTTCGGCTAGGGAGGTCCCCTCTGAACCTGCCTCAGTGTTGAATCCAAGGACCCTTCAGCTGCTTTTACATGGCCCTGTGTCTGAAACACAAATGCTTTACTCAGGCATTGGGTGCCTGATACAAGGAATTTGGTTGGCTGACATGCTGTAGTGTCAGAACTATAACCACATTCTTCCCAGACAGCCTTAACCAATGGCTGAGCCAGGAGGTAGCACAGAGCCTGGCTATTTCTACCAGGCCAAGTCTCCTCTGCCAGTACTTTTTGCTGGTGGTAGCTTATGGCTGCCAAACCGCCCTGTGTTTTGACAGTTCCCCCTGCCTAGTCCAGCTTATTCCATTTCAAATTCACACCTGTTACCCCCTCAATAAACTTTTTTATCCTCCACCCTGAAATTGCATCCTAGAGAACCTGGCCTATAACAATTCCCACTGATGAGATCTGGGAAATGATGTCACAGATTTTAAAAAGTTGAAGCTCAAAAAAGTGAAAGGATGTGTCCAGAATTCATGAGCAACTTTAGACAAACCACAACTACCTCCACTTTCCTAACACCAAACAAACAATCCACACTGCAGTTTGTGAAATTTCTTCACGTAATTCACTTTGTCTGCACACATCTCAACCTCTTTCCCTTCTCACAGATGACACTGAGGCCCTGGCAGTGACCTGCTCCAGAATATACCTGCCTTCCCCCGGGCTCCAGGACCTGCATCTTTTCTCTATATTTTCCCTATATGTCCTCTGCCACTGCCCAACACAGAGCAGCTCCTGCTCTGACAGGAGCCCACTGGAGCTGCAGGGAAAGCAGGTTCACTGCTCACTGACACTGAGGTGGGTGATCAGCCCACATAGATTCAGGCTGATGGATACAAGCTTGATAGGCTTAGAAAATCCACTGTGGATCCACAGCTCAGGATAAACTTTGTCTGTCTGTCTGTCTACAAAAGAGAATAAGCTTGTGTTTGTTTGCAACAGGCCCTTGTTAGCAGAACCAAATGGAAAGGGTATCCTTAATATTTAGTGTAAATGTTTATATAATCATAATTTTCATAATCATGACAGCTTATACTGTTTTTCATTCTGTGTTATCTGTGCAATTAAACTTTCCCAATTTTCATTGCTTATCACACATTAAAGAGATCTCCTGCTGGACTAAAACTCAGCTCAGTTATTCTGGGAGCAGAGCCGGATTATGGTGACCTGGTTGGGAAAACTCATCATTTCTAAGTTGTGCTCCAAAGAGGAAAATAAATATGTTTTTCAGTTTAAAAATTTGATAAGTAAATCATCAGATTTACAGATTCCTTTGAAAATGAACCAGACTACCTATTCCACCCACAGCCCAGCCATAGCTCCTAGAAGGTGGACCTCAGACAATGTGGAACAAAGGAACCCGAGCAAGTGGGCTGCCCCAGGATCTGCTTCCCACACCTCCTCAGCAGTCTGAGAGCCTTTTTTGCACCTTCATTGAGCAACCCAAAGTAGAGGAACCTTGTATCATTCCCATTGTCTTCACCCACCCCGTGCCCACAAGTAGATGCTTTCCCAGTAACCAAGTCCTTAGCAGCCATTTGGGGCCTTCCACACCCAGACTTCCAGCAGATATTGCATAGTTTATCTCAAATTTGATAACATTGAAGTTTCTCTACAGCTGAGTACCACTGACCTAGAATGTAAAATGTCAACACAGAATTTTCCTAAGAGTAATGCCCACACAATGTGGGCAGCAGCTGGAAGGTATTTGGTAGTAGTCAAGGTGCCCTGCCCTCTGATACAGCTACAATGCTTTCCTGGCCTAACTGAGGCTCACAGGCTACACGCTGCCCATCTGTCAAGGCCAGCCGAGGTCCACCTTCTCTAGAAAGCCTTCTTTGACCCCTACCTGGGCCCACTGAGACCCCTGCCCAATTTAAACATTAGTCCCTAGTCCTTGACTCATTCCCACTTGATTGACATGCATGGTTAGCTGTATACCCATTTACCCAGCACATTTTCATTGCAGACCTCAGTGTTAGTGCCACTCTGAGCTTCAAGGGGATCATGAAGAGAAAAGCCCAGCCCCCATGGCAGCAGACAATGAGCATACAAACCAGACATTGATAAAGTAACTGTAACTGCAGAGCATGGGAAGGTTGGGGAGGTTAGGAAGATACAAAGGCAGGGGCATGATGGGGGACAAGTGGGGATGACCAGGGATAGTCAAACCAAGGGGGTGACATTGAGATACTCTGAAACCCACTCAGATGCCATTGACACAGAGTCCTGGAACATAATAGGCTTAGAACCTGGTAACTTAAATTCTCACATTAAATTAGGGTACATGCTGACTTATGCAGAACTGTTGTGAGAAACAAGAATGAAGGCAGGTAATGCCCAACACAGCCACAGCCTAGCATGGGAAGGTAGTCACAGTGCTGTCATTGTTATTGTGATTACTAATTCAGCTCTGTATTCTTGTAGCTGATAGGACTATAACTTTCTCTATATCTTATGATTTTTGAGAACAGATATCTCATTTTGTGCATTTGTGTTTTTTTCTCTCTCAGCAGTAGTAATTTGGGAAACTGAGTACATATATACATACATATTTGAATCTAATTAAATTTGATCCTCTCAAGGAATGTCCTTGTGGGGCAGGCAGATGGGGCATTAGTTCTTCAATTTATAAATAGGGAAATGAAGGCCCAGAGAGGACAGACGGAGGCTTCTCTCAGCAGAAAAGGTGGTTCTTCTTCCAAAGGAACAATGTGGAAATATGAAATCTATTTTTTTTAAATAAAAAGTGTGGATTTTCTCTGCATCTAAGACTTCAACCACAAGTTTAAAAAGAAACAGGATCAAAGTATTTGGCAAAGGGAGTCCAGTTACTGTCATCTATGCATCATGCAAGCTGACTAATCAGCATTACTTGAGATCTCAGAATTTCCTAAAAGAGTAACTTGGAATACAGTTTGCTTAAAAATTAAAAAGAAAAATCTCCTTGGGGATGTTTTGCTTTGTGACATTGCTATAAAAAAGTCTTCCTTTACCACTCAAGAAAAATTATGCTCTTTGCAACTAAAGCAAAAATGAATAAACTTCTCCACAATGCTTGTTCCCAGAGGGAAATGTCATGTTTGGCTTTTTTGCCAATAAGGACACAGGAAGAGGTGTTCTTGAGCCTGGGCCTTAAAGGGCATTATCCAGAGGTGTGGGCTTCAGCAATTGGCTTGATTGCTCTGTGCTTGGGACATCTAAACTGCAAGAGTACTTTTCTTTTATTATTTAAATTATTTTATTGTTGTTCAATTGCAGTTGTCTGTATTTTCTCCCCACCACTCCCCCACAGCCCCTTCAAACCCACCTCCCTCCCTTGCTTCCATCCTCCCCCTTTCAAGAGTGCTTTTGATTACATGTATGATGGGGCCATATAAATATATTGATGAGATAAAATAAGAAAACTGGACAACATATAGAGCAGTTTCCCTTTCCTGATACTAAGATTTCTCCAAGTGCAAGTTGATTTTTTTGATGTCAACTGTATTGGATATTGATGGAGCCTGCCCATATTCTCTCTGCCACATGTTCCCAACAGTGCTGACACTGTCTGGCCCTCTGACTCTGCCTGAGGGGTCATGGGACCATGAAGTTAATCCCCCTGCACACTGCCTCCTGTGCAGGTAGGTGTAATCAGGTGACAACAGAGCTCCTGACAACAGGATGTGGGTAAGGGAGGCCCAATGATTCCTAGTCCCAGATTTAAGAAATGGATGTGCCTTCTGCATACTCCTTCCCTTTTGGCAGGCTAGATCCAGGCCAGAGAGGATGAATTGCTGGAGAAATCTTCAGATGTAGGAGAGCCACCTTCCCTATAGGAAGTCATACTCTGAATTCTTCAGTAAGTAAACAGTAAGCTTCCAAATTAGAGATGGGACTTTGGGGGTCTTTTGCGATAGCAGCTATAAATGAAAACTGAGACAGACCTAAGTTATCTGCAGAACTACAGAGGAAAGTATCATTGGGAGATCTGTGTCTGGAAGAGAGGGCTACATTCCTGTGGCCTGGTCAAGTACAGGTCAAGCATATGCCCCAGGCAAAAGAAGCATCCCCATACTTGTTTTCAGCCCAAAGCACAGAGATAGGTAGTTGACAGTTCTGCACTTTGAAAACCTAAATTCCCAGAATGAATGTCTGACACCTGTAGCCCACAATCATCTAATATGATTAGGTCAAACAGCCCTACTTAGCCTAATAGGGAAAAAATCTGATCAAGCTACAGGTAAATATAGAAAATCATGTCTTGCCCTAATTAGGAGTATGGGAACAGCAGGGCAATAGACATTAATTATGAAACTGGGCCCCAGCTGTTCGTGCCACTCCTGATGGTTATTATCAGCTGCTTGCCATGCCCTGCATGCCATCACCATAGCCACAGCTTGGATGGTACTCTTCAGACACCTGGTCTGGCTCAGGCACAGTCCCTGAGTCTTAGCACAAGTCAGAAAGACTCAACCCCTGTGGAAGGAAGCATCGCAGCCTTCTGGACAAAACTTACTTCTGTGTTTAACTAGTACAAAACATGCTCCAGGTTGTGCTTGAAGCACCACTGCACCATGCACAGAGCACAGTGTAAGCCCAATTATCCCTTCCTTTCTGCTCCAGGGCCACAGGCTCACAGCACACTGCAGGGCTGGTGGGAGAGCATGGTGGTTCAGCATCCTGCAATATCTCAATATGGTCACAGAGATAGGAAACACGGTCAACCATGAGCTTTGCCTTCCTCCTGAGCCTGGGCACTGGCAACCCAACTCAGCCACTCACTTGGTCTATTACCTAAGGCAAATTACACAGCATCTATAAGCTTTTCTCCTCATCTGAAATGCAGGATGACATTATGTCTGCACTTACTGACATGTTCCTGGGGTATAAAGTAGATAGTGTGTGCCTCTGCTTGGCACCCGATGCTGTAGAACTGCGTAGCATCATCAGCATTTCACCAACCAGAATGTCTGGACCAGTCATGACTGAGCTTGTGTGAGTCATTCATCCTCTGTGAACCTCCAATTTCTCTTCCGACCAATGTTGCACAAGCCTCTGTCTGGCCATCCCTATTGATGTGGCTGTGAGGACACCAGGGAACACCAAAGTTGGTTACAACCTGCTATGCCAGCCTGCTGACACAAATTCTTAACCAGAGAATACCATGGGGATTCTCAGAAGTCACAGAAGGAACAGTGCTGGGCAACTTCTACCTGCCACATACACATGGGGCTCAGAGCCTGAGTTGCCTGAACCTGATATGGGTGGAAAGTGACTGATGTGAAGGTACAAAGGAGTGTACCTTTCACTCACCAGAGTCTTGTGGCCATGGCAACCTCACTGGGATGATTTGAGGATGATTCAGAAACATTTACATTAATTAAGAGTCCAAACATCTTGTTCAGGCAAGATTACGACTTACATGTGCCTCTTTTCAACTTCTTGGGCCCAGTGCTGGGCAACACTGCTGGTCATTGGAGGCTGGGCCTGTGGACAAAGAATTCTCCTTCTGCTCCCAGTCTCCACAGTGCTGGGGTCCTGGGAGTTCTCAGAAACTCCACTGGGTTAATATAATCTCCCCTGCCCCACTCCCCTGACTAGCTGTCTAAGTGAGCCATAAACCCCAAACACACCATCTGTCCACTTTTCTCATAAAACTCATTGCTAGGCTATTGCTGATGCTACCTCCTCTTTTACATCATGAACAAGAGTCACTATTTTGTTTGCCAAAAATTGTACAAATATACGAGTCCCTTATAGCCACATGAAGACATATGACATCCTAGAAATTAGAATAGAAACCAAGCTCCAGGATATGGTCCAAAGAATGCTGCAGTGAGTTTGGGCTCAGCAGATCCTCTGGTGGAGCACGTGGACTTGCAGGCAGGAGCTCCAGACACCTCTTTTCTGCAGTGAATCAGCCTTAACATCAGAAGATGCCTTGGCTCCAGCAAGGCAGCTCTTTGTGGAGATAGGGGATGCAGAGGGCAGGCCCAAGCAGATAGGTATGCCCTGTGCAGGTGACCATGCTCCTGCAACGGGATGGGTAGATACCGACCGCCCTTCCACCAGGCTCCAGGCCACAGCTTCTCCCCACAGTGTTCATTTTGTTCAGGGACTAAGCCACATAGCCTCCCTCTTACACTCTGGGTGACAGAGCTACCACCCTGCCATTACCCTAGGGTGGAATTGCTCCAGCCTCTTGCTTTTCCATTTCCTGATGACATTGTTTCACTTTCCATTTTATTTCCTGCTCCAGAGAAAACAGTAAGCTATAACTCAGGAAAGCTCTCCTGAAACAGCAGGCCTAAGATTCAACCATTTAGGTAGGCTCCGAACATGATACCATCTCCCATCTGTCTCCTCAAACTCCTGACCCTATTTTTCCTTGGAGCAAGGAGGTGGGAACAATACCCTTCACAACGCATCCCCTACAAGGTGGTCTGCATTGCTGTGGAATGGGCAGTCAGTGGAATTTGTACTTGGAGAACTCAGCCACACAGTTTCTGTTGCCAGCCCCATCTCATGCAAATCTTGGGAAAGGTAGGAGTTCAGGGTAGACACTGGAACTCTCTTTTTAGGAAGCCGCCGAGGGCTTCCAGAAGAAAGGTGAATATGGAGGGGAAGAATCAGGAAGGGGTGAGTTTAAGCACTGAGGTACGCTGCTATGCATTTCAGACTGGCTCAGGAAGCCCCTGCAATCCTGCAGCAGTACACTCCTTCCTCTGCTCTTCAAGTTTCATCAATTGAATGGATCTGGAGAGCATTATGCTAAGTGAAATAAGCCAGGTGGTGAAAGACAAATACCATATGATCTCACCTATAAGTGGAACCTAATCAACAAAACAAGCAAGCAAGCAAAGTATAACCAGAAACATTGAAATAAAGAACAAACTGACAGTAACTCGAGGGGGGATAATGGGAAAAAGGGAAGGATTATCAAGGAACATTTATAACTGATACATGGACAAATCCAAAAGGGGGTAGGATGGAGGGTGGGAGGTGGGGATGTGGGGGGAAGCAGGGGGTGAGAGTTTGGGGGAGAAATGGAGACATCTGTACTTCAACAACAATTTTAAAAATGTTTCATCCATTGAGACTGAGAGATGACTAGCTTCTTGGAGACACTGTAAGATGATAGGGGTCTTGGCTCACAGGCCCCACCCAGCAGGGCTGTTGGAGTCCCTGGCCTGTCCTTACTAGGCAGAAAGGCCAGCAAGCCCATCACCCAGTAAGGCAGACCTGGAATCAGTTTGGAAGGCCCTCTGTTAAAGGAAACCTTATCCCCTTGCCTGGATCTGGAGGCATGATTGAGCCTGATAACCAGCCCCTTGGCTGGGATATTGGCAGGGTGGCCAGCCCTCCCTTATTTCCTTGTTGCCTGCCATTGGCTGGGCTCCTGGTTTAAATGAAGTGATAAACCCCCACCAACATGGAATCCTCTGTTTCCAAAATCTGCTATGTCCCCTTCCTAGATCCTGCTGTAGGCACACTCCACTTCTGGGTATCAACAGGACCTGAATGAGCCAAAACCCCTCCACAAGACCCTGCTCACTAGGCTATCCTCCTTGGGACAGCCTCAGCCAGTTTAGTTTCAACTCACTCTCTAGTCTAGAGACATATATCCCTTTATATGTAGCTTGCATGGCCACTGAAGTCACTTCTGTGAAACAGCAGCCTGAAAGATGAGTTTTTAAAGGTAGCTACACTGAGAGATGTGCCTCCCTTATGCTCTTCTCACAATGGGATGCTGATTTTTGAAGTTAAGCTGCTTCTCTCTCCTGGCATATGTGCCTTTTACAGCCCTGGGCTACCAGCCCTGGACAACCCCTCCCCCTTGGGTGGGGGTTGATGACACACTTTAAAATGATGGAGACCATGTTCTTTGTGCCATATGGAGAGAGCACATGAAGCTCTGGGCTCCATCCAGCCAAAGTCCAAGCCATCCAGCTGGAGCCTCAGATGATATAGAGCAGAGACA
Source organism: Phyllostomus discolor (assembly GCF_004126475.2). Lineage (NCBI taxonomy): Eukaryota > Metazoa > Chordata > Mammalia > Chiroptera > Phyllostomidae > Phyllostomus > Phyllostomus discolor. Next base: position 59,047,187 of record NC_040911.2, on the reverse strand, counting down.
AATCATCACATTGCACTCATCCAAATTCATGACCCACAGACTCTGATGTCAATGAATCTGATAAGATTTGCGGGTATTTTTGTTGAAGCCATAGAAACTACAATAGTTTGTGTGTCTCCAACATTTTTGCTGGGCTTGTGAGTGAGAATACAGTTTCTGTTGATTATAATAGAGGGCAAGGGAGGCAGATGTCATTCATCTCAGGGTGATTCTTACTACTTTACACCTCTTAATCAATGTTTCTGGGGCTTTTTCTCTGGGTCACTTTAGGGAGTTCGATGGTCAATTCCAGCAAAAAAGCAAAAGTGCTGAACAAGAAATAAATGACAGCATGTTCCTAGCTTGTAGTGGATAATGGAAGCAAGCACCACAAATGTGATGTTCTCTCATAATCTCTTCCAGGCAAGATTTGCTTTCTGGGGGAAGAGGGACATAGACACCAGCCTAGAATGGGAGACAAAGAGCTCCCCTGGGATCTGGGACTTGGGATCTCCTACTGTCCCCATAAAGACTCCTGAATTTCAGGTGTGTTTGTTCAGGTAACAGTACAGTAGGTGAGAGTGAGGAATGAAATGTAGCAGATTTACTACAGGAACCAATTAACCACACTGTAAATGTGGTTAACCTCACTGTAAAAAAAAGTCACAATGCATCCCTTTATAATAGGGGACACCTTGAAAGACTTGAAGTATGTGCATATGTGCCTCTGGAAAGCAGAGAATAAGGGTCAAAAAAACCTGATGCTGCAAAAACATGCCACTTTATTAAGCAGAGATTATTAAGAAAAGAACAGTTGTAGAGAAGTAATATATACTAAACTACTAATGTGATTCTCTCTGGGAAAGAGCATATATTTTCTAAATATATAAATATATATTAATCATATGGTTCACATTTTATATAAATATAATCTACATTTTCATTATATTCAGACAAAATTTATTTAATTATATAAGTATTAGGGTGGGGACCCCCCAAAAACCAGAATTATCTGCTAGAGGATGGGCCCCTTGTAATGCAGGCTTTCCCCCAAAACGTGTGTCTTGTAGGAACACATCTATATCAGTGTATCATCTGGCATTGTTGTGAGAGGCTGCATTTGGGTTCAGTGAATTTTTTTTGAAGACTCTTTCAATGTGTTTGTACATTTCATGATGGGTGATTTACAAAAGCACACCTCTCCACACCACACTGAGTGTTCAGCAGTTTTCAACCAAAAACATGAACTTGGCTGACCCATCCTCCCTATTCACCTGATCTTGCCCTGAGCAAAATTTTTTGTTTGTTTATTTCCCTTGTGAAGAAAGTCCTCAAAGGGAAACATTTTGCTGATGTGGAAGAGGTGAAACAAAAAAAATTGCAGATGTACTAAAAGGCATGAAAATCAAGGAGTTCAAAAACTGCTAAAAAAAAAAAAAACCTCCTTTGAGCAGTAGAAAGAATGTTTTGATAGATGTATTTCTTCAAAGGAGAATACTCTGAAGGTGACTGAAGTTTAAACATTTAAGAATAAATACACAATTTTTTGTTTTTTCTTTTTTAAAAGTATATTGCATTGACTATGCTATTACAGTATGCCCATATTTTTCTCCCCTTTAACCCACTATGCCCTGCACCCTCCTGCCACCAGCATTCCAGCCTCTTAGTTCATGTCCATGAAGAGTACATATAAGTTCTTAGGCTTCTACATTTCCTATACTATTCTTAACATCCCCCTCTCTATTTTATACCTACCAGTTATGCTTCTGATTCCCTATACCTTTTCCCCCATCCTCCTTCTCCCCCTCCCCACTGAAAACCCTCCATGTTATTGCCATTTCTGTGATTCTGTTCCTGTTCTAGGTGTTTGCTTAGTTCATTTTTTCTTTTGTTCTTAGGTTCACTTGTTGATAGTTGTGAGTTTGTTGTCATTTTACTAACCATAGTTTTGATCATCTTTTTCTTTGGTAAGTCCCTTTAACATTTCATATAATAAGGGCTTGGCCATGATGATCTCCTTTAACTTTATCTTATCTGGGAGGCATTTTATCTGCCCTTCCGGTCTAAATGATAGCTTTGCTGGATAGAATAATCCTGGATGTAGGTCCCTTCCTTTCATGACTTCAAATACTCCTTTCCAGCCCCTTCTTGCCTGCAAGGTTTCTTTTGAGAAATCAGCTGATAGTCTTATGGGAACTCCTGTGTAGGTAACTGTCTCTTTTCTTCTTGCTGCTTTTAAGATTCTCTCATTATCTTCAATCTTGGGCAATGTAATTATGATGTGCCTTGGTGTGTGCTTCCTTGGGTACTACTTATTTGGGACTCTCAGCCTCCTGGAGTTCCAGGAGGTCTATTTCCTTTGTCATATTGGGGAAGTTCTCCTTTATTATTTGTTCAAATAAGTTTTCAATTTCTTGCTCTTCCTCTTCTCCTTCTGGCACCCCTATGATTCAGATGTTGGAATGTTTAAAGTTGTCCTGGAGGTTCCTAAGCCTCCACCTCCTTTCCTTCCCTTCCCTTCCTCCCCCCTTTCTCCCCCCTTTCTCCCTCCTTCCTTCCTTCCTTCCTTCCTTCCTTCCTTCCTTCCTTCCTTCCTTCCTTCCTTTCTTCTTTCTTTCTTTCTTTCTTTCTTTCTTTCTTTCTTTCTTTCTTTCTTTCTTTCTTTCTTTCTTCTTTTCTTTCTTTTATAATTCTTCTTTCTTCATTCCATGCTGGTTGAATGTTTATTTCTTCATTCTGGTATGAATCATTGATTTGATTCCCAGTTTCCTTCCCTTCACTGTTGGCTTCCTGTTCATTTTCCTTTATTTCACTTTTCTTAGCCTTCATTTTTTTCCTCTAATTTGTGACCATATTCAACCAATTCTGTGAGCATCCTGATTACCAGTGTTTTGAACCGTGCATCTAATAGGTTGGCTCTCTCTTTGTCACTTAGTTGTATTTTTCTGGAGCTTTGATCTGTTCTTTCATTTGGGCCATTTTTTCTGTGTGTGTCTTGGCATGCCTATTACCTAGTAAGGGGAGGAGCCTTGAGTGTTCACCAAGGTGGGGCAACCCACGTTGCTGTGTTGTGACACTGTATGTAGAGGAGGGGTCCAAGAGGGAACAGTGCCACTAGCTCTGCTCTTTGCCAGTTTTCAGTCACTTCCCCTGCTACCCACAATCAAATTAGGCCCTTCTGGTATTGATTCCAAGGTGGCTGTGTTTGTATATATTCTAGGCCCCTGTGCATCTTGCCAGTGAACTTTCTTGTGAGGCTGGGAATTTCTCCTGCTGCTGCCTCAACCCCCACAGGTGTTTTCAGTCAGAGGCTTTGAGGCTTTATTTCCCCATGCTGGGACCCTGGGTTGCGTGGTCTGTCTCACTCCCTAGTTGTTTCTCCCAGTTTATCTGCACACAAATGTGGGACCACCCTGTCTGCCAGCCGCTGCCTTCCCCACCCCAGTCCAACAACCACTACCTTGCAGCAAGTCCTCTCCACCTGGCTACCTGTCTCCGCCCCTCCTACCAGTCTGGATAATGTTTCTTCTTTAACTCCTTGGTTGTAAGACTTCTATACAGTTTGATTTTCTTGTGGTTCTATTTTTTGTTATTAAATTTGTTGTGTCCTTTTTGGTTGTGTGAGGAGGCACAGTGCGTCTACCTTCACCTCCATCTTGGCTGGAAGTCTAACCTTTGTCATTTTAATCATGAGGTGTCTTGGTGGGACTCTGAATCCATCTTGTTTGGGATTCTCTGTGCTTTGTGGGTTTGTATGTCTATTTTCTTCACCATATTAGGAAAGTTTTCTTTCATTAATTTTTTAAAATAGGCTTCTAATTCCTTGCTATCTTTCTTCTCCTTCCAGTACCACCATGATGCAAATGTTGGTACACTTGAAGTTTTCCCAGAAGCTCTTCACACTATCTTTATTTTTTTATATTTATTTGTTCTTGCTGTGCTTATTGGTGGTTTTCATAACCTTATCTTCCATAGCATTGATTTGACTCTCAGCTTCATCTACTCTACTGTTGTTTCTCTATAAATTGTTCTTTATTTCAATTTGTGTATCCTACATTTCTTACTGGGCCTTTTACGCTGTTGAGGTCCTCACTAACTTCCTTGAGCCCCCTTATAACCAGTGTTTTGAACTCTGTGTTTGATAGATTCCTTATCTCCCTTCCATTTAGTTCCTTTTCTGGAGTTTTGGTCTGTTCTTTCACTTGGACCAGTTTCTTTGTCTCCTCATTTTGGTAGCCTCCCTGTGTTTATTTTTATGTACCCATATATTTCAGACCATAAGACACACCTAGGTTTTAGAGAACAAAAATAGGAAAAACATTTTGAAGCAAAAAAATGTGGTAAAATATCTAATAACACATATAACAAAATATTTCACCAACATAAATGTAAACAGAACTCAACAGCATCATTAACAACCACAATTCCTCCCCAACTTGGGAGAAAACAAGTGCATCTTATATTCTGAAAAATACAGTATTATGTAGAGCTGTTCTGACTCCCTGCCTTGGTAGTGTAGCCTAATGTAGTGGGTTTCCTTCAGGGTCCAGTGTCACAGCCTCCCCTATGATCCAAGCTGGGTGCTCTAGGTGTGCCATTTTGGTGGGCTGAGTACACCCTCCTCTTGTAGTTGAGACTTGATTATAGTTGGTGGGTCAAAGGGAGTGATTTCCCCAGGCCTGTCAACTACAATGACTGGCTGCGCATTGACTACTGGCTTCTGCTCTCCATGGCTGAGCGGCTGTGCCAGGGTCCACTCCACAGAGCAGAGTTTACTTCAGCAGGGCTCTGGTGACTTCTGAGTCTGCCCCTTGAGTGAATCTCTTGTGGAGATGGTTGTTACTGGTGCTCCTTCATGGTCTGCTACTGTCCACTGAGTGTGCAGGCTCTGGAGTTTCCTGAGATGTGCAGGCCAAGGACAGCCACCACCTGTATTCTATTTCAGGCCTCTTGGCATAGCTATAAAGCAATCTTCAGATAGCTGCTACTTGTGCTGGGCGTGGAGGTGCCCAAGTGTGGCCAGGATGTGAATCAAGTTCCAGGTTGTAAACACTTACCAAGAGGCACACAGAGTCCAGCTGCTTCTTGTTTGAGAGTAGAAGATCTGAGGCATGAGTCAAGACAAACCATTTGTATGGAAAAACCATGTTAACAGCTTACGTGGGCCCATAAGTTGGGTGGGGCAGAGCCACAGAGAATCACCAGGGTGGGGTAAACCATGTGAGCCAACTTGATGGAGTCTCAGATATAGTTCTGAGAGCCCTGTGGCTCTGTGGCAGAGGGCTCAGAAAAGGAACATTGTTCTCTGCTAGCAGTTCTGTCTTGGAGAAAGCTGTCCCCCAGCTCTTGCCCTTATGCTGGACAATTCAGTTTCTCCCCATATGACACTAGTGCCTTTAATATGTTGCTGTGGTGCCTAAGTTCAGAGCCACTGAGTCTGAATAAGTCTGTGTGCAAGCCACTTAAGAGAAACTGTTTGGGCCCCAGCTAGTGTGGCTCAGTGGATTCAGTACCAACCCGAGAACCAAAGGGTTGCTGATTTGTGTCCCAGTCAGGGCATGGGTTGCAGGCCAGGCCCCCGGGATGCAAGAGGCAACCACACATTGATGTGTCTCTCCCTGTCTTTCTCCCTCCCTTCCATTTCTCTAAAAATAAATAAATAAAATCTTTTTTAAAAACAGAGGAACTGGAAAGATGGTGGCAAGATAGATGGGAACTGAGTTCGCTTCCTGCTGCACACAGGTGAAACATCTATCCAATCTTCTGAGGAACAGAGCAAATAGCCAACGATATCCCAGCATATGTGAATATTGGAGACCAAAAATTGTAGAAGGCATTGAAAAATCAGATGGTAAGGAGACTGCTTCAGGACAATAAGGTCCCTGGGATCAGTGCAGGGACCAGGGTGGCTGCAGTTCCAGGGCCAGAGCCCATTGGGTCTGCCACAGGATTCTTGGGAAAGAGCCAGGTCATTTCCCTCCCCTGCTAAACAAGGTTTGAGGAGCACCAAGAGAGACCTGAATTCTTGAAGTCACAAGGGGTAATAAGGATGAAGTGGCAAACACACAGGGGCGGTGTGCACCCACTGAGACTGTGTACACCGGCTGGGAAGAGTTTGGCGGTGACAGACCCTGACCCAGTCAGTCCCTGGTCTGGTTGGAGAGTTGGGCTGTGTGAGAGGCTAGGCACTTGTTTGGAGTAGCAGTCTTGAATAAGAGGAATTTTTCAAAAAGAAAACGAGAAAAAAGAGGCACACAGCAGCTGTTTGGGGAATTCTGCAGCAACCACCCCCGCCTCCTGTGCAGCTACCCCAACCTGACTGCAAGCCCACACCCACAGCCCCAGGGACAGTGCACACCTGACCATGCATTCTGGTGGCTGCCTGTTCCGCCCCAGCAGTGAGGCCGAGTGCTCAGACCGGGCCCACAGCCCCTGGACAGAGTGTACCTGGCCCTGCTGACTAGAGGCACCACCCACCTGGTCCCTGTGCCCAGGGCCCTGCAGAGATGACTGGCTCTCTAAGAGGAAGGCAGAGATGCCCACACAGAGGAGAGCTGCAGGGTGCAGGGAGTAAGCAATGCCCAGAAAGACTTAACCAGAAACACTTAACTCAGTATTGGGGGACTGAACTACCTTGAAGGGGCACTGAGAGTTGTGAGCATTTAGGAAGCAAAGAGCAAGAAGGTGGTGTGTGAATTGCCCCTAATCAGTGCACCTCAAGAACAGTGCAACTGGTGGACTGAAGGCATAGGCTGGGCACAGAAGGGCACTGGGGGCCCAGCAGTGAACTGAGGAACTGGGCTGGAGGCTGGGCAACAGTGAAGAGTGTGGCTCAAGAAGGGAGAAAAGCAAAACCAATCCCTCCTCAGCCTGCTGCAGCCAGGAAGACCAGCAGAACTGGCTTGGCTGCTTTGAAGCCAGTAGAAGGCTTTTTTTTTTTTTTTTTTTGGTTTTATTGCTTTTATCCCTTCTTCATTCTTTCTTCCTTTCCTTTTTTATTCCTTCTTCCTTCCTCCCTTTTTTTACTCCCACAAGTGAGACAATAAAATCTGTAACTAGACTTAAGTTGGATGCAAAGAGGCTCATCACAACAACTGAGAGAGTGAGACAAATTTCTCTTTGCTACTCCAGAGAACTTTCAAGTTATTATATATTTGTATTATTATTTTTCATTACTCCTACATCTTTTACTTTATTAGTACTTTTTGTATTTCTCTTCTTTCTGTTTAGTTTCCTTCACTTGGTTTGTTAAATTCCATTGTTTGACTGCATTCCCTTGTTCACTTGTTCATAGAGTATTTTTAATTTTCCATCTTTTACTTCACTTGTATTCCAATAGCACACTACTTTAGGTCCTGTACTTCCTTTTCTCATTACTCAGATCACATAGACTCTGTCATATGATTGCTGCTCCATTACTATTGTAAATAATTGCTGTTCCACACAATTGTAAATACTACACAGCACCCCTCCTGAATATCAGCTCCCTTCACTGTTTCCTGAACTTTATTACTGTAGTGGTTAACTCTATTCTCTCACACACTACACCTATTTTCTACCCTTTATTCTCACTTTACCTCATAATCTGGCCTCCCACAACCTCACTGCTTTCTAGATTCAACTCACAATCCTTCCCCACCCCTAACAAAAGTCTTATCTTTTTTTCTATCCTTTCCAAAAAGTGTCTAGTTGGGTCAAATATCATGATTAACACTATAAATATTCAAAAGGATCTCCTATCTCATTTCTATGGGTTGGTACTTTAAATACCATAGACTACACTCCCCTTTATTTAAACCATTTTTGCATTCCCCCTCCAATTGATCACAATAATTAGTAGGTGGGAGCAATGAATACCAGTATACCTGCTAGAAGAGGGAACCCACCAACAAAGGAACCACCAACAAATAACAACAGAAAAAGATGAACGAGTGAGTGGAAGCCACACTAACCTCAATCCAGGACTGATTTGGAAATACAACTAAATAGTGGAGAAATACCCAGAACAAACAAATGAACAAGAGCAAGATAAGAGGCCTCAAAACCTTGAACACACAGAAGAATCAGCTTCAACACGACCCGTCCACACCTGCATAACAAAATACAAGATGTGGTGGAGAGAGTGATCCTCAGTTAACCCGTTGGTGGAAAGGACACACCAAAGAAAGACCAAACAACAATCAAAACCCAAAGATACCATCAAGCCAACATAAATGAAAGCCCAAGACCAGTGAGCTCAGGAGATCAAGGAGACTGCAACACTGAATCTCACAGATCTCCCACCATAAAAGTTAGCACCATAAACCCATGGAGTCAGAACAGATCAATTTAAGAAGCAGAGGCTAACAAGAAGAGTCTCACGAACAATGGGAAGACAAAGAAACAATCCCCAAATGAAAGGAAAGGAGAAAGCTTTGGAAGGAATGCTAAATGAAACAGAGGCAAGTCAACTATCAGATATTGAGTTCAAAGCAATGGTTATCAGGAAGCTCAATGAGCTCATGGTGAATTACCAGAAACTACAGGGAAACTACAATGAATTCACTACAAACTTAATATTTTTCATTATTCCTACATTATTTTTTCCTTATTATTTTTCATTACTCACTACAAACTCGAGCAACATTGAAAAGAAATAGAAACTATCAACAAGGATCAAGAAGAAATGAAGAATACAGCTTCTGAACTTAAGAACACAGTAGAAGGAATCAAAAGAAGGCTAGATGACCAGAGGATGGGATCAGTGAGCTGGAAGACAAGGTAGAAAAAAAAACACCCAAAAAGAGAAATAAACAGAAAAGGAGTGCAGAAAGAATGAACAGAAATTAAAGGAAATTCAGTACAACATGAAACATAATAAAATCTGTAAAACAGGGATACCAGAAGGAGAAGAAGAAGAGGAAGCGCTAGAACACCTGTTTGAAAAAGTAATGATGGAAACCTTCCCTAGTTTGATGAGAGAAAAAGCCACACAAATCCAGGAAACACAGAGAGTCCCAATCAAGAGAAACCCAAAGAGGCCCACTTCAAGACACACCATAGTTAACATGGCAAAATTCCAAGACAAAGAGAGAATCTTAAAGGCAGCAAGGGAGACACAGGAAGTAAGATTCAAGGGAGGCCCCATAAGGTGACTTTTCAATGGAAAAGCACCAAGCCAGAAGAGAATGTCAAGAAATATAACAAGTAATGAGAACCAGAGGCCTGCAACTAAGGCTACTTTACCCAGCAATGCTCTCAATTAAGATAGAAGGAGCTTCTCAGACAAAAGAAGTCTAAAACAATGTACTTCCACCAAACCAGCTCTGAAAGATATACTAAAAGGACTGCTTTAAGAACAGGAAGGAAAAGAGTAAGAGAGAGAGGAACACACACACATGAAAGGAAATGAATAAGTACTTATCAATAATAATCTTAAACATAAATGGATTAAATGCTCCAATCAAAAGACATAGAATAGCTGAATGGATAAGAAAGCATGACCCACACATATGCTGCCTACAAGAGACCCACCTCAGGACAAAATACCTAAACAGACTGAAAGTGAAGGACTGGAAACAAATTTTCCAAGCAAATGGACAGGGAAAAAATCTGGGGTAGCAATAGTCATATTAGACAAAATAGACTTCAAAAAAAGGGCCATAAAGAGAGAGCCAGAAGGTCACTTCATAATACTTAAGGGAAGAATCCACCAAGAAGACATAAACATTGTAAATATATATGCACCCAACATAGGAGTACCCAAAAATATAAGGAAAATCTTAGAGGACTTCAAGAAAGTTATTGACAGAAACACAATTATAGTAGAAGATTTCAACACCTGACTGCAAAAAATGAACAGACCTTCCAAACAAAATAATAACAAAGATATTGTGGCATTGAACAATGCCTAGATCAAATGAACTTAACTGATTTTATATATGTAGACACTTTCATCCTAAAGAAGCAAAATACACATTCTTTTCAAATGCACATGGAACATTTTCAAAGACAGACCACATGATGGGACACAAAACAAGCCTCAAGAAATTCCAGAAAATTAAGATCATATCAAGCATTTTCTCTGACCACAAGGCACTTAAACTAGAAACTAACCTCAAGGAAAAAAATGAAAAACACTCTAACTCATAGAAATTGAATGGCATGCTATTAAACAATGAATGGGTCAAGAATGAAAATAGAGAAGAAATTAAAAACTTTCTGGAAACAAATGAAAATGAATTCACAACACAAAATTTATGGGATATAGTGAAGGCAGTCCTAAGAGGGAGTTCATAATGATACAGGCCTAACTAAATAAAAATACGAACAGGGGAGGGAGGTGGGGAGAGCTGGGTTGGTGGAAAGGGGTGTGGGAAAAGGCAGAAAACTATACTTGTACAACAATAATAAAAAATCTTTAAAAATAGAAGCATTTCAAATAAACAACCTAACTCTACACCTACAAAAACTTGAAAAACAACAACAAAAAAGCATAGAGCAAGTAGAAGGAATAAAATAACCAAGATTAGAGCAGAATTAAATGACAAGAGACTAAAAGCACAATTCTAAGGATGAATGAACCCAGCAGCTGGTTCTTTGAAAACATAAACAAACCAACAAACCTTTAAGCAGGCTCGTCAAGAAAAAAAGAGAAAGGACTCAAATAAACACAATCAGAAATGATAGGAAAAGATTACAATTGATACCACAGAAATACAAAGGATTGCAAGAAATTACTATGAAGGACTATATACCAAGAAATTTGAAAACCTAGGTGAAATGGACAGATTTTTAAAAAAATATAATCTTCCAAAACTCAATGATGAAGAAGCAGAAAGCCTGAACAGATCAATAACACCTGATGAAATTGAAGCATTATTCAAAAAACTACCGACATATAAAAGCCCTGGACCAGATGGTTTCACAGGAGAATTCTACAAAACATTTCAGGAAGAGCTAACTCCTATCCTTCACAGACTATTCCAAAAAATCCAAGGTGATGGAAGACTCCTAAACTCTTTTCATGAGGCCAGTATCATATTAATCCCAAAACCAGGTAAAGACACAACAAAGAAAGAAAACTTCAGGCCAATATCACTGATGAACATAGACACTAAAATCCTCAACAAATTATTGGCAAACCACATCCAGCAATACTTTAAGAAGATCATACACTATGACCAAGTGGGATTCATCCCAGGAATGAAAGGATTGTACAATATATGCAAATCAAGAAACATAATACATACATAAACAAAAGCAAAGACAAAAGTCACATGACCATATCAATAGATGCAGGAAAGGCATTTGATAAGGTACAGCACCCATTTATGATTTAAAAAAAAACACTCAGCAAAGTGGGAATAGTGGGACCATTACTCAACATAATAAAGGCCATAAATGAGAGACCTGCAGCCAACATCGTACTCAATAGGCAAAAACTAAAATCTTTCCCACTAAGATTAGAAACAAGACAAGCTTGTCCACTTTCACCACTTCTATTCGACATACTATTGTAAGTCCTAGCCAGAGCAATCAGACAAAGAAAAAGAAATAGAAAGCACCCAAATTGAAAAAGAGGAAACAAAAGTGTCATTGTTTGCACATGACACAATACTGTACATAGAAAACCCTATAGACTCCACCAAAAAACTGCTTGACTTAATAAATAAATTTGGCAAAACAGCAGGATACGAAGTCAATATCAAGAAATCAAAGGCACTTTTGTACACCAACAATGAAACATCAGAAGCAGACATCAGGGAAGAAATCCCATTTGATATAGCAACAAGAAAAATAAACCACCTAGAAATAAACCTAACCAAGGAGGTAAAAGACCTGTATGCAGAAAACTACACAACACTGAAGAAAGAAACAAGGAAGATACAAACAAATGGAAACATATACCATGTTCATGGATCAGAAGAATTAACATCATCAAAATCGCCATACTACCCAAAGAGATTTATAGATTCAATGCAATATCTATTAAAATACCAATGGCATTTTCACACATATAGAACAAACACTTCAAAAATTTATATGGAACCATAAATGACCCTGAATAGCTGCAGCAATTTTGAGAAAGAAGAACAAGTAGGAAGGATCACATTACCTGATATCAAACTGTATTACCAAGCCACTCTAATCAAAACAGTCTGGTACTGGCTGGCATAAGAACAGGCATATAGACCAATGGAACAGAACAGAGAGCCAAGAAATAAACCCAAGTCTCTACAATCAATCAATATTTGACAAAGGAGGCAGCAACATAAAATAGAGTAAAAATAGCCTCTTCAACAAATGGTGTTGGGAGAGCTGGACACCTACATGCAAAAAAAAAAAAAATGAGACTCAAGCACCAACTTACGCCATACACAAAAATAAATTCAATGTGGATAAAAGACTTAAATATAAACCGTGACACCATTAAAATCCTAGAGGAGAACATAGACAGGAAAATCTCAGATATTCCACACAGCAATATTTTCATTGATATGTCCCCTAGAGCAAGGGACATGAAGGAAAGAAGAAACAAATGGGATCTCATCAAAATAAAAAGCTTCAGCATGGCTAAGCAAAACAGCATTAAAATGAAAAGAGAACCAATCATATGGGAAAACACATTTGCCAATGGTAACTCAGACAAGGGTTTGATCTCCAAAATATATAAAGAACTCACACAACTCCACTCTATGAAGACAAGCAACCCAATTAAAAAATGGGCAAAGAACTTGAACAGACACTTCTCCAAGGAAGACGTACAGAGGGTCCAGAGACATATGATAGGATGCTCAGTATTGCTAGCCATCAGAGAGATGTAAATTAAAAAAAAAAAAAAACACAGTGATACCACTTCACACCAGTCAGAATAGCCATCATAAACAAAGCAAAAAACAACAAATGTAGGAGAGGGTGTTGAGAAAAGGAAATCCTAGTGCACTGTTGGTGGGATTGAAGACTTGTGCAACCACTATGAAAAATAGCATGGGATTTCTGCAGAGAACTAAAAATGTAACTGCCTTTTGACCCAGCAATTCCACTGCTAGGATTACATCCTAAGAACCCTGAAACACCAATCCAACAATACCTATGCACCCCAATGTTCATTGCAGCGCAGTTGACAATAGCCAAGCACTGGAAGCATCCCAAGTGCTTATCAGTAAATGAATGGATCAAAAAACTATGGTATATTTACACAATGGAATTCTATGCAGCAGAAAGAATGAAGGAGCTCCTACAGCTCCTTTGCGACAGCATGGATGGAATTGGAGAGCTTTATGCTAAGTGAAATAAACCAGGAGATGAAAGACAAGTATCATATTATCTCACCATTAACAGGAACCTATTCAACAAATCAAACAAGCAGGCAAAGTATAGACAAAGACATTGAAATTGAGAACAGGCTGGCAGTGATCAGAAGTTAGAGAAGGAATAATGGGGGAAAAGAGTGAAGGGTGTACAGGAACAATTATAAAGGATACATAAACAATAACAAGGTGCTGTAGAAATGGGGGAGGGAGGTGGGGAGGTCTGGGGTGGTGGAAAGAGGTTGGGAGGGAAAGGCAGTAAACTGTATTTGAACAACAATAAAAAATTTTTAAAACATTATGTAATTCTTAAAAAAATTATAATGTAACTACTACAGCATAAATTATAATGTAACTACTACATTATAATTTATAGGTATTCTACATAAATTATAATGTAACTATTATATTATAATTTATAATTATATACTTATAACTTATAGTTATAATTATAATTTATAATGTAGTAGTTATATTATAACTTTAGGGCTGTATAAATGTAACTACTCCTTAACTGTTAAGGAGTTGAAATTACATTCAGCCCTTTGAAGGCAACCAGCCAGGCTGATGTAGACTCCAGTGAAAATGAGTTTGACACCACTGATTTAACAGATGGATTCATTAAAAATCACTAGTTTATGCCTTAGATGTGCAATGTATAAAAATGTAATTTGAGGACACCAACAGCTGAAAGAGTAGGGAAAGGAGCATAGTTTTGCATGTTATTCAAATTAATCTGGTATAAATTCAAATTAAATGTTATAACTCTATGATATAAAATACAATCCCATGGTAACAACAAAGGAAATAGCTAAAGAATATTTACAAAGAAATGAAAAAGAAATGTATATATTTCACTGCAAAAAAAATCAACTAAACACAAAAGTAAATTAAATGAAGAAATGAGGAACAAAAAGGCTATAAGGTATATAGGAAAGCAAATAACAAAATGGCAGAAGAAAGTCTCTCCTAATCAGTAATCCCTTTAGATTAAGTTCTCTAATAAAAAGTGCTTAGAGCATTTAGAGGACCCCTGAGAAAGAACATGACTACTCAGAAGGGCTTGCAGTGGCTAACTGGACTCAAATTTTAAAAATAGAGTCTTCCACCTATTTCCACATAATGGCCTTTCACACAAATCACATTTCAAGGAGAAGTCAACACTAAACTGCCTACCTGCACTGTGTTCTTGCCATCTGAGCCAGCCCTTATAGAGAAGTTCCTCAAATCATATTTTAATCAATAAGACTGAGGCTTTCCCCATCCTTTGGGAGTTACACAGCTGTATCCCCATGAGCTTCTTCACCCAACAAATCAGAGAGACTCATTCTGACCAATAAGGACAGTTTCTTTTTTGGCCAATCAAACTTGGAGGCGTAGGTTCTCCTGCCCCTTCTTAATATTATTATTTTGCATGATACCAATGCATAAGAATAGAAAAGATCTAAAATCTCATGAGTAATCTTGTTCCCCTCCCATAATTGACAATGTCACTTCACCTGCAAAGAGTGATATTACATTATTTGCAAATGATATAATCATACATGTACAAAACAAAGATCTACATGCAAAACTGTTAGAACTAATAAATGAATTCAGCAAAGTAAAAGGATACAAAGTCAACACACAAAATTCAGTTGTTTCTATACATTATCAATGAACAATCCAAAAATGGCATTAAAAATACAATTCTAGAGAGACAACAATATGGCAAAAATGCCTGGCAGCAGGTACTGTAACATCAGCTCTAGCAGAACCCTGAGAACAAGGGTGAGCTGGACAAGCTTGGTGTGGGAAGGTGATGGGGGAAGGGGGCCGGTGGCTACACCACTGCAGTGCACACTACTGCAGCACTGTAGAGGTGGAAGAGCAGAATGGAGTGGGTGGAGCCTGGAAATGTAGGAAGAGGAAGAAGAAGAAATGGGGCTGGATTGGGACGAATCTCAAGCCTGAGAACTGGGTCTGGGTGGAGCTGGAGCCCAAGCCCATCCATATGATCAGTATGCACCAGAGTGCCCTGCTAGAGCTCAAGGTGCCACCAATACTGTTGGTACCCCAGGCTGTGGCGAGTCTCTCAGAGCCAGGGCTGAAATGGACCCTAAGGTGCTTTAGCACCCTGAGTGGGCCTGGCTGAGCGAGAACACATGGCTGGACACCAGCTATGCCTTGCACATCTTCTGTGAGTGAGAAGGCACAGAGCCTGGCATATGGACAAAGGAGCCCTTTGCTGCACTCCTGCTATGCCAAGGCCAGCTCCAAGAGCACCTAACTTCTCATAAAGTTGTCACTCATCAGCATTCAGAGCTCCCACAACCACTACCTCAACGAGTCCCTGTACTGCTGCACGCTCGACCTCACCAAGGGCCTGGAGCTGCTCAGTGCCAGCCTGACATTGGCTGCTGTCATGTGCAAGCTCAGGGAGAAGGTAGCTGAGCCTATGGTGCAGAAGCAAGCCATCATGCACACTGACCCTTGCAAGCTCTACACTTCAAGTGTCTTCAGCACCAACACACTCTTTTGGCTGCTCAACAATGTCTGTGGAGAGGTGCATGTACTTCTACATGCACAGCCACAAGATCCAGCGCAAGCTGAAGGAGGACTCTTTTGGGCTAGCCATGAACAAGGGCAGCAGTAAGTCCTACTTTAAATCCAGTCAGCCCTATCACCAGTAGCACTTGTCATTGTCGTGGAGCAAGAAGTGAACAGAGAGCAGCAACTAGCAGAACTTGACCAGCATGTACTAGACAGGCACCGAGTTCTGCCCCTACACCAGCTGTCAAGTAGCTACAGAAGCCCAACCCCGTCTGCAAGGCGTTTTTCCAGTGGCACCCAGACCACTAAATCTAGAGCTATGTGACCTCATATGAGGACAAAGTCATCGTCAAGAATTTGCTGGGCACCAGGGTGCAGATGGGCACCAGGGTGCAGTTGTGTATCACAGCAGTCAAGCTCTCCAAAACCCATACCAACCACTACATAGGCACTCTCTCCATCATCACACTCAACAACATCACTGGCATCTGCACCCAGCTGGGCTTGCCCGCCCTGCAGGACTGCTATGCTGAGGCTCTGAATCACTCCCAACCCCCCTACACATCCCTCCCACCACCCTGCCTTCAGCCATCCTCTTTGGGGAACACTCATATCCTCCCAAAAGACAGCCAGATCCAGCCTGGTGTGAAATCTGAGGTTGAGCCCAAGCACACCCTGTGTGTTAGAGTCTGGATCAGGACAAATCTGTGGCCTCTCTTCCTCCAAGAGACTTTATATCAGCCTTGCCTTTCAGAGCCTATGGATGCCTTGGTGGTAGTTTTAGTGAAACATGACCCTTTGCTGCTTCTTTCAGAAGTCAATGGGCAAGAAGCACCAATTCTCACACAATAGTTTCACCTGTTATTGTTTCCCCACCCAGGATACAGAAACTAGAGGTCTTTGGGGACTATTCGTTATTTTGCAGGCAGGAATAGCCACTGGAGATTTTATACTACGACCTACCTGCCATCAAGCAGAAGTAGGAATTTCAACTGTGAGTCTGGAGGTATAGTGAAGGCCCTTCAAGGCACAGATACCAGTTGACCCAATATGCCAAGACCTCTGATCGCTGCATGTCCTGCATCTCCACTGAACAGCCAAGGCATTCTTACTCCAGCACAAGTCACAACATCCAATACACCAGTCCAAATTGATGTGGGCCAGCAGCCTGGCCACCTTTGCCAAATACTCTGAATCAAGAATCAACAGTCTTTTGATTCAAACAGCATTATCTAATTGACAGAGATAGACAGATGTTCAGATATATCTTGAATTTTAAATGAATATCAAAACTCCTCATCCTCAATAAAACTTCATTTTATTTTATGAAGAGGCAAAATATTTTTCATCTTCAACCCATATTGTTGGAAATAGAAAGATGAAAGCAACACAGAGAAACTGATCACTTTTCAAGGTCCTTTGAGTGCCTAATTGTGCAGGTTGCCCCAGACATTGGAAAAAGGATCATTCTCAGCAGTGACAAATCCTTGGTAGAAGTGCTTCCAGAGATCATAACATGATGTGTAACTTTATCAAGGCAGGTTGGAATCACTACTCAATGTAAATGATCAGATTTCCATTGAATGGCTGTTGTTGTCACCTTAATTCAATCCAGGTCCTTCAGAAGTTGCAACAGAGAGGATTAAGGAATCATCCCAGTTTAGCAAATATGTTCTGCAGTGGGAACTGAAGTGGATCTGTCATCCAGACAAAGCAAGAGCCTCAGGACTAAATAAACATATTTCTCATGCAAAAAGAAAAAATATATACACAACAAATAACACAAACAAAATGGGACATTTGTGCACCGTTGAGACAGAAAACCAAGTCCTGGACCTAAAGTTGAATATGTTTATATCAGATAGAGACCACGCCTGTATTCATATAGGTATAATTAGAATAATGATATTCTCAATGTATAAAAGTATATAAATATATACATATATTTCAAAAGGTAGGAAATGCAAAACAAAAGAAAGAAAGAAAAAGGTGGTAGTTACAGCTGGTGCTGTGATCATTACAGGGGGAATCTGGATAGATGGCTAGGCAGAGGGGAGGGACTCCCTGAAGTGGTTTTGGAAGTGCCTAAGGGGGTAGGATTGAAATTGCAACTGGCACATGACATATTTCCATACCACCCAGGTTAGAATAAACAAACCAGCCCCACAGTGAGATGGCCAATTCTGCTCACAGCTAGAAACCCTTCCATACTTATGGATCATGGTGACAGTAGAAGGCCCCTGCAGAGAACATGCATCAGGCTAGTGAA
Organism: Phyllostomus discolor; assembly: GCF_004126475.2. NCBI lineage: Eukaryota > Metazoa > Chordata > Mammalia > Chiroptera > Phyllostomidae > Phyllostomus > Phyllostomus discolor. Next base: position 59,029,115 of record NC_040911.2, on the reverse strand, counting down.
ATGTTTGGACAAGGTAAAAAGCCCTCCTACTTGCTTTTGCCACACATAAAATTTTGGGTGCAGAAGGAAGGGCAAGTGAAGTCTTGGCCTTCTGGTTTCAACTCACTTGACGGGTTGGGGGCCTAGCATTCCTAGGCCAGCAGGCAGTGGAAGCAGCATGGCTAGGAGACAAGCCCTGTGTGAATGGCAGGGACTCCAACCTGTGTGGTCCTGCTGGACCAGGTGCCTGGACACAATGGCAAACAGACTGCTGGAGTATCAGGGTGCAGGTCTAGGCCAGCAGGCAGCAGCCAAAAGTAAGGGCAGTGGGCCATGAGTAGGATGCCAGCGTGCACAGACTCCAGAAAGATGCCTGAAGCTGAACTGTGACCAGGAACCATCCAAGCCACCTGCATTTCTCAAAGAATGGTATTTTAAGTGGGAGAAGAAATTCCAGGCACAGCCTTAAACTAATATGGTCAAAGGTGGAGGGGGCATTTTTCTTTGGGTGTTTTAGAGGAAATGGAATTCGAGGAAGAAGCCCACATTCTTCCAAAATTGTATAGCCTTTAAATAAAACTCCCCTCCTTTTTAACCAAACCTCTGCCTCCAGAGTTTATGGGCAGTGGGAAGTGCAACCCGCTGTGGGGGTATCATATGCATAATATGATAGCACTGAAGTGTCCTGGGCCTCCCAAGGCATTTGACCAATAAACAAGCCATGAGCAATGAGGACATAGCTCCTCACAGTTTCCATTGCCAACAACCATCCGTTGTTTCTTTTTCCTTTGTCTTTTTTTTTTTTTAAGATCCTTGAATTGAGTTTCTTTGCCTATGTCTCTCTTTAAGAGGAACTGGGCAGGACTTCAGAAAAACTTATGAGCACATTTCATTCAAAAGATGTTAGATAAAAAATTTTGTTTTTTAATGTTGTTATTGTATGTTTCCCATTATCATTTAGTTGCCTTATATCTCACTTTCCCTACCCCCACAATTACTACACTGTAGTCCATTTCTATGAGTCCTTTTTCATTTTTGTTCAATCCCTCCACTTCCCAAACCTTCCCTTAGTTGTCATCCTGCTCTTTATGACTCTATTTCATTTGTTAGTTCAGTTTGTTCATTAGATTCCACATGTAAGTGAAATCATATGGCATTTGTCTTTCACTGACTGCTTTATTTCACTTAGCATAATGTTCTCCAGGTCCATCCATACTGTCACAAAGGGTAAAATTTTCTTTTTTATGACCAAGTAGTATTCCATTGTATAAATGCCCCATAGTTGTTTTATGCACTTATCTACTGACAGACCCTTTGGCTGCTTCTGTATCTTGCCAAAGGTAAATAACATAGAGGTGCTTATGTTCTTTTGAATTAGTGTTTTGGGTTCATTCACATATTTTCCCAGAAATGGGATTGCTGGGTCATAAGGAAGTACCATTTTTTAATTTTTTAAAGTAACTCCATAAGTTTTTCTACAGTGGCTGCACCAATCTGGATCCCCACCAACAGTGTGTAAAGGTTCCCCTTTTCTCCTCATCTTCACCAACACTTTCTGTTTGTTGATTTATTGATGATAGCCATTCTGACATGTATGAGATGCTATCTTATTGTGGTTTTAGTTTGCATTTCTCTGATGATTAGTGATGTTGAGCATCTTTTCATATGCCTGTAGGCTATCTGTATGTTCTCTTCAGAGAAGTGTTTATTCAGACCCTTTGCATACTTTTAATTGGGTTGTTTGGGCTTTTTGGTGTTGAATTTTGTAAGTTCTTTATAATTTTGGATATTAACCACTTATCAGATGTATTAGCAAATATGTTCTCCCATTCTATGGGTTGTCTTTTGTCGTGTCAATGTTTTCCTTTTCTGTGAAAAAAAACATTTTAGTTTGATGTTGTCCCGTTTATTTTGTCCTTTGTTTCCTTTGCCTGGGGAGATATATCCAATAAAATATTGCTACGAGCAATGTCTGAGATTTTGCTGCCTACGTTTTCTCCTATGATTTTTATGGTTTCAGGTCTAACATTCAAGTTTTTAAAATATTCTGAATTCATTGTTGTATGTGGTATACAAAGGTGGTCTAGTGTCATTTTTCTTCATGGACCTGCCCAATTTTGCCAACAGCATTTATTGAATAAGCAATCATTAACCCATTGTATGAGATTGCTTCCTCTGTTGAATATTAATTGACTATAAAGGTGTGGGTTTATTTCTGGGCTCTCTATTCTGTTCCATTGATCTATGTGTTGGTTTTTATGTCAGTACCATGTTGTTTAGATCACTATAGCCTTACAGTATAGTTTCATGTTAGGTAGTATAATTCCTCCAACTCTGTTCTTCCATTTCAGTATTGATGCTGCTATGTGGGGACTTTTGTGGTTCCATATAAATTCTGGAAATAGTTGTTCTAGTTTTGAAATACGGCTTTGAAATCTTGGTAAGAATTTTGTTGAATCTATAGATTGCTTTAGGTAGTGTGGACATATTAATAATGTTAACTCTTCCTATCACCTCAGTGAACATCATATATGCTTCCACTTATTTGTATCTTCTTCATTTTCTTTCTTCAGCATCTTAACTTTCCAAGTACAGGTGTTTTACATCCTTCATTAGGTTTATTCCTAGGGTATTTTATTGTCTTTGAAACAATTGTGAATGAGATTGTTTTCTTAATTTCCCTGTTAGTTATTGGCATATAAAAATGCAACTGATTATGGATATTAATTTTGTATCCTGCTACTTTGGTGAATTCATTTATTAGTTCTAACAGTTTCTTGATAGAATCTTTGGTGTTCTCTATGTACAATATCATGTCATCTGCAAATAAAGACAGTTTTACGTCTTCCTTTCCAATTTGGATGCCTTTTATTTCTCCTTCTTGTCTGATTGTTCTAGCTAGGACTTCCAGTGCTATGCTGAATAAGATAGGTGAAAGTGGACATCCCTGTTTTGTTCCAGATAAAGGGAACATTTCTACTTATTGCTCACCGAGCATGATGCTGACAGTCATATATACCCTTTATTATGTTTAGGTATGTTCCCTCTATTATCATTTGCTGAAAATTTTTATCAGAAATGGGTGCAGCATTTTATCAAATGCTTTTACTGCATCCATTGATAAGATCATCTGGTTTTTATTCTTATTTTGTTTATATGGTGGATTACATTTATTGATTTGTGAATGTCATACCAACTTTGCATTTCCAAAATAAATCCCACTTTATCATGGTGTATGATCTCTTTGATGCTTTGCTGTTTGGTTTGCTAATATTTTGTTAAGAATTTTAGCATCTATGTTCATCAGGGATTTGGCCTATAATTTTCTTTCTTTGTCTTTATCTGGTTTTGTAATTAGGATAATGCTGGGCTCATAAATGAGTTTGGAAGCCTTCCCACTTCTTAATTTTTTTGGAATAGTTTGAGGAGAGGTGTCAATTCTTCTTGGAATGTTTGGTAAAATTTATCTGTGAAGCCATCTGGCCTGGGGCCTTTATTTGTTGGAAGTTTTTTTTTTTTTTTTTTATGATTGCTTCAATTTCGCAGGGTAGAATTTGTCTATTCAGGTTCCCTGATCCTTTCTGATTTGGTTTTGGAAGATTGTAAGTTTCTAGGAATTTACTCATTTTGTCTAGGTTGTCCAGTTTATTGATATAAGTTGTTGGTAATAATATGTTATAATCCTTTGTGTTTCTTGGTATCAGTTGTTATTTCTTCTCTCTCATTTCTTATTTTATTCATTAGAGTCCTCTTTTTGTCTTGATGAGTCTGGTTAAAGGTTTTTTCATCTTGTTTATCTTTTCAAAGAGCAACCTCTTGGATTCATTGATCTTTTGTGTCATTTTTTTAGACTCCATTTTGTTTATTTTTATGCTGATCTTTATTATTTCCTTCCTTCTACTCACTTTTGGACTTTGTTTGTTGTTCTTTTTCAGCTCCCAGTAAGTGTAAAATTAGATTGTTTATTGGAGTTTTATATACATATATGCATGCCTGTAATGCTATGGAATTTCCTCTTAGGTTTGCTTTCCCTGTGTCCCAAAGATTTTGGATTGTTGTGTTCTCATTTCATTTGTTTCAAGGTATCATTTTATTTCTTCCTTGATATCATTATTGACACATTTATTTTTTAATTACAAGTTATTTAGCTACCATGTCTTTGCATGTTTTTCAGTGTTCTTATGATTGATTTCTAGTTTCATAGCATTGTGGTCAGAAAAGATCCTTGATATGATTTCAATCTTCTTAAATTTATAGAGACTTGTTTTATGTCCTAACATATCATCTATCCTAGAAAATATTTCATGTGCACTTGAGATGTATTGTTGTTGAGGTGAAATGCTCTAAAGATATCGATTAAATCCATTTAGTCTAGCGTGCAGTTTAAGGCCACTTTCTCCTTGTTCACTTTCTGTCTGGAAGATCTATCCATTGAAATCAATGGTATGTTAAAACTCCCTACTATGACTGTATTTCTGTTGATCTCTCCCTTTATGTCCATCAAGATTTGCTTCAGATATTTAGATGCTCTTATGTTGGGTGCAAAATTGTTTACTAGGGTTATACCCTCTTGTTGATTGTTCCCTTTATCATTATGTAGTGTTTCTTTGTCTCTTACTGTACCTGCGGTTTTAAATCTATTTTGTCAGATATAAGTATTGCTACTCCAGTTTTTTTTTTCTTTTCCATTTCCATGAAATATCTTTTTCCATCCTTTTATATGTAGTCTGTGTGTATCTTTCAACCTGAAGTGAGTATTTTGGAGGAAACATATAAATGGGTCTTGTTTTCATATACATTCAGCTACCCTGTGTCTTTTGGTTGGAGCATTTAAGCCATTTACATTTAAACTGATCGATAGATATGTATTAACACCATTTTATTGTTAGCATATTTTCCTGAGTTTTTTTTAATTTTATTTTTCCTCTTAAAGCAAGTCCTTTAAGATTTGTTGCAGTACTGGTTTGGTGTTAACAAACTCCTTTAAGTTTGTTTTGTTTGTTTGTTTGTTTGTTTGTTAATATTTTGTCTGGGAAGCTCTTTATTTCTCCTTCAATTTTAAGTCATAGCCTTGCTGGGTAAAGTAGCCTTGGTTTTGGGTCTTTGCTTTTCTTCTTTTTTTAAGATTATATTTATTTATTTTTAGAGAGGGGAAGGGAGGGAGAAAGAAAGAGAGAAAAACATCAATGTGTAGTTGCCTCTCGAGCACCCCTGACTGGGGACTCAGCCCGCAACCCAGGTATGTCCCCTGACATGGAATTGAACCAGCGACCCTTTGGTTTGAAGGCCAGCACTCAGTCCACTGAGTCCCACCAGCCAGGGCCCAGGTCCTTGCTTTTCATCACCTTTAATATATCAGGCTACTCCCTTCTCACCTGAAATTTTTCTGTTGAGTAATCAGATGCCAGTGTATTGGTGCTCCCTTTTAGGTAACTACTTGCTTTTCTTTTGCAACTTTTATGATTTTCTCCTTGTCTTTAAACCTTGCCATTATAATTGTGATGTGTTTGGGTGTAGGCCTCTTTGGGTCCAACTTGTCTGGGGCTCTCTGGGCTTGCTGGATTTTGCACCTTTTTCCTTCATCCTGGGAGGAAGTTAGGGAAGTTTTTGGTTACTATTTCTTCAGGTAGGTTCTTGATCCCTTGTTTACTCCCTTCTCCTGTTATTCCCATGATTCAGATGTTGTTACACTTCATGTTGTCCAAAATGTTTGTTAAGCCCTCATCATTTTTTAAATTCTTTTTCTCTTTGCTAATCTGCTTGGGTGTTTTTTCTACCTTGTCTTCCAAATCACTGATTCAATCTTCTACTTCATCTAACCTACCATTTATTCCTTCCAGAGTATTATTTATTTCAGATATTGCTTTCTTTATTTCTGACTGATCCTTTTTTATTTCTATGTCTTTTTTCATGCTGTTGTATATTCTTATAATTGTTACTCTAATCTCTCTGACAGATTGCTTGCCTCCATTTCATCTAGTTCTGTTTCTGAAGAATTCTCTTGTTCTTTCATGTGGGGTCTGTTTCTTTGCCTTCCCATTTTGGCTGCTTCTTTGTATTTATTTCTATGTATTTGGTAGATCTGCAAAGACTCTAGAGCAAGTCTTTACACATGCTGCTTGTGACTGGCCCTGGGCAACCAACCTGTTTGGAGCTATCAGCAATCCACAGCTTGTGACTTCCTCTGCTGAGCCTAGGTATATGCAGAACAAGCCAAGGTGCCTATTAAGGCTGGCCTTTACCAACACTAGGCCTGGGGGAGGGTCAGCTAAAGTCTCAGAGCTTCCAGAGATCCAGCTTAGTTGTCAGACTTAATCAATGGTATATCCTTAAGTTATACTCAGCAGCAGGCTTAAACTTCACAGGGTGAGACAAAGTTTTTCTTGTGAATGGGGCTATTGCTTTCCCTCTGGCTATTGTCATCTGGAGGGGAATGCTCTGCCTGAGAAAGATGGTCCCAGGCTCTCCTCATACATCCCTACTCCACTCTGCCCTCCCTCTTCCAGAGCCCAAGGCAAGCGGCAGCAAATAGAATTTTGTGTGTTGGCCCATTAAGAGATTCTCTGCATCTCTAGCCATCTCTTCCTGGCAGACAGAAACCCTGTTGCTTTTCACAGCTGAATGTTATTTGTTTTCCTTTCCCAGCTCTGGTGTTATAGGCTAGGGAGCCCAGCTTGGGGCTTAAACCTCACACTTCTCAGGGGGAACTCCAGGGAACTGAAATATGCCTCCAGAACTTCAATAGCCACCTGGATGAGTCCAGCCAGCACTCTTGTGCCTCCTCTGCACTCACTACCAGTCACATTGTGGTGAAGTGTTTTCGTCTGTCTCTCCGTGGTTGTAAGGCATCCCTCCACCTAGTGTTCAGTTGGTTATTCAGGATGATTTCTCTGCAATTTTCTTGTAACTCCAGATTGATCCTGGGAGAAAGTTAGCCTAGCTTCCACTTACTTCTCCACCATCTTGGTCCTCCCCAGACATAAAAATTTTAATGTAGTTTGTACAGAAGTCACACTTTTTTGTCCACCTCAAAGTTGTGAACATTAATTTGTTTTTAAACCGATCAGTTTTGCAAAGGGGCAGAATTATTCCTTACCTGTGCTCCACTGCCCTAGCCTCAGATACTTCATACACCAAAGTCCTCACTCAGTACCCTCAGCAGCAGTTCTTCAAGTCCTTACCCACTAGTGAGAACACCAGGGTGTTCAGGGGGTCCAAGCTAGTTGCCTCATGTCACCATTTAGAGAATGAAGAGTCTTGGGTTCAAATCCAGTAAGGGTCTCTAAAACCCACTCAGAAAGCAGTGTTATGCTGTCTGCTTTCCCCCGGCCAGGCTGAAAAGTTCACCATCAAAACACAGAAGATAAGGAAGCCAAATCACACAAGTGCCACCACAATGAGAAGAGCTGTTGAGCTCACTAATAGGAAATAATATTATTGATAAAACAGCTCTAACTCCCCAAGCTTAGGAGCTGTTCATAGCTGTACATTTAAGTCATTTTTAATTCTCCCGATTTTTGAAAATATAAAACCAGCTGCTTCATTCCATTTTGTGGTGCTCTTCATCCCATCCGCAAGCTGCTTGGAGTATTTTGGCAGTGTAATTATGTTCTCTAGGACATTTGCAGCCCTGTTTGTGAAGCCACCTTATGGTGCTGCCCCTCCAGAGCTCCTTCCTCTGCAGGGTTGTCTAGAAGGGCTGCATTCACCTGCCCTGGGGGCTGTAGTGGGGACTACACAGTGAAGGCTGCATGTGCTGGGCTAGGAAGCCTTTTGCTGCTGTCATGGAAGGGAGCTCAGCCTGCCAGATGGACCTTGGAAACAAAAGATACCTTCCCACTTTTTCAAATATGAAAACCATCCCAGCACCCCCCCCTCCATGTGTCCTTTATACTTGTTCCTATAAACCCCCTTTCCCCCTGAAATTCCCTCCCCTTTTTACTCTGGTCACTGTCAGCCTGTTCTCTGTTTCAGTGTCTTTGGTTATATTTTGCTTGTTTGTTTGTTTTGTTGTTTAGGTTCTTGTTAAAGGTGAGATCATATGGTATTTGTCTTTTGCAACCTCACTCCTTCTTTCTCTCTGGATTTTAGGGGCCACCTGCAGGGCTATGGGGAGAGAACTTGGTCCTGTCCTCCAGCCCAGGGTACAAGTGTGCTCCTGCTGTTGCAGAAAGTAACTCACACGCGGGAGAGATTTCGGAGCACGATCCTTTGTTACGCGCGGGCTCAAAGGAGAATCTCCAAATTCTGAGCCCTGATCTTTACTTTCCCAGGGTTTAAACAGTCCCGGGCTTCCTGCCTACGTAGTGAAGCAAGGTTACAGAAGCTAAATGCGGAAGTTAGGTCTAGCTACCTTATATGGGAGACAAAGGAGCAAAACGCAGGAGGAAATTTGCAGAGGCTACAAAGCACAGGAGCTTATCATGGGAGTTACAGTACAACCTTAAGATAACTGCTTATCTGGGAATGGCTGCTGCTTGGGAACCGCTGCTGGTCAGCTCCTACCTAAGAATACCTACTGCTCAGCTATGTCCTGTCACACTACCACAGTAAAGGGAAGTGAAGGCAGGTAGTCCCTGAAAGTTGAGATAATGCTTCAGGGTAAAGAATAAGATACGCTTATCTTTGACAAAAAAAAAAAAAAAGGGGGGGGGAGTGGGGTAAAGAGGGAGGTTCCTGCAAAATGAGTACTTGAGTTTGAAAACTAATAAATCCTTACATGGGATTTTTAAAATAAGACATAGTTTTACAAGTTCTGTATGAAAGGGGCTAGAGCAGACATTTAAAAAGATATGAAACCCTCCCAGCTCACACCTCAGCACCAGAGATCTGCAGCACAGCTCAGCCAGCTTTTCATAATTCTTAGTCCTTGGTACTCAAATAAGGTCCATGGACCAGCAGTGTGAGCCTACCCTGGAAGCTGGCTAGCCATGCACAACTTTAGGCCCACCCAAACCACTCTGTTCACAATCTGCATGTTAGCAAGTTTCTGTGGAAGATTACATTGTGAGTGATTTTATATCTCCCAAAGTTGAATGTCCACATTCCTACCACATAGTACACATCTCACTTTTCACATTTACCCTCAGGACCCAGATGATGCTTCTCAGCCTACTAAATGGCATTTTCTACTCCCATCAACCTCACAGAGCTGCTGCAAAGTACTGAATTTTGTGTAGGGTTTCATTTTGACACAAGGACTAAGAGAACTTGCATCATCATCTTCTCAGGGATTCTCTCTGATTGGTAAATTACTTCCCATGTCTATTTTTTCATTTAGTTTTTTCATAAAATGTATTGGGTAATATTGGTTAATAACATTATAGAAATTTCAAGTGTACAACTTTATAATACATATGTACACTCTACTATGTGCTTACCATGTGAAATTTAATTTCCTTCCATCACCCTGTATTTTAGCCCCCTTAATCTCTTCATCTCCCTCCCACCCTCTTTCCCTCTGATAACCACCATTCTTTTGTCCATGTCTTTGGATTTGTTCCTTTGTGGGTTCATTTGTTATGTTTTTTCATTTATTGATTTTTGTTTTATGCCCCACCTGAGTGAAATCATATTCTTTTCCTTTTCTACCTGATTTATTTGACTTAGCATAATACTCTCAAGATCCACCCATGCTGATGCAAATGGCAAGATTTCATCATTTTATGGCTGAGTAGCATTCCATTGTATGTACTTATGTAGTACTTCTCTATTGATACCTTGTTTCTATGTCTAAGCTACTGTAAATAATACTGCAATGAACATAGGGGTACATATATCTCTATGAGTGGTATTTTTAAATGTTGGGAGTAAATACACAGAAGAGAGGTTGTTGAGTCATATAGTGGTTCTATTTGTAATATTGTTAGGAATATCCATACTGTTTTCCATAGTGGTTGCACTAGATTACATTCCCACCAATGTATATGAGGGTTCTTCTTTCTCCATATCCCCTCTAATATTCATTATTTCTTCTCTTATTAATAATAGCCATTCTAATGAGTGTGACATGGCATCTAATTGTAATTTTGATTTGCATTTCCCTTATAACTAGTGATATTAAGCATCTTTTATTTTTATTTTCTAATTGCTATTCAAGTACAGTTGTCTCCATTTTCCCCCCACACTCCCCCTGACCCCTCCCATCCCCACTTCCCACCCTTGATTCTAACCCCCTTTGGTTTTGTCCAAGTATCTTTTCATGCATCTGTTGGCCTTCTGTAGGTCTTCCTTGGAAAATTTTTCATTTCCTCTGCCTATATTTTTTAACCTCACCTGAGGACATACATATTGATTTTAGAGAAAGGGGAAGGGTGGGAGAGAGAGAGAGAGGGAGAGAAACATCGATATAAGAGAGAAATTTCAATCAGTTGCTTCTCATAAGAACCCCACTGGAACCAAACCTACAACCCAGGCATGTGCCTTGACCTGGAATTGAACCTGCGACTTTTTGGTGTGTGGGAAGATGCCTACCCAGCTGAGCCACACACCTGCTTCTATGCCCATTTTTTTAATAGAATTGTTTGGGGGGGTTGTTGTTGATTTGTATGAGTTTTTTAAAAAATATTTTGGATATTAGCCTATTACCAAGGCATCATTTGCAAATATTTTCTTTCATTCAATTTTTGTTTTATTGATTTCTTTTGCTGTGCAGATCCTTTTTGAGTTTGATGTAGTTCTATTCATTTATTTTTGTATTTTCTTCCCTTGCCCATGGGGTCAAGTTCCAAAGACCTCTCTGAGATCAAGGCACTAAGTTCAGTGTCTATGTTTTCTTCTATGTATTTTATTGCTTAAAGTCTTAGAGTCGAGTCTTTGAACCATTTTAAGTTAATTTTTATGTATGGTGTCAGACAGCAGTTTAACTTCATTCTTTTTCATGTGACTTTCCATGGAACACCCTTTATTGAGACTTTCTTTTCTCCATTCCATGTTTTAACTTACTTTGTTGAAAATTAGTTATCCAAATATGTGTGGGTATCTCTGAGCTCTCTATTATGTTTCTTTGTTCTGTGTACCTGTTTTTTAGTGAATACCATAAAATTTTTTATTATTGTAGCATTATAGTATTGTTTGACATCAGTGAGTATGATATGTCGAGCTTTTTAAAAAGGTTTTATTGATTATGCTATTAGAGTTGTCCCACTTTTTCTTCCCTTTATCCTACTCCAACGTGCACCCTCCACCTCCCTTTAACATTCCACCCTCTTAGTTCATGTCCATGGGTCATACATAGAAGTTCTTTAGCTTCTCCATTTTCTATACTATTCTTAACCTCTCCCTGTCTATTTTGTACCTAGAATTTATGCTTCTTATTTCCTGTACCTTTATCCCCCATCCCCCCTCCTCCTCCTTGCTGATAACCCTCCTTGTGGTCTCCATTTCTGTGATTCTGTTCCTGTTCTAGTTGTTTGCCTACTTTGTTGTTTTTTTTTTTTTAGGTTCAATTTTGATAGTTGTGAGTTTTTGTCATTTTAATGTTCATAATTTTGATCTTATTTTTCTTACATAGGTCCCTTTAACATTTCATATAATGAGGGCTTCATGATGATGAATTCCTTTAACTTCACCTTATCTGGGAAGCACTTTATCTGCCCTTCCATTCTAAATGAAAGCCTTGCTGGATAGAGCAATCTTGGGTGTAGGTCCTTGCCTTTCATGACTTGGAATACTTCTTTCCAGCTGCTTCTTGCCTGCAAGGTTTCTTTTGAGAAATCAGCTGATAGGCTTCTTGGGAAGTCCTTTGTAGTTATCTGTCTCCTTTTCTCTTGCTGTTTTTAAGATTCTCTCCTTATCTTCAATCTTGGATAATTTAATTATGATGTTCTTTGGTGTGTGCTTCCTTGGGTTCAACTTCTTTGGGACTCACTGAGTTTCCTGGAAGTCTATTTCCTTTGCCAGATTGGGGAAGTTTTCCTTCATCATTTTTTCAAATAAGTTTCAATATTTTGCTCTTCTTCTCCTTCTGGCACCCCTACAATTCAGATGTTAGAACATTTAAAGTTGTCCCAGAAGATCCTAAACCTCTCCTCATTTTTTTAAATCCCTGTTTCTTCATCCTGTTCTGGTTGAATGCTTATTTCTTCCTTTTTTTTTCCAACTCATTGATTTGAGTCCCAATTCCCTTCCCTTCACTGTTGGTTCCCTGTATATTTTTCTTTATTTCACCTCCCATTGCCTTCACTTCTTCCTTTATTTTGGGGCCATACACAGTCATTTCTGTGAGCATCCTGATTATCAGTTTTTTGAACTCTACACCTGATAGGTTGGCTATTTCCTCATGGCTTCCTTCTTTTTCTAGAGTTTTGATCTGTTCTTTCATTTGGGCTATATTTCTTTGCCTTGGCACACCTGTTACTTTGTAATGGACAGAGCCTTAGGTAATTGCCAGGGCAGGGCAAACTGCTTTGCTGTCTTGTAGTGCTGTAAGTAGGGGAGGGGTTAGAGAAGGAATAATGTCCCTTGCTTGACTCTTGCCCCACTTTCAGTCACTTCCTCCACTGCCCACAAGTGGCTTTTGCCCTTTCAGGTGCTGCCCTGGTCCTGGATTCCCAGGAGGATGGGCTTGTGTACACTCTAGGATCCTGTGGGCTCCTCCAATTGGTTCGTCTTTGAGACTAGGAGTTTCTCCTGCTGCTTCAACCCCCACAGATTTTTACAACCAGAGGTTTTGAAGCATTATTTCCCATGCTGGAACCCTGGATTGTGCAGCTTGTCTCACACCCCAGTTGTTCCTCCAGGCTTATACACACTTGACTGTGGGACCACCCAATCCACCAGCCACCACCTTCCCCGATGTCTTCTCTGCCCTGGCTTCCCATCTCTGTCCCTCCTACCAGTCTGAATGAATATTTCTTCTTTAACTCCTTGGTTGCTTGACTTCCATGCAGTTTGGTTTTCTGGCAGTTCTGGTTGGGTGTTTTGTTTGTTTGTTTTTAAATTGATTGTTATCCTTTTGGTTGTGCAAGGAAATGAATCATTATCTACTTATGCATCCATCTTGGCTGGAAGTCTTGATACCTACAGCTTTTTTTTTATCAGGATTGTTTTGCCTATTTGAGGTCTTTTGTAGATCATTCCAATTTGGGGGATTTTTGTTTGTTTTTCTGAGAACATGCCATTGGAATTTTGATGGGGATTACATTAAATATGTTTATTGTGTTAGGTAATTTGGTCACTTTAACAATGTTAGTTCTTCAAATCCATGAACACATAATAATCGTTTTTCTGTGTCTTCAATATTATTTCAAAAATGTGTCATAGTTTTCAGTATACAGGTCTTTTACCTCCTTTGTTAAATTTATTTCTAGGTATTTTATCATTTTTGTTGAAATTGTAGATGGGGTTGATTTCTTTATTACTCTTTCTAATATTTTGCTGTTAGTATGAAGGAATGCAATGGAAATTATATATTGCTTTCGTATCCTGAAACTTTATTGTACTTTTTGTTGTTCCTAACAGCCTTTTAGTGAAGCCTTTAGGCTTCTATGTATAGAATCATGTCATCTCCAATAGTGATGATTTTACTTCTTCATCCCCAAATTGGATGACTTTTTCCCTTTTGTGGTTGCTCTGGCTATGACTTTCAGTACTATGTTGAATTAAAGTAGTAAGAGTGGGTATCCTTTTCTTATTCCTGACCTTCCAGGAAAACCTTTCTGTTTTTCACCATTGAGTATAATGTTAACTGAGGTTTTGTTATATATGGCCTTTATTATACTGAGGTACTTTCTATAAACATTTTATTAAGTGTTTTTAACATCAGTGGATATTGTATTTTTCCAAAGGCTTTTTCTCAATCTATTAATGTGATCATATAATTTTTATCCTTCATTTTGTTAACATGGTGTAGCACATTGGTTGATTTTCATATCTTGAATCATCCTTGCCTCCTTGAAATGAATTCCACTTGATGGTGCTGTATTATCTTTTCTTTTAGATTTTATTTATTTATTTTTAAAGATGGAAGGGAGGGAGGGAGGGAGGGAGAGAGAGAGAGAGAGAGAGAGGGCGAGAGAAACATCAATGTGCGGTTGCTGGGGGTCATGGCCTGCAACCCAGGCATGTACCCTGACTGGGAATCGAACCTGCGACACTTTGGTTCACAGCCCGCGCTCAATCCACTGAGCTATGCCAGCCAGGACTTGTATTATCTTTTTAATGTATTGTATTTGATTTGCTAGTGTTTTGTTTAGGGTTTTTTGCATCTATGTTCATCAGATATATTGGCCTGTAATTTTCATTTTGTGTGTGTTGTTCTTGACTGGTTTGGTATCAGGGTAATGTTGGCATTGTAAAATAAATTAGGAAGTACTCCCTTTTGTTCAATTTTTTGGAAGAGTTGGAGTAGAACAGATAATAAATCTTCTTTGAATGTTTGGTAGAATTCACCAGACTTTTATTGGGGGGGGGGGGGAGTTTTGATTATCATTTCAATTTCCTTACTAGTTTTGACTTTTGACAAGATCAAGCTATTCAGATTTTCCATTTGCCCTTTTATTCTACATTATCAAACTTGGCAGCATATAGCCTTTCATAATATTCTTTGTCTTTCTGTGTGCTCTTTTGCAATCCTCCTCTTTAATTTCATATTTTATTTGTCTTTTACCTTCTTTACTTAGTGAATCTAGCTAGAGGTTTGTCCATTTTATTTATTTTTCAAAGAATTAGCTCTTTGTTTTATTACTTTTTCCTCATGTCTTTTTGTTCTCTATGTCATTGATTCCCACTATAATTTTTTAATTTATTTTAATTGTTGTTCATGTACAGTTTTCTGTCTTTTACTCCCCTCCCAGCCTACCCCCCAGTGCTCTCCACCTCCCTCCCATTTCCACCCCCCTTAGTTTTTGTCCATGTATCCTTTATACTTGTTTCTGTAAACCCTTCCCCTTTTCCCATGAAATTCTCTATTTTTTTATTATTTCCTTCCATTTATTGATTTGGGCCTTCATTTGTTCTTTTTTTTCTAATTCCCTAAGGTGTAATATTGGATTTTTTTTTATATATTTTCTTGTTTCTTGAGCTGGGGCCTGTAATGATATAGCTTTTTCTCTGAGTATCACATTTGCTACATCTCAAATGTTTTGGTATGTCATGTTGTTATTTTAATTCACCTTTATGTATATTTTTATCTCTCCTTTTGTTTCTTCTTTGACCCAGTAGTTGTTCAGTAACATGTTGTTTAATTTCCATGTATTTGTGGCTTTCCAGGTTTTCTGTTGTAGTTAATTTCCAGTTTTGTACCATTGTAGTTAGAAAATACATTTGGTATGATTTCAATCTTTTTTTTATTTTTTATATATTTTATTGATTATGCTATTACAGATGTCCAATTCCCTTTTCACTCCCCTCCACTCTGTACACCCTCTCCCACCCACATTCCCTCCCTTTAGTTCATGTTCATGTGTCATACTTATAAGTTCTTTAGCTTCTACATTTCTCATACTATTCTTACCCTCCCCCTGTCTATTTTCTACCTACAATCTATGCTACCTATTCTCTGTACCCCCTCTCTTTTCCTTCCACTACTCTGTTGATAACCTTCCATGTGATCTCCACTACTGTGGTTCTGTTCCTGTTCTAGCTGTTTACTTAGTTTTCTTTGGTTTTGTTTTAGGTGTGGTTGTTAATAATTGTGAGTTTGCTGTCATTTTAATATACATTTTTTTCTCTTCTTTTCTTAGATAAGTCCCTTTAACCTTTCATAAAATAAGGGTGTGGTGATGATGAACTCCTTTAACTTGACCTTATCTGAGAAGCACTTTATCTGCCCTTCCATTCTAAATGAAAGCTTTGCTGGATAGAGCAATCTTAGATGTAGGTCCTTGCCTTTCATGACTTGGAATACTTCTTTCCAGCCCCTTCTTGCCTGTAAGGTCTCTTTTGAGAAATCAGCTGACAGTCTGATGGGAACTCTTTTGTAGGTGACTGTCCCCTTATCTCTTGCTGCTTCTAGGATTCTCTCCTTCATTTTTACCTTGGCTGATGTAATTATGATGTGCCTTGGTGTGTTCCTCCTTGGGTCCAACTTCTTTGGGAGTGTCTGAGCTTCCTGGACTTCCTGGAAGTCTATTTCCTTTGCCAGAATGAGGAAGTTCTCCTTTATTATTTGTTCAAATAAGTTTTCAATCTGTTGCTCTTCTTCTTCTCCTTCTGGTACCCCTATAATTTGGATGTTGGAACATTTAAAGATGTCCTGGAAGTCCCTGAGCTTCTCCTCATTTTTTTTGAATTCTTATTTCTCCATTCTTTCCTCTTTGGTTATTGTTTTCTTCCTTTTGGTCCACTCTATTGTTTTGAATCCCAGTTTCCTTCCCATCATTATTGGTTCCCTGTGCATTTTCCTTCATTTCTCTTATCATAGCCTGCATTTGTTCATCTAATATGAGACCAAAATCAACCAATTCTGTGAGCTTCCTGATCACTAGTGTTTTGAACTGTGCATCTGATAGATTGGCTATCTCTCAGTCACTTAAAAGGATGGGTTCTGGGGCTTTGATTTGTTCTTCTGTTTAAGCCTCTGTCTGTCTGTCTGTCTGTCTCTCTCTCTCTCTCTCTCTCTGTCTCTCTCTCTTTTTGATCTGGTCATGCCTGTTATGGTGAGGGGCGGAGCCTTAGGTGTTCACCAAGGCGGGGCACCCCAGTTGCTGGGTTGTGACATTGTATGTGGGGGCGGGGTCGAGAGGGAACAATGGCAGTACTCTGTTCTCTGTGGGACCTCAGTCCCTTCAGCTCCTTCCCCCAAGCAATCTGGGCTCCTCTGGTGCCAATTCCTGTGTGGGTGCACTTGTGCATGCCATGGGACCTTCCGAGGACCTCTCCTGTGAGGCTGTGTGTCTCTCCGTGCACCTCGACTCCCACAGGTGTCCTGAGGCTCTATTTCCCAGCACTGGGATCCTGGGTTGTGTGCACTGCCTTGCTTTACAGTTGCCACCCCATTGGGTCTGCTGGTTGCCACCCCTCGGCTGGGGTTTGCCAGCTGCCACTTGCACACTCAGGGTCCACCCACTGTGTTCTTGCTCCCCCCAGATGCCTTACACGCCCCCAGATGCCTTACACACCTGACTCTCTCTGCACCACCACCCATGCCTGGCTGCTCGTCTCTGCCTCTCCTACCATTCTGGATGAACAGGTCTATTTCAACTTCTTGCTTGTCTGACTTCCATTCAGATCAATCTTCTGTCAGTTCTGGATTTTATTCTGTTTCTAAATTGTTGTTGTTGTTCCTATCTTGGTTATATGTGGAGGTACAGTGCGTCCACCTATGCCTCCATCTTGGTTGGAAGTGGTATGATTTCAATCTTAATTTTGAGACTAGTTTTGTGCCACAACATATAGCCTATCCCTGAAAATGTTCCACATGTACTTAATAAGAACATACATTCTGCCATTTTGGGATAGAAAGTGCTATAAATATCAATTATGCCCATTTGGTCCATTTAAAATGTCCTCAATTCTAAAGTTCAGTTATTTCAATAATCTTGGGAAGTTCTCATCAATTATTTCTTTAAGTGGGGTTTCTTTCTCTTTTCTCCTTATATTGCTCTTTCTATGGAATCGCACAGTTCTCATAGAGTTCTTTTACTTTTTTTAACTCTTAAATCTCTCTTTCCTTCCTGGGTCCTTCCTAGGTTTCTTTCTTTGAGCTCACTAATTCTTTCTTTCATCTGGTACTCTCTAATGCATTCCATTTTATTTGTTTGTTCCATTCTGTTTGGTACTTTTTTTATAATTTCTACCTCTTGGGTAAAGTACTCCTTTTGTTCATTAATTTTCTCCTTGAGCTCACTGACCTGCCTATCTGTATTCTATTGTATCTCATTAAGCCTCTTCATAACTGCGATCTGTTATGACATTGAATTCTCTAAATTTAAATCACAGCTTTCCATAATTTTGAGTTTGGTTTCTGGAGGCTTTTCATTTACTTTCTGTGCTCCCATTTTTCCTTTATTGTTCATAATATGTTATGAATTATATCTCTGCCTGCACATTTGAGGTAGTGAACACTTCCCTTGTTTAGATATTGTTTTATATTCAATGATTCAGTAGGCTGCTAGGTAAGATACTTTCTTTTGTTTTCCAGTACATGTTTTTATAGCACAAGTTTTTGTTTTCTTTTACCTGCACTATTTGAACCTCTAGGATCACAATGAAACAGCATGCTTTTTATTAAGGAAAGTACTGCATACCTGCTGGGATGGTGGGTGTCCCCTCTGTGACTAGCTCACCTCAGTAACGGAGCACTACCATTGTGGTGGAGCATGTGGCAGGTGATGGAGAACTACTTTTGTGAGATCCCAGCACTACCTTCTTTTTACTAATGGTTGCCCCATTGTGTTTTCCAGAAGCATATCTACTTCTACCAGGCTCTGTCAGGATGGGTAGAGCTGGGATTTAGGAACAAGGTCACAATTTCAAGATCCCACTGTACTGTTTAAGCATCTCAGTTTTCTATAACTGGCCCTGTTGAGTTGGATGAGAAAAGGAAGGCAAATTCATGATCTTATGGCTTTGCACACTCTGCCAGCAATGGCTGTGTGCACTGCCACACTATCAAGGGCTTCTCACATTTCTTTTCTTCATTGGGCTTTGTCAGGATGTATGGGGCTATGGTGATTTCTTTTTTTAAAAATTGATTATACTGTTACAGTTGTCACAATTTTCCCCCTTTGCCCTGCTCCACCCAGCAACCCCCACCCCCTCCAGCAATTGCCACTCCTGTGTTCATGTCAATGGGTCATGCATTTTAAGATCTTTGGCAAATCCATTTCCTATACCTGCTCTTTACATCCCCCTGCCTATTCTATAACTACCCATCTGTATTTCTTAATCCTTTCACATTTTTACCCATTCCCCCATATCCACCCCCAAACTGGCCACCATCTCAATGTTCTCCCTATCTATGATTCTTTTTTTTACTGCTTGTTTGCTTAGTTTGTTTTTTATATTTGATTGTTGATAATTGTGTATTTATTGCCATTTTAATGTTTATAGTATTGATCTCCTTTTTCTTAAATAAGTATGTTTAACATTTTATATACTAATGGTTTGGTGGTGATTAACTCCTTTAGCTTTAACTTGTCTGGGAAGCACTTTATCTGCCTTTCAATTATAAATGATAGTTCTGATGGGTAGAGTAATGTTGGATGTTGGTCCTTGCTTTTTATCACTTTGAATACTTCTTGCCAGTCTCTTCTAGGCTGCAAAGTTTCTTTTGAGAAATCAGCTGACAGTCTTATGGGAACTCCTTTGTAGGTAACCATCTGCTTTTCTCCTGTTACTTTTAAGATTCTCTCTTTATCTTTAACCTTTGGCATTTTAATTATGATTTGTCTTGGAGTGTGCCTCTTTGAATCTATCTTGTTTGGGATTCTCTGTGCTTCCTGGATTTGTGTGTCTGTTACCTTCACCAAATAAGGAAATTTTTCTTTTGTTATTTTTTCAAATAGGTTTCCATATTTGTGTTCCTTTTCTTCCCCTTCTAGCACCCCTATAATTTGAATGTTGGAAAGCTTGAGGTTGTCCCAGAGGCTCAATTTTTGTGTTTGTTTTTTCTGCTTGCTTTACTAATTGAATGTTTTTCCTTCCTTATGTTCCAAATCACTGATTTGATTCTTGCATTCATCCACTCCACTGTTGATTCCTTGTAAATTGTTCTTTACTTCAATTAGTGTCTCCTTTGTTTCTGATTGGATCATTTTTATGCTGTCAAAGTACCCACTGAGTTCCTGGAGCATCCTTATAACCACTGTTTTAAACTCTCCATCTGATAGATCAGTTATCTCCATTTTGTTCACTTCTTTTTCTGGAGTTTTGATCTGTTTGGGGGGCGGGGCTATGTTTCTTTATCTTCTCATTTTGGTAGCCTCCCTGTATTTGTTTCTATATGTTAGGTAGAGCTTCTTTGACTCCATGTCTTGTAGCACAGCCTAATATAGTAGGTATCCTATAGGATCCAGTGGCACATCATCTCCTATCCCCCAAGCTGAGTATTCAGGGTGCACCTTCCATGTGGGCTGAGTACTCCCTTCTCTTGCAGTTGAGCCTCTTGATTGTTGTCAGCAGGTCAATGGGAGGGATTTACCAAGGCCAAACAGCTAGTAAGACTATCTGTGACCCCTGGCCAGTAACCACCTCCTTCTGTGGCTTGTGGAGGTGGTTGGGTGGTGGTGCTCTCATGGGTTCTGTAACTGTCCTGGATGCAGAGAGTCTGGGTTTTCTCAGGTCAGCCACCACCTACCTGGGGTTCCTTGGCATAAGCTATAAAGCGATTCCCAGATGGCTACTGTTAGTGCTGGCCTGGGGCCACTCAGTGAGAGATATGGTGGCTGGGCTCAGCTGTTGCTTATTTGAGCATATTGAGGAAGATCTGAAGCCTGCACCTAGCCCAGGCTTTCATATGGGAAAGCCACTGTTACTAGCTTTGGTTGGCCTGTAAGTTGGGTGGGGCAGAGCCTTAGGTAATAGTCATGGGGCAGGGCTAACTATGTGAGCCAGGTTGATGGACACTCAGATATGGGGCCACTGCACTGTGGCTCTGTTTGGGGAAGGGCTCAGGAAAGGAACAATGGCTGCTGTCTATAGTTCTGTCCAGAAGGAAGCTGTCCCCTAGCTCTTTCCCTAATGCCAGACACTTCAGTTCCTCCCCATGTGCCACCGGTGTCCTTCAAGGTGAGGTGCTGCCCCAGTGCTGGAGTCCATATGGAATGAGCCTGAGAAAGTCCATGTTGGAGCCTTCCAAGAAGAGACAACTGAGAACCTTGCAGTTTCTTCTGCCAACCCAAGCGCCACTGGTTTTTATAGCCAGAAGTTATGTGGACTTATCTTCCTGGCACTGAAACCCTGGACTGAGTGGTCTGGTGTGGGGTTAGGATCCCTCAGTTCTGAGGTATCCCTCTGTTTTATATCTATGACACATGTGTTTGTGACCAACCCATTCTGTGTCTCTGCATCTCTGCCGCTCCTCCCCACTTACCTAGTTGGATGAATATGGTTTCTTTTATCACTTAGTTGTTGCACTTTCATACAGCTCAATTTTTTGACAGTTCTGAATTACAGTGTTCTGAAGTTTAACTGTAAGTTTTCTGTGGTTGTGCAAGGAGGTGAGCTGCATATACCTATACTTCCTTTTTGACCAGAAGTCCAACTATGGTGATTTCTCCCTTCCTATTTGATCTACATTTTAATCTCACAGTTTTCACTCTGAGTGCTTTTCTTTTGTAATCACAGTAAAATGGTAATTTATTTTAAAAACAAGTGTGACCATAAACTAATAGAATATGAGAAATGGCACAGACTTGTTGCATGCATGACCAGTGTAAAGAGGCTGAGCCCAGGAGCAGCCTGCACAGTTTCCCCAGGTGGTAAATTGTGACCTGCTCTCAGCTTCCAGACATCCTGGATCTTGGCCTACCAATGTTCTCATGTGTGCTGGAACTCTTAAAGAGAAGCTCCTTCCAGGATCCCATGTTTCTATCAGTACCAAAACTGCTATCAATCCAACCTTTCCACCCATTTAGAGAGAGAAGCCTGGTTCAAAGTACAGAAAGGTGGCCCTTTCCATAGGAGAGTTGCTCAAGTGCATTCAGAGGTACAGGCATTACTGGAGTACAGAGCATGGACCCCATGCTCTTGATAAATTTAAGAACTAGAGAAACTTTGAGAGAAGGAAAAGGACACCTTCACTTCCCAACTGTGTCAGAGTGAGATGATGCTGGGTCTGGAATATGAGTAGAGCTGGTTGAGCAAAACCAAGAAAATTGTAAATCTCAAAACAAGATGCTAGTCAAAAGCAATAGGGTTTCACAAGTGTGGATGCATATTAAAAACAGCTGGGGAGTTTTCCAAAATCCCACCATCAAGAGCTAACAGTCCAGGGCTACCTTTACATCTTTTTCTGTAAAGGATCAGATAGTAAATATTTTGATAGTAAATACATGTGTAGTGTTGTGAGTCACACAGAGTCTGTCATATACACTATGTGGTTAAAAAGTAAAAACAGTGCACATAATGTGTGAATGAACAGGCATGGCTGTGTCCCAATGAGACTTTATTTACTAAACAGCCTCAGCACTATTTAGCCCCCTGGTGGGCCATAGTTTGTTAACCCCCTGTTCTACAGAAAATGTCCTCAGACTTGAGCAAGGCTCTCACACCAGCAGAACCCACCCTCCAGAATGTTTGATTGGGTAGGTATGCCAGAAGTAAGGGCCAGAATTAGCATTTGTGACAGGAGCTGCTGACACTGATTTGAGAAGTGCTAGTCAATAGCCCTTGTAAATTGTATTTGACCTCAGAACCTTCCCAGTGGTAGGTAGAATGCCTGGTGATCACTCCCAGGAAACTTGCCCTGGGAGAGACTGGGAAATGGGCTATGCTGAAGGATCCATTACAGCCATACCTCAGTCCAAACACCTGCCTTCTGGCTCCACAAGTGTTCCACCAAAGGCAGTGAGAAGCATAGTAGGAGAAGAAGGCTCTGGCAGCTCTGGAAGCCTGTCTGGACCAGCCCTTCAAAAAGATTGATTGCACATGAAATGAGTTTGCTCTGTCCACTTAATACAAGTTAGTCCCAGTTTTAGTCTCCTATGCTGGAAGGTCAAAGGCAGCCCTTGCCAGCCATTAGCCTGTTCCCAAATTGCCTGCCAACCAGACACCCCAAGATGCCCATTTGTCTACTTGCCCTTTATTTTCTGATATGTATAGTGTATTTCAGAAAGACACCATGACAAGCTCACACAAACAACAGTGTTGGCAACTGTACAATTTAACAGGAATAATATATGGAGGTTGGTAAGCCAATTAATTTTTAACAAGCTTATTTTTAGATTAGTTTTAGGGTCACAACAAAATTGAGATGATACAGCAATTTCACATATATTCCCCATCCCCATATACCCACAGCAAGTCCAGTTTACATTGGACTTCACTCTTGCTGTTGGATTTGGACAAATGTATGACATGTATCCATCATTACAATAGCTGAGTATTTTCACTTCCCTAAAAATTCTCCCATTCATTCCTCTCCCTCAATCCCATCCTCAGGGACCATTGATTGTTTTACTCTTTCCATAGTTTTGCTGTTCCCAGAATGTCATATTGTTGGAATCATACAGCATGTAGCCTTTTCAGATTGACTTCATTCACTTAGTAAAACCCATTTTATGCCTTTTTATGGACTGATAGCTCATTCCTTTTTAGTGCTGAATAATAATCTATTGTCTGGATATACTGCAGCTTATCTGTTTACCCACCAAATGATAGCTTGGATGCTTCCAAGTTTTGGCAGTTATAAATAAAGCTGCTGTAAACATCCATCCATATGTAGGTTTTGTGTTTTTACATCCTTTGAGTAAGTACCAAGGAGCACAGTTGCTGGATTGTATGGTAAGAATATGTTTGTTTTTGTAAGAAACCTCCAACCTGTCTTCCAAAGAGCCTGTACCATTTTTCATACCCACCAGCAATGAATAAGAGTTCCTGTTGCCCCACATCCTCACCAGCATTTGGTGTTGTCAGTATTCCAGATTTTGGCCACTCTAACAGCTATGTAGTGGTATCTCATTATTGCTTTAATTTTCAATTCTCTGATGACATATGGTATGGAGCAACTTTTCATATGCTTATTTACCATCTATAACTCTTTTTTGATGAGGTATTTTTTAAGATCTTTGGGCTACTTTTAAATTGGATTGTTTCTTTTCTTATTGTTGAGTTTTAAGAGGCCTATGCATATTTTGGATAATAGCCCTTTATCGAGTACGTCTTCTGCAAATATTTTACCCCCACTCTATTGACATGGTCTTTCACAAAGCAAATGTTTTTAATTTTAATGAAGTCTAGCTTATCAATTCTTTCTTTTATGCTTTTTGCCTTTACTATTTTACCTAAAATATCATCACCAGCCTTGGCTGGTGTCTCAGTGGATTGAGTGCTGGCCTGTGAACCAAAGGGTTGCCGGTTCAATTGCCAGTCAGGGCACATGCCTGGGTTGCAGACCAGGCCCCCAGTAGGGGGGGTGCATGAAAGGCAAACACACACTGATGTTTCTCTCCCTCTCTTTCTCCTTCCCTTTCCCTCTAAAAATAAAAATAAATAAAATATTTTAAAAACATAAAATATCATCATCAAACCTAAAGTCACCCAGGTTTTCTCCAATGTTATCTTTTAGGATATTTACACTTTAACATTTTACTTCAGGTCTATGATCTATTTTGAGTTAATTTTTTTGAAGGGTTAATGTCTATCTTTAAATTCATTTTTCTTTGCAGGTGAATATCCAGTTGTTCCAAAACCATTTGTTGAAAAGACTATCTTTTCTCCACTGTGTTGCTTTTGCTTCTTTGTCAAAGGTCAGTTGACCATATTTATGAGGGCTTCTTTCTGGGCTCTCTGTTCTGTTCTGTTGATCTATGAGTCTAATTTTCACCAAGCCAGTGAATTTTGTCATAAGCTTCCACATGGCCCCAAGGTTCTCATGACTCAAAGACCCAGGTCAGCATCTCTTCCCCATCATCATGATTGTGGCTGAAGCAGCTTGCCTCTGCATATTTGGTTCTCACATATATAAAATGGGGCCTGAGATGTCCACAGAACTAGTTCTCAGCAGAGGAAGAGTCAATACCACCCCAAATGTAGCCCTTCTGTGGCCACTTCAAGTCAAAATAGAAACCTCTTGGCTTAAAATCAGTAAACATTTATGTAAAATAACACTGAGTCCAAAAAGATACCCTTTTAGTTAATTAATGCTCTGACCTAGAGTAACTCTTGTCCATTAATAGAAAGTTGGTCCCTAGAAAGAAGGCATTCAGGGAATCCAAATAGCAGGAACACCATTCCTGTTGCTCCTCTGCCTATAGTCAGCCTACCCAGGGCCTGTGGGTTCCTTGAGAACAGACAAGTCTTAGTGAGGTTATTGATAGAATTTCAATCATTCCCTACATTGTTATAACATGTGAGCTAAGCTGTGTGCCAGTTTTAGAGACAAGGTAACAACAGCTGGAAGAAAGTCCTGAAGTATATCATGAGTAGCTGGCAGGCCTAGATTTTGTCCACACCTACTCAGGCCCACAAACCTCACAGCTCCTCAGAGAACACAGTAGGGGCTCAGTAAACATTTGGAGAGCAAATTGTTAAGGAAGGAATGAAGCACAGTTGGCCTCACTACAAAACCCATTCACTTCCAATGAACTTTGTTTCCAGCCAGCCTAACAGGGCAGCTTTGGATCCTTGGGAGAAGAGACACCCTCCATGCCTCCCTGCCTTACAGTTTCTTCCCCTCAGAGTTGTCATGGGGGTGCTAACCATTCACATGTGGTCTGCCATGCCCAGAACTTTGATGGATTTTGGCAGCCAGCTCTGCTGCACCACTACATCCATTTGAGGCAAGTGTTGGGACCATGCTAACATGCACATCCTCAAAGTGGTTCTGCAACGAAACTCAAATGTCAGAACAATTTCAAGTGCCATAGTCTCTAGGAGCAGCAGCAATTATTCCCTCACACAACTTCAGCCAATGCATAATGAGGGGCCACCAAAGTGTTACTTCCTCTCTTTGCAAAAACATCTTTCTTTCTGACAGCAGGCTTCACTGTCTCAGGCCCAGATGAGACCCAGTGGCATCTTCTGCCTTTCATGATCCAATACGGGCTCACTTTTCCATTCTCATTAAGTTCTCGTCTGCCAGCAAAATTGTCCTCAAAAGGGCATTTAGCAGGTGTGCAGTTTCTCATTTTATAGGGCTCTTCTCCAAGATCCCACACACCCCCATGGCCCTAAACAGCATCTTTTTGAGGATGATGAAAGGCTGGTATGGCAGTGGTGGGTAGAAGGCAAAGGAAGGATCAGGGATAAGCATGAAACAGGAGAGAAGAGCAGCAGCCCCAGATGTGTGGACAACTCTGGTCTCTTTGTAGGCTGTCCTACAAGGTCTGGGTGAGTGGCAGGCTCACCTTGAGGGTCTCTGTACAATTAGGACTTGACACATGCAGGGATAAAACACCCAAGAAGACATTTTGGACACAACACTATGATATTACCAACTTGTATCAAAGGCAGATCCCCTCAGACTTCCTGCTCCCAGAAGAATGGGATCAGGAAGCCTGATGCAGTCATTCTGAGTGGAGTCCAGTGTCCTCTCTGCATGCCAGAAGGAATATATATCCAATTATAATAGGTGGGGGGAATTTGGGAAGCTCTGGGAGTGGGGAGAGAAAGACAGTGAAGCATAGGAAGAAAGAGGAGGTGGGGTGGGGATATAAGATAGAATTTAGGTCAGAAACAAGGATGACTGGTGAGCCCAGGAGAGTTGGATGATACCTACTCATCATGTGGAAAATAACAGTGTACCTTAGGTTGTGTGGAGGTGTCCCCTCCCTATATTCAAGACCCCATGCATGTTTCCTTCTGGTGATGGCCATGCAAGCTTCCATCAGACAGATTGCCCATGGACTACAAGACTAGCCTCAGGACAAACTACAAAATCAACATCCTCACATCACTAAGAAGTCACCCAGAATAGGCAGATGCCAGCTAGGTACTGACAATTGGAGAAAGAGATGTGCACAGGGAATTTCCTGTGCCCATAGCTTCCATTCTGCAGTTAGGCCCAATCAGTACCTGGAGTGCTGCCACAGTCCTGACATACCCACTGAGCCTGAACCTCAAGCTCCTCCTGGCTCTCACTAAGCCCCTACAAGATCTGGCACAGGTCCGGAACCCTCTGGGCAACACCACACCTGGACCTGGTCACAAATGCAGAACACTAGGACCTGCCCAGATCTGCTCAATCTGTTCTAATAAGATCTGCACATGATTTGCACATAACCTCAATGTTGAGAACCACCAATCAAAGGTTCTCCCCAGCTCTGAAATAACAAGTGTGGGGTCCTCAGTCTCCTGGGTCAATGCTACTCATGGATCCCATCCCCACAACTGGTTGGTAGAGTGTGAATCTGCAGGGCCAGTGACCTTGGCTTCATTGGACTCTGCATTACCAGAAAGCAACACTGTCCTCTGAACTCAGCTGCCATTCCCTCAGAAAGTGGATTAGGACCCACCAGATGCATTGAGGATAAAGCAAGTCATCTATGAATGCTACCTGCATAGTAAGTGACCATAACTGTCAACTCTGGTGAAGGCCAAGTTCTACTCCCATCTGCAGAGAGAATGACAAGGTCATGTACTCTTTCCATGGGAACCCAAGGGATCCTGAGAACACAGCAAAGATTCTTGAAGGGTGATCTGAGATCAGGATCCATCAGGTTCTCCTGTGAGGCAGCTACTGGCCAACAGTGACTACAAATGCTGCAGATACTCATGATACAAGAAAACATACACATGGACTAGTGAGTCCTGTGGAGGACTAGGAACAGCATGGCCACTCTCTCTACTAGACGGCACCCCATTTTCCTGCCCAGGCAGTCTTTTATTAAGAATACAGATATAAGCTGGTTATACTGTCATTTGATAGGTCCTCCCTGTTAGCTCAGTCAGAGTGTGTTGGTAATTTACTGTCCTTCATTTGTGTTCCATTAGTACAACTCTCAAGGTTCTATACTCCTTATTCTTGTTATCTAGATCTCATAGATTCTGCCACATGATTGAAGCTCTAATATTACTGTAAATAAGACCTAGTTTATACAGTTGTAAATACTACTCAATAGCCCTCCTGAGATCTCAGCCCACTTTGCAATTTCCTGAACTATATTATTGTGAGGGCTGTCTCTATTCTTTTACACACTACTCCTATTTACTAATCTTTATTCCCACCCTATCTCAGAATCTGACCTCCCACAGCCTCACAGCTTTCTAGATCCAACTAACAATCCCTTTGTCCCAAATAAGAGTCTTATCTTCTTTTCATCCATTCTATAACGTGGCTAGTGGGGTGGAAGATCACAGTTAACACTATACATAGCCAAAGGATATCCCATCTCTTCTATACTGGCTGCTAATGTAAATATCATAGAATACTGTCTTGCTGTCTTAAATCATGTTGCCTTACCCCTCCAACTGATCACAAAAAAATGGTAGAGGGAAGCTGTGAACACCAGGATACACGAAGGAGACTGCACCACTAAATCTCACAGGTATTCTACCACAGAAGTTCACACCATAATCACAGGGAACCAGAACCGATCAATTTAAGATACAGAGGCTAACAAGAAGAGTCTCACAAACAATGAGAAGACAAAGAAACAATCCCCAATGAAGGGAAAGGAGGAAGCCTCAGAAAGAATGCTAAATGAAATGGAGGAAATTCAACTATCAGATATTGAGTTCCAAACAATGATTATCAGGAAGCTCAATGACCTCACAATGAGCTACCAGAAACTACAGGAAAGCTACAACAATCTCACTGCAAACTATATCAACATGAAAAAGGAAATAGAAACTATCAACAAGGGCCAAGAGGAAATGAAGAATACAATTTCTGAACTGAAGAACACGGTAGAAGGAATAAAAAACAGGATCGATGAAGCAGAATACAGGATTAGCGAATTGGAGGACAAAGTAGAAAAAAACACCCAGAAAGAGCAAGAAAAGGAAAAGAGGCTCAGAAAGAATGAAGAGGGATTAACAAAAATGCAAGACAATATGAAACGTAATAAAATCCATACAATAGGGATACCAGAAGGAGAAGAAGAAGAGCAAGGGATAGAAAACCTATATGAAACAGTAATGATGGAAAACTTCCCTAATTTGATGAGAGAAAAAGTCACACAAATCCAGGAAACGCAGAGAGTCCCAATCAAGAGGAACCCAAAGAGGCCCACCTCAACACACATCATAATTAAAATGGCAAAATTTCAAGACAAAGAGAATATTAAAGGCAGCAAGGGAAAACAGGAAGTAACATACAAGGGAGCCCCAATAAGGCTAACAGCTGACTTCTCAATGGAAACACGCCAAGCCAGAAGAGAATAGCAAGAAATATTCCAAGTAATGAGAATCAGAGGTCTGCAACCAAGGCTACTTTACCCAGCAAGTCTCTCAATTAAGATAGAAAGCCAAATAAGAAGCTTCTCAGACAAAAGAAGTCTAAAAAAATACACCTCCATGAAACCAGCTCTGCAAGAGGTGCTAAAGAGACTACTTTGAGGAACGGAAGGAAAAGAGAGAGAGAGAGAGAGAGGAACACACATATATAAAAGGAAATGAATAAGTACTTATCAATAATAACCTTAAACATAAATGGATTAAATGCTCCAATCAAAAGACATAGAATAGCTGAATGGATAAGGAAACATGACCCACAGATATGCTGCCTACAGAAGACCCACATCAGGATAAAAGACCTGCACAGACTGAAAGTGAGTGGCTGGAAACAAATTTTCCAAGCAAATGGAGAGGGGGAAAAAAAGCCAGGGTGGCAATACTCATATCAGACTAAATAGACTCCAAGAACAGGCCATAAAGAGAGACCCAGAAGGTCACTTCATAATACTCAAGGGAAGAATCTACCAAGAAGACATAAATACTATAAATATATATGCACCCAACATAGGAGCACCCAAATACATAAAGAAAATCTTAGAGGACTTCAAGAAAGATATTGACAGCAACACAATCATAGTGGGGGATTTTAACACCCCACTATCAAAAATGGACAGATCTTCCAAACAAAATATCAACAAAGATATTGTGGCATTGAACAATACCCTTGAAGAAATGGACTTAACTGATATGTACGGAGCCCTCCATCCCAAAGAAGCTAAATACACATTCTTTTAAAAGTACAAGGAACATTTTCAAAGAGAGACCACATGATAGGACACAAAACAAGCCTCAACAATTTCAAGAAAATTGAAATCATACCAAGCATTTTCTCTGATCACAAGTGACTGAAGCTAGAAACCAACCCCAAAGAAAAAAAAAACCAAAACACTCAAAATCATGGAGATTAAATAGCATGCTATTAAACAATGAATGGGTCAAGAATGAAATTAGGGAAGAAATCAAAAGGTTTCTGGAAACAAATGAAAGCTAACTCACAACAACCCAAAATTTATGGGACACAGCCAAGGCAGTCCTGAGAGGGAAGATCATAGCGATGCAGGCCCACCTAAAAAAATTAGAAACATTTCAAACAAATAACGTAACCCTGCGTCTACAAGAACTCGAGGAACAACAACAAAAACAGCCCATAGCAAGTAGAAGGGAGGAAATAACCAAGATCAGAGAAGAATTAAATGACATAAAGACTAAAAGCACAATTCTAAAGATCAATGAATCCAAGAGCTGGTTCTTTGAAAAGATAAACAAAATCAACAAGCCTTTAAGCAGACTCATCAAGAAAAAAAAGAGAGAAAACCCAAATAAACAGAACCAGAAATGAAAGAGGAGAGATTACAACAGATACCACAGAAATACAAAGGATTGTAAGAAATTACTATGAAGAACCGTAGGCCAAGAGATTTGAAAATCTAGGTGAAATGGACAAATTTCTAGAAAAATATAATCTTCCAAATCTCAATGTAAAAGAAGCAGAAAGCCTGAACAAACCAATAACAGCAAAAGAGATAGAAGCAGTAATCAAAAAACTCCCAACACACAAAATCCCTGGACCAGATAGTTTCACAGGAGAATTCTACAAAGCATTTAAGGAAGAGCTAACCCCTACCCTTCACAGATTATTCCAAAAAATCCAAAATGATGGAAGACTGACAAACTCTTTTTATGAGGCCAACATCCTAAACCCCAAACCAGATAAAGACACAACAAAGAAAGAAAACTTCACACCAATATCACTGATGAACATTGACGCTAAAATCCTGAACAAAATACTGGCAAACCACATCCAACAATACATTAAAAAGATCATACACCATAACCAAGTGGAATTCATTCCAGGGATTAAGGATGGTACAATATTCACAAATCAGTAAATGTAACACATTCACATAAAGAAAAGCAAAGACAAAAGCCACATGATCATATCAATAGATTTAGAAAAAGCATATGATAAGGTATAGCACCCATTTATGATAAAAACACTCAGGTAAGTGGGACTAGAGTAAGCATTCCTCAACATCATAAAGGCCAAATAAGAGATCTACAGCCAACATCATACTCAATGGGTAAAAACTAACAACTTTGCCACTAAGATCAGGAACAAGAAAAGGATGACCTCTTTCATCACTTCTATTCAACATAGTATTGGAAGTCCTATCCACAGCAATCAGACAAGAGAAAGAAATAAAAGCATCCAAATTGGAAAGTAGTAAGTAAAACTCTCATTGATTGCAGAAGACATGATAGTGTACATAGAAAACCCTACAGACTTCACAAAAAAAACTTCTCAATCTAATAAGTGGATTTGGCAAAACAGCAGAATACAAGGCCAATATTCAGAAATAAAAGGCATTGTTGCACACCAACAATGAAATATCAGAAACAGAAATCAGGGGGAAAAAAACCATTTGCTCTATCAATGAGTAAAATAAAATATCTAAGAATAAACCTAACCAAGAAGGTAAAAGACCTCTACTCAGATAACTACACAACACTGAAGAAAGAAATTAAGGAAGACACAAATAAATAGAACCATATAACATGTTCATGGGTTGGAAGAATTAATATCATCAAAATGTCTATATTACCCAAAGCAATTTACAGATTCAATGTAATCCCTATTCAAGTACCAATGGCATATTTCAAAGATTAGAACAAACATTTTAGAAATTTATACGGAACCATAAATGACCCCAAATAGCTACAGAAATTTTGAGAAAGAAGAG
Source organism: Phyllostomus discolor (assembly GCF_004126475.2). NCBI lineage: Eukaryota > Metazoa > Chordata > Mammalia > Chiroptera > Phyllostomidae > Phyllostomus > Phyllostomus discolor. The sequence goes on along the minus strand of NC_040911.2, from coordinate 58,997,397 downwards.
CAAAATAGGTGGGATTACCATACCTGACATCAAACTATATTACAAGGCCACGGTATTCAAAACAGTCTGGTACTGGCATTGGAACAGACTCATAGATCAATGGAACAAAATAGAGGCTCCAGAAATAAACCCAAGTCTCTACGGTCAATTAATATTTGACAAAGGGGGAAGAAGCATAAAATGGAATCAAAATAGCCTCTTCCACAAATAGTGTTGCGAGATCTGGACAATTTCATGCAAAAAAAAAAGAAACTTGACCACCAACTTACACCATACACAAAAATAAACTCAGGATGGATAAAATAACTAAATATAAGTCATGACACAATAAAAGTCCTAGAGGAGAACATAGGCAGGAAAATCTGAGATGTTCCATGCAGCAATATTTTCACTAATATGTCCCCTAAAGCAAGGGGCATAAAGGAAAGAATAAACAAATGGGATTTCATCAAAATAAAACGCTTCTGCATGGCTAAAGAAAACATTAGCAAAATGAAAAGGGAATCAACTGTATGGGAAAATTTATTTGCCAGTGATATCTCAGACAAGGGTTTGATCTCCAAAATATATAAAGAACTCACATGACTCTGCTCCAGGAAGACAGAGAATCCAATCAAAAAATGTGCAAAGGACCTGCACAGACACTTCAAGAACGACATACAGAGGGCCCAGAGACTTATGAAGGGATGCTTAGTATCACTAGCCATCAGAGAGATGCAAATGAAAACCACAATAAGATACCACTTCACACCAGTGAGAATGGCTGATCATAAACAAATCAACAAACAATAAGTGTTGGCAGGGTTGTGGAGAAAAGGAAACCCTAGTACACTGTTGGGAATGCAAACTGGTGCAGCCTCTGTGGAAAACAGTATGAAATTTCTTCAAGAAACTAAAGTTGGAGTTGCCTTTTGACCCAGCAGTTCCACTGCTGGGTTTATACACTAAGAATCCTGAAACACACTAGTTCAAAAGAACCTATGCAGCCCGATGTTATAGCAGCTCAATTTACAATAGCCAAGTGCTAAAAGCAGCCTAGCTGCCTATTGGTAAATGAATGGATCAATAAACCATGGTACATTTACACAATGGAATACTACACAGCAGAAAGAAAGAAGGGGCTCCTACCCTTTGTGACAACATGGATGGAACTGGAAAGCCTTATGCTAAGTGAAGTATTCAGGCGGTGAAAGGAAAATACCATATGATCTCACCTATAAGTGAAACCTACTTAATAAAACAAACTGGCAAGCAAAATATAGCCAGAGACATTGAAATAAACAACAAACTGACAGTAACCAGAGGGCAGGGGAGAGGGAAATAATGTGGGAAAGAAGGGAAAGGGACATAAATGAACATGAATGAGGCACCCATGGAAGGAGCCAAGGGGGCATGGGATTGAGGGTGGGCAGTGGGTGTGAGGAGGGTTGGGGAAAGTGGTGGTGAGAAAATAGATACAACTGTATTTGAACATCAGTAATTTTTTAAAAAACTACAAGTATGAAAAAAGTTTATCTAAAACTTACATTTTTAAGAATATTTAATGATATAGGTAAATGCTATCAATATAATGTTAAATAAAAGAGAATTTAATGTACAATATGAGTCAAATTTTATATAGATATAAAATTTAAAAGTATATACATACTGGGTTTGGCACAAATAACATCCTTTTTTATTACAAGATTGTTTATTACAAAATTATAAGCATGTAATTCTGTAACATAACTATCACACTCAAGCACACCATATGACATTTTAAGTGAAATATTTAAATTAGAACTATAAATTATTACACCCATATTACCCCACCAACCACACTCAAGCAGGCCTTTCTTCTGCCACATTGTGTGGCATTGTGTGTGTGTGTGTGTGTGTGAGAGAGAGAGAGAGAGAGAGAGAGAGAGAGAGAGAGAGAGAAAGAGAGAAACCACAACAATATTTTGGGAGATTATTTGTGAATAGTGAGATGAGCAAATTTTCTTACATTCATCATACTCTTAGTATAATAATTCAAACTTTCTACATAGTATCATCACTTAGATATACATTTAAATTAGATGATGAAATAGATAGGAAGAAAGAAGTGCCACTAAGACATAGTTCTCAGCTCTTTCATTTGACAAGTAGACATTTATGGACAGTTGGGGATGTTAAAGGATTCAAACCCTAGTTATATAGGTTTCAATTTTAAAAAATATTTCTGCTTTCATGAAAGCAAGGTAAGTGTCCATGGATAAAAATACATGGATACACACATATATGTATACACACACACATATACATACACACACAGTGGAATACTCTTTAGGCATTAAAATAAAGAAAATTCTGCCATTTATACAACATGATTGGACGTAGTGGGTATTATACTAAGTGAAATAAGTCAGACAAAGAAACACAAATACTGTGTTCTGATCTCATATGAATATGTAATATCTGAAAACCAAATTTAAAAAACTAAACTCATAGAAAAATAAATCAGATTTGTGGTTACCTGAAGTGGAAGTGGAGGATGGGTAAATTAAATGAAGGTGGTCAAAAGGTACAAACTTCCAGCTATAAGATAAACAAGTATTGGGGATGTAATGTATCACATGATCACTATAGTGAACACTGCTGTATGGTATATTTAAAAGTTACTAAGAGAGTAAGTCCTAAAAGTTCTTATCACAAGGACAAAGAACAGGGTTTTTTTTCTTTTCTCTTTGTATGTATGTGTATATACATAAAATGATGGATGTAACTAAACTTACTGGGGTAATCATTTCACAGTATATGTAAGTCAAGTCATTATGCTGTACTCTGTAAACTTATACAGTGCTGTGTGTCAGTTATATCTCTGTAGAAGTAAAATTGTGATTTGGTTTTCTTTTTAATAATTTTCTTTTCTTTTTTATTGTGGTTCAAGTACAGATGTCTCCATTTTCCATCCACCACTCCCCTCACCCCAGCCATCCCCACCTTCCACCCTCAATCCTACCCCACTTTGGTTTTGTCCATGTGTCTTTTATAGTTGTTCCTGAAAACCCTACCCCTTTTTCCCCACCATTATCCCCTCCCACATCCCCTCTGGTTACTGTCAGTTTTTTCTTAATTTCAATGTCTCTGATTATTTTTTTTTTGCTTGTTTTGTTGATTTTCTATGCAGTTCTTCAAAAATTTCTCCAGAGTCAGTGAGGAGAAAGGTACTCAGAAAGGCTAGGACTCCTGTCCCAAAACCTCCCTTTGCCCATGGCCTGTGGGCATGTATTGACTGACACTCTGCTTCTTTGTCCTCTGTATATGGTGTGGGTTCCACCAGGCACACCTGCTTACTGTAATCTAAAGGAAGCCCCTTTCTCCACAGGGCACAGAGACCCTGGCATAAGTTGGTTGAGATACAACAGTACCAAAATGGATTGTACTTGTTCCACAGAAGCCAGTACCTAGCTCTCCAACAACAAATGTTCAGAAACCAGGTTAATCTCCATGAGGGAGATTCAGAAGCAATCAAGATTCATTTGATCCCAGCTAGAATTAGATCTCTAAAAAGAAAACACATTCAGAACACTTGGACACAATTACAAAACTGAAGTTTCCTATAGAGCAAGCTGTGATAAAAATCTTACCTAGAAACTCTGACACTAAACTCCCAGAGAACTCATGAGTGGGGACACTGCAGTACAAGCACTGGCACAAGGACTGGTGGAAAACACATGTGAAAAATAACTGAATAAGAACTAAGATCTTCTGGGAATTGTTTGAAAAATGTTTGATACATGTCAATTGAGAAATGACAATGTATAGTGCAACAGAGAATGCTGGAGAGAAAGGGGAGAATAATAATAAAAAAAAACCCTTCAGAACAGAAAATGTCATGCAGATAAGTTTTACAAGTCAGTTTTTAAGACAAATCAATAGAAAAGCACAATTTGGTTGCAGTGGAAAGCAGTATAGAGTTACCTCAAAAAATTAAAAATGGAACTGCCTTATGACCCAGTGATTCCACTTATGGGAATATATCCCAAGAAATCTAAAATACTTATCTGAAAGAATATATGCATCTTTATGTTCATTGCAGCATTATTTACAATAGCCAAGATTTGGAAGCAACCCAAGTATCCATCAGAAGATGAGTGGATAAAAAGCTGTGGTACATTTACACATGAAATACTACTAGGCCATAAAAAAATAAGGAAATCTTATCCTTTGAAACAGCATGGATGGATCTGGAGAGCATTTCACTAAGTAAAATTAGCCACTCAGAGAAAGGTAAGTACCATATGATTTCACTGAATAGCAAAATCTAATGAACAAAATAAACTAAAAAAATAGAAATCAGACTAATAGACAGAGAACAGACTGACATCTGTCAGAAGGCAGGGGCTTTTGGAGGGCTGGGTGAAAAAGCTAAAGGGATTAAGACAAAAACTCAGATATAGACAACAGTATGATGATTATCAGAGGGGAAAGGAGGATAAGGAAGGTAAAAGAGAGTATGGGGTGATAATGGTGATGGAAGGAGACTTGACTTGGGGTAGTAAACATACCCTACAATACACAGATGATATACAATTGTATACCTGAAACTTATATAACTTAATTAAGCTATGTCTCCCCAATTATTTCAATTTTAAAAAAATGTTATTGTCCTTAAGAATGAAAAATTATCCTTGACTACTGCTTGTCAGGCTGAGCTGTGAATTACTACAGCCTTTCAGGGAAGAAATCTTCAATAGCTGTTAGGTTTCAAAACACACACACTGTAAGACCCAATGATCTCATCAAAATTTATCCCATAGGAAAAAGAAGATCTGAAACAGGTTTCAGAGATTTATGCTCACTGCATGGTCATTGGCTCACTTGTGTGCTTGGTTTCCAACATTGCTGGAGGCAGCAAGAAACTGGAAACCACCTGAAAGTACAGCAAAATAAGGCAAAACTCTTTAAAAAGAGGCATAAAATATATCATGATATATTAATTCTTTGTCTTATTAAGGAGAAACCAAAAGGAGAAACTTCAATCTCTATGGCCTCAGTGGATGAACCAATGTACTGGTTTTTGTTTTTATTTTGCAATACTTTCTTTTCTTCTTGATTTGTATTTGTTGGGGGATCCAAGATGGCTGCAATGTAGGTGGAAGCTACACACACTTCTTCCAGGTACCAAACCAGACTTACAGCTAAATTATAGAGTAATAAACCTGAATGACCAACTGAAGGACAGCTGGACAAGAGTAGTATATCCAATGATTTCTAAAAGAAGCTGCACAGACTGGTAAGAAGGATAGAACTGGTCTCTGTATCCAGGTGTGATGGCTAAGAGCCAGAGGGATATCTTGGCAGAAAAAGCCTCCCTTAAGGAATGTGGAGTCTCAACCCCACACCAGGACCCCCAAACCAGAGCACCAGGGACAGGAAGAGGAGACTGCATAGCATCTAGCACCAAAAATCAATGGGGACCCTCCAGAGGAAAGAGGGAATCGGCTACAATCCCACAAGCTCACCTAAAGGGCCAGTGCATAGGAACTCACTCTTGTACACTCACCCAGGGCTCTGGTAGAGGGACTGAAACTCAGGGCATATGGGAGTTATAAAGAGGAGATCTGGGTGACGTGGCTCTGAAGAGAAATCTGGAGGGTAGTCTTCCCAGGTCTCAGTCTTGAGTCAACATCACACACTGCCCTCAGGAACCATCTCCCAGGGCTGGCCATTCCTATTCTTACAGCACCAGGTTGGGGAGTGCACTAACATGGTCCTCCAAATACTGATGACACCATCCTGACAAGCTCAAGTCCAACAGAAAGGACAGTTAGTCAGCTGTGCCAAACAGGGAACTACGGTATACTATTTTGGGGGAGAAACTATAGGCAGATTCTCAGAGAGTCATTGAACTGTGTGGCTTTGGAATGGGGGGGCATCTTTCCCCACTCCCATAGGCTGACACCACCCCCAGAGGAGGGCTGCCTTGATCTATTTTCCCAAATCCCTTGTCCTGTCCTGCTGAGCTCAGTTCAGTGTGTGGGCAGGGAGAGATGGTACAGCTCAGAGCTTGGACCATTAACATGACTCCCTTGGAACCTGCAGTCAGGGTCTCTGAAGGCCCACAGAGCTAGGAGCAGGTGTGCAACTCACTCACCTGCCAGGGTCCATACCACCCCCCAGCAGAGTGTTGCCTTGATCTGTTTTTCCAAGTCCCACTGGCCCTTTCCTGCTTGGCTCAGTTCCGAAGGTGAAAGGGGATGCAGGTTGAAGCTGGGACCTTCAGAGGCTCCAGTCCAGAGATGAGCAGGTATGGCTTCAGAGCTAAGGGAAGATATGCAGCTCAACCCCCTTCCATGGTTCAGCCAGTGCTACTGCTTATGAAAGGATTTCTTGATCTCTTTGCCCAAGTCCTGGTGGCCCTGCCCTGCTGAGCTTGCTTCTGCAGTGGGGACAGCTGGCTGTACCCAAACTGAATCTTTGGTGCACTCTCCTTGGAGACCCAGAGTTGGGAACTCTAGCAGAGACTGACTGGTATGGCTCCCAAGTAGGGGCCACATACTTCACACTGAGTTCCTGACCATGCTGCACTCAATTAGGAAACCCACTAGCCCATCCTTCCAACCCAGTAACCCTTCATTACCAAGCTTGAACTGTGTGAAAAGGTTAGCAGGGGGGCACAACCAGCTTAGACCCACCCAAAAGCATGTATTCATAAGACTCTGGAGAAGTCCAAACAACCTCAGCATTGGTTGGGGTGAGATTGGGCAGAGTAGCCAACATCAGGAAGCCTTGGGAATTTATTAATATACCTCTCAGATCAGAGGTTCAGGAAGCTAATCCTGGTATACAACCTGGTCCTTCCCACACAAATGCAGGTGTAGGCACAAACAGTGAAAAACATGGTAGGCCCAGACAGGTAGTCCAATACTGATTACACAAAATCTCTGATAGAGGCCTGCACAGGAACACTGGCCAAGAAGAGCCAAGAACCAACACAACCAGTGTTGGGCTTCAAACCACACCAGAACTCAACCTAACTAGCCACACAAATGGCAAAGTCAAAAGAGTACTCTGGCAGACACCAGACCCTGCCAGGAACAAATCCCCCTCAGAGGGCAGTCCCTTGACAGTGACTCATCCATGGTGAAAGAGGTCTATTTTTATAGTCAGCCAGACTGAAGGTTAACTCTCCCCACAATGGTCCAATAGTATTCAAGAAACAACTGCAACAGTTGAAAACACATAACCCACACAAGAATGATTTCTGCAGCACCTAGCTCAGGTGATCCAAAAGATTGCAACACCGAGACCCACAAGGCACCTACATCAGAAAGCCCTCATAACAGGCTTGGGAGGCTGTGTTACAGCCTGCCAAGGCCTGGTAGGTCCACTCTAGATTTGGGGAGACAGAGAAAATTTGTGGAGCAGTGGGGATGCTTGACATGCCTTTATTCACTGATGGGCGAGACTGCAAGCTGCCTGTCTCTCTAGTAAGAAGCCCCTACTGGCTTAAGTACTAGAGGAAAGCAAAGCTAGCGTCAAGCCACAGTTATATAACATACAATGATTCTGAGCATGTGAGCCCACTTCATGTTATGGGAACCATTTATCAGGCCCAGTCTCAAGGCTATGAGAATACCACTTATCAGGCCCATTCAAGATTATGGGAACACTGCTTCCCTTAGTTACCCAGACACCTGGGTGAGGAAGCCAGACTGCCTCCATTTTCCCTACAGAAGCATAGCAAATACAATACACAGAGGTAAACAAAAAAATGTCAGACAAAATAGGGAGATAAAAAAATATGCCCAAAATGAAAGAACAAGAGCAATCCCCAGAAAAAGAATTAAATGAAATGAAAGCAACCACGATACCAGATGCAGAGTTTAAAACAATGCTTATAAGGATGCTCAATGACCTTAGAAGAATGGGTGATCTCAGTGAGAATTTAAACAAAGGGATAATAAGCATTAAAAAGGGCATAAAAACCAAAAAAAGAACCAGTCAGATATGAATACATGTCTGAAATAAAGAATACTCTAGAAGGAATCAACAGCAGGTTAGATGAAACAGAGGACTGAGTAACAAGTGGGGAGCTCCTATAAGGCTATCAGCTGATTTCTCAACAAAACAATTCAGGCTACAAGGGACATTAAATATTCAAAGTGATGAAAAGTAAGAACCTACATCCAAGACTACCCTACACAGTAAGGCCATCATTTAAAATTGAAGGCAAAGTAAAGAGCTACACAGATTTTTAAAAAACTAAAGGAGTTCATTACCACCAAACAATATTGCAAAAAAATGTTAAAGGGCCTGCTTAAAGAACAAAAAAATAGAGAGAGGGGTACACATGTATAAAGAATAAAATGGCAACGAATAAGTACCTATCAATAATAACTTTAAAGGTAAATGGATTAAATGCTCTGAGCAAAAGACATAGGGTAGCTTAATGGATAAGAAAACATGACCTACGCATATGCTGCCTACAATAGACCCACATAAGAGCAAAAGATACACACAGACTAAAAGTTAAGGGATGAAGAAAAATATTCCATGCAAATGGAAATGAAAATAAAGCTGTGGCAGCAATACTTATATCAGAAAAATAGACTTCAAAAACAAAGGCTATAGCAAGAGACAAAGACAGACACATAATAAAAGGCACGATCCTGTAATGGAGTCCAGAACCTCGGGTGTCTAGGAATATAGGCCTAGCTGGGGAATGGACACATAGAGCAGGGCCATTGAGAGATATTTTGCAGGCCAGCTTCATATCCGATATGCAAAAAACATTTTGTATAACAATAACAGCAGACTAGTCTTTCAGACAGAAGGAAGCCAGAAAGTATGCATAACTTTGACCCATGATGTAACTGGGAGGCAGCTCCCCCTGGTTACAGGACCTGTGTGAAAGCTTAGCGGTGGGTCGCTCCACAGGGCCACACCTGCTCAGACTTACTATAGGAGCCCAGAAAAGCTGAAAACTATGGGAGTGCTGGCAGGTATATTCAGTTGTGGGAGGAGGTCCTAGGCTGGGATTTTTTAAACTAATGGCAGGCCACCATGAAGGACAGGGGACAATGCTAGACAGTGAGAAAGGGACAATGCAGCACTAGGAATGAGGACAATGCAAGACCCTGCAGGAAACAAAGGGGTGAAAGGACTCTTGCTGGTGGGCCATGAGAAGGTGCCATGTGGTTCTGGATTAAGAACTGGAGATTGCAGCAATACAGTTTATGGTGCTGGGAACCACAGAAAATCTGCCCAGCTGTGCACAGGTGACTGAGAGATACTGGGAAAAGTGAGCTGCAGACTTCCGTTCTTTTTCTTCTGGAGGGCAGTAATTCTGATTGGCATGTTCTGAGACTGATCAGACTGGGCAAAGGAAGGAAGGAAGGACTGTGTGTGTTTGTGGGTGTTTTAAGGTTCTTTGGGATTTTAACCAACATTTAATCATTATCCTAAACCTGTATAACTTTTGAATAAGTAGTTCCTTTCCTTTTAACCAAACTCTGGCATTGAGAGCCACAATTCCTAAAGGTGGCAGGAAAAAAAAAATCATAATACAGAGACACCCCTCACAGATCCATTCTGTAACAATCCAAGAAGATATAACCCTTATAAACATTTTTGCACCCAATATAGGAGCACCTAAATATATCAAGCAAATCTTGATTGACATAAAGAGAGAGATCAACAGTAAAACCATCAAAGAAGGGGATTTTAACACCCAATTTACATTAATGAATTGATCTTCCAACAGAAAATCAACAAGGAAATAGCTGCCTTAAATGACACATTAGATCAGATGGATTTAATTGATACCTTTGAGCGTTTTACCACAAAGCAGCCAAATATACATTCTTTTCAAGTACACACAGCATGTTTTCTAGGATAAACCACATGTTACAACACAAAACAAGCCTCAATAAGTTAAGAAGATTGAAATCATATAAGGTATCTTCTCAGACCATAATACTATGAAACTAGAATTTAGTCACAAGAAAAAACTGAAATACATACAAACAAATGGAAGCTAAATAACATTATTAAACAATGACAGGGTTAACAACAAGATAAAGGAAGAAAAAACAGCTACCTGGAAAAAAATGAAAATGAGAACACAACGACCCAAAATCTGTGCGACACAGTGAAAGCAGTCCTGAGAGGGAAATTCATAGCATTTCAGGCCTACCTCAAGAAACAAGAAATATCTCAAATAAAAGAAAAATCCTATTACTAAATGGACTTAAAAAACAACAGAGCCCAGAGTATGTAGAAAAAAATAAAATAATAAACATTAGGGAGGAAATAAATGACATAGAGACTAAAAAGAAAACATCAATGAAACCAATGCATGTTTCTTTAAAAAGATAAACAAGATTGACAAATCATTAACCAGTCTCATCAAGAAAGAAAAAAAGAAAGGTTCCAAATAAATATTATCAGAAGTGAAGGAGGGGAAGTAACGACTCACACCACAGAAATATAAAGGATTATAAGAAAATACTATGAAAAACTACTATGTGTTGAAAAATTGAACAACCAGGATGAAATTAATAAATTCCTAGGAACATACAATCTTCCAAAACTGAATTAGGAAGAATAAGAAAACCTACATAGACCAATTAAAACTAATGAAATCAAAGTAGTAATTTAAAGAAAAAACTTCTGGCCAAGGTGGAGGCATAGTAGACATACTTTGCCTCCTCACACAACAACAACAAAAAAAAGGACAACAACAAATTTAAAAACAAAAACAACCAGATATGCCAGAAAATCAAATTGTGTAGGAATCTGACAACCAAGGAGTTAAAGAAGAAACATTCATCCAAACTTATAGGAAGGGCAGAGATGGAAATCCATGGTGGAGAGGACCCACAGCAAGGTGGGAGCTGGAGTGGGCAGGCAAGACAGTGGCTCATAGTCCCACATTTGCATGTGGATAAACCAGGAGGAACAACTGGGAAGAGAGACACATCACACAACCCAGGGTTACAGCACAGGAAAAGAAAGCCTCACAAACTCTGCCTGTAAAAGTCTGTGGGGGTTGTGGCTGTGGGATACATTCCTAGCCTCACAAGAGAGCTTGTTGGAGAGACCCACAGGGTCCTGAAACATACGCAAAACCACTGACCTGAGAATCAGACAAGATGGGCCAAATTTGCTGGTGGGTAGTATGGGAAGTGACTGAAAGCCAGCTGAGAGCCCAGCAAGCAGCATTGTTCCCTCTCTGACCCCTCCCTCAAATACAGGGCCATGAGCAGAGAAGTGAGTTGCCCTGCCCTGGCCAACACCTAAACCTCCACCCCTTACTGTGTAACAAGCATGCCCAGACAAATAAATATGGCCCAAATAAAAGAGCAGATCAAAGCTCCAAAAACAGAAAATAGAACTAAGTGATGAAGAGATAGCCAACCTATCAGAGGCACAGTTCAAAACACTGGTAATCAGGAGGCTCACAGAACTGGTTGAATATGGCTGCAAATTAGAAGAAAATGTGAAGGCTATGAAAAGTAAAATAAAGGAAAAGGTATAGGCAACCAACAGTGAAGGGAAGGAAACCAGGACTCAAATGAACAGTTCAGAGAAGGAAGAAAGAAACATTCAACCACAACAGAATGAAGAAACAAGAAATCTAAAAAATGAGGAGAGGCTAGGGAACCTCGGGGACAACTTTAAACATTCCAACATCTGAATTATAGGGGTGCCAGAAGGAGAAGAGGAAGAGCAAGACATTGAAAACTCATTTGAAAACATAATGAAGGAGAACTTCCCCAATCTGGCAAAGGAAATAGACTGCTAGGAAATCCAGGAAGCTCAAAGAGTCCCAAAGAAGTTGGACCCAAAGAAGCACACACCACGGCACATCATCATTATATTACCCAAGATTAAATATAAGGAGAAAATCTTAAAAGCAGCAAGAGAAAAGGAGACAGATAACTACAAAGGACTTCCCAAGAAGCCTATCAGCTGATTTCTCAAAAGAAACCTTGCAGGCAAGAAGCAGCTGGAAAGAAGTATTCCAAGTCATGAAAGGCAAGGACCTACATCCAAGATTATTCTATCCAGCAAAGCTATCATTTATAATACAAGAGCAGGTAAAGTGCTTCCCACATAAGGTAAAGTTAAAGGAGTTCATCATCAACAAACCCTTATTATATGAAATGTTAAAGGGACTTATGTAAAAACAAAATCAAAACTATGAATGGTAAAATGACAACAGACTCACAACTATCAACAACTGAAATTGAAAACAAAAACAAAAACAGACTAAGCAAACAACTAGAGCAGGAACAGAATCACAGAACTGGAGATCACATGGAGGATTATAAGCAGGGATGGGTAGGGGAGAATGGGGCGAAAGGTACAGGGAATAAGAAGCATAAATTCTAGGTACAAAATATACAGGGAGAGGTTAAGAATACTATGGAAAATGGAGAAGCCAAAAAACTTAAATATGTGATCCATGGATATGAGCTAAAGTGGAGGAATGCTGGTGGGAAGGGGGGTGCAGGGTGGAGGGGAATACAGGGGAGAAAAAATGGGACAACTGTATTAGCATAATCAATAAAATATACTTAAAATAAAATATTTTTTAAAACAGCCAGGAAACAAAAGTCCTTGCCCTAATGGCTTCACCAGCAGAATTGGACAAATGTTCAAAGAAGTAACAGCTCTCCTTCTCAAAGGATTCCAAAAAATCCAAGGGAAGGGAAGACTACCGAGTTCATTTTAGGAGGTGAGCATTATTCTAATTCCGAAACCAGATAAAGACGCAACAAAGAAAAAAAATTATAGGCAATACCCCTGATGAACCTAGACACTAAAATACTTAACAAAATATTAGCATTCCAGATCCAGCAATACCTTAAAAAGATCATATACCATGATGAAGTGGTATTTATTTCAGGAAAGCAAGGTTGCTACAATATTTGCAAATCAATAAATTTGGTACATAACATAAAAAATGAAGGATAAAAATCACATGTCAATAGATATAGAGAGGCTTGATAAAATCCAGCATCCATTCATTATAAAATCTCTCAGCAAAGTGGGCACAGAGGAAAAACACCTAAATATAGAGGCTATAAATGACAAACCCACAGCCAACATCATACTCAATGGACAAAACCTAAACGCATCCCTTGTAAGATCAAAAGCAAGACAAAGATGTCCACTCTCACCACTTATTCAACATTGTATGGGATTTCTGGCAATCGCATTCAGACAAGAAGACATAAAGGAATCCAAATTTGAAAAGAAGAAGTAAAACTACCATTATTTGCAGATGACATGATATTGCACATAGAAACCCTGAAGACTACATATGCGCACGCACACACACACACACACACACACAAACCTTGCTAGACTGGTAAGTGAATTCACTATAATAGCAGGATACAAAATACAATTCAAAAAAACATGGCATTTTTATAAACAAGTAATAAACTATTAGACAGACAAATTAAGAAAACAATCCCATTTACTACTGCCACAAATAAAAGGTACACAGAACTAATTTTTTAAATTTGATTGTTGTTAAAGTACAGCTTTCTACCTTTTACCCCCATCCAAGCCCACAACCCCCAGCCCTCCCCATCTCCCTTCTGCTTCCACCCCCCTACCCTTGTTATTCCCATAAGTCCTTTATACTTCTTCCTGCAAACCCTTCCCCTTTTCCCCTGAAATTCCCTCCCCTCTGATCAGTGTTAGCCTGCGGTCAATTTCAGTGTCTTTGGTTATATTTTGCTTGTTTGTTTGTTTTGTTGATTAGGTTCCTGTAAAAGGTGAGATCATACAATATCTGTCTTTTGCCACCTGGCTTATTTCACTTACCATAATGCTTTACAGTTGCATTCATGCTGTGGCAAAGCATAGGAACTCCTTACTTTTTTGCTGCATAGAATTCCATTGTGTAAATGTACCATAGTTTTTTGATCCATTCATTTACTGATGGGCACCTAGGTTGCTTCTAGCACTTGGCTATTGTAAATGGTGCTTCTATGAACATTGGGGTGAATAGGTTCTTTTGAATTGGTGTTTCGGGGCTCTTGGGATATAATCCTAGCAGTGGTACTGCTGGGTCAAAAGGCAGCTCCATTTTTAGTTTTCTGAGAAAATTCCATACCGTTTTCCATAATGGTTGTACCAGTCTGCAATCCCACCAAAAGTGCATTAGGGTTCCCTTTTCTCCACAGCCTCTCCAACACTTGTTTGTTGCTTTGTTTCTGATGGTCATTCTCATTGGTGTCAGGTGGTATTTCACTGTGGTTTTAATTTGCATCTCTCTGATAGCAAACAATACTGAGAAACTTTTTATGTGTCTCTGCATCATCTGTATGTCCTCCTTGGAGAAGAGTCTGTTCAAGTCCTTTGCCCATTTGTTCAATTGGGTTGCTTGCCTTCTTAGAGTGGAGTTGTGTGAGTTCTTTATATATTTTGGAGATTAAACCCTTGTCTGAGGTATCATTGGCAAATATGTTTTCCCAGATGGTTGGTTCTCTTTATTTTTTATCTTCTTTTATTCAGCCATGCAGGAGCTTTTTATTTTGATGAGATCCCATAGGTCTATTTTTTCCTTTATGTTCCTTGCTCTAGGGAACATATCAGTGAAATTATTGCTGTGTGGAATATCTGAGATTTGCCCGTCTATGTTCTCCTCTAGGATTTTAATGCTGCCATGACCTATATTTAAATCTTTTATCCACATGGAATATATTTTTGTGTATGGTGTAAGTTGGTGGTCGAGCCTCATTTTTTTGCTTGTAGCTGTCCAGCACTCCCAACACCATTTGTTGAAGAGGCTATTTTTACTCCACTTTATGTTGCTGTCCCCTTTGCCAAATATTAATTGACCATAGAGACTTGGGTTTATTTCTGGGCTCTCTGCTCTGTTCCATTATTCCAGGTGCCTGTTCTTATGGCTGTTTTGATTACAGTGGCCTTGTAATACAGTTCGGTATCAGGTATTGTGATCCCTCCTACTTTACTCTTCTTTCTCAAAATCATAGCAGCTATACAGGGTCGTTTATGGTTCCATATAAATTTTTGAAGTGTTTGTTCTATATCCATAAAATATGCCATTGGTATTTTAATAGGTATTACATTGAATCTGTAAATTGCTTTGGGTAGTATCGACATTTTGATAATGTTAAATCTTCTGATCCATGAACACACTATATGTTTCCATTTGTTTGTGTCTTCCTTGATTTCTTCAGTATTGTGTAGTTTTCTGCATATAGGTCTTTTACCTCCTTGGTTAGGTTTAATCCTAGGTATTTTATTTTTCTTTTTGCTATTTCAAATGGAACTTTTTTCTTGATTTCTGCTTCTACTGTTTCATAGTTGGTACACAAAATGCCTTCGATTTCTGGATATTGACTTTGTATCCTCCTGTTTTGTCAAATTCATTTATAAGATTGAGCAGTTTTTTGGCAGAGACTATTGGATTTTCTATGTACACTATCATGTCATGTACAAACAATGAAACTTTTGTTTCCTTCTTTCCAATTTGGAAGCCTTTTCTTTTCTTTTCTTGTCTGATCACTGTGGCTAAAACTTCCAATACAATGTTCAATAGAAGTGGTGAAAGTGGACAACCTTGATTTGTTCCTGATCTTAGTGGAAAAGATCTTAGTTTTTGCCCATTGAGTATGATGTTGGCTGTAGGTCTCTCATATATGGCCTTTATTATGTTGAGGAATACTCCCTCTATTCCCATTTAGGTAAGTGTTTTTATCATAAATGGGTGCTGTACCTTGTGAAATGCTTTTTCTGCAACTATTGATATGATCACATGACTTTTGCCTTGTTTTTGTTTATGTGATGTTTTACATTTATCAATTTGCAAATATTGTACCATCCTTACATCCCTGGGATGAATTCCACTTGGTCATGGTGTATGATCTTTAATCTTTATAATGTATTGTTGGATGCAGTTTGCCAATATTTGTTCAGGATTTTAGGGTCTATGTTTGTCAGCGATATTGGTGTGAAGTTTTCTTCCTTTGCTGTGTCTTTATCTGGTTTTGAAATTCGGATGGTGTTGTCTTCATAAAAAGAGTTTGGGAGTCTTCCATCATTTTGGATTTTTTTAGAATAATCTGTGAAGGATAGGGGTTAGCTCTTCCTTAAATACTTTGTAGAATTCTCCTGTGAAACCATCTCGTTGAGGGCTTTTGTGTGTTGGGAGTTTTTGATTACTGCTTCAATTTCATCTGCTGTTATTGGTCTGTTCAGTCTTTCTGCTTCTTCTTCATTGAGTTTTGGAAGATTATATTTTTCTAGAAATTTGTCCATTTCATCTACGTTTTCAAATTTCTTGGCATAGTTATTCATAGTAATTTCTTACAACCCTTTGTATTTCTGTGGTATCTGTTGTAATCTCTCCTCTTTCATTTCTGATTGTGTTTATTTGGGTCCTCTGTCTTTTTTTCTTGATGAGCCTGATTAAAGTCCTGTTGATTAAAGGCTCCAGGATTCTTTGATCCTTAGAATTGTGCTTTTAGTCTCTATGTTATCTAAGTCTCCTCTGATCTTGGTTATTTCCTTCCTTCTACCTACTCTGGTCTCTCTTTGTTGTCATTCCCTACGTTCTTATAGGCATAGGGTTAGATTGTTTCTCCAAAATGTTTCTATCTTATTTACGTAGGCCTGTATTGTTCTGAACTTCCCTGTAATGCCTGCCTTCACTGTGTCCCATAAGTTTTGGGTTGTTGTGAGTTCATTTTTGTTTGTTTCCAGAAACTTTTTGATTTCCTCCCTAATTTCATTCTTGACCCATTCATTTTTTATTAGCATGCTATTCAATCTCCATGATTTTGAGTGTTTTGGTTTTTTTTTCCTTGGGGTTGGTTTCTAGTTTCAGTCTCTTGTGGTCAGAGAAAATGCTTGGTATGACTTCAATTTTCTTGAATTTTTTGAGGCTTATTTTTTGTCCTATCATGTGGTCTCTCTTTGAAAATGTTCCATGTGCATGTGAAAAGAATGTGTGTTTAATAGCCTCTCTGGGATAAAAGGCTCAATATATATCAGTTAAGTCCATTACATCTAGGGCATTGTTCAAAGCCACAATATGTTTGTTGATATTTTGTTTGGAAGATCTGTCCAGTTTTGACAGTAGGGTGTTAAAAATCCCCTAATATAGACCCTGGCTGGCGTAGCTCAGTGGATTGAGCATGGGCTGTGAACCAAAGTGTCACAGGTTTGATTCCCAGTCAGTGTACATGTCTGGGTTGCAAGCCACGACCCCCAGCAACAGCACATTGAAGTTTCTCTTTCTCTCTTTCTCCCTCCCTTCCCTCTCTAAAAATAAATAAAATAAAATCTTTTTTAAAAATCCCCTAGTATAATTGTGTTGCTGTCAATATCTTTCTTGAAGTCCTCCAGGATTTTCTTTATGTATTTGGGTGCTCCTATTTTGGGTGCATATATATTTACAATGTTTATATCTTCTTGGTGGACTCTTCCCTTGAGTATTATGAAGTGACATTCTGGGTCTCTCTTTATGCCCCCCCTTTTTTTGAAGTCTATTTTATCTCATATGAGTATTGCAACCCCAGATTTTTTTCCTATCCATTTGCTTGGAAAATGTTTCCAGTCCTTCACTTTCAGTCAGTGTAGGTCTTTTGTACTGAGGTGGGTCTCTTGTAGGCAGCATATGTGTGGGTCATGATTTTCTTATCTATTCACCTATTCCATAGCTTTTGATTGGAGCATTTCATCCATTTACATTTAAGGTTATTATTGATAGCTACTTATGCTTTGCCATTTTCATACCTGTGCTCCTCCCTCCCTCCCTCTCTCTCTCTCTCTCTCTCTCTCTCTCTCTCTCTCTCTCTCTCTCTCTCTCTCCCTTCCTCCTTTCCTTAAAGCAGCCCTTTTAGCATCTCTTGCAGAGCTGGTTTGGAGTAGACATAGTCCTTTAGACTTCTTTTGTCTGGGAAGTTCCTTATTTGGCCTTCTATCTTAATTGAGAGCCTTGCTGGATAAAGTAGCCTTGGCTCCAGGCCTCTGGTTCTCATTACTTGGAATATTCTGTGCCATTGTCTTCTGGCTTGGAGTGTTTCAGTTGAGAAATCAGCTGCTAATCCTACCAAGACTCCTTTGTAGGTTACTTCCTGTTTCTCCCTTGCTACTGTTAAGAGTCTCTCTTTGTCTTGGAAATTTACCATTTTAACTATGATGTGTTTTGAAGTAGGCCTCTTTGAATTCCTCTTGATTGGGACTCTCTGTGTTTCCTGGATTTGTGTGACTTTTTCTCTCATCAAACTAGAAAAGTTTTGCATCATTACTTTTTCAAACAGGTTTTCTATCCCTTGCTCTTCTTCTTCTCCTTCTGGTATCCTTATGATATAGATATTATTAAGTTTCATATTGTTCTGCACTTCTCTTAATCCCTCTTCATTCTTTCTGAGCCTCTTTTCCTTTTCTTGCTCTTTCTGGGTATTTTTTTCTACTTTGTCCTCCCACTCACTGATCTGATCTTCTGCTTCATCGAGCCTGTTTTTGATTCCTTCTACTGTGTTCTTCAGTTCAGAAATTGTATTCTTCATTTCCTCTTGGCCCTTGTTGATAGTTTCTATTTCCTTTTTCATGTTGATATATATTTCAGTGAACTCATTATAGTTTTCCTGTAGTTTTTGGTAATTCTCTGTGAGCTCATTGAGCTTCCTGATAAACATTGCTTTGAACTCAATATCTGATAGTGGAATTTCTTCCATTTCATTTAGCATTCTTTCTGAGGCTTCCTCCTTTCCTTTCATTTGGGGATTGTTTCTTTGTCTTCCCATTGTTTGTGAGACTCTTCTTGTTAGCCTCTGCTTCTTAAATTGATCTTTTCTGACTCCCTGGGTTTCTGGTGTGAACTTCTATGGTAGCATACCTGTGAGATTCAGTGTTGCAGTCTCTTTGATCTCCTGAGTTCGCTGCTCTTGGGCTGCCATTTGTTGGCTCACTGGATGTCTTTGGGTTTTGACTGTTGTTGAGTCTTTTTTTGGTGGGTCCTTCCCACCAGCTGGTTAACTGAGGCTCACTCTCTTCACTACCTCTTGTATTTTGTTGTGCTGGTGTGGGTAGGTTGTATTAAAGCTGGTTCTTCCATATGTACAAGGTTTTGAGGATTCTCTCTTGCTTTTGTTTAGTTATTTGATCTTGGTTATTTCTCTACTGTTTATATGTATGTCCAGATAGGTCCTGAGTTGAGTTAGTGTGGCTTCCATTCACTCCTTCACCTTCTTCTGTCAGTGATTCCTTCTGTTGGAATCACACTGTTGGTGATTCCTTTGTTGTTGGGTTTCCTCTTCCAGTGGGTATTCTGGTGTTCACTGCTTCCACCTACTCTTTTTTTGTGATCAGTCAGAGGGGGAAGGCAAAATGTTTTAAGACAGCAAGAGCATATTCTGTGATATTTACAGTAGCACCCAGTAGAGAAGAGATAGGAGATCCTTTGGCTATGTATAGTGTTAACCATGATATTCCACCCAACTACCCACTTTTTAGAAAGGGTGGAAAGAAAATAAGACTGTTGTTGGGGAGGGCATGATTGTGAATTGGATCTAGAAAGCAGTGAGGTTGTGGAAGGTCAGATTCTGAGGTAAGGTGAGAATAACAGAAAATAGGTGTAGTATGTGAGAGAATAGAGTTAACCACAACAGTAATAGAGTTCAGGAAACTGTGACATGGGCTAATATCTGGGAGGGGTGCTGTGTAGTATTTACAATTGTATGGAACAGCTATTATTTACAATAATAATGGAGCAACAATCATACCACAGAATCTGTGCGATATGGGCAACAAGAATAGGGAGTATAGGACCTTGAATAGCGTGCTAATAGAACACAAGTGAAGTGAAAGATAGTAAATTAACAATATACTATGAAAGAGAGAACAAGGAAAACCAGTCAAACAATACAATTTAACCAGCCAAGCAAAGAAGACTAAACAAAAAGAAGAGGAATACAAAAATACTAATAAAAGATGTGAGAACAATCAAAAAAGATAATACAAATATGCAAGAACTTACAGGTTCTCTGTAGTAGCAAATTAAATTTGTCTCACTGTCTCAGCTGTTGAGATGACCCCTCCTTGTGTCCACCTCTGGTCTTTTCAAAGTTCCAGGATTTTTTGTCTCACTTGTTGGAATTTTTAAAAAAAGAAGAAGAAGGAAGGAAGAAGAGATAAAATGGGAAAGAAAGGGAGAAGAATAAAACAAGAAAGATGGAAAGAGAGGAAAAAGGAGTTGAAGATAAAAATAATCATAATAATAAAAATAAAGAATTACTTTTTTTTAAGATTTTATTTATTTATTTTTAGGGAGGGAAGGGAGAGAGAGAGAGAGAGAGAGATCAATGTTCGGCTGCTGGGAGTTATGGCCTGCAACCCAGGAATGTACCCTGGCTGGGAATCGAACCTGGGACACTGGTTCCCAGCCCACGCTCAATCCACTGAGCTACGCCAGCCAGGGCTGAGAATTACTTTTTTTAAAAAAAGCCTCTTGCTGGCTTCAAACTGGCCAAACAAGTTTTGCTGGTCTTCCTGGCTGCAGCAGGCTGAGGGGCAATTAGTTTTGCTTTTCTCCCTTCCTGAGCTGCACTCAGTCAGCCTCTAGCCCAGTTCTCCAGCAACCTCTGGTTCCTCAGGTTCCACAGGTTCAGGCTCACACTCTCCCAGGCTACAGGTGTTAGTGACAGTAGTTCTATGGTGTGCACTCTCCCCAGGTCTTTGGGTGTGGGCACCAGGCCCTCCTCAGAGCACACTTTCCCCGGGTTGCGGGCATGCACGCTTTGCCAGGCCGCCTGAGGTCCCTCAAGTTCGGGCATGCACTCTTCCCAGGGCTCTGGGAGTATGTGCAGGGCCTTCTACGCCACCTCAGAAGCACTGCCCTGCTGGGTGGGGAGGAGGCCGGAGTGGCTGCTGCAGGAGAACTCCCCGAACAGTGTCCCTTTTTTCACTTTTTCTTTTTGAGAAATTCCTCCTACTCAAGCCTGCCTCTCCATACAGAAGCCTGGCATCTCACACAGTGCAATTATCCAACCAGACCAGAGACTATCTGGGTCAGGGCCCGCCACCGCCCAACTCTCAAATCTCCCCAGACAGCATCCACAGACTCTGTGAGTGCTCATAGCCCCTGTGTGTTTGCCACTCATTCCTTACAGTCCTCCCACATTATATCGTGGTTCACTTATTTCAGCTTCACTGTATCACAGGTTTTTTAAAAAATATGTATCTAATACTGTATCACAGAGTTTTCACTATATTGTGGGATTTTGAGGTAGGTATTTATATAATATTTATGGTTTTAATTATTTTTTCTAAAAAATTTAAAATATAAAAATATAAAAAATGTTAATTCAAACATATTAAAATAATATTAAATTGAAATAAAATACAGTATGTATTTCATCAGCAGATGAATACCGTAATATACACAATGGAAATGCAGTACTCCACTACCGCTTGCGCAAGTTTGTGAACATGAGATTGTACAAGGCACACTACTGGCTGATGGAATGAAGGGCAACCAACAACAACACTATGTTCTGTATCCTGGGTGCTGATTGGCTCAGTGACTGTAGCATCAGTCTGTTTGCTCTCCCTTGCTGTGCCCATACATTCAGCATCTCTCCTTGTCCACCTCACTTGACATCTGACCACTGCACGTAGTGTTGCTCTGCAGTGTTATGTTTTTGTGAAATTTTCATAAAAGTCTGAATTTATTTCAAGCCCTATGATGCCACCCAAACATTCTGTGCCTTCTAAAGCTTCTGGCAGTGCACCCAAGTACCAGGGGAATATGCTTACCATCAAAGAAAAGGTGGAACTTCTTGACATGTTAAAGGAAGGCAAAAGCTATGCAGCTGTAAGCCACCATTATGGGATCAACAAATCTACTGTTCAGTACATGAAGAAAAACGAGAAGAATATCAGGTCTACGGCAACAATGACTTTTAACAAGATTGCAAAGAGGGTGGTCACTTCCCACAATAAGGCCATTGTGAGGATGGAGTCTGCATTGGTCCTGTGGATAAATGACTGCAGGAAGAATATCTCTCTGGATACCAATACCATCCAGATGAAGGCCAAGAAACTTTATGAAAGTTTTGCAGAAAGCACGAACATTCACAATGGTGATGAGGATCAAGACGAGGACGATATTACAGAAGCAAGACTATCGAGTGTTTCTCCCACCAGACCAACCCCATTCAGTGCCAGCAAGGGCTGGTTTGACAAATTTCAGAGACGCTTTGGACTCAAGAGAGTTTCTCTGCATGGTTTAGCTGCCTCTGCAGATAAAAAGCAGTGCCAGCAACTCCCCATAACTATGTTCATCACTCAGACAAAGAGATCAGTTACGCCTACACCTGTAGTGGAAATAGAAGTTACAGCCCAGGGCAAAGATACTGCACCACCTGATGAAGTGCCTGATGAAGTGGTACCTTCAGAAGAGCTGTAATGCTCTTCTTGGCTGTGCAGTACATTCATTTCATCGTCATCACCTTCATTGCCATAGTACTGCACAGCTACATAATTCATGATCTTTATCATCCAAGTTGTAGTATACTTCACTGGTGAGTACCCATATAGAATTTTATATGTTGTTAAAATTATGTAGGTTTAAGAGTGTAGAAAGTGTTTAAGAGCATATGAAGCTTTTATAAGAGTGTGGGAAAGGTTAATAAGAGAGTGGGAAAGGTTTATAGGAGTGTGGGAAGGGTTTATAAAGCCTTAAACTATATATAAATAATAAAATAAATATAACACCGCAATTTTGTGGATTTTCACCTATCGAGGGGGTCTCTGGAACATAAATCCTGTGATAGGTAATCCTGTGTATTCCTCTCTCTGCAACTTCAAGCAACCAGGTCTCTCCCAGTGCTGCTTAATCCTTGTTTGGCAGGAGATAGAGCCATTGGCCCAGCTCTCTCCCAAGAACCCTGTAGCAGACCTAGCAGGTGCCCTGGTCTCCACTCTGGTCCCAAGGACCTTATTGTCCTGAAGCACTCTCCTTACCATCTGGTTTTTCAATGTCCTCTACAATTTTTGGTGTTCTATCTTCATATATGCTGGGGTAATATTGTCTGCTTGCTCTGTTCCTCTGCAGATTGGCTAGGTTTTTCTCCTGTGTGTAGGGAGAAGTGGAATCCACTCCCTCCTACCTCGCTGCCATCTTAGTCTCCTCCTAGGAATAAACTTAAGCTAGGAGATTAAAAAAAAAAAACACCCATATTTGGAAAACTACAGGACACTGAAGAAAAAAATGGAGGAAAATACAAATAAGTGGAAGCATATACCATGTCCTTGGATTGAAAGTATTAACATCATTAAAAGGTCCATACTGCTTAAAGCAATTTGTAGATTCAATGCAATTCCTATTAAAATACCAATGACACATTTCACCAATCTAGAACAAATATTTCAAAAATTTATATGGATCCACAAAAGACCCCAAATAGCCTCAGCAATCTTGAGAACAAAGTTGGAGGTATCACACTACCTGATATCAAACTACATTACAAGGCCATCGTAATCAAAAACTGCCTGGTACTGGCATAAGAACAGGCAGATAGATCAATAGAACAGAACAGAGAGCCAAGAAATCAACCCATGCCTTTATGGTCAATTAAGATTTGACAAAGAAGGAAGAGTATACACAGGAGTAAAGATAATCTCTTCAATAAATGGTTTTGGGAACATTGGACAGGTATGTATAAAAAAAATGAAACTAGACCACTAACTTATATCGTACACAAAAATACACTCAAAACAGACAAAAGACTTAAATGTGAGAGGCAAAACCATAAAAAATCTTAGAAGAAAGCATAGGCAATAAAATCTCAGACATCGCTGGTAGCACTATTTTTTGCCAATATATCTTCTCAGGCAAGGGACACAAAGGAAAAAAAATAAATAATTGGACTACATCAAACTAAAAAGCTTTTGCACAACAAAAGAAAATCAACAAAATGAAAGGCTAACCCACTGCATGGGAGAATATATTCACCAATGATACATCTGATAAGGGGTTAATTTCCAAAATATATAAAGAACTTAGGCAATCAATACCAAGAAGAGGGCAAAAGATCTAAACAGACACGTCTCCAAAGAGGACATACAGATGGCCAATAGACACATGAAAAAATGCTCAATATTGCCAGTCATCAGATAGAGGCAAATTAAAACCACAATGAGACATCACCTCCCTCTTGTCAGAATGGCTATCATCAATAGATCAACAAACAAGTGTTAATGAGAATGTGGAGAAAAGGGAACTCTTATGAACTCTTGGTGGGAATGAAGATTGCTGCAGCCACTGTGGAAAACTGTATGGAGTTTACTAAAAAAATTGAAAATGGAACTACCTTTGGGGGAATGTAAAAGACAAATAACTTATATGTATGACACATGGACATGAACTCTTATGCACTCTTGGTGGGAATGAAGATTGCTGCAGTCACTGTGGAAAACTGTATGGAGTTTACTAAAAAAGTTGAAAATGGAACTACCTTTTGGGGAACGTAAAAGACAAATAACTTATATGTATGACACATGGACATGAACTAAAGGGGGGAAATATGGATGGGAGGGAGCATGCAGAGTGGAGGGGAGTGAAGGGGGGGAATGGGACAACTGTAATAGCATAATCAATCAAATATATTTTTAAAAAATTAAAAATGGAACTACCTTTTGACCTAGCAGTCTCACTTCTGGGAATATATCTGAAGAAGCCTTCAACATTTAGTTAAAAAAATATGCAGGCCCCTATGTTCACTGCAAAGTTATTTATAATAGCCAAGTCTTGGAAGCAACTCAAGTGTTCATCAATAGGTCAGTGGATAAAAAAGCTATGGTACATTTACAAAATGGAATACTATTCAGCCATAAAAAAGAAGGCACTCTTACCTTTTGCAACAGCTTGAATGGACTGAGAAATTATTACGCTAAGTGAAATAACTCAGTCAGAGAAAGACAAATACCATATGATCTCACTTATATGTGGAATCTAATGAACAAAATAATTTAACAAACAAAATAGAAACAGACACATAGATATATAGAATAGACTGACAACTGTCAGAGAAGAGAGGTTTTGGGAGGCTGGGTAAAAAATGTGAAAGGATTAAGCAAAAAAAATACATATATACACACACACACACAGACAACAGTATGGTGACAGCCAGAGGGGGAGAGGGTGGGGAAAGACAGAAGTGGGCAAAGGAGGTATAAGTGGAGGCAGAAAGAGACTTGGCTTTGGGTGGTGAGAAAATGATGCAATGTGCAGATAATGTTTTATTGAGCTGTACACTTGAAACCTGCATGGTTTTATTAACCAATGTCACCTCAATAAATTCAATTTAAAAAATGTTTAATTTATATTTCTTATGTTTGTGTTTTAACATATGTATTTCTTTTGTATTTTTTAATCCTTACCGAAGGATATATCTATTGAATTTAGAGAGAAAGGAAGGAGGCGAAAGAGAAAAAGAGACAAACATTGGTATCAAAGAGAAACGTCAATCAGTTGCCTGCCGTACACACCCCAACAAGAGTTTGAACCAACAACCTAGGTATATGCCCTGACCATTGAACCTGTAACTATTTGAGTGCATGGGGAAACATTCCAACCAACTGAGCCACCCAGCCAGGGCTATGTTTTACCATAAATATTCCTAAAGCAACATAGCTTTATTTTTTATTATTGTTCAAGTACAGTTGTCTCCATTTTTTTCACCCCAACTCAATCATGAACTTACACCACACACAATAAATTCAAGGTGGATGAAAGACTTAAATAAAGCAGCATAGCTTTAAATGTAATTTTAAATGGCAAAATGAAATAGTCTAAGAAAAAAATCTGGTTTAGTTTGTCCATTTGTTTGCACTGGGGTCATCCCTGAAATGGGTGTGCTTATGGAAAGACACAGGGGTCCTGGCATTGTTCATGTTTGGCCTAGGTTTAGTCTTATTTGCATGGGTGCTCACTTTATTTTTATTCTTTTTTTTAAATGACTTTATTTGTTTATTTTCAGAGAAAAAGGAAGGGATGGAGAAAGAGAGGGACTGAAACATTATGTTGGAAATATCAATAGGTTGCCTCTCACATGCCCCGAGCTGGGGACCTGGGCCACAACCTAGGCTTGTAACCTGATAGGGAATGAATGGCAACCCTTCTGTTCACAGGTTGGCACTCAATCCACTGAGCCACACCAGCCAGGGCTATTTTAATTCTTTATATACTCCACAGATTTTAGAGGTTCTTCTGTGTGTATGTCAAATTTCACAACACATAAATTTTAACAGTATATGTAAAATTGGTTTCCCAAGTCGTGAAATATAAATCATAATTCAGTGTGTTCTGGTACAGGGTAAAACAATTGCAAAGTGTTCAACAAAATGGGGAAAAATAAAACTATATGCATGATTTGGTGAAGAAATCTACCAAGTATTTTGGGCCCCTCCAACCTTTTAGTTCCATTACATCTGGCCTCAATCTTTCTTTTCTTTTTAACCTTTTGACCCCCTTTGCCCATTTCTCCCACCCCAGCCCCCACCTCTGGCAACCATCAATCTGTTCTCTGTATGTATGAGCTTGGGCTTTTAAATTCCATTTATAAGTGATATCATAATATATTTGTCCTTCTTTGACTTACTTCACTTAGCCTAATGCCCTAGTGGCCCATCCATGTTGTCATAAATGGCAAGATTTTATTCTTTTTTATGGCCAAATAGTATACCACTGTGTATACATATACCACTTCTTCTTTATCCAATTGTCTACTGATGTCTACTGTCTACTTAAGTTGTTTCCATATCTTAGCTATGGTAAATAACACTCCAATACATCTTTTTGAGTTAGTGTTTTTATTTTCTTCAGATAAATAGCCAGAAATAAAATTTCTGGGTCATATGGTAGTAGCATTTTTAATTTTCTAATGAACCCCCATAATATTTTCCATAGTGGCTGACCAATTTACAACCAAAACAGTGCACAAAGGTTGCCTTTTCTCCACATTCTTGCCAACTCTTGTTAATTCTTCTCTTTTTGATGATAACTATTTTAACTGGTATGAGGTGAAATCTCTTTGCAATTTTCATTTGCATTTCCCTAATAATTAGTGATGTAGAGTTTTCATGTACGCATTTGACAATGTACTATTAAATAAGAATAATTTCCTGAGTGTGTAGTGTACTCCCATTAAAGTATTTTTTAAAAATTTCATATGTGTGTATATGTTTGTAGGAGCATGC
Organism: Phyllostomus discolor; assembly: GCF_004126475.2. Lineage (NCBI taxonomy): Eukaryota > Metazoa > Chordata > Mammalia > Chiroptera > Phyllostomidae > Phyllostomus > Phyllostomus discolor. Next base: position 58,970,175 of record NC_040911.2, on the reverse strand, counting down.
AGACAAATATGGATAGATACACAGAAAGTTGACAACATTGGTTACCTTTGGGAGAGGAGTGTTTGTGTATATGTTATACCATGGGAATAATTAAAAATTTTTATTAAAACTCCTGAAGTTACAAACCCAGCTCAGAGCCTAACTTCATCTCAATCACAAAAGTACAAAGTACTCACAAAATTTAGAACTCCCCTTCATGAAGACATTTAGGTAATGAAAAGACAAGCCACAGACTAGGAGAAAATATATACGTATATATCCCTAAAAATGATTTATATACAAAGCATATATAAAGAAACACAAATCAATAACAAAGAGGCAAACAATCCAATTTTTACATGAGTAAAAAACATGAACAAATGCTTCACAAAATTAGATATACAGATGTCCAATAAGATGGTCCAAAAGATGCTCAACACCATCTGTTACCAGAGAAATGCAAATTAGCACCACAATGAGATGCTGTTCTGTACCTCCTAAAATGTCTAAAATTAAAAAGACTGACAGTATCCAGTGCTGGTGAGAATGTGGAACACCAGGAACTCATGCTCTATTGTTAGAAGTTAAAAATGGTACAGCCAGTTTGGAAAACAGCCTGGCACTTTTTTATGAAACTAAACATACACCTACCCAATGACTCAACAATGACACTCCCAAGAGCAATTAAAATATATGTCCACACAATAAACAAATTTTACAAAAACATTCATAGCAAGATTTTTCATCATTAATCAAAACTGGGGGAAATGTAATGAGCATCATACAGTAAATAGACAAACAAAACTTTCTAGAACAGAATACTGCCCATCAGTAAAAAGGGATAGACAGCTAATACACGTAATAATATGGCTCATCCTCAAAAACATCATGACATAAAAATAGGTTAGAAAAGACTGTTGGCTGTGCAATTCTGTTTACATGGCATTCAGGATGGGCAAGACCAGCCTGTGGTAATGAAATCAGAACAACAGTGCCTGGAGAGCCTGCAGACTGACAGCTGGGGCATGAAGGAGCTTCAAGACAGACATGCTTGCTCTCTCCTCTGAGGTGCAGGGTATCTGACTTGAACAAAGCTTCAAGCTTTTACCTCAATTAAATCAAAGTATCAAGCCTCAAAGATCAGCATAGGGATTAGTTTGGATTTGGAGCCAAGGGGGAGCCAAGAGCACGGGGATAGCCACACAGCAGGCTAAGGTCCCACCTGCAGACCTCCATCTCTTACACCCCAGGAAGTAGAACAAGGGGTGTGATGTGAGAAGAAGAGACCAGAAAAGGAGCTGGCTGGCAGCTGCTGTGGGCCACTGGTCTCCAACCACTGGGGCTCTGTGACTAGAGGAAGGTGCCCCTTAAACGGGTGTTTCCCTACCAGTCCACCTCTCCTATTTGGATATTGTCATCCCCCAGCCCTTCTTGTCCTGTGTGCAGAGATTCCAGGAGCTGTGGGTATGTTCCAGAATGTGCGCAGGCCACCACTTGAAAGGCCTGTGACAGCTAGATTCTTGCTCCCACCTCAGTAGGCAAGGCAACCAAGGCCCCCAACCTACCACACTAAAGAAAGTTAGCAGCCGTGCATCCATGCTTTGTTGTGACAATGAATACCACACTTGGCTGTACTGGGGTCAAGATTCCTCCACTCATTTTCAAATATAAGAAAAGGGTGCCTGAGGTGGAACTGACAAACTCTCCACCCCACAGCTTCCAACTGGAAGGCCCTTAAGGGCCACAACCAAGGTCATATTCCCAAGTTCAGCACCTTCATTTCTGATTCAACAAGTTCTGATTAAAACTTAGGAGAGTTACTCTTGATACAGGTTGATCTGACCAGACAGCTTGGCCAGGCCTGGGAGAAGTTAGGGGTCCTAGGATAAGGCTGCCCAAGGCAGCAATAAACAAGCTGGCAAGGTGCATGACAATAGATTACCCTGTCCACAGGCAGAGGCACAATAGGAAGAGGCCCTGCACAGAGTATGTGAGGCTAGTGAACCATTTGGGTAAGGGAAAAGCCCTCCTACTCCATTCCAGAATGACAATAGGGGGAGGTGCTGACATGCCAGGCTAGCCTGGAAAAAGGACAGGAAAAACCTGGGGAGCTGAATCCTTCCAGAGGGCATGAAATTTTGAGCTAGGAGACTAAAGTGGTGGAAGCTCAGAGACTTGTCTTTTCTCTCCCTCTGGGATCCACACATAGACATGCATGCCAGAGCACTCCCAGGATCCAGTGGGTCCTTAAAGTCACATGGCCAGGTGGCAGTCACTGAGCCCCATAGATGGAGCCCCTGTACAGTCAGCTGCAGTGGTTGGCAGCAGCCCTGGGCCCCCAAATATAGGAAGCCACAGCGTGGTAATGGTGGCACAGGCCACCTGCACAGACTGTAGAGATCCTAAAGCTTGAGGGCCCTCAGCTAGCAGCCAAGTGCTCCAAAGGAAAGATAAAGATGGAGTGAGTACTTCCAGCCAAGATGGAGGTGTAGGTAGACACACTGTGCCTCCTCACACAATGTGAAGAAGGACAACAACAAATTTAAAAACAAAAAAACAACCAGAAGTGACAGAAAACTGAACTGTATGGATGTCCGACAACCAAGGAATTAAATATTTATCCAGACTGGTAGGAGAGTTGGGGACAGGCAGCTGGGTAGACAGGAATTGTGGCAAGGCAGCTGCTGGAGGACTGGGCAAGGCTGTGGCTTGCAGACTTGTCAGTCCCACATTTGTGTGCAGATAAACCGGAAGGAAGAACCAGGGAGTAAGATAGACCGCACAACCCAGGGTTCCAGTACCAGGAAATAAAGTCTCAAAGCCTCTGACTGAAAACTCCCAGCCTCACAAGAACGTTGGTTGGAGAGACCCACAGGGCCCTAGAATGTACACAAACCCACCCACTTGGGAATCAGCACCAGAAGAGCCCAATTTGACAGTGGGTAGCAAGGGAAGTGACTTAAAACCTGCAGACAGCAAAGCAAGCAGCACTGTTCCCTCTCGAATCCCTCCTCCACACACAGAGTCACAACACAGCTATGTGGGTTGCACCACACTGGTGAAAACCTAAGACTCCACCCCTTGCTATGTAACAGGCCACTAAGACAAAAAAAAAAAAAAAAATAGCCCAAATGAAAGAACAGATCAAAGCTCCAAAAACAGAAAATAGAACTAAGTGATGAAGAGATAGCCAACCTATTAGAGGCACAGTTTAAAACACTGGTAATCAGGAGGCTCACAGAATTGGTGGAATATGGTAGAAAATTAGAGGAAAAAATGAAGGCTATGAAAAGTAAAATAAAGGAAAATGTACAGGGCACCAACAGTGAAGGGAAGGAAACCAGGACTCAAATGAACAGTTTGGAGAAGGAAGAAAGAAACATTCAACCACAACAGAATGAAGAAACAAGAATTCAGAAAAATGAGGACAGGTTTAAGAACCTCCAGGACAACTTTAAACATTCCAACATCTGAATCATAGCGGTGTCAGAAGGAGAAGAGGAAGAGCAACAAATTGACAACTTATCTGAACAAGTAATGAAGGAGAAAGTCCCTAATCTGGCAAAGGAAATAGACTTCCAGGAAGTCTAGGCACTCAGAGAGTCCCAAAGAAGTTGGACCCAAGCAAGCACATACCAAGGTACATCATAATTACATTACCTAAGATAAAAGATAAGGAGAAAATCTTAAAAGCAGCAAGAGGAAAGAAGACAGTTACCTACAAAGGAGTTCCCATAACACTACCAGCTGATTTCTCAAAAGAAACCTTAAAGGCAAGAAGGGGCTGGAAAGAAGTATTCCAAGTCATGAAAGGAAAAGACCTACATTCAAATTACTCTATCCAGAAAAACTATCATTTAAAATGGAAGGTCAGATAAAGTGCTTCCCAGATAAGGTCAAGTTAAAGGAGTTCAAGGTTACCCAGCACTTACTATATGAAATGTTAAAGGGGCTTATCTAAGAAAAAGAAGATAAAAAATATGAACAGTAAAATGATAAACTCACAGCTATTAATAACTAAACCTAAAAAAAAAAACAACTAAGCAAACAACTAGAACAGGAACAGAATCTTAGGAATGGAAATCAATGGAGGGTTATCAGAAGGGAGGGGGGAATGAGGGAAAAGGTACAGAGAATAAGTAGCATAAATGATTAGTAGAAAATGGACAGGGGGAGGTTAAGAATAGTATAGGAAAAGTAGAAGCCAAAGAACTTATATGTATGGCCCATGGACGTTAACTAAATGGGGAGGAATGCGGGTGGGAGGGGTTGTGCAGGGTGGAGGGGAATAAAGGGAAGGAAATGGGACAACTGTAATGGCATAATCAATAAAATATATTTTTAAAAGCTAGTAATATATACTAGCTTACAGATATATGTATATCTATAAGTAAACTTAAAGAATTGTCTCTAGACAGAAAATACTCAAGTTTAAGAAATAAAATGTATCAAATTGGTTTTGGAAAAAAACACAGTTGGAATGAGATTTCTAGGCATAGGTTTGAGTTTCAGTCTTTTGGGGAGCAAATTTTTTTTTCTGTGTTTTGTGAAAGAGGAGCCTGGAGTCAGGGAATTGCCTATTCCCCCCAATTTTGCAACATCTTAATAAAGACCTTTTTCCTTCCCTACCAACAGTTGTCTTTGGAATATGCCTGTGATCAGTAGTGGGCAGCTGAACTCCATTTTTGTTCAGTAACACCCTGACTTATGTGGTTCAGTGGATTGAGCATTGTCCCACAAACCAGAAGGTTACTGGTTCAATTCCTAGTCAGGGCACATGCCTGAGTTGTGGGCCAGGTCTCCAGTTGGAGACATGCAAGAGGCAACTGATCAATGTTTCTCTCACACCTCAATGTTCTTCTCCCTTTCTCCCTCCCTCCTCCTCTTTCTATAAATAAATAAATAAATAAATAAATAAAATCTTTTAAAAACTTCAGGGTGTTCCCCACAGAGAAGAGCTACCCTCCAGCTGGAGCCCATAAAGCAACTTAATCTATTCCTGCCTTCATCACTGTGGCAGGAGGCCGAGAGCCTCTGTCTAAATTAGTCATGGTGGAAGGCTCTGGGCTTCCAAAGGTAATAAAACACTGAGGCTGACAAAAGTTCATTTTACTACAGTTTTTTACAAGAGTTCATTCAGAGGGCCTTTGAGTTCAAGCCAGACCTCAAACGTTTGGAGTAATTAATGAAATTCACGGGCTTAAATTCGCAGTCTGGCCATCCTCATACTAAGGTACTAAGAAGCCATCAAAAATTAATGCAAATTTACTTTCTTTAATGACTTAATTTGCAAAAGGGGAGGGTGAAAGACAGCATTTTCAGTCTTCAGAAAGAGGCAAAGGTGAACGTAGAGACACATGCTTTTTTACAGAATGTTTCACTGTGGGTGGTGAGGAAATAAATTGGGAAAAGTAAGGTTATTGTGTGCAATGGTTCTTGCAGGTCTAATGATGATGCATCTCTCTGAGGATTTGGATGGGATCCCATCCTCTGCCAGTCAGCAGAGCCAGTGGACACCCAAGTAGACAGGAAAGCCACAAAGGAGACAGCCCACAAAGAAACCCATGCATAGAACAAGAGCAAGTTACCACAGTGCAGACATCTGTCCCCATGGCCAGCACCAGGCATATCTTGGGGGCACCATGGGAGGTGTGGTGTGCCTTCCTTGGGGGTAAAGACTATGGCATCTTCAGGCCAGAAGCATGTTTCCAGACCTATTCAAAAGGAGTCCCAAGTCTCTGCCTGCCCATTTATTTTAGGAATAATTGTACCTTCAAAATTGCTGTGCAGACTTAGACCAGCAATTCTCAAAGTGGTGTCTTGGAGGACTCATGACAACCCCACCAGGGAGCTTGTTAGAAATGCTTGTTCTTGGACCCTGCCAGAGATTTCCTCAATGGGAAGCCCTGGAGTGGGGCACAGCAATCAGCTCTAACAACTCACTTCATAGGATTTGATTCTTTGTTTCTTTCAATGTCTTCTGAAAGAGCTTGCACTGAACGCTGGCACAGAGATGACATGTTGACAGCTGGAGAAGATACAATGGTAAACTATAGCAATTAGTGAGTTTCCCTTCTTTAGGAAATTCTAAACAGAGGCCAAGCAGTCATTTAAGCAGGGTAGATTCCCTGGGATTCAACATCAACTAAAGTGCAGCTTACTTTGTAGTGCACAGGAACGATAAAAGAAACTGATAGATGAATAGGTGGACCATAAAGCAAAGTAGGAAAACTTAACTGTGGTATCCAGGAGCTCAGCATATGAGCATCCACTGAATAATTCATTCAACTTTTCTTAAAAAGTTTGAAATTTTTTGTATAAAATGTTGCATGAGGAAACAAAGTGAAGAACTGAGTTTGATGACCATCCTTCAATCCTGAATTCATGGTTCTCTGACACTAACTCTTACCACATATAACCATGTGTAAATCCAGCCAGGCCCCAGGTTGGATCATTATCAGAGGTATTAGGAGGGCAAACATCACAGCAGATTCACCAGCAAGAGACAGAAGGTCACTAAGGATGGGGCAAAGGTGAGGGAAGCTTTGTTAAAGAATGAGCAAATCGGGGTCCTGAAATTGCAATCTGGAAAAATTACACAAGTGCTACAGAAACTAAGATAGAGGTAAAACCAGTGAAATATGTTATCCTCTGTTCCCTATCAACACTGAGCCAAATGAATCACACCCAAGAGTTACAGATGCCAAGGGAATATACAGCCAGGGAACTTAGTGAACACAGTAGTAAATGGGTTGCCAGATGCAGAAAATTAATTAAGGCAGGAATCCTATCCCCATCTACTTAAATCTGTCATAATTCTGTGAAAAACAAGGGCCATGGGACAAATGTGTCAGGTGAGTGGTCTACCTGAGAGTCATGTGGAGACTCAGCAGTGCACAGGGGTCTATCTGAACTCCCAAGAGCTTTTAAGTGCTCATTCCAAGATCCACATGCAGACCCACATAGTAGGATCTACCGAGGAACAAACAGTCTGCATTTTGCCAAGTCTGCAGTGCTATTCTGATGAGCAGGCACCATAAGAACCAAAAATCCCATTCCGAAAGCTACCTGTGCCCAGAGGCAGGAGTTACTCTGGGCACCTGCCCCACCCACACCCAATTCCTCTTGCTGATGAAGGGACACTGCATCTCTTCCCAGGACACTTCACCTTCCTCAGCCATCAGACTAACATCTTCCTCACCCTCCAGGGCACAACTCTGAGGCTCCCAAATGCCCAGAAGAACCTGCTCATAAGCCTAGTCTGCACAGGCTGCACCTGCCCCACTCCTTTACCTGTGTCTCTGGGTGTGAAAATAAATAAAGACCACCCCAGTGAAAACAAGAAAAAGCTACCTGATAGAGCTGTGATAGCAAGGGAAGACAGCTATCACCCCTTGAATGTGGCAGACTCAAATGCAGGCCAGGTAGTGGGAAAGTTTTATGATGAAAAAAGGAAAGATTTCAGGTTGGCCTGGGGATGCCAGAGGCAGGCAAGTAAAAGTGCAGTATTCGATTTACTGGTTAAGAGAGCACACTTAGCTTATTTCTCTCATGCTAAGTTGGACAATGGGACAAAAATTAGGGCAGCTGGTGGTTTTTGACCAAGCCTGGCCATTGGGCCAATTGCTACAGAAGTTGTAATTTGGCTTCCTGGGCTGGAGCTGTAGATAGTGGATCAAGGTTCTACTGTCACATATGCTTTGGCCATTGCCTGTCAGTATACATGTCTCTCATTGGGATTCCCTCCCAGATATACTTGATGCTCTCCAGCCTTTGTCTGAGGGTCTGTTCTAGAGACTCAGCCCAACAGCTTCCATGAGAATGAGGATACAAGTTGAGTGGACTGGAAGTCAGCTGAGCCATGGAGTGTACCCCAGAGGCTTTGCCAGCTCTGCCCACCATCTTTCAAGGCCATGGGGAAGCCACATCTCAGGCCCATCAGGCGGGACCAGCTTGAGCAGCAGAAACCATTACTATTCCTGACACACCCCATGGTCAACACAATAAGGGCCTGGAGATGCCTATGTCCTAACCCAGAAAACTGTGACATGGCACTTTACAGGGAAAAGGGAGTTTGCAAATGTGATTAAGAACCTTAAGGTCAGAGATTTCCCTGGACTACCCTGAGGGACCATGAACATAATCACATAAATCCTTAAGAGCCAAGAACTGACTTTGATTGGAAAGACTGAAGAGGGAAGGCGGGTCAGAGAGATGCCTAACCTCTGGGGTCTGCAGTCCCCATCTTCCCATCCTGGAGCCACATCAGGCTCAGGGCACGCAGGCATCATGCCATGCACTTTTTCCTCCTGTCCTCTGGTCCAACCTTCTTCCAGGAATTGCTCATAGTCCCCACTCCAAACCCCCAGAGGAAAGGTTACCTTGACCAATTTAGACCAGAGGTAGTGCATGGTGAAATCTCAGCATGTCAGGTAGGATGCAATTTAGTGTGGACAGTCTAAATCCATACCTGGCCTTTGGGTCTCACAACACGAGGTCATAGGCATACTGCTGCCACTGTTTCACAGGTAAAGCTTAAATAGCCATTGGATGTATGCCTCTATTTTAACTACCAGCCTTACATAATGAGATATCAGAAGCCATGTCAGGCATTCAAGTAACCTCCTGGCAGATGATATAGCACTGGGGACAAATAAGTCAGTTTGAGTCTAGCATCCAAGAACCAATCCCCTTTCAGTCTGATGAAAACTGAGCATGCCCTGGGCTCCTGAATTCAGCTCCACCCTTGAATCTGGGCTTCTGTCACCACTGGAAATGTTTTCAGTTCTCCTGATTAACAGGAGTACAAACTCTTCCGCCCTTCATGATTTCCTAGCAACTGACAAGTATACACCCCTGACACTGACCCAGACACAAACCCCAAGTCAGTTGCAACCCTTTTATGCTAAGAAAAAGAAAAACTGGAAAATCCAACTTGGATTGTGTTAAATAGTAAGGGACTTTATGGGAACCTATAATTGGAAAATCTAGCAATATGTAAGCTTCAGGGTAGGTTTGAGGCAGGGGTTTATCATAATAGTCTCTATAATTCTCCCCTTATATAGATTCCTCCTCCACCTGGCTGCCCTTATGTACCAACAAGGCTATCAGCAGCTATGGGGGATACATGTTACCCATGTAAGGAAGAAGAAAAGAAGGAGGGGGAGCAGGATTGAAACAGGGTACAGAGCAAGAGGTCCCCAAACCCCTGCCCAGCCCTTGGTTGGAGGATAGGAGGAGCAGATGATACAGCAGTTAAGATACTTTGCATATCTATGGCAAGCTGATGGTTAGTTAATAGCTGTGTTACAACCCTGGGGGTGACTTCCAGAGTGTATGGTGACTCATTATGCAGCTGGGAGTTTGTATAGCACAGGCATGATAGAAAGGGAGGAGGATCCCCCTGCATCACTGAGTCACTCCTGCCTTGACTAAAGGGGGCAACCAAGAGAATGTAAATGATATGGGAAACTGGCAAATGTGGCTCATTGTGGGAGGAGCTGTATAGGAAGTCATATAGAAAGTTCCAGGTCAGGATTTAAACTAAAGGTGGTCTGAAAGACGGGCGAATTCAGTCACGTTGCTGGTAATGAGATTCAGTCATGCATCCAGTAGTGAGATAGGAGCCATGCGGATGGAGTGAGTGTAGAGAAGAAGGAGCCATGATGTAGCAGCTAGGCAGTTTGCAGTCATGATTCAGCCATGTAGCCTGGTATAGTAAGGGAGAGAATGGCATGCTGATGCTCTGATCATGCCCACTCTAGCTGCCTCAGAAGCCATCAAGGACTCTGTGTTGCAAGACTCTGACTCTTGGGACTCAACATATGAAAGGGCCATTCTCTTGGGACTTGTGCCTTTCCTGGACTTCACCAGGATCCAGTGCAACACAGTACATGCTTTCCTAGACTATTACACAGAAGCTGAGGACAACGTACCCCAGATCCTGAAGGAGAGAGCTGCTATGAGAGGACAGTGACTTTGAGACCCACAAGTGCACAGCTTGCTTAAGATAAGGATATGGGGAACTATTGGGTTTGGCTTTGGCTTTAGCCTTTTGAGGTAAAAGGGAAGCGCTGGGTGTTGGGAAAGAACAGGGCTCCAAGCATAAGTGCTCTCAGCAACACTCCCCCACCCAAGGCTGGAATTTTGTAAATAAAAGCCTGTTTCTCTCAATACGAATTGTTGGGTCATGCACAAGGCACCACGTAAATGGACCTATGTTTGCTCAGCTACAGGATGAAGAATGGAAGATACCTTTTCTTCTAATTATAGAACATATGTGCTTCACTGGACTCTGAATGAGCCACCTTCAGTCACCCACCCACCTCTGAACCAACTGAGCTGATATGGGCTAATCAGAACTCGTTCCATAAGCTGGGGTTATGTCAGCCCCTTGCAAATTCCTCAGTTGCAGGGCTAGCATGTCTACTACCCCTATGCTCTGCTCTTGCCATGTCCCGCATGCTGTCAAGCAGGTGACTGGATGGGCAAAGACAGGGAGACAGGTTCCTTCCCAGAGAGGTTTAGACTGTAATTCTTTCTGGACCCACTTGAGAAATATAACTTTCCAAAGATTCCTACAACAATACATCCCCTCCTACAGGCTTTTCTTATCATGTGACATTGACTCTGTCCCACTGAGAAGTGGGGTCTGTTTTGTTGCCCATCCTTTGAATTTAGGTAAATCTGTGATTATGGCAAAAGTGACCCTATGTGGTTTTCAAGGCTCTGTCATAAAAAATGATGCAGCTGCCACCTGCTGCTCCAGAGGATAATCATCTTAAAACTCAGCCACCATGTTGTGAGACAGCCTAAGGTGGAGGTGTTCCAGCCAACAGTCCCAGTTGAGGCCCGGCCAACAGCCAGCGTTAACTCTAGACTTGGCATAAACACGACTTAGGATGTTCCAAGTCTTGATCTTTGGATCTTCCCAGCTGACATATCAAACCTCATGAAAATAGGTCATACCTATACAAGTCCACAACCTGCAGAGTATATGATCATAATAGAATGGTTGCCAGTTTATAACACTAAGCTTTGCAGTGGCTCCCCCTCTCCTACAAAGTGCCAAGATTCTCCAGGATGAGACCTAGTTGGGGTGAGTGTGAGGACCCATAAGCCTTGAAGATTTGCAGGGTCTTAACAATTGTTGAGAGCTTCAGTTGTAGAGAGCTTTGCAGTTTAGATAGAACTGCATTTCCCCAGAGAGGGCCAAAGACTGCTGAAGTCCCATCATTGTTATAGAGGAGGCCTGAAGCTGGAACAGATTCAAGAATAGGGTAGAGTGGAGGGACCAATGGCAGGCACCTAAGGAGGAAGTCACAAAACCCTGAGGAAAAAAGTTGGGAGATACCAGTTCTCAGGCAAGGCCATGCTTATTTCTTAGATCACAGCACCACCAGGTAGACAACTGCTCTGAAGAAATACTTCAGAAATACTTAAACTGAATTTTCACAGAAAAATATAAAGACAAAAAATGTTTTCTAGCCACCACTCAGATAACCACCACTGACTTTAAAAAATAAAGCACTAAGAGAACATAAAGGTATCAGAAGCTAATCAGATAATCCTCTCCTTGGGCCACCAGTTTTTGTTTCTTCCATACATTGTTTAGGTACACAACATCTCTGTTTTACCACAAACACACACACTCAAGACTCCTTCTGAAACCACCTAGTTCCCTAGTATACAAGGCTTCGTGATTTTTTTTGTTGTTGTTGTTGTTTACAGTCTTTCTGGATGATATATCAATGCCACCTACCCTTCTGCTTCTTCCATAGGCTCAGGCCACCAACAGGGACCCCCATTGCCAAACTGGCATCTGCAGTTGTCCAGAGCACATGAGTCTCCCCCAGTCTTAGTCCGGCCAATGCCAGCATGGCAGACACAGAAAGCCACAGGTATGTGATACTGGGCCCAACAGAGAACAAGTGGAGCTCAATGAGGAGGTCACAGAAGCCAAAGCCACAGTGCCGGGACCTGAGCTCCAACTCAGCAGAACTTCTCACAACTTCTCACCCTCTCTGTGCCTCAGTTTCCTGTGTGTAAAATGACAGTGTAGGGATTAAATTAAGAAATTGGCATAAAGTGCTGAGAAAGTACCTGGCACTTTCATTATTAGTATCATTTCCATCATTAAAACTAATGGAGTAGCATTTGCTGACAAAGCCCTGGACACCCTGGGACCTGGCTATGGCTGTGACAGGTGGCATGAGAAGGAAAGCTGAGGATCTGGAGGTGACAGGATGTTTGAGATGTCCTGTTTGCCTCTTGACGATGTGGCTGGGCAGGTGGGACAGTACGTGTGAAAACTGGACAGTTCTGGTCAACTGAACCCCACATAGTACAAACAAGAGCTAGAGCAGTGTAGGTAATTGGCCACAGACCAAGCAAGCCCTCATGGCCCACAGGTATTGCCCCACTGAGCCCTGTAGAGTCCCACACTGGAGTTAAGTCTGCACTCCTGGGAATTCAACCTTCATCCCAAGGGTTCAGTGGACTGAAGTGGGTAGACTGCATCCTCCCCTCTCACCACCTACCCCGAGCCCCTGAACACTTCTTCACAGCCAGCTCCTCCTCTGAAATGCTAGGCAAGGCAGGTGTGGCAGGGTATCTTCTGGCCACTTCCCAGACTCCTGGGGCACTGCAGTAATAGTCACAGACTGACAGAGGGCACCGGGACGAAGAATTGAGGGTCATTTTTTTTCCTGAGATTAAATGTACTTTCTCAGGTCACGGAACCCACTAAAATTGGTCTGATCCCATGCTCAGCCCTGCCTTCATGGAAACAACACACAGGAGGACATCAAATGTCAGATCGTGAAAGTATCCTCAAAGGGCCTACCTGGATAAGGCTGTGGCCTCCAGCTGTGTCCCCTAGGATACCAGGGCTCCAGAGTGTTCCAGAGCTACGCATAGGGTCCCCAATTGCTGAGCAGGGTTTGCAAACAGCTCTCTCTTCTGGGACAGCATGGCAAATGATCCAGACTTTGGCTGAGCCTCAGTTAGGTGCAAAGCCTGACCCTAAAGTATACAAGCTCTATGGGCTTACGCAAGTGACTTCACTTCCCTGAACCTTGTAAAGTGGGGATGCTCACACCCATCTTAAAGAGTTGTGAGGACAATCGAGTCAATTCGCTAATATGAACACAGGAAGTGGTCAATAAATGGCAGCTGTTCTGATTATTTCCATCCACCCAACCACATCAACACCAGGCTACTCTCAGACATTTCCTGCTTCCTCCTGACACCCTGCCCACCCACAGCCCAGGAACTGCTGACCTCCCAGAGTGGGGATGTACAGACACCCAGCTGCCAGCCTGGCAGCTGCAGGCAACTACACCTTTGATATGTGTTTGGAGTATGAGTGGAAGGGTGGGGACATGGATTTTTCAGTCTTGTAAGTGTCTGACTTTGGCTTCTTTAACCCTAGCAGGGATTGTGCCAAAAACATGTTTCTTTTCCCTCCATCTTTAGGTGAGGCAATAGACCTGGGGCTACCTTCCCATAGGCTGGTGTTAGACCCTCACAAACCTGAGGGCCCTTTGTGCAGATGTTAATCCTGAGATTCAGACAGCCTCAAGTCACCAAAGCCAGTGAGCTGTAGCTCAAGACCAGCATGCTGGAACAGGGCCCTGGCCCAGCCACCCACGACCTACCACTGCCAACCAGTGTAGTCAACTGCTTGGGGCCCAACCTAGCAGGAGCTCTCTAATGAAACGCCTCTTTGTTAAACTCAAAATCCAGGGGCAGGCTGCAGCAAGTTACTCCCCCAGCTCCCAGCAGGGCCTTGCCCTTCACTCCATGGCCCTGCCATTCCCTTACTAGAACTCTCAAAACCAAGCCCCATAAAGTGATCAGAGACACTCTGGCAGAGATTGCTCCATTTTGCCATTGCTAATTAATGCAGACCCCAGCTCATGGGGTCCACGGTGTTACAGAAGAAATGAGACAAATGCACATGGGTTACCAAGTCCTGTGGAGGAAAAGGGATGGCACAGCCACTCTCTCAACAGAAGAGTGTGCCAACTCTTGCCTTGACAAGCTTTTATTGCTTTTCTGGGCACATTACATTGAGGATGGTCCTCATTTACTATGCACAGGTTCGCTTTAGGTGGTTACCTTTTACAGAAAACAAAGGAGAGGATGCCACCAATCACATCACAGAAGAAGGATATTTGCAAATGCAAAGGGAAAAGTGGTTGAACTGGTTACACTTGTCCTTGGACAGCTTAGCATAGATTTTAGGAAGTCACTTTAAAGATATGCAGTAAACGTTTGTTGCCTCAATTCAGGGTGAAGGAGTCTTAGCAAAAAGCAAGTCTCAAAGCAGCCCAGGTACAATGCAGGCCTGATTCCCTATGGGAGAACCCATCTATGGGCATGGGTCCTGTGTACTGGACCTTGCTTTCCGGATTGGCCTTTCTGAGTGTAAGCTGGGCCCACACCACAGAGAACGGTCTCCTATACTAATAAATCTGGGAGTCTGAACACTATACCTGCTTTCTGAAGGCTTTGAGAAGTCCCACATACCTTGTGCATATTTGTGCAAGGAAACTTGTTGGTGCACACCTGATATCTAATAGTTTTAGAAACACTACTCCAGCTATGAGGATGCAGACAAAACAACTTACTGTCATTGGGCACTATGGGCTGTCTCCTGGCTCATAACGCTCTTTTCCACATCACCTCTCTTAAACCCCTTAGGAAGTCTAAAAGGTGAACACCTCTTTCCTTTTTTCTCCCTCCCTCCCTCCATCCCTCCCTCCCTCCCTCCCTTCCTTCCTTCTCCTTTTGGTAACAGACAAGGAACAGCTAGTACCAGGAAACTCTAATCCCTATGGCTTCTCAGGGACACAATATTGTGCAAGTCAAGGAGAGTTGCAGTTTCCATGGCACAGCTCTGGCTTTCCTTCCTGGAGCTTTGTAGAGGTGGGAAGGGCACTTTATGCAGCTGGGTTGTGGACAGGGACCAGTAACTGGGAAAAGGGTCCCACCATCCCCACTCCCTCAGAGGATGAGGAGGGAATATCATCATCATTATAATTATTGTATCACTATAAACTCATTACTTACAAATATTTGGTGTGTTGCAACCCCCTAGTGTTGTTATTCATATTGATGCTAATTTGTTGACTTGAGCTGGTGGAAGCCTCTTCAGGTTGACTCCCCAAATTCTTTCACCCTCTAGGTCCATGCACACTGTCACAAATGCTAAGATTTCATTCCTTTTTTATTGCCAAGTAGCATTCCATTGTGTAAATCATGTGTCCCCAAGCCCTGGGCCTTGGACTGGTATGAGTCCATGGCCTGTTAGGTACTGGGCCACACAGTAGGAGGTAGGTGAGTGGTGGGTGAGTGAGTGAAGCTTGAGCTCCTCCTCCTGTCTCTGCCTGAGTACTGCCCCTGTCTCCCACCTCCCCCTACCTACCTCCCCACCACTGGCCACGTGTGTTGCCACCCTTCAAAGCCAGGCAGGTTCATGGTATTCGTGCAGATGGAAAAATATTTACAGAGCTGTTGGGATGTCTGGTATGCCTTTATTCATGGGTGAGCAAGCCATGCATGCTGCAAGCTGCATGTCTATCTGCGTGTCTCATGTTGTGGCCCCTGCTCCCCAACACGGTACCCATCATAGCACCTGTCCCCTTGCGTGTCTCTCATCATCATCATCCCCAGCAGGGACTCCCTACCTGTTTATGTAATAGATGGGAACAAAGCCAGAAAACTGCCAAAACCTTATATAACATAGTTCTGTGCAATTGAGCTCACTTTATGTTATAGGAACAATTTATTGGACCCAGTTTCAAGGCTATGAGAACACTAGTTATCAGGCCCCTCCTATGGGAACACTACTCCCCTCAGCTACCCAGACACCTGGGTGAGGAAGCCAGACTGCCTCCACTTACCCTACACCATGGAAAAATTATCTTCCACAAAATTGGTCCTTGATGCCAAAAAAGGTTGGGAACCACTGGTGTCACTATACCACAGTATTTTTTATCCAGTCAGCTATTGATGGGCACTTGGTTGCTTCCATATTTTTGCTATTGTGAATAACACTGTGATGGCACTGTTTTCACTATTTCATTTCAAGGGTTGTTTTTGTGGGGTTTTTTGGTTGGTTGGTGGGTTGGTTGGTTGGATGGTCTAACATTAGTCATTCTCTTCTGCTATTTCCTTGTATAAGGTAAGTTTTTCACTACAGTTTTGAGATGATTGAGATGTACTTGATATGCATATATTTTCTGGATATAATAGTGTTTTTTCAGATATATACCCAAAAGTAAAATCACTGGGTCATAATGTTACCAAACAACACTTGGGGTTCTGCTGCCCACCACAGCCCTCTAGGTGAAAATTCCAGAGGCAAAAGTCTGGTAATAAAGGAGAGTCTTTATTCAAAAGCAGTTACTTAAGCCTATGAAGCCACAGCTTTAATCACTTCAGCCTCTCCTCAATTAAAGCTAGCCTCTAACACCTCTGTTTTCCTATCTTTTCCATGTCAGTTTTTAGTTACCTTTTTTCAATAGGGTTAGTTTACAAACTGAAAACAACATAATATGCAAAAATTACACAGTTTTGGGAGAATGGCAGGCTTCTGCCTCAGAACCTGTTCCCTCTAGAACACCCAAAGAATAAACCTGCCACTCTCTGCCAGGCCAGCCTGATCCTAGGCTGTGCTTGGCGTTCCTTCTTATACAAAATACCATCCATTGGGAAATGCAGGCAGCTGCAGCATGATCATTCAGGCATCTTTGAGGAAGAAGAGCCTGAGACCAAACCTCACAGCCAGAGCCAGAGCCAGAGCCAGAGCCGGAGTGAGAGCCAGAGAAAGCCAGCCAGCTCAGGAGCCAAAGAGCTCTCTCAGCCGGAGCTCTCTTTATTTCCATTGGCTCAGGAGGCATTCAGCTTCTTAGCCAATCCTAGGCTACCCACAACTGCCTCAGCAAACTCCTCCTATGGCCCCTCCCTACTTCTACCCAGTGATCTGAGTTATCTTAATCAGATCTCTCTGTATCAATAAGGCAGTTCCACTTTTAATTTTTTGAGGGGAGTTCATAATATTTTCCATTGTGGCTACACCAGTCTGCAATCTCACCAACAGTGCACAGGGATTCCCTTTTCTCCACATCCTCACCAACACCTGTTATTTGTCGAGAACAGTGCATATGTTCTTTTGACATGACCTCAGAAATCTCCAATGGCTTCCTTGTTCTCTGGGAAGACCAGATAGATGTCCCTGGCTCACCTTGTACATTCCCTGCCCTGGCTTGAAACCACCATTTCCTCAAATAGCCTTGGCCCCTTCTAGTGAAAAGTTACATTTAAATGTACTCATGGTCACCTCATTGGTCTTTTTCATTTTAAGATTTTATTTATTTATTTTTAGAGAGGGGAAGGGAGGAAGAAGAGAGGGAGAGAAACACCAATGTGTGGCTGCCTCTCATGTGCCCCCCACTGGGGACCTGGCCCACAACCCAGGCATATGTCCTGACTGGGAATTGAACTGGCAACTCCTTGGATCTCAGGTTGGTGCTCAATCCACCAAGCCACACCAGCCAGGGATCATTGGTCATTTTTTGTAGGCATCTTCAGTGAAGAGAGTTAATGAGTGTTTGTTGTGAACTTTACTTAGTGAGGCAGCCATATGTTAAGGTGGCCCCCATAATGTCTGCCCCCTTGTATGCAGGCCTGTGGCACTGTCCCCTTGACTGAGGGAAAGACCTGTGACTTGCTTCTAAACAATAGTTTAGCCAAGATGACAGGGGGTCACCTACATGATAACCTTCATAAGATTGTAACCCATTTTTCTAGGACATTCTATCTTGCTGGCTTTAAGGAAGCACATGGCCACACTGGGAAGGCCCACATGGCTAGGAACAGACAGCTGCCAACAAGCACTTGAACTTGAAAGGGGATCATCCCTGGTTCAGCCCTCAAATGGGACTGCAACTCTGGTGACACTTAGATTTCAGTGTGATGAAGCCTGAAGCAGAGAACCCAGCTCAGCTGTGCCCAGATCATGACCCACAATTATTATGAGATAATAGACTTGTTCTGTTTTAAGCTGCTAAATTTGTAGTCATTTTTCATGCAGCAGTATATAACCCACACAACAGCTGGATACAGTTCATTGAATTTTCCTTTCAAATTGCAAAAAGAAATCCATGATAGAGGCAACAAGTCAAGTACCCTGAGAACAGGGTCTGCCAAGAAGTTCACACAGCAATGCTGTCTGTGCCTAGATGTGCCCTCTGTAGTAAAATTTAATGTGTTTGAATCAACCATGTGTCCTCCAGCTATGTATCATGAGCTGCAACAAAATGGAATGGCAGGTAGGAGACATGTCAGAAGAGAGTTCAGGAGACCAGGTACCTAGGGTCCCTGCCACATAAACTGCACCTGCCTCCTTTTCACCCCAAGAGTAGGCAAGGAAGAGCTTTCAGGAGACCCAGCCTGGGGAAGAGAGGACCAAACCACCCTGTCACCACCAAGATCAATAATTTTAACACTTCAAATTAGGAGACAGCACTTTCTGCTCACAGAGCCAGAGATAAGAGGCTTCCCAGCTATGTGGGCTGCACCTTAGAAGTCCTGGCTCTGGAGGTTCTGGAAAAACAAGACTCTATGTTTTCACAACCAACAGAGGGATTGATCTGGGGGTGTGACCAGTTGCAGTGGGGAGGAGGATCATGCACACACCTTGACTTCACCTAGCCAGGCTTCCCCAATCCACCTTGTGTTCTATATCCTTCTACATCCATTCACTCCCTTGGGGATTAGAAGTCTCATGGAGGAGCCCTACTTTATGACCAATTAGTGGACAAAGCCATGTTCTTCACAAGATGAGATGACAACTGACCAAGGCCAGCAGTGGACACAGCATGAAGGACAGAAGTACATTATGCACATCCTCAAGGAGAACAGGAGGAGCAATAAAATGGGTTCAATCAGTGCTTCCCAAGCCTTAGAGGCCAAAAATTCTCCTAAAGGATTTATGAAAACAGATCCCTGGGCTGCAGTCACAGAGAGTCTGATTCATAAGGTCTATTGGGGCCTGAGAATCTGCATATCTATCAAGTTCCCAGGGAATGCTAATTCCACTATTCCAGGGACCACACTTCAAGTAGCAAGATGATAAAGGACAGATGAGTGATGAATGAATGATAGTCAGTATGGAGCCCATCACCCCACAGCACGTTAGGAATGCCTTGGATAGAACAGAAATAGTGCACATAGCATACACACACATAATTACACATGTGCACAGACACATACCTGCACATTTGTGCCCACATGCAGAGACACATATATAAAGCTTGTAACTCACAGGAACACACACAGACACATGAACATACAGATATGCAAGCAAAGAGACATAGAAACCCACACAATATATGCTTACACATAGACACCCACATAGGCACAAACACACATGTGCCCAAATATATCAGTGTTCTCCAGAGAAACAGAACCAATAGACAGAGAGAGAGAGAGAGAGTGTGTGTGTGTGTGTGTATAAAGAGATTTACTATAAGGAATTGGTTCTCACAATTATGGAGGTTAAGAAGTCCAGACCCAGGAAAGGCAATGGTATAGTTCCAGCTTGAGTCCAAAGGCCTGAGAAGCAGGATCCAATGGTGTCATTTCTAATCTGAGTCTGAGTCTGAAAGCAAAGACTGATGTCCTGGCTTGAACACAGTCAGGCAGAGAGGATTCTTTCTTACTCAGCTTCTTATTCTACTCAGGTCTTCAACTGACTGGATGAATCCCACCTATGTTGGGGGGCAATCTGCTTTACTTAGTGCACCAATTAAATATTAATTTCCTCCAGAAATATGCTCACAGGCACACTCAGAAATCATGTTTAAAAAAATATCTGAGCAGCCCCTGACCCAGTCGAGTTGACACATAAAATTAATCATTACAACATACATATACAAATACATACATATATGCACATAAGCACACACACACACTCAGAAAAACTCACACACATTCACATTCAAACCATATACAGACTGAAACAAAAACAGACTGGATACACAAGCATATACACTGAGACATAAACAGACACAGACATATATATCTACATATATGATACCATCCATGCACATGGATGACATATACATCTACATATATACCATCCATGCACATGCACACACACATTTTTCCTGGACAACATGGTAAAATATTGAGGCAACATCAGCTCCTTCCTGCAAAGGCACTTTGCGACTTAATGAGGGCCTCCCTGTACTTCTGCCCCACGAGCTTGAGAGCTGTGGGGCTAGGAATGTGGATGACTATCATCCACACTCACGGATTAAAGGGTCAAAGACTGAAGAAGATACAGTGACTGGATAAAGTCCCCAAAAAACATGCTGAACCTTGCCAATGCTTCTGAAAGTGAAAAGAATCCACAGCACTAAGGACAACCTGCCACCTGAGTTGGGCAGACACCACTGCTGTTGCACTTGCCCCTCTTCCATCCCAGACCCCTACCAGGGATGAATCCCAGACATGGCACATGTAATCAGGGCCCAGAGCCTGGCAAGGAGAAATCACCCTGGAGTCCTCATGGCACAGCCTCTGACAGCCAGAGGGTGAGCGTCCAGAACTGGCAGAGCAGGCCCAGCAGAACATGCTGGCTGTCACAGCAGCCATGGTTTATCAATGCTACATTCTACCACACACTGTGCTAAACATGCTTTGCTGATAACAGTCCTCATGGAAGCCAGGAACCTGGAGCAGTAGTGGGTGCTTCAAGAAGGTATATGGCCTGTCCAAGTCACACAAACCCAGATCCCCTGCCTGGAATCCAGTAAAACCTAGTAGAATCCATCTGGGGAAGATCTTCCTCTGGATGGTGTTAACATGCAGGTC
Organism: Phyllostomus discolor; assembly: GCF_004126475.2. Taxonomy (NCBI): domain Eukaryota; kingdom Metazoa; phylum Chordata; class Mammalia; order Chiroptera; family Phyllostomidae; genus Phyllostomus; species Phyllostomus discolor. Next base: position 58,949,310 of record NC_040911.2, on the reverse strand, counting down.
CTGATTCAGAGAGTATGCCATCCAACCACCACAGGCAGTACAGTGCATGCACTGGGAGTAGTGAGATTCAGTTTCCTGTGTTGCCCGTGAACTGCCCATTCAGCTTGCTTTATCCAGGCCCTGAGCATTTACATTGAGAAAGTCCCCAAATTCTCACCACAACCCTATCAGGAGGAAACCGAAACACAGAGACTGTCCCACATCTAAGGTCACCCAGGTAACAGTCACAGCTGGATTTAAGCAAACTTGGGCCATTTGGCTCCAGAGTCTCACTTCTAATGGCTGAGCTGGCACAAAAAACAGGCACTCTGCTGGCGGTTAGAACCTCTGAGCCACATGTGTTTTCTTTTCCTTCATCAGCTTTGAGCCAAAGATGAGCTATGATCCATCAGTCAGCAAACGCCGCTCTTTTACTGATTCTGGGTGCAGAGATCACTAGAGGCACCATGTGCCCTGACCATGTTCACCTACTGAAACTGTACTCGGCACCCTGTTTCCTGCTCACTTTTAGGTAGGGGTGATGTCTACTCATACCGGTAGGCAGAGAGTCTCCTGCAGCGGCCCACTCAAAACCTCAGAAAACTAGAGTCTTGGACCTGAAAAGTATGGTTTGGGGAAGGAAATCAAAGTGATTCTGCTTCTGAAAATCCTCGCTAATGTTTTTTTTTTTTTTTAATGCAACATCTCTTCCCTGTGTTTTGAGGGTAGAAGGTCGCAGCAGTTTTGTTCACGTTTCATTTATTCTCTTCCTCCTCCCCTTGCAAAGAATTGCACTTTGGAAACTTGAATAAAGGAAGTGGTTGACTGTGTAGCCTATAGATGTGAAGTTGAAGAGCTTCTGGTCAAAATGATTTAGCAAGAAACCACCACCACCTGCCCTGTAACAAGGCAGGCAGCCCTCACCCGGGCCAGGGCAGTTTGCAGAGCCTGCCCTTGCCCCACCAGCCACAACCACGCTCCCTAGCACCACCCCAGTGACGCACAACCAGCACTGCCTTCCACGCAGCCATGCAGCCTGCCTGGGCGCTGCTTGCCTTCTGCAGTCTCGTCTTGAGCACCACCGTGGACCTGTCCCCAGGTAAGAGGGTCTCCCTCAGTTCTGTGCGAAACCAAGATTGCTGGAGGAGGCCAGCATGCCATTAGCTCCTCCTCTCATTCTGGGGGTCTATGAAACAGTCCTGGTTGGGCAACTGCACCCCAGCAGACCATACAGTGGCAGGGCACCAAGGCCCCCAGTGCTGGCAGCAGCTGCCTACCAGGGTTTCAGGAATGAGAGTCTGAGTGCTGCTTGCGGTCCAGGGAAGGTACTTCTATTCCCTGCTGCTGCTCCAAGATCACCACAGTGGCCTGAGGACCTTCCTCACAAAGGAGGGATGGAGCACAGGAATGGGTGTGGTAAAGTAGTTTCTATCTTAGGGCTGGTCACTTCTGCTTGCTGGATGCTGTCCTGTGACTTGGCATTAGGGACCCTGTTGATCAGACATTGTCATGCTTCCTGCCAGGCCAGTGCTGGAGGGAAGGGGAAGAAGGGAGACATAGCCTTTGCGTCTGGAAACTGAGGCACAGCTAGAATAGTTGATTTCCTCAAGTCACACAGCCAGTGAGCACCTGCCCCCAGACTCCTCCTGCACCACCACCACCCCACCCCCTGCCCACACGCACACTTGTGGAGCTGGAGGTGCCTTTCCAGCACCAGAATCATAGGCCATGGATACTGGTGAAGACCTGGAGGGCCCCTTTCCCACCTCCTATAACCAATGAGGAAGCAGTGCTGGAGGACGGACATGACCTGCTCAAGTCCCACGGCCACTTCCCAGGGAGCAGGAGCAGTGCCTATGCAGTGGCTGGTTTCTGCCCTCCTCTCTCTTTGGAGGGGGGTTGGAGCCTGGCCACAAGGGACCAGGTAGAGGATGTTCAGGAAGGACCAATGACAAGGGGACAGCCCCAGAGCCTCTTACTCTGTGGAGGGGTCACATCATCATCGTAACATTGTCTCAGGCCCTTGGACCATCTCAGGTGAGTGCTGCACTCAGACTATGAGGACAGGATACTCTACCTCAGCCCTCTCCTGCTGCTTTGTTCTTAGCTCACACAGTGAAGTCCTGACCACACACCCCCTCTTCCAGTATGTCCTGTCCTGATTGGATGCCAGTGTCTTACTGTGCCCTACTAGTGCCCCTAGGAGGGAACAAGCCAAGGGAAGAAATGAGATGCTCAGACCAGAGAAGCACACTCCTCAAACCTTAGTGAAGGGGCTTCTGAGAACGTGACACCTGCCTTCTCAACCGTACTGAGATTTAATTATTTATATTACTGGCAATTATTTGTTGTGTTGTTTCTGCTTGCCTCAGCTTCCTACCCTAACAAAGCAGGGACAAAACCAGGATTGCATTGGGAATCCTTACCCAACTATTAGTGCCCTTTCACCAGAAGGATTACCGACCCTCTGCTGGTATTTCATACTGAACAGAGCCCTCTCCAATACACTCCCCTGTTCACAGCTGCTCCTGCCTTTCCCTGCCAAAGCCATGCTTAGCCAGCCTGGGCCATTCCTTGTTAAACCTGCTGTCTGCCACCAAGCCCCAGATGAAGGGTACAGAGTCCACACTCACATATAGAGGGCCTTAGGACATGCATACTCCCTGAGCCTAGTAGCTGTGGAGCCTGGAGTCTCCCTAGCATCAGCCTCATGACCCATGAAATGGGTAAATTAACCCATCCCTCTTAGGCCCTGGAGAGGTTTGACTGTGGTGGACACAGATGGCATTCTCACTGAGTTTGGGGTGCTTGAAGTTGCCCACTCTAGCCCTGCTCCTGAGTCTGTTTGATCCTGGCACCCCCATGTCATACCACCCCACCCCATCCTACCCCAGTTTCAATCCTTGCAGGTGCTTCCTTCATTTGATAGAGGAGGGCCTCCAAATGAAGGGCCTGAAGGCCCGTCTCTCTAGTGTGGAACAGAAATGGGAACTCAGCCCCAGGCTTAGTTCTCTCCTCCACCTACCCTCTCCCTGGCCCCATGCCTCCGACAGCCTCCCCCTCACCTTCAGTGAACAGATTCCAGAGGCTTTCTGTAGTGGTGAGAAGGGGTTGACAAGGACCCCTAAGGTGGCACGATCTGGGCATCTGGCTTCTCCCTATGTCTAAGCACTAAATTGCACTAACCTAAATACAGAGCCCCCAGTAACTGTTCCCCAACCGCAGCCCTGCAGAACTTAGCGAAAATGAAAGGCCTTTCTTTCTCTACCTGTTAGCTTTCCTGGGAAACTCCACTATGCCATCACGTCGCACTCTGCTCCCCCCACCCCAATCCCCCAGCAAAGCTGGGAACGGTCCATCTTCTTATTTCAGGGCCATTGGGCAGGGTCCAGCAGCCATCACTCCTTCCACTGCAAGGTCACATTAGTCCTCAGTTACTAGCACCAAGAGCTGGGAGCACCTGTCATATCCAAAGACCACCTGCAGTAAAGAAGATACCACACTGCCCCTGCATCTGGGGAAAGGGCCCTGGGAACCGCTGCAGGCTGTGTTTGGGCCTACTCTGTCTGTATCTTGAAGTTTTTTCCAATAGGGGACACCAATTTGCTCTCAGGGACCCCCATTGTAGCCATATTGCATATTTGACCTAATACTTGATTATATTTACACTATTGCATACCATTTATTGATCTTTATCAGTAACATCTTGTATATTCTCACCACTACCCTGTGAGGTCAGTGCCATCATCATCCCCATTTAATAGATGAAAACATAAGAGCTTCAGAGAGGTTAAGCAGCTTGCTAAATGTTATACAGCCAGTGAGAGACAGAGCTGGGATTCAAACCCTGGGCATGTACCAGTGTGTTATGGCCAGGAGTAACCAGCATCCTATTTATGTCAGAGGAACACATGTACCCTCAAAAGAATTAAGTCTATTCATTACTCAAAGCCATCAGAACACAGCTAGGCAGGGGCAGCTCCATGGAATTAATGGCAACAATACAGACTGACTAAATTTTGGTGTCATATGAAAGAAGTAGAGGGGTGCAAGGTTCAGGATGTCATCTCCAGGTAGGCAGAGAGTAGACACTAGCACCACTGAGCCTGACAGTCATGACCTATCAACCCAGTCCTTAGGTCCAGACGTCCAGACTGTGAGCTTCAGGAGCAGGGGATCTACAGGGGTCACTTTCCCAAAGGACCCAGCATCCTGCCCAAAAGGGCTCCATGATGCTGGAAGAGTAAGCCCGAGCAGCCACCTGGAGGAAACCACCCCAGGTCACACAGGGAGGACACCAGCATGGACTGCTAGTATTTGACTCCTGAGTACCCAGGGGTTCTCTTCTCAGGTCTTACATGCTGGTGTTCCCACTATCTCCCAGGCCACAACAGAACACTCCTGAAAGAGGAGGATGGTGGGGAACCCCAGCTTCCCAAGAACTAACTCCCTTTGCAGGACAATGTACAGAGAGAACAGGCCCAAGGGGACAGAAGTTCTCTCCAAGGGGTCTGGACTTTCATATGGCTTCAGAATGTGGACACATGTCCAGTGTCCCAGGTTCTGATGCCCTGTACTGGACATACATCCAGTTTGTCTTAGTTTTTCAGAAAAGTAAATTAAGGATTGTTTACCAAAAATATTCACTACTGGATTATTTTACCAACTGGTCTTTGTAAGGAAGCCCTTGTCCCACACCTCTTATGGGCATTTACCTATATGTTCTTGGTAACTCAAGGACAGATTATACCCTCTTTAATCTGCCTAGAAACAGTTAACTGTTGCTACAACAAACACTGTGGTTATTGACAGTATCCCCAAGCTGTGGTATCACCCGTTCACCTGCAGATTTGATTGAAACTCTTAGTTGTTCAACATACACCAGCAGGCCTGTAAATGAAGTGCTCGGCTCACAAAGGATGGGGCAGTACTCATGAGGGTGGCCTGCAGAGCTTGGCACACTAAAAGTAAATCAAGGTTGAGTGTCACAGTTCTGAAGTGGGTGTGGGAATGCAACAGGAACAGGATGCTGGAGTAGGAGTCACTTGTGATTTGTATAGAAAGATCACATTTTTAAGTGAGAAACATCAGAATGTTTCCTTGAATTCAGCTTTGCTTGCCATTTTGATAACCACAGAGAGGAGACCTCTGGTTATCTTTGATACAGGGAAGGTTGGAGAGGACTAGGGTGACTGTACAGAGAGGATGGCCTAGGCATCCACTGGTACAGGACTGGCACAGCCCAGAGCCTGAGGGGCACCCCTAGTTGTCTGTTTCTGCAGCAAGGCTGAGCTGTTCACAGGCAGGTAGGGAAGGTCTGCATCTCCACACTATGTGGCTGGTTCCTACCCACATGTTGGGTCTCAGTGCCAACTCTCCAGGGCCTGTTCTGAGAACACTATCTGCACTGCCCCAGGCAGGAGTCCACACCCAGAAGTAAAAAGCTGACTGCGTCTTTTTTTCTTAATCCTCATCCAAGGCTATGTTTATTAATTTTTAGAGAGAGAAGAAGGGAGGGGGAGAGAGAGAAAAAAACATTGATCAGTTGGTTGCCTCTGATTTGAACCCGCAACGTAGGTATGTGCCCTGACCAGGGATCAAACTTGCAATCTTCTGGTGCACTGGACAACGCTCAACCAACTGACTAAGCCACCTGGCCAGGGCAGCTGGCTATATGCTGACACCCTAAGGGCTGGAACATAGCTGTCCTCTTCCAAGTACTTTAGCATTTTGTATCTGCACATTGTGCTTGTCCCTCCTATTATACTGTGTGCCCTGAAGGTGGCACCTGGGTCACAAGCACAGCATACTCTGCTCAGGGGTCAGACTAGTCTCTTGGTCATCCTGATGTCCTCTCCATGTCTCCCAGCCCCACAGGAGAGAGAGATCCTGCTGGGGTGGGGATGCCTCTCCCTCCGCACCCCTTGATCTCCTTTCATTAGAGTCATTATTTTCAAGGCCAATCAGACCAATTTCTTTTCTGTGAGGAGTAGGGAGTCCTTTGTGGAGTATCCTGCTCCTGGACTGGTCTGGCAAAGCCATAGTAGGGAGCAAATTCCTTCATCTTCTCTCCTTTCTGGGTGCTTTCGACCTCACTTCCCACCTGACTGCGGAGAAGGCTGTGTGTGGCTCGGGTCTCCAGGGCCTGGTACAACACTGCATGTCCAAACCCTGGGCCTTGATGTATTTATTCTCTGTGCTGTTCTGGGAGGTGTGGAGGCAATGGGGAAGTCATCCCTCATTTGGAAAAACTTCACTTCTTTCCAACTGTATACAGTTTGTCTCCAGCCCAGCACTGGTCCTTTGCAGAAGAATGTTTTGTTTCTTCGTACCAACCTGCTCCTCCCCCAATTGTCCTTTCAGTGTATGTCACCCAGGGCATCACAGTGCCACCCCAACACTGAGTGCAGTCAGTTCTGCCTTCACACTCAGCTCTCTCTCCTCCTTACCTAAGGCATTTCCTGCTACCGCTTTCCCACTGGTCTCCTCACCCTCAGCTCACCCCCCTCAGCACTCTCTTTATTGGCTGGTTACAGTCACCCTCCTAGAAGCTGCCCAGCCCAGGTCTGCATGCTGCCTTCCTTCTTGTACTGTAGACTCCCTAGTATCAGAATCATCTTGGCATTGTCCATAGCAGCTACCAAAAAATACTTCTTGAATGACAAAAAAAAGAGCATGGTCTTTAGAATTAGTCAAATCCGGATTTAAACCTGCCTTGCACTCCTCTGAGGCCTGTTTCCTCACTTACAAGATGAAGATGCAAACACCACCCCTGCAGAAGTGTGAGAAGTGACTGCAGAGCAGGCTTCTCCTGCTGCCCCAGACTTCAGCTTCCCTGCACAAACTACAAACCCCACTCCAGAGGATAGTGGACAGGGAGGGTCTAACTCCTGGCTTAGGGCCCAGGGACCTCATCATGTTGTCAGCACCTGTTTGTTTTCTTCCCTGAAGGGGAGTCAGTTCTTTGTGATATTTTTCTTTATGATCAGCCCTTCCCTGTTAATTTCTCTTGAATCATCCTAAAAATAGGTTTGACTTTTACCTAAAAAATAGGTTCCACTTTTTTTTAATTAAAAATAGAACTTTTACTATTTGTTTGGACCTCTGTGCAGACTTGAAACTGACACTTTTGGAAACATGTTAAATAAAGATAAAGCAACTTCAAAGTGTTTCGTAACTTTTTTGTAACTTGACCAAAATCACTTAGGAAGTAACACCACATTCATCTGAGGTTCAGCTGCACCTGACTTCACTTCATTGTTTTAATTCTGTTAAACTCAAACAAAACTAAACATAATCCATTTTACTTAAACAGGTAACAGTGGCTAACCTAGAGATATTGAGAAAGATTTCTAATATTTTTGTTAAACTGTTCTGTATTTTTAAAATTTCCTACCCAAAATAAGTTAGCTTATAATCAGAAAAAAAATAAATGTAATTTTACAAAGCAATAAATATATTAACCAGCAGTAGGGAATGAGAGACCATGTAATAATGGGAAATTTGAAAGGGACTTTTTTCTCTCTGCTGTGTAGACTTCAGTGACAAGTAGAAACCAAACTGTTTTCCAAAACAGTTTTTGGTTATAACTGATATCCACACCAATTTTCCTATTGTCAGTAAGCACAGGTACCCCAGGAATAATCCTCCCAGCCATGTTAACATCAGTATGCAAGGGCGTAAGAAGACCTCCATCACCACCTGAGCTAAAGCCACGTGGGGAGACGGGGAAATGAAGGTTTCAGGGCCTCACACAACCTGATCAACCCAGCTCCTGGCGCTTAAGGGACTGAAGCAGTTTTCATTGCTTCAGACACAAGTGAAGGTTTCAGCCCAGCTTCTGTAAGGATGTCATTTAAAGGCTGGATTATTGCAAAGGATAATCTAGAGGAACATTTGTAGGGGACAAAACTCTGGAAAAACCTTGGTCCAACAGATGGCCATAGTCCTCTGTTGGGACAGACCATGTCCTTTGGGCTGCTAAAGCATAGGGAGCCCTACAGAGAAATCATGAACTTAGTCTTGACATTTGTCTTTGGTCCCAGGAAACCAGTTGGGGAAGCCCCTCTGGCCAAGCAGAGGCCACTTGCTCAGGCAGTGTGGGTCTTCCAGAGACAGCAGGACACCTCCCAGGGTAATGGAACTTACACAGACCCCACACCTTTTCTTCCCACTCTCCTTCCACTGCAGCACCCACAGGGGAGAGGAGACCCTGTAGGTGGGCTGCATGGAACCAGCTACATAAATGCCCAGCCATCCTAGTTCTCAGTGGGTGTCTTAGGTGCATGCCATCTAATCATACATTCAGGTTCCACTGCCTAAAACCTGAGCTGGCAGTGGAAATAGCCTCCTCTTGGACCTCTTATTTTAAGTTGATGAGATCACTGACACCCTGGGCAAGACCTCCCCACTGAGCTGAGCTTCTGACTCCCTCCTCTTACCAGTGTAACCCATGCTGGTCCCATGGGATATATTCCAACATGCTTTACCAACTCTAGCCCAGGACCATATGGACAGTCTGTTTCAGAGACCCTGTGCCCAGCTATAATGCTCCTTTCCCCACACAAGGGCTCGTTCCCTGGGCTCTTGGGCACAGCCTTACAGGCAGGCCATAGCTAGCATACAGCTCCAAAGGGTACCCATCCTGCCGGGCACAAATCCTCAAGTGGCTCAGGTTTACATTTCCCCTGGCCTTGCCAGCCCACTGGCCATATCTAATCCCACCCCCAATACAAGGTAAAAGGTACTTCTCTCAGTCCTCTTCTGTCACTCCCATGAGTGGGGTACTCCTTGGAATAATGCTTCTCTACTAAAGCTCCCAAGCTCTGCTGAATACATGCTGCTGTTTTCCTCCCTAAGTTTTGATTTTTTTACAACCCATGGAATCACCTGGTACTTTGACTCCCCTCAAAGCCCACATCCCTTGCCACCATTATCTTCTCAGACAGAATATGTCTATAACCCAAATACAACTGGGTGTCTCCAATCTCAGCAAGATATGTCTGTCTGGAGAGAGAGGGGAGCACAGGGCAGCAGGAATCTCTAAGCTGGAAGCTTGTCTGGTTAGCTCTGCTGCTGCCCTCACACATCTCCACTTCCTGTTGCTTGGGCACCTCTGCTGCATGCTAAACGTACTACCTCAGCAAGGACATAGTCCCTGCCTGCACCAGCCCAGATGGCAGTCACTGCCACCTGTGGCTACTGTACAGAGCATCTGACATCAGCTGTGCCACCAAAAAGCTGAGCCTTATATTTCATTTCATTTCGTTATTGGAATAAAAACATTGACTGGGTTAGTGCCAGCCTTGTGGGACATCTCAGCTCTGGGTCATGTCTGGCATGCTAACATCTCAGGAAAATCTGGGGGAAAGTCTTAGTAAAGAGAAGCAGTTCACAGACCTAAAAACCCTCTTCCTACTCTCCCAATCCCCCAATTTATTTAGATTTCCCCCCCCATATTTTTAAGTTTTTGTTATTTTGATACACAAGTAATATATGACCCTTGTAGTAAACTGACAAATTCACCCATGAGCCCACCAAACAGAAAAGCCATTTTTACTTATTGCAATTCATGCAGCCTGTGGGTGTTTTACACTACTATTTTCATAATAAAATCCAATGTTCAAAACCTAACTTAGCACAATCACATCAAGCCAGCCTTGCCTCTCAGCACTTCTCCCTGTGCCCTCCTCACTTTGGCCACTTGGTCCCTTCAGCCCTGAGACACCTCTGCCCATTGCCCAAAGCTGGCCCTTAGGCCCTCCATTCGGATCTGTGTAGATGATGCAGCCAGACCCTGCATCCCTGCAGACAAACCCCTGCACAATTTCTGCCTGTTTATTTGTGGAACATGAGCTCCAGCAAACACAAGCTTGTCTGCCCCCTGAACCTTCAGGATGAGCAGGGCTCAGCCCACGGGGAGCTGAACAAGAGTGGAATCAGATTCTCCTTCAGCAAGGGGCTTTTGGTCCACTTGGGCTCTGCTGCTGTGGGAACTGGGAGAGGGGGATGTGAAGAGCAGAGAAGGGGGACTGGGTCCTTAGTTCTGCCTAGTTGTTAGAGGCAGAAGTATGTGATGGTAGGGGAAGACTCTCATGTTGCTTCTCCCATCTTTTATCCAAATATGGGCCTCCTCAGGACAGGAAGAACATGGAAGGGTGGAAGAAATCCAGGCCTCCTGCTACCACATGGCAATTCCATAGAGGAGTTGTGTGGCATAGGCCCAGCCCTGTCCTCAGATCTGTACCCAAAACGGTGCAGAAGGAAGCAGCATGAAAGCAGCATGATGGGAAGAATACCAGATTCTCTGGACCTGCCTGGGGAATGGGGGCCCCTGGGAGTGTGGCCTGGAAGCTGTGTAGGTTCTAACAAGCGTCCCTGAGGCAGAGGATGGCAGCAGCCTCCTTACAAGTGAGAAAGCAGGACCAGGCTTTGGACACTTTCTCATGATCCACTTGTTGGGGACCAGCTGAGGGATCAGGGCCAGATGTTGTCCTTGAAAACCAACCGGAGCAACTGCTCCTAACCCTGAGACTGAATCATGTCCAGAGGCTCTGCCACCTTTAGATATGTTCAGGTTTTCTTTAACACACATTGGAAATCCCCTGGGTTCTGAAGGAGGGTGTGGGGACAGGAACTATATCTTATCCATTATTGTACCACCCACCTTGCCTGGTCCACAGCTTTCAGTACAGGCAACCAGAGGATGCAAAAGAATTGCACTGTGGGGTGAAGGTTCGATGGGCTAGAGGGTGGACAGGAGAATGGAAGGTAGATGGATGAGGGGAGGATGGACTGGTGAGAGGAGGGCAGATGAGCGAGAAGCTAGACAGGTTAAGGTCCTGAGAAGGGAGCAGAGAAGAGCACTAAGCACCAAGGTATGAGGCTTGACACTGGAACCTAGAGCTCCACTAACAGCAATGTTTTTTGTCTGGTTCTATTTCTTTCAGATTTTTGTTCTCAGACCTTTAACTCAGATCTGAAGCCAGGATTTCCCCAAACAATCAAGACCAATGACCCAGGAGTCCTCAAAGCAGCCAGACACGGTGTTGAAAGGTTCAACAACTGCACAAATGATATCTTCTTGTTCAAGGAGTCTCATGTCACCAGAGCTCTGGTCCAGGTGAGGGTCTAGGTTCTGGTGCCCAGCATCTCAGGGCCAGAAGGCCAGGCTGCAGAGCCTCCTATCCTACCAGGGGCCTACCTGTCTAGTGCCCTGGCCATCAAGAACACAGACCAGGCCAGAAGACTGACAGTAGCAGCCACAGTTAGTCCACAAGCAGGCCAAACCACTGTTACCGGAGTTTGGCAAAAGATCCTGGAGCCATCTCTTACTGAAACCAACTTCTGGGTAGAGCTGCCAGGAGTAGCACAGAGGGCAGAGGTAGAACTGGGACGAGAGGTGGGTATGCTGAAGGCTGGGAGTGGGCAGGAACCAGAAGCTAGGCAACAGGAACCAAACTGATGAAGATGCTGACCCCTTGGAGGGGCCTATTGCAGAGCCTGCCAAAGCTGCCCCTGCCTAGGGCCCCACCCTTGCCTCACCCCCTTACCAGAACCACAGCCCCAAAGGACCTTTTGAAATTCTCTTCCTGGGACCAGTTCTTTCACATCAGAGCTTTGCCCAAGATGCACCCCCTTCCCACATGCAAACCCCTCCTCTTCCTGTCTTGCCTCAATGTCATACCCTGTGAACTTGTCACAAAGATGGCTCAGCACTTGCCCTTAGAAATGACCCTACAGGGCAGAGCCAGGTCTTGCTCATCTGTGTCCTGAGGACACAGGGTCAGTCTGGGATACGGGATGCAGAACCATGACAAGACACAATTAGGAGGTGGCTGCCTCATAGACTCTGCCCCTGCTAAAACCAGGGATACTGTACAACCATTCAAAAAGAAGTGCCCAGATGTGGGAAACTGGCTTTGGACGAAATCTACACTTCCATGGAGGTATGGTGTTGAGGGAAGGAGGAAAGATGCTGACAGTTTACACACTATTAATGGTTGGTTACCTTCGGGTCATAGAATTATACATGATTTTTATGATATTCTTTTTTTGGCTTTTGCAAACCTTTTGAGAGCAGTGTATTTTTATGATTAGAAATGTGTCATGTGGAAAGCAGTATGGTACGGGGATGACTTTTATAAGGTTCTCTTAGGGAACAGCTCAAGTGTCATCACTCCAAGGATCCAGCCCCAGGGTAAGGCTGTGGCCTCCAGCAGGAACACAATTACAATATGCCCTATGCTAAGTGCCTTTGGAGGGAGGGGTGCATTATCCCTCAGTGACGTTGGGGACTTTATTTCACTTGGTACTTGGTAGGGCTGAGACTGAAAATTGTGGACTTTTTTTTTTCCCAACTCCTCTGAGATCACAAATGAGGGAAATGAACCGAGTTGTTGCCACATCCAAGTGGAGATGGGTTATTTTGAAACTGAAAAATAAAAAGCCCAAGAATGATCAGGGGAGCCAGCAGATACCCTTGCTTGCACTCATGCCACATAAAGGCCACAGAAGGCAGGCAACAGTGGTTAGAGCATGAGCGGGGTATAGGGTGGCAGGTCAGGACTTTATCTTTGCCCTGGAGTCAGGGGAGCCCCAGGGCAACCCTAGTCTGTCACCCTCATAATGCCTGATGGAAAGTCCTGGGCAGAAAGGAGATGTCCCAAGACAGGACACAGGGTATGCATTTTGTCCCCAGGACCAAGAGCTAAGTCCCTGAGCAGGAATGAGAAAATGAGTGAATAAGGAGAGAAGAGGGAGGGGTCTGGGATCCAGTTACAGACTTTCTTCCCACTGCAGGTCATGTAAGTTCCACATTCCCTCTCCACCACTCACCTCCTTTCCAGGACATGGACAAGTCCCATCAGGGCATCTTCACCACTTATCTTCAAGCCATCTCCTGGGGGAGGAGGTGCCATCCCTGCTGACCTGAACCAGGCCCTGCCCTCTGCTCTCTTTAGATAGTGAAAGGCCTGAAATACATGCTGGATATGGAAATCGGCAGAACTACTTGCAAGAAGACCAAGCAGCCCAGTCTGGACAACTGTGACTTCCAAACCAACCACACCTTAAAGCTGGTAAAACAAAGGGATCTCACCTCTTCAGACCCCTGTTTCCCTAGCCCCACCTACTCTCCAGGGCTTTGGGAAAAAGTCCTTCATCCCATCTCTGGCCCCACGGTTCCAGATATCACAGCTAAAGTCAGTTTTCCCAGCAGTTGACAGAACCCAACAGACATGGAGGGGGCACTCCTCCCCCACACCCTGAGAGAGACACATCTACATTCAGGGGCAAGGTGTATACACACAGGAGAAAGCAAATGTGGCAAAATTTAACAATTCATAAATATAGGCAAAAAGTATAAATCCTTGAACTATTTCCATTTTTCTATACATTTAAAACTTTATAAAATATATTTTATTGCTTATGCTATTACAGCTGTCCCATTTCCTTCCCTTTAGTCCCCTCCGCTCTGTGCACCCCCTCCCACAGGCATTCCCCCACACCTTAGTTCTTCTCCATGGCTTCTATGTGTAAGTTCTTTGGCTTCTACATTTCTGATACTATTAACCTCCCCGTCTATTTTATACCTGCCATTTATGGTTCTTATTCCCTGTAACTTTCCCCCATTACTCTCTCCCTTTCGCTGCTGATACCCCTCCATGTGATCTCCATTTCTGTGATTCTGTTCCTGTCATAGTTGTCTGCCTAGTTCATTTTTGTGGGGTTTTTTTAGGCCTGGTTGTTGATAGTTGTGAATTCATTGTCATGTTACTGTTCATATTGTTGATCTTCTTTTTAGATAAGTCCCTTTAACATTTCATATAATAAGGACTCAGTGATGATAACTCCTTTAACTTGACCTTATCTGAGAAGCACTTTATCTGCCCTTCCATTCTTAATGATAGCTTTACTGGATAGAGTAATCTTGGATGTAGGTCCTTGCCTTTCGTGACTTCGAATACTTCTTTCCAGCCCTTTCTCTTACCTGCAAGGTTTCAAGAAATCAGCTGACAGTCTAATGGGAACTTCTTTGTAACTCTCTCCTTTTCTCTTGCTTTTAAGATTCTCTTCTTATCTTTAATCTTGGATAATGTAATTATGATGTGGCTTGGTGTTTTCCTCCTTGGGTCCAACTTCTTTCAGACTCTCTGAGCTTCCTGGAAGTCTATTTCCTTTGCCAGATTGGGGAAGTTCTCCATTATTTTTTCAAGTAAGTTTTCAGTTTCTTGTTCTTCCTCTTCTCCTTCTGGCACTTTTATGATTTGGATGTTGGAACATTTCAAGTTGTCCCAGAGGTTCCTAAGTCTCTCTCTCTTTTTTGAATTCTTGTTTCTTCATTCTGTTGTGGTTGAATGTTTATTTCTTCCTTCTGGTCCAAATCATTGATTTGAGTCCCGGTTTCCTTCCTGTCACCATTGGTTCCCTGTACGTTTTCCTTTATTTCACTTTTCAGTCTTTACTTTTTACTCTATTTTGGACTTACTTGGCCAATTCTGTGAACATCCTGATTACCAGTGTTTTGAACTCTGCATCTGGATAGGTTGGCTATCTCTTCATCGCTTAGTTGTATTTTTTCTGGAGCTTTGATCTGTTCTTTTATTTGGGCTTTTTTTTGGGGGGGGGGGGGGGCGGGTCTGGGCACGCCTGTTATGTAGTAATGGGTGGAGCCTTAGGTATTCCTCAGGGCGGGGCAACCCAGGTCACTGTGTTGTAGCACTGTGTGTGTGGGAGGGATCCAAGAGGGAACAATGCCACTTGTTCAGCTCTGTGCCACATTTCAGTTACTGCCTCCACTAACCAGAAGCATATTGGGCCCTTCTGGTGCTGACTCTCAGGTGAGTGGTTTTGTGTACGTTCCAGGACCCTGTGGGTCTCTCCAGTGAACTTTTCTGTGAGGCTAGGAATTTCTTCTGTCACCTCAAGCCCCACAGGTTTTTTTAGTCACGTTTTGAGGTTTCATTTCTCCACACTGGAGCCCTGGGTTGTGTGGTCTGTCTCACTCTCCAGTTGTTCCTCCCAGTTTATTCATATGCAAATATGGGACCACCCGCCCCGGTCTTCCAACTGCCGCCTTGTCTCCAGTCCTCTCTGTCACTGCTGCCCATCTCTGCCTCTCCTACTGGTCTGGATCAATGTTTCTTCTTTCACTTCTTGGTTGTCAGACTTCCATACAGTTCAACTCTCTGTCAGTTCTTGTTGTTTTTTGTCTTTAAATTTGTTATTGTCCTTCTTTTGGTGATGCGAGGAGGCACAGTATATCTACCTACGCTTCTATGTTAGCCGGAAGTCTTGAAATTTTTTTTAAATAAAATCTCAGGGCAAGGATAAAATTCAATAAGGAAAATGCTCACATGCATGCACACGCATGTGCACAAAACACAGACAAAGCCCACAGGCAGCAGCATAGGAAACTCTGTGGAGTGGGCAGCCTCTCTAGGGAGGGAGGCTTTTGTGACAGGTAGCACAATTTTTAGGGTGTCCTTCTTTGTTCCAGACTCTCTGTTGCTACTCTGAAGTCTGGGTCATCCCCTGGCTCCAGAAGTTCAAAGTACCCATTCTCCATTGTCACTGACTTCCGCCTCTCCGCAATACTACAGATGTTGTCACTCTTGAAATAGTATCTTCCGGCAAGCAGAATGGAAGTGCCTATGGGTTCATTACAGAGTAGCTGGGATGGTAGAATGACTATCCTACAGTTAAATTAAATACTTGACATTCTCTTCTAGACTGAGTCCTCCAATGGGAATGTTTTGGGTTCTCAATCCCTGAAGGACCCCTCCCACCCAATTACCAGTGGCCCTGATTATTCCATGGCCCCAGGTCTCGGAAGAAAGCCCAGAGATCTGTCCTTTTGTTTGAACAGTTACAGCAATGAACAAAAGGACTAAGTGTGCTATGGAGCATCTTGACCTTTCAAGGATAATGGAAGTTATAAATAAATATGAATAAAGAACTAACCTTCTCAAAGCAATGGCTGTTGTTTTATCTGTTAAAGGGAGACTCAGGAGGTGAGCGATGAGGAGTCCCCCTCAGTGCTCTGAGCAAATTAACTACATAAAGCACCCCAGCCACTAGCTGATGGCTTTTCTGGCCATCAGCTAATGGCTACAACGTACCAGAGACCAAAGCAGTCAGATACAGGCCAGCCTGTGTCCGTATCATGAACTAGCAGGATAGGTGGCAACCCACAGAGAACTTTCACCCTCCAGCTGTGCTTTCTTCTGACTGGGGGCATCCATTCAATTCTCTCTGCTGCCTTTGAGGCTCAGCCTATGCACAGCTGTACTAGAACAAGTGAGGTAGGATAAAGCACTGAGATAACATCCCACAGAGACCTGCCAAGGAGTAGGAGCACCGTACTCCACATACAGCCCCACCCAAGAGGAGTATACCTCATACATACCCAACCAGGAGAGGGAAGACAAGGTCAAGGGTGGACATACTGCACTGGGGACACAGGGGAAGGAGACCATCCAAGGTCTTTGTAAAAGACAGGCCTTGTGCTTGCACTGGAAGCAGTGTTAAGGCTAGACCACAGAGCAGAAGCCAGGGTTTGCACCAGTAAGCCTGATGCAAATGCAGGGGCCCTTCACTTTGGAAATCCTCCTCTTCTAACTATGGATTAGTATAAAATATATTGTTTGACTTTAAAAAATATGAACCTGATAGTTCACAGGTAAGAGAAAATTTGCATTAAATATGTATGGCAATTTACAGTCATAAACTTGATCAATGTCAATAACTAAAATGAATGACCTTCAGCTTCCTTCAGTGATGACAATAAAACTATAACTCCAAATCCCCACATTTTTTTGCTGTCTTGACTTACCTCCTTCTGATCATTTAATTCAGGGGCAGTGGTGGCAACTATGCCACAAGACATTTAATTTATCTTACAATTCTGAAGGCCTCTGAAGGCAATCCTTTCGTAAAGATTAATGGGTTCACTCTGAGCTGTTGACAACATACATTAATAAGACAGCAGGAACACCAATACCAGAAGTGTAAGCAAGACAGGCTTCAGGACACAGCTCAAGGGGTCTTTCGTGATTTATGCAAAGTACAGCAGAAAATGAAGGAGAGGATCCCAGATTCTGAGCTCCCAGTCAGTCTTCATTTACATTTAAATACGGGTCAGAGTTCATCAAGGCCAGGTCTATCCTAAAAATTACTTACACCTCCAGAAAGCCTCCATCTCCACTGGCTTTACATGCAGTATCAGAAATGAAAATGCACAGCTGTGGGGAACCACCTGGCCTGGTATTGGGGACTGTAGCCCCGGTGAAGAACAGGCCCTGAAAGGGGCCAGTAAGTCTCCCTGGAAAGCCAGGAAACACAGGAAGCAGACAAGACCCAATACAGGCACAGGAAGTTCCTGTAGGTAATCAGGCCTAAAGAATGCATTATTTCCTCTGAAGTTTGTCCTGCTAAGACTGTCTTTGGGTTAATGTATACCAGATGTTTGGGTTCAAAGCACAGGATGGTCTTGTCCTCCCAACTTTGTGGTTATCTGGCGTCTTTCCTGTCTAGTGGACTCTGACCTGAGGAAGATCTGTGTTTCCTCAATTGCTATCTATAGATAATATCCGTTTTCTATTAACTATAGCCTTTGGGCATTGATTGATGAGTTTTGCATGCATACTGTATACCCCTGCACATACCAATCCCAATAAAAGCCTCAAGAGAAGAGACATTGGGGCTCTTCTCCAATGAGAGATTAGCCAGACTTTTCTCCCCAAGCAGATGATGTTTTGGTAGTCTCATTCCATCTGAGACTCCAGGGGACATCGCGGGATGGTATTCTCCACACACCAGCTACAGGAGAGAACAGCCTCATAGAACGCCTACTTGGAGCTGCATATGAACCCCCTCCCACCCAGTCCCACATGTCCTCTGTCTAGCCAGGAGGCTGTGTCTAGCCTTCCCTCAGAGAAGCGAGGAGGAAACTTCAAATCACAATCTCAAAACTCTCAGGTTTGAACTCTAAGCTATACCCACAATTTTAAAAACATCACTTGGGGCCAGGTATTTACTGCCTCCTATACAGTTAACAAAGAGAAGTCTTAGAACTATGGCAAATCAGCCACCACAGAAGCTAGCTGAATGTTTGCCCCCAACCTCAGGCTTCTGCAAACCTTCCTTCCATGAGGGCCTCAGGGCCTGAATTCCAGGTAGAAAAGGCTCTATTTTATAATGCTTCCATAGTTCTATCATCCCCAATCCCAATCTGTTTTATGTAGTATATGCACCTCACAAAAGCAAATGCTTATCTTCCAACAACTCTTAAACCTCCCATTGTTAACACCAGAAGGGAAGGGGCTGGGTGGTAAGCCACTGTGAAGCTACCTTGAAATACGGAAGCCAGCAGCTGGCATACTTTTGACCCCCTAGAGAGACGTGTACACCAACCAAACCTGTAGACATTTTGCTCCAACTTTTGGGAGAGCAGACCCTGCACACAGTATGTGTAGTGACTGTGTCAGCTCCATTCACTTTTTTCATCGTCCTAACTCTGACTGCTATAAGAAATTGTTCTCGCTAGACTCAGCGCACCAAAGCCCCACCTGAGAAGGAACTGCCAGAGCTCTGCAGTGGGTTCAAACAAATGAAACCAAACACCCAAATGGAGGCAGGATACCTTACTGCAAGTGCTGGGTGTCAATGAGTGATGACCTCAAGTCCCTCACTGCCAACCAAATTCTACCTGTTTTTTTCAGAATTTATCAGCTTGACTCTGACGAAAAGCTATGTCATCATCTAATGTTATTGCCATGGAGAAAATGTAAAGTACCCATGATTTTAAGAACAGAACTGTGACCAAAAAGAAGGAACACTTTCTCAAACTTGAACAAACCACCAAAACCATCAAAATTCTAACAGACAGTCCTGTTCTAAGTGTTTGAAGTTTTGAGCCTCCACACCTCCTTACTGATTGCATACAGACTCTCTACTCTCTTTGTCGAGACATTCACACAGCTTAAGCCCTCCTGAGGTTATAGATGGGCCCAGACTGTGAAGAATGCCTCACCACTACCCATGGAGACTACCTATGAAACTTTAAACCACAATGATGCCCAGGGCACACCAGAGTTGGGCATCCTACAATACCACCCTACCTCATTCTCTATCCCCTTGTATCATTAAAAGGTCAGAGTACATGAAAACACTTTCAAAACTGTAGACCATTCTGCAAGTGTATACTGATGATAAAAACATCAAAATGGGACCTCTGTCCCATAAAAAGCAATAACTGAATCATTTTTTTCCTAAAGATTTTATTTATTTATTTTTAGAGAAGGAAAGGGAGGGAGAAAGAGAGGGAGAGAAACATCAAAGTGTGGTTGCCTCTCGAGCGCCCCATACTGGGGGTCTGGCCTGTAATTCAGGCATGTACTCTGACTGGAAATCAAGCCAGTGACCCTTTGGTTCACAGTCCAGCGCTCAGTCCACTAACCCACACCAGCCAGGGCAAGCAATAACTGAATCTTCATGGAGTTTTTATAACAGATAATAAAGTAGCCCAGAGTGAACGAAAACTTGAGTTAATTTTAAAACCATGTTAGTAATTCACATTAGAGCAAATCTATTTTATGTTTACAGTAAAAGCCTACCATATATTTAAACCTAATAAGGCTGTATTTTACATGTGACCATGGGAAATTAACAAATAAAATGCAGGAAATGACACTTGGGACAGAAAATGAACATCTGAGTCAAATAAAGACTCCTCTGCTGAAAATTGATAGAAGTAATTTATCAGCTTCTTTGTAATGATAAAAATTAAGCACTAAAAGCAAAGCCCTACCTTCTCGGTCAAGGAGTTGACTTATTTAAGACCAGCACATTTAAATTGATTTTTATGGCAGAATGATGGAGTTTTATCCTAGTATTCCTGTTATGTGTAATATATGGGGGACATTACCTATTAAAATATTTAATAATCACTACTCTATTTTCTTTCCTATAAAGTTATATAAATACTATGAGGTGATTCTTCTGAGACAATACATGTTGCATCACCTAGACTATTCCACTATTGCTGCACATAAAGCCAGCCTGACAAGGACAACACAAGATGAGCTCACAACTACATTCCAAGCTACCTTCTCCCAAAATGAGGCTGACCAGCACATGGGGTTCAGGGGCAGGGACTGCAGCTGAAAAAAAAAGCAGGGGGTGAAGGAAACACATTGCAATAAGACACAAAGGTTCATATTTTGCCACAGCTCTCAATACTCTCCGAATTTTAGAATCATTACCTATTTAAAAAATTGTACTTAAAGAATCCAACAAGAAGACATAAACATTGTGAATATATATGCACCCAACAAAGGAGCATCCAAATATATATGGAAAAACTTGGAGGACTTCAAGAAAGATATTGACAGCCACACCATTATACTAGGGGATTTTAATACCCCCCCATCAAAAATGGATAGATCTTCCAAACAAAATATCAACAAAGATATTGCATCATTGAACAATGTCCTAATCAAATAGACTTAACTGACATACATAGAGCCCTTCATCCCAAAGAAGCAATGTACACATTCTCTTCAAATGCACATGGCACATTTTCAAAGAGAGACCACATAATAGGAAACAAAACAAGCCTCAACAAATTCAAGAAAACTGAAATCATATCAAGCATCTTCTCAGATCCCAAGGGCCTGAAACTAGACACCAACCCCAAGGAAAAAAGTCAAAAACACTCAATTAATAGAGATTGAATAGCATGAAATTAAACAGTGTATGGGTTAAGAATGAGATCAAGGAAGAAAACAAGAAGTTTCTGGAAACAAACGAAAATGAACTCACAACAATCCAAAACTTATGGCACATAGCTAATGCAGTCCTGAGAGGGAAGTTCATAGCAATACAGGCCTACCTAGAAAAGATAGAAACATTTCAAATAAACAACCTAAACCTACACCTACAAGAACTGGAGGAACAACAACAAAGACAGCCCAGAACAAGTAGAAGGAAGGAAATAACCAAGGTCAGAGCAGAATTAAACAACATAGAGAATAAAACCACAATTATAAGGATCAAGAAATCAAGGAGCTGCTTCTTTGAAAAGATAAACAAAACTGACAAACCTTTAAGCAGACTCATCAAGAAAAAATGAGATAAGGCCCAAATAAATACAATTGGAAATGAAAGAAGAGAGATTACAACTGACACCACAGAAATACAAAGGATTGTAAGAATTACTAAAAAAACTATATGCTAAGAAATTTGAAAACCTAGATGAAATGGACAAATTTCTAGAAAAATATAATTTTCCAAGACTCAATGAAAAAGAAGCAGAAAGACTGAACAGATCAATTAACAGCTGATGAAACTAAAGGAGTAATCAAAAACCTCCTGACACACAAAAGCCCTAGAGCAGATGGATTCATAGGAGAATTCTACAAAGCATTAAAGGAAGAGCTAAGCCCTATCCTTCACAGACTATTCCAAAAAAATCCAAAATGATGGAAGATTCCCAAACTCTTTTTATGAAGCCAGCATCATCCTAATCCCAAAACCAGATAAAGACACAACAAAGAAAACCTCAGGCCAATATTGCTGATGAACACAGACACTAAAATCCTCAACAAAATACTGGCAAACTACATGCATCAATATATTAAAAAGATCATACACCATGACCAAGTGGGATTCATCCCAGGGATGCAAGGATGGTACAATATTCACAAATCAGTAAGTGAAATACATCATATAAACAAAAGAAAGACAAAAATCACATGATCTTATCAATAAATGTAGGAAAAGCATTTGATAAGGTACAGCACCCATTTATGATAAAAACACTCAGCAAAGTGGGAATAGAGGGAGCATTCCTCAACATAATAAATGCCATATACGAGAGACCTACAACCAACATTATACTCAATGGGCAGAAACTAAAAGCTTTACCACTAAGATCAGGAACAAGAAAAGGATGACCACTTTCACCAATCCTATCCAACACAGAATTCGAAGTCTTAGCCACAGCAATCAGACAAGAAACAGAAATAAGAGGCAACCAAATTAGAAAGGAGGAAAACTGTCATTGTTTGCAGATAACATGATAGTGAACACAGAATATCATATAGACTGCACAAAAAAAACTATTCAAATAACTGAATTTGGCAAAACAGTGGGATATAAAATCAATATCCAGAAATCAAAGGCATTTTTGTACACCAACAATGAAATATCAGAAACAGAAATCAGGAAAAGAATCACATTTGATATAGCAACAAGAAAAATAAAATACCTAGGAATAAACTTAACCAAGGAGGTAAAAGACCTGTATTCAGAAAACTATACAATACTGAAGAAAGAAATCAAGGAAAATGCAAACAAATGGAAACATATACCATGTTCAGGGATTAGAAGAATTAACATCATCAAAATGTCCATCTACCCAAAGCAATTTAGAGATTCAACACAATCCGCATTAAAGTACCATTGACATATTTTACGGATATAAAACAAACACTTCAAAAATTTATATGGAAACATAAACGACCCCGAATAGCTGCAGCAATTTTGAAAAAGAAGAACAAAGTAGGAGGGATCACAATACGTGATATCAAACTGTATTACAAGGCCACTGTAATCAAAAGAGCCTAGTACTGTGGAAAGAACAGACACATAGACAAATGGCACAGAACTGAGAACCCAGAAATAAACCCAAGTCTCTATGGTCAAGTAATATTTGATCAAGGGGGAAGAAGCATAAAATGGAGTAAAAACAGCCTCTTCAGACGTTGGAAGATCTGGACAGCTACATGAAAAACAATGAAACTGGATCACCAACTTACACCATACACAAAAATAAATTCAAGGTAGATAAAAGACTGAAATATAAGTCGTGACACAATAAAAGTCCTAGAGGAGAACATAGGCAGAAAAAAATCTCAGACATTTCATGCAGCAATATTTTCACCAAAATGTCCCCTAGAGCAAAGGACATGAAGAAAAGAATAAACAAATGAGACCTCATCAAATTAAAAAGCCTCTGCACGGCTAAAGAAAAGAGCATTAAAATGAAAAAGAAAACCAACCGTGTGGGAAAATATATTGGCCAATGATACCTCAGACAAGGGTTTGACTTCCAAAATATAAAAAGAACTCACAAGACTCTACTCCAGGAACATAAACAACCCAATTAAAAAATGGGCAAAGGACTTAAACAGATACTTCTCCAAGGAGGAGATACAGAGGGCCCAGAGACATGAAAAGATACTCAGCATCATTAGCCATCAGAGAGATGCAAATTAAAACCACACTGTGATACCACTTCACACAGGTGAGAACAGCCATCATAAACAAATCAACAAACAAGTGCTGGAGAGGATGTGGAGAAAAGAGAACCCTAGTGCACTCTCAGTGGCAGTGCAGACTGGTGCAGCCACTGTGGAAAACAGTATGGAATTTCCTCACAAAACTAAAAATGAAACTGCCTTTTGAACTGGCAATTCCACTGCTGGCATGACACCCTAAGAACCCTGAACCACCAATCCAAAAGAACCTACGCACTCCAATGTTCACAGCAGCAGGATTTACAACAGCCAAGTGCTGGAAGCGACCTAGGTGCCCATCAGTAAATGAATGGATCAAAAAACTATGGTACATTTACACGATGGAATACTATACAGCAGTGATAAGGAAGGAGCTCCTACCCTTTGTGACAGAATGGGTAGAACTGGAGAGCATTATGCTCAGTGAAATAAAAGACAAATACCATATGATCTCACCCTTAAGTGGAACCTAATCAAGAAAACAAACAAGCAAACAAAATATAACCAGAGACATTGAAATGAAGAACAAAGTGGCAGTAACCAGAGGGTAGGTGGGAGAGGGTAATGGGGGAAAAAGGGAGAAGGGTTTTCAGTAACAACTATAAAGGACACATGGACAAAACCAAGGCAGGGTGAAAGCAAGGGAGGGAGGTGGGGATGGCTGGGTTGGGGAGGAATGGTAGTGGTGGGAAGGAGGTAAATGTAGACAACTGTACTACAATAAAATAATTTAAAAAATAAAAGACTATAATGCCCAATGGGCTTTTGTGCATGGACGGAAACACTCACTACTATTTATATTTTAGTGCTATATTTAATTAACAGGTTTAAATAAATATAATTTTAAAACCTAAAAAAATATATAAAAGGACACATGGACAAAACCAAGGGGGTGTTGGGTCAGGGGAGGGTGGCTGGGATGGCTCTGGGGGGTGGGGAATAGTGGGGGGAAAATGTAGATAGCTGTACTTGAACAATAAAGTTAAAAAAATAAAGTAAAATATTATCTTTGTCAAATTCCTTATAAACTATCCCAGTGAGCCCTGACTAGTATGGGTCAATGGATTGGGCATCATTCTATAAAGCAAAAGGCTGCTGGTTCGATTCCCAGTCAATGGCACATGCCTAGGTTGTGGATTGGCTCCCGGTCCAGGCACATACAAGATATAACTGAATGAGGTTTTTCTCTCACATCCACGTTTCTGTGAGGTTTTTCTCTCACATCTCTCACGTTTCTTTCCCTTTCTCCCTCCCTTCCCCTCTATCTAAAAATAAATAAATAAAATCTTTAAAAATGAATCTTAAAAAAATATAACTATCCTAGAAGCACAACCTGTTCTTTAGGACAGAATAGGAATAGATAATAGACCTATTTTGTAGGTTAGAAAATAAGAGAGAAGTACAATATCAACTTGTTCAAGAATGAATTTATGCTGGGAGGCAGCATGGAGGAAATGGCCTGAGGCTGGCTGCTACCTCGCGAGAGGTCCTGAGCAAATCAGATGAACTGCCTGTCCCTAAAACAAGGTCCTAGCCAAAACAATACCCATATCAACAATGGATGGAATCAAATTTCTGTCACTGTTAAAATAATTATATTTAAAGTAGAGAAGAAACTCCTTGGCAATACCATCAAAAAAGACTAATCCACATAAAAGTTTAATTATCATCATTTCATGGGTCTCCCTAACAAAATTACGGCTAGTGTGTAGACATACAGCAACTTTCAGGCTTGTGACAGTCAAGTCAATATGACATTAACACATGGTCTATTTACATCTGTGGGTCTAGAGATGAAGAACAAGGTGTGTAAACAGGACTCCCCTCAATTCACCCAGCTGCTGGGTCATTCAATTTGGGTGGTAGGTTGTTCAGAGAAAAACCCAGCAAGTCCTGTTAGAGCTGTTGAAATCAACATGTTTTTCCTATGTACTTACTCAGGTCCTTCCTTACCTTTATATGATTGATGGGACTCAGGAGTTTTAACAAAAACCCTGTTATGAGACAGAGTAGGCCAGAGGGTGGGAAGAATGGAAGGGAAACCCCAGGGATCAAGGGCCCATGTCCCACACAACTCTGGAGAATGCAGAGCTAACATCAGTGCTGGCATAGCTCCACCCATTGGCCTCCATGCACTTTTGCACTGAGCAATCCTTGCCCTTCCTGTACTCCCCCCTGTAAGACAAGCATTACCCTGTTTTATAATAAAGACATTGAGGCTGGCAGGACAGAGCCAGTAGCTAAAACAAGATCCAGAGACAACTCATCTACTGCTCTATCCACCAAAGCCTAAGGCCTGCTGAAAGTACATGATATCCCCTAAGTCCCGGAAAATTTACTGTACTTAGGATTTTTAGAGAAAATAGCTTTACATGAACTTATCTTCCAATGGCAGATGTTATGCTTCTCTCTGCATGAGAAGTCAAACCCAGGTGAGGGCTGTCCTACAGGGGCCCATACATCTGCAGGGTCACACCACACTTCCAAGAAGCAGTACTACAGGTGAAAAGGGCTGTGGCCATGGTATCCTGAACCAGGTGTGGTGCCCATTGTGGTGACTCCTGGCACAGCCATGATCAGGGCTGCAATCAGGGCAGCTAGACAGACTGAAGGCTGAGTCTGCCAAGGAATGGGGCCTTGAAGGAGCCCAGGTATAGGTGCCTGTCATGTTCATGCACTTCGCTGACGTAGATGGCCGCTTGTCCGTCAGGATCGTGTAGGCTTCTCCAAAAGGCCCCACTGTCGCTGAGTTCTAGGACGAGGCTATACCATGGCAGAAACTTCATCACCATCTCCTGACTAAAGAGCTGGAAGGGAAGCACAGTGTGAAAAGAGTTTATATTCTGTCTAAGAGGCTGTAAGTAGATCCAACCTTTTAAAAACAAGACAACAGGCCCACAATGAAGTAGCTGATAATAAGCTCCACATCTCCAAACCAAGACTAAACTTATAGTTTAGGCTCTCCCACAAATGAAATTTTAAGCCAGTCAATCAGAATCCCCCCACCAGCACTAGTTAGGTAATCTGGTAGACGCCTGCTGTCCTCTAAAAGGAAGTACTCTTGCAATTACCAACCTGATTTTTACTTAGTATGACATATTTGTTCCTGCTCCCTTCTGCCTGTCAAAGTCCTTCATTTCGTACAACTCCTTGGATCTCCTTTCTGTCTCTGAGACTGGATCCTGCCTGATTCTTAAATCATTGAATAAAGCCAGTAAGCTCTTTAAAATTTATTCAGCTGACTTTAATTTTTAAAAGACCCCACAGCCCTTAACGATTTGGAAAGGGCTCAGCTCTTCTAGTGAAAGGGAAGCCACATAGGGCAGAGCTAGGAATAAACCAGCTCCCTATTCCTAGAACAGGGCCTGTCCTACAACAGATGTTAAGCCCCGCCCCCTGTGTAGATCAGGCAAAGGTACCTCCTGTCACTTGCATACACAAGGCAAGGCTAACCAAGCACAAACAATGACAGTGGCTGTCTGATAGTTCTTATGTGATACCCACCAAGCTTGCCATGTAGGTACCTCTCTGGATGACCTGGCTGAACACAGAGAAGCACAAATCACATCCGAGGAAGACACAACATGAGGCCAAGGTCTAAAGTGACATCAATCCCAGAATGCCAGGTTAAAACCAGCACAGCCTCACCAGAATAAATGCCAAGCCCTCTGATTGTATTTAAGATATTTTGGCTGTGCATCATGCAAATGATGGTTCATGTAAAAGAACCTCAGCAGGTCAAATGAACATGTCCCTGCCCTATGAAACATAACAATGGTTCTAGGCTCACCTTGCAGCCAGTGTCGAGATCAAACACTTCTATGCTGAGCAGGAACCTTCTAGAAACCTAGCCCCTAGCTCAGCTGGGCCAAGAGGCCCACAGGGCTATTGAAGGGTTTTAGGCAAAGAAAAACAGATGGTAACATGTAATATCTGGCAGAATAGAAGGATACCCGTAAGAAATGACAAAGGACACCACTACATAAGATGAACAAATGAAAATTAATAGGCAGGTGTCTACCTTCTTTTTTTACTTTTTATTTCTCTTTTAAAGATTTTACTTATTTATTTTCAGAGAGAGGGGAAGGAGAAAGAGAAGGAAAGAAAAATCAATGTGTGGTTGCCTCTCATGTGCCCCCTACTGAGGACCTGGCCCACAACCCAGGCATATGCCCTAACTGGGAATCAAACCAGTGACCCTTTGGTTTGCAGGCCCACGTTCAATCCACTGAGCTACACCAGACAGGACTACCTTCTAAGATAAGGAAAAACAGCTATACAATCACATATGTCCAATGAACAATGTCTCCTAGTCACTGGAAATGTTCAGACATACAAGGAGACTGTGTTCTAGAAGGTTCTATAGCAATCAATCAAAGATGCATTACAGCTCAAATTATTCCATAAAACTTCCCAGGACCCATGAAATACCATCTCCCATCAGCCATTACTCCTCCCCTCTCCACTCCCTCCATCTTATCCCTAAAGAGAGCCCATACCTTCCCATTAGCTTAACTAGTCACTTTTCTAGAAAGTTCTCAAACTTCTACCTCTATTTTCTGATGCCCAGTGCTAAATTCCTCACTGCCCAGGACCAATCTCCAGCTGTACTTTCTAACAGCTCTTCAAACTCAATAGACTCCTCAGCTCAGGATATGGGGCTCCTGACACCAGCTGCTGACACCAGAAAGTCAGCCCTCACATTTAACCCCTCTCTCAAACCCCACAAGCCCAGCATCAAGGTGTCTTGTCATCTTCTGTGCATGTACCACTTTTTCCCTCAACTTTCCCCACTCCCTGTCCTGGCTATTCCAACCACCTCCACACAGGCTCCCAAACCCAGTGTAGCCTTACTACAGGCTGTTCTCCACACAGCACCTACAGTTATCTTTTTAAGACATTATTTGTAGTACATTACTCCTCTCTCAAACAATTCAGTCAAGAAGCAGCTTGTGTGTCTCAGCAGGGAAGATGTGTGCAGACCAGGGAGTCAGTGTGAACAGGGTGAGGGAGAGGCCATGCCAAAGGAAGGGAGAGGGCAGTAACACAGAGTACGGTGACAGAGCTCAAGCAGGCTGAGACAGTTTCCCCACAGTGGGGTGGCCTGACACAGGCTGTCAGAGCACAGGCAGGATGAAGAGGGTGTTTATCTGGGAGACAGTCATGCGGATATCAGAGCCCTTCGGAAGAAAGCCTGGCCCCCTCTCACAGTCGAGAGGAGGAAGGTTGGTGCTAGAGCCCTAGCAGGGGCCATGTGACAATGGCTACAGATTGGTGATATTTGGGGAATTGATCAAGTAGGTATGAAGGATAATGAGATCCAGGTTTCTTGCTATTTGAGAAAGGAAGCACAAATATAGAAAGGGAGAAAACTAGAATAAGTCCCGTGGTACTAGACTAGAAATAAAGATACCAACATTACTTATGGTTTTCAATTTAATAAACAGATGAAAATGCTGGTAAATGTGTTTATAAACACCATCTCTCTCTCTCTCCCTCTCTCTCTCTCTCTTTCAATATATATATACACACACATCTATATATATACACACACATGCATACATTCTCTGTTGTCCACTGAGGGGTCCTGGGAGCAGCGATACCCCCAAAAATCAATGTATACCCTTAGCCCAGATTTCTTCTAGAAAGAACCAGGACTCCTTGGGCAAATGGATGATTCCAAGAATGGTAGGTACATGCCCAAGGTCAAGAAGCCACACTGATGGGGCCCTCACTGGATAAAGCTGGACAACTGAGCAATCAAAATAAATAATGAGCCCTAGCTGGTGTGGCTTAGTGGACTGAGCACCAGACTGCAAACCAAAGGGCTGTGGGTTCGATTCCTAGTCAGGGCACATGCCTGGGTTGTGGGCGAGGACCCCAGTATGGGGCACGCAAGAGGCAACCACACACTGATGTTTCTCTTCCTCTCTTTCTCCTTCCCTTCCCCTCTCTAAAAATAAATAAATAAAATATTTAAAAATAAAAAATTAAATGATAGTAATAGATTATACAACCCATTGAGTATAATAAGCAACCGTGAGATCGTGCTGATATTTACCCAGTTATAAAGTACCTATCCACAAAATACTCATTAATTACAAATGGAAAAAGAATGACTTCACAGGAGAAGCCTGGCATTTGCCATTGAATCAGGTGATAAACGTTGCCACTACCAGCATGGGACAAGGTTACAGCACTTCCCTCCTGACAAAACATACTGAAAACCCAACTTCACTTCTGTGGTCTCCCTGCCAGAGATGCATAACCTGAATCTAAGCATGATAAATACCTGACAACTCAAATGGAGAGGCATCATGAAACATAACTGACCTGTATCTACCAACAGGTTAAAACTGAGGAACTGCTCCAGACTGAAAGAGAATAAAGAGATGTGTTGACTATAGGCCATGCCTGACCCTGGACTGAATAACTGAAGGACATCATTGGAGCAACTGGAACAACCTGAACTGGATGTGTTAGTCACTGGTATCCATGTAAGTTTCCTGTTTGGACAGGTGGTCATAAGGGAGAATGTCCTTGTTATAGGAAATAAACTAATGTATCTGAGGATGATGGGGCATCAGGTCAACAACTTACTTGTAAATAGTTGGTGAAAAAATTCTTTGTAGCCTTCTTGCTACTTTTCTAAGTCAGATATTGTCTCAAAACTTAAAAAGAAACCCACCCTCAATGACTCTGATTACATTTTTAATAAAATCTAACCTCCTACAAGGCCTGTGATCCTGGAAATATCTGAGGAGAATGGGGCATCAGACCAACAACTTACTGGCAAACAGTTAGTGAAAAAGTTTTTTTGTACCCTTCTTACTAATTTTCTAAGTCTGATATTGTCTCAAAACTTAAAAACAAAAAAAAATCCTTGATGATTTTGATCACATTTCACCAGGAACACATCCTGCCACTCTAGTTCTGTCTCATATTTATGGTCTCAGCTCTCTAATCACTCATGTCTTCAATAATAACTTCTGAGTGCCTACTGGGTGCCACACACTGTTCTCAGTAATAAGAACAAAGGAGTGAACTAACCAGAAAATAATACCTGCTCTGGGACCTCCAGTCAAGACAGCAGCACAGATAAACATGGCTAGCCTCCTCGTACAACCACATCAAAATTAAAACTAAATTATATAACAATCATCACTCAGAACCATCAGAAATCAAGTTGAATGGAAGCCTGACAACTATGGAATTAGAGAAACTACATCCATTCAGACTGGTAAGAGGGGCACAGACACGCAACAGGCTGGTCCCAAATCCACATATGTTGGATAAAAAAATTGGGAGGGATATCTCAGGAGCAAGAAGTCCTAGCCCCAAACCAGGAAACCCACACCAGAGTTCCAGTGCCAGGAAGGTAAGTCCCCATAATGTCTGGCTGCAAAAATCAGCGGGGACTGAGTCACTGGGGAAAAGTTCTGGAGTCCCAAGGAGTTCCTCTTAAATTAAGAACCCACACATGAACTTACAAAGACTCACTCCCTCTGAGCTCCAGAACCAGGGTAACAGTTTAAAAGGTACCAGTGGCATACAGGGAGGAACTGAAGTGCCTGGCATCAAGGGAAAATTTGCAGACAGCTTTCTCCCGGACAGAAAGGCAGGAAGAGGCCATTGTCCCTTTTCTGAACCCTCCCTCCACAGAGCCACAAAGCCAGCAGGCGGGTGCTAC
Organism: Phyllostomus discolor; assembly: GCF_004126475.2. NCBI lineage: Eukaryota > Metazoa > Chordata > Mammalia > Chiroptera > Phyllostomidae > Phyllostomus > Phyllostomus discolor. The sequence continues at coordinate 58,918,341 of NC_040911.2, read as the reverse complement.
ATCTGAGACTCCATCAATCTGGCTATAACTGTTTGCCCTGCCCTAGAGATCCTGAGACTCCAAGCTGTTAACAAACAGAGACTTTTCCATATGAATGGCTGGTCTTGATTCATGCTTCACAACTTCCTAAATCATCTCAAACAAGCAACAGCTGACCTCAGTGAGCCCCCAGACCCCCATACCTCTTGCTAAGTAAGTGGCCCTAGGCCCGCACTAGTAGCAGCCAGCCTAGACTCACAGCTTAGCTTCAACTGGAAATCTCCAAGCCCAGCATAAGTAGCAGCAATCTCAGATTGCTTTGTAGCCCAGGCAAGGTGGGCCTGGGCAAAAGACATGGGGGAGCCAGCTTGGCCTGCACCACCTGGGAAACCCCAGAGCCTGCACATCCAAAGGATAATTACAGACCACAATGGAGCACTACCACCCTGAACCTGCACAGCTGACCCTACACGAGGGTGGAGGTTGGTGGTCAGTGGTTACAGCCAGTCCTTGCAGCTGACTGACTTATGTAAATCCCTCCCATTGACCCGCCAACAGCAATCAAGGCTCAACTACAAGAGAAGAGTGTAATCAGCCCATACAAAAGGCACACCTCGAGGACCGAGCTTGGGTGATAGGGGATACTGTACCATTGGACCCTACAGGACACCTACTACTTCAGGCCATGCTGCAAAGACAGGAAGTGCTAAGAGCTCTACCTAATACATAGAAACAAACACAGGGAGGCCACCAAAATTAGGAGACAAAGAAACATGGCCCAAACAAAAGAACAGATCAAAACTCCAGAAAAAGAACTAAACAAAAGGGATATAAACAATCTATCAGATGCAGAGTTGAAAACGCTGGTTATAAGGATGCTCAAGGAACTTACTGAGGACCTCGACACCATAAAAAAGATCCCATCAGAAATGAAGGATTCACTAATGAAGCTAAGAACCCATCAATGATTTGGAACATAAGGAAGAAAGAAACAACCAACCAGAATAAGACGGACAAAGAATCCAAGAAAACAAGGATAGTGTAAACAGCTGCTGGGACAACTTCAAAGTGTTCCAATGTATACATCATAGGGGTGCTAGAGGGAGAAGAGCAAGGAACTAGAAATCTATTTGAGAAAAATAATGAAAGAAAACTTCCCTAATTTGGTGAAGGAAATAGACATGCAAGTCCAGGAAGCAGAGTCCCAAACAAGTGGATGCAAGGAGGCCCCACTCCAAGACATAATTAAAATGTCAAAGGTTAAAAATAAAGATAGAATCTTAAAAGCAGCAAGAGAAAAGCAATTAGTTACCTACAGAGGAGTTCCCATAAGACTGTCAGCTGATTCTCAAAACAAACTTTGCAGGCTATAAGGGATTGCAAGAAATATTCAAAGTCATGAAAAGTGGGGACCTACAGCCAAGATTGCTCCACCCAGCAAAGATATCATTTAGAACTGAAGGGCAGATAAAAAGCTTCCCAGACAAGAAAAAACTAAAGGAGTTCATCATCACCAAACCATTATTATATGAAATGTTAAAGGGACTTATTTTAAAAAAAGATCAAAACTATGACCAATAAAATGGCAATAAAAAATACACATCAACAGGTGGATATAAAAAATAAACTAAGAAAAAAAGAGACAGACTCATGGATATGGAGAGTGTTTTCATGGTTTCCAGGTGGGAGAGGAGTGTGGGGGAATGGTTGTAGTGGTGAAGGAATTAAGAAGTACAAATAGGTAGTTACAGAACAACGATGGGGATGTAAAGTATAGTGTAAAAATGGAGTAGCCAAAGAACTTATACACATGACCCATGGACATTCACAATGCAGTGAGGAGTGCCTGAGGGAGTGGGGGGGTATTGGGTGGAAGGGGAAAAGGGGGAAAAGTTGGGACAACTGCAATAGCATAATCAATACCCGCTTGGAAGAAGCGCACATTCTATCAAGGGAAAGAAACAAACACCCACCACTAAGAGATTACATCCTTGCTGTAGAAAAACTGACAGGTACAGGAACTGAACACTTACTACACTCAGCAAAGTGTACATTGTACATATTCTCATTACATTTTTTCATCACCTATTGAATTCCCACTTCAATAATGGAGAAATTGAGGCAGAGAGACCATGACATCTGCCTATGGTCCCACAGTTGATGTAGTCCTTCTTCAAAACCCCTCTTCTTGCCCGACCTACCATTCTGCATCCTCCTAGGTTCCAACGGGAACAGATTCTGGCTCTGAAGCCAACAAGACAAAGAGGAGGAACGTGTTGCTTCTGAACAGATTATGATTTTCTACAATGACCCATTAAACTCAAACAACACTGAAAGCCATGGGCCAGTCTAACTAAACAGGTGTATGAGGCCCCTCTCCAGGGCCTAGACACAGGTCCTGGCACCACATGGGCTCAGTAAGCAGCCTGGCACCTTCCAGGACTTTAAGTTACAAATATTTTATTATCTATTAAAATATTCAACATCAATTTCAAATACTATTCAGTCTATACAATGGAGCTTCTCAGAAAATAAGGTTGCTTTCTGAAGAAAGCACCTGTTAGTATCAGCAAATTACTTAGCCCCATGGTAAAACATGTCAAATTACACTGGGGAATTTCATGGACATCACTGGAAAAAAGGGTAGGATAATGAACATTTAAAGGCTGCGTTGAAAGGGTCATTTAAAGGCTATGTTGAAGGGCTACTGGTGAGGGTGGATGATCTTTTTTTTTAATGGAAAAGAATTTAGTGTGCAACATCCTATAGAGCGGGGGTGACTGACCAAGAAGGTAGGAGGGAGCAAAGCAGAATGAGGTACAAAGGTGAGTGGGTTTACATGTATGGCCACAAGAAGACTCATCTGATAACCCTTTGAGGAGAGGCAGTGTTGTCTGCTAGTAGAAAGGAGAAGGCCAGTTTGCAGAGTTTGGAGGACAGGGGAAAAGGTCTGAAAAAAGCCATCTCAGAGCAAGAGCAAGGCTGACAGAAGGATATAGGCCCCAAAAGGTCGTGATGGTAGAGTGATGATAAAAACACCCAGACCTGAAAACCAGAAGGAAAAAAATCAGAGTCCAAATGTTTAAGTTTACATGTCAAGCTGAGAAATAAAAGGTGTATTAAAGAAGTTACTATAGGAGACCATTCAGCATGGCGTGGGCCCAGCTCCCAGTAGAAAGTGAGGTCTGATGCACAGGACCCACGCCCATGGACAGGTTCTCCCATGGGGAATCAGGTTTGCATTGTATCTAGGCCGCTTTGAGATTTGCTTTTGCTAAAACTCCCTCACCCTGAATTGAGGCAGCAAATGCTGACTATAACTTCCTAAAGTCTGTGCTAAACCTCCCCAGTATGGAGTGTAACCGGTTCAGCCACTTTTGCCCTTGGTCTGCAACATCCTTCTCTTTGAAGCAATTAGCAGCATCCTCTCCTTTGTTTTCTGTAAAAGGTAACCACCTAACTAGAACCTGTGCATAGTAAATGAGGACCATCATGTAATGTGCCCAGAAAAGCAATAAAAGCCTGTCAAGGCAAGGGTCGGGGTGCTATCCTCTTGAGAGAGTGGCCATGCCACCCCTTTTCCTCCATAGGGCTCAGTAGTCCATGTGAATTTGTCTCATGTCTCATCCACAATGTTGCGGACCCCACGAGCTGGGGTCCGCATTAGTCACTAAAAGTACTAAATATTATAAGCAGAACTAGAATTTCCAGAGCTATAAATCAAAAGAGATCATAATTGGATGCATCTTCTAATTATAGTTTTGGTTTTTGAAATTATAGTTTTCAGTTACCTTAAAAATCATTCTTTTAATACTAGGTCTCTCAGATAAGAAATCCAACACTGAAAACCCAGGGGTAGAGCGAATGGTTGCCATGCAGACCCAGTACCCTCCGGAACTGCTGGGCCGGATGTTGTCTGGGAATCCAGGCAGGTTCTCTACGAACAGGTCGGCACCTCCCTTCATCAGGCCAGACACGTAGAATCTGAAAAATTCACCCAAGCAGGTAGGTATGAGCAGCAGCCCCCCAATTTAAGAAAAAATTTTAGCCAAGCACCAAGTTAGTCTTGGTTCCAGTAAGTTTATGGAAACAACTATAAACATGCCCATTATAAACAAAGGTATATCTACTGAAAGAAGCACTCATGAACCCTGGGTCCAGCTAGACAGAGTCTCAGGAAAAGCCGGTGGGCCAAGACCCACTGATAGGGAAAGGAACTAAACTAAAAGTCAGAACTAAATTAAAAGTCTGCAGACTGTGACACTCAAGTAGTCTGAGAAATGGGAGGGAAAAATGCACTCAAGTTTGTTGCTTATCATTTTTACACAAAGGAGAAGGTGCCCTGCTGATTCTCAGATTCTGCCCATTGACACCTCCATGCCCATCCTGGACACAAGGAGCTCTGGTGATCAGTGATAGCCCAACAAATACTACACACACCTTCTTATCCTTGCCATGGTTGTCTCTGCCACCAGGATGAAGTCCTCTGCAGGAGAAAGCTGCACTCCATTAGGGAACCGCAACTGGTCCAGTAAAACCTTTACCTCCTTGGTCTCTGTATCATACTCTAGCAAGCTGTGGATGCCAACAGCGAAGAGTCACACAGGGAGAGTACATGACTGTCCTGCTGGTTGGGAGCCTTGCTCTGCTCTGGGTAGGGACCTGAGGAAGGGGACTCAACCTTACACTAGAATGAAGGCCCCTGGTGGTCCCCTGCACAAATATGGTTCAAGGTTGGTCTCTAAGGGCCCTTCCCCATCCACAGCAGCCCCAGGCAACCTCCTCCAGACCTCCCCCAGTCAGGTCTCTCATTGACCTGGGAGCTGGCTTAGCACCAGGGAGGCCACCATGGCTCCAGCCTCATAGAAGTCCTCCTTTAGAGGGATGACCTAAAACCTAGGCCTGCTTGTAGGTCTTTCCCAAACTGCATAGGCTGCACCTGCACATGCACATGCACTGGGCTATTTTTATTTTTTCTCGTCAAAGAGAAAGGAAGACCATCTTGCTCTGTTTTGTTGCATACATCACCCATTTCCAGAAGCCATTAAGGTCCTATCTGAAATGCTGAAATATTATGCTCAGAAGTACTCCCAAGATTTACAGAAGTAATAGGTCTGCAAAAGTTACCTTGCCTGACTAATGATCTTACTGAGCAGAAAATATAGAATACATACTCACCGCCCATCATCTGTTCCTTCCATAACCAGAAGCAGATAATCTCGTCTTTGCCACTTGCTGCTGGAATCCGTAAAATAAATTTTCCTCCCATCCCGAGTTATTGTAAGATCGTTCACAAAGGACATTTTCCGCCCCTCAATGGGTGTGTCAGAGGACAGCAACAACGTCACTTCACCTGAAGTAGCAAAGAAGAAAAAGAAAGAAAGGAAGACAATAAAGAAAGGAGGGAGAAGGAGACTTGCTTTCATTCTAAGAACTTGTATCTCAATTATTTCAAAATATTTATTAGCCTGACTTAAAAAGAAAAACTAAAATAAGCTTCTCCATGCCATGTCAGAACTTATTCCCTCTTATAGTAAAAACAATGTTTTTCTTTCTTTCATCTGTTAACTGATGATATTTTTTTTTTTGGACTACATTAAAGCAAAACCCTTCCTCTTAAGGATTAGGAATTTTTTTTATCGAGACTAACTGACTAAAAATCTATTAAAAGTCTTAGGTAAAAGGCAATTTTCTATTTGTTTGAGAAAAATATAAAATGTTCTGTTCATTTGCTTTTAAATAAAGAAATAAGAAAGGTAGTACATTTTTTAAAGAGTAGAACAAACATTTATTAAGTGCTAAGCTCTTTCCATGTATAGCACTTAAACTCTCACAACAATCCCCCAAGGCAGGCAACTACATTATCCCTCTCCATAAATGAGGAAAGTGAGCACAGAGGACAAATAACTTACATAGTCACAGAGACAGCCAATGGCACAGCAGACTCATGCAGTCAGTCTGTAGTGCCTGAACCCAGGGTCCCATGAACCACCCATGATAACAAACTCCTCCATAATAGCACCCTCCCCTGCTAAAGCACATACAGCAAATGTTACACTGCTGGTCAAGGTGACATCTTTACCAGTCAGAGGAGAGGAATGAGAGGAGGAGCTAGAGAAAGAAAATGAAGGCAGAGACAAAGGGTAAGGTTAAGAAAAGACGGAAAGGCAGAAAAACAGAAAGCCAAGACATAAAGAAAGATATAGAAAAATAAAGATGGAAGGAAGAGGTCTAACATCCTCAGAATAAGTCCTATTGAGACCTGTGGCCAAAACACAAACACCAGAGGAAATTAGTATACTAACTACATGAACATGAGTGGGAATTTATGTGGTATTTATATTAGCTGATATTTGTAAGGTAATGCTTTTAGTACTAATCAATGAGTAAGAAAATATTAGTGTTTCCAGTAGACTGTATTGAATAAGTTCTATTAAATCCACTTATGCACATATTGTTTTAAAAATCTGATATAATCACAGAAGGAAACAAAATATTGTCACATACGTTTCCAGGGATTTACTTCAAATAGTCCCTTATATGCATCGGCCACAAAGAGGGTCCCATTGGGCCCCGCCCGGATGCCCAAGGGTCTCCCACAAGTAGGTTCATCATCTCGGGTTTCTAGAGAAACAAATGGACATAATTTGGTGGCTGGTCTTGATTCTGTCTGTACACCCATCAATATACAGGTAACTCATCTATCCCTTCCTAACTACTCATAGTGCTGTAGAGAACAAAAAAGACCATGACATTGCAGACAGACCCACCCCCCAGTATTCCAGTACACTAGAATTTAGGACAACTGTCCAGTATGTCCAGAGGAACCACCTGAGAATCCAGATCTGGATATAAGCACAGCAACTGGTACCAAAGAATCATGTTCACATCAGTACCCTGAGACTTGAACAGTTAACTCAGGTACATCACCAGGAACCAGGCTTCAACTCTAGAATCCCCACAGAATCTCAGGAGTTGGGAGGTTAATCCCAATAGCCTCCCCATCTAGGAGCATGAGGGCTTTCTCTCCACCTGGTATAAAGGGAGAGTTACTATTTTATTCCTTAGATTAACTCTCTTGCTCTACTACCTACACTCTTTTAAAACCTGTGGCAATGGTTTTTACTGCAGGGTGCTTTCTGCACAGTGCCCACTGTGGAGAGCTACTGTAAGTACTTACTAAAGGATGCCCACTGTAGGGTGTTTACTATGGAGTGCTTATTACTACAGAGGAGCTTATAGCAAAAGCAGGGGCACTTGCCACAGAGTGCTTACTAGAGGTATTTAGAGCCAAAATATAGAGTGAAAAAAAGCAGGGTAAAGAACCAAATGTAGAGTATGATTCCATCCCCCATAACCATGGATGGGTGTAAGTATCCACAAACAGAAAGATATCTGAAAAGTTATTTATTAAAATGTCAGTAAGTTACATTTGAAAAAAATCTGAGGTGATTTTTTTTCTTTCTTCTTTGTACTTTTGCATTGTTTGCATTTCACAATGAAAATGAATCATTTTTACAAAAACATTCTAGCTATTAAAAAGTGGTAACTAATATGAAGTCAGGACTACCAATGTGTGAACAATAAGATTATTCTACTCTAGTTTTCTAAAATTGAAGTGACTTCAGCATATTTTTACTTTGAATGACACTGCTGAAATTTCTGAGAAGCTAAAGCAGGAATCACATTTAAGCATCCAAGTAATGACAAAGCCAACAGTTTTGCTCTAGTAGCACTCAGACAACACCTATTAATCTTCAACGTACCTCAAAAGTGAGCACAGGCCTCTGCAGAATGGCAAGTGGTAGGGCTAAGAAGTAACCAGCAATATGCTATGGCCACTGCCTTGCTGTGAAACTGATATGAAAGATGACAACCAAGCACCATAAGGTCCAAGGACCACTGGCAAATAAAGAGCACGTGATAACACCCAAGTCAGGCTATCTGCCAGGTGGTCAGGGCTTTTTCTCCAAGAGTGAACCTGACTTACACAGGGCTATTTGGCACCTTTCTCAATGACTGGACGAGACATACAAGAGGGGGGCTGGAACTGACTTACTGCATGGACCTGACCCAAACTGGGCGATGGTATCTACTTCACCATTTTCAAATTTTATAACCCGGCCATCTGCTGTACCAGAAAACATCACATCTGTTTAAAATAAAAAAAGAATAAAGGTATTACTTGGTTAGCCTAAGAACTGTGATCATAGTACCTTCTTCTACAACAGAGCTGGCTTATTGGTGTTTTTCATCTCCAGAGAAGAAATGGCAGTTCTGAAGATGAAGGAGAAGTGATGTCTGGGAACCAAAAGTCCTTAAAACACCCAACAGTAAAATTGTGGGGTCCTGAGTCATCCGCCTGTGAGCTTAAACTTGACACCAGAGCAAGGGAGCAGCAGACACCAGTCAGTGATAAAACTATGAGGATTTTCTACTCTCTTGGGGTTGGCACTCAGGGACAAGTGTTCATGTCTGTCTCGTATCAGTTTCTGCTGTTCAGGCTGATCATATCCAACTAAAAGGAAAGGACTGCTAGGAAGTCCCTCAGGATAAAATCAAACCACACTTGGTACTACTTCAGCAGCACATATACTAAAATTGAAAAAATACAGAGATTAGCATGGCCCAACACCAGGATGACAGGCAAATTCATGAAACATTACATATTTTTTATTTTTTTTTTTAAATCCTCACCCAAGGACATTTTCTCATTTCTTTTTTTAGAGACAGAGGAAGGAAGAAGGACAAACATCAATGCAAGAGAGAAGCATAGACTGGCTGCCTCCAAGCACATGCCCAGACAAAGGATCTTATGCAGCCAGACCAGTATAGAATCCCCAGCTAGGTTACTTGGACAATGCTCCAACCAACTGAGCTATACTGGCCCAAGCCATATTACATATTTTTTAAATGTACATTACAAATTCTAAGGCAACCACAAAAAAAGTTTTATAAAAGTAACTGACACGTTAAGAAAGGATAGAAAATGAAACCATAAAAACTATAAAGAGTAGACAGTAGAAGACAAAATTAGGAATAAAAAACAAGAGCAATGAAAGAAAACAGTAACAAATATAGTAGCTGCTAACTCAACTCCTTTAATTCTTACTTTAAACATTAACAGCCTCAATATACCAATTAAAAGACAGACTTAGAAGTCAGAGTAGATTAAAAAAAGAGCCTACTATATGTTATCTATAAGAAACCCACCTTAAATGTAAAAACACATATACATTAAAAATAGAGGACTGGACAAATATGTCAACACTTAACAAAAGAAAGCTAAATTAGCTATATTAATTTCAGACAGACAACTTCAGAGCAAGGGAAGTTGTCAGGGGAATAAAACCCAGCATTACATAATGATAAAGGTTCACTTATGCATGAAGACATTCTTAATGTGTACATGCCTAAAAACAAAGTGTCTAAATATATAAATCAATCCACTGTTAGTGTTGGAGACCTCAGCAAAATACACAGTTGAACTAAACAGCACCATCAATCAACTGAATATAATTAATATCAACTAGGTAATCCAACTGGTGAGAATATACACTCTCTCAAATTCACATGGCACATTCACCAAATTAGAACATATTCTGTGCAATAAAGCACACTTTAACACATTTTTTAATTTTCTTTTGTTGTCCAAGTACAATTTTCTATCTTTTACCCCCATCCCAGCCCACACCCCCCAGCCCTCCCCACCTCCTCCCCATTTCCACCCCCTCCTTGTTTTTGTCCATGTGTCCTTTATACTTGTTCCTGCAAACCCTTCCCCTTTTCCGCTGAAATCCCCTCCCCTCTCCCCTCTGGTCACGGTCAGCCTGTTCTCTATTTCAGTGTCTTTGGTTATATTTTGCTTGTTTGTCTGTTTTGTTGATTAGGTTCCTCTAAAAGGTGAGATCATACAGTATCTGTCTTTCACCGCCTGGCTTATTTCACTTAGCATAATGCTTTCCAGTTGCATCCATGCCATGGCAAAGGGTAGAAGCTCCTTTTTTCTTTCTGCTACATAGAATTCCATTGTATAAATGTACCACAGTTTTTTGATCCATTCATTTACTGATGGACACTTAGGTTGCTTCCAGCACTTGGCTATTGTAAATTATGCTGCTATGAACATTGGGGTACACAGGTTCTTTTGGATTAGTGTTTCAGGGTTCTTAGGATATAATCCTAGCAGTGGAATTTCTGGGTCAAAAATGGCTAAAGAAAACAGTATTAAAAAGAAAACCAACTGTATGGGAAAACATATTTGCCAATGACACTTCAGACAAGGAATTGATCTCCAAAATATATAAAGTACTCACACGACTCCACTCTAAGATGACGAGCAACCCAATTAAAAAATGGGCAAAGGACTCGAATAGATACTTCTCCAAGGAGGACATACAGAGAGTCCAGAGACACATGAAAAGATGCTCAATATCACTAGCTATCAGAGAGATGCAAATTAAAACCACAATGAGATACCACTTCACACTGGTCAGATTGGCCATCATAAACAATGCAACAAACAAGTGTTGGAGAGGTTGTGGAGAAAAGGGAACCCTAGGGCACTGTTGGTGGGATTGCAGACTGGTACAACCACTATGGAAAATAGTATAGAATTTTCTCAGAAAACTAAAAACGGATCTGCCTTTTGACCTTAACACCTTTTAAAAAGCTAGAAATTATATAATGTCTGCTCTCAGAACACAATGGAATTAAACTAGGAATGAACAGAAAGAAAACTGGAAGAATCACATTATGCTTGGAGATTAAATAACATACACTTCTATATAACACATGGGTCAAAGAAGAAATCTCATGAGAAATTTTTTAAAATTGAACAAAATGAAAATATAAAAACGATTTATCAAAATCTGCAGAATGCAGCAAAAGCAGTGCTTCGAGAGAAATTTTCAGCACCAAATCATATATTAGAAGAGAAATCTAAAACCAACCACCTACCCCTGGCTGGTATGGCTCAATGGGTTGAGCACTGGCCTACAAACCAAAAAGTCACCAGTTTTATCCTGGGTCAGGGCACATGCCTGGGTTGTGGGCCAGGACCCCAGTTAGGGGCATGCGAGAGGCAACCAGCTGATGTTTCTCTTGCACATTGATGTTTGTCTCCCGCTTTTTCTCCCTCCCTTTCCCTCTCTCTAAAAAACAAATAAAATCTTTAAAAAATGAAAATAAAATAAAATAATCCATCTAAGTTTCCACCTTAGGAAACTAAAAAAAAAGAAGAGAAAGTTAAATCCAAGACAAGCAGAAGAAATAATAAAAATTAAAGTATCAATGAAACCGAAAACAGAAAATCAATAGGGACAAATCAACAAAAAAACCAGTCCTTTGAAAAGACCAATATCGATAATCTTCTAGCCAAACTAAGGGAAAAAAAGAGCAAATGCAAATTACCAATCTCAGAAATGAAAGAGGGAACATCATATAGACTCCATGGGTACTAAAAAAATAAAGGAATATTATGAACAACCCTGTACCCACAAATTTCATCATCCAGATGAAAATGAACCAATTCCCTGAAAGACACAATCTGCCAAAACTCACACAAGAACTAAGACTATTTGAATAAGCCTATATCTACTGAAGAAATATATCAATAATTTATAGCTTCCAAAACAGAAAACACTAGGCTAAAATGGGTTCACTGGTGAATACTAATGAACATTTAAGGAAGAAATGATATTAATTCTCTACAATCTCCTCCAGAAGACAGAAGCAGAAGGAATACTACCTAATTCAATCTATGAAGTCAGCACTGCCCTGATACCCAAACCAAAGTCATGAGAGATATGGACCAAAAATCCTCAACAAAATACTAGCAAATCTAATCCAACAATATGTAAAAAGAATTAGACACTCAACCCACTTGGATTTATCCAGGGTGTGCAAGGCTAGTTCAGCATTTGAAAATCAATTAAGTAATCCATAACATCAACAGGCTAAACAAAAATCGCATGATCACAGCAACAGATGGAGAAAAAGCATTTGACAAAATTCAGTAGCCATTCATGATAAAACTTTCGGCAAATCAGAAATAGAAAAATACTTTCTCAACTTGATAAAGAACATCTATTTTAAAAAAAGAAAAATGTACAGCTAAAATCATACTTAATAGTAACAAACAAGAAGCTTTCTCACTGAGATCAGGAACAACGGAAGAATGTCCACTCTACTCATTTACAATACTGTACTGAATGAGCCTTAGCTCATTCAATAAAACAAGAAAAGGAAATAAAGTCTATACTAACTGAGAAGAAAGAACTAAAACTGTTTTTCTTCACAGATGACATAATTATCCAAGCAGAAAACCCAAAAGAATCAACAACTAAACCTCCCGGAACTAATAAGGTTGCAGGATACAAGAATAATATTCGAGTCAATTGCTTTCCTATATACCAGCAACGAACAAGTAAAATTTGAAATTAAAAACAGAACACCATTTACATTAGCATTCCAAAAGAATGACATAATTGAGATCTAAAAACAAATCTCTACATGAGAAAAACTATAAAACTATTATAATGGAAGATCAAAAAACTACATAAATGGAGAGATACCCCATGTTTATGGACACAGAATCAATATTGTCAAGATGTCAGTTCTTCCTAACTTGATTTACATATTTAAAGGAATCCCAATCAAAATCCAGCAAGTTATTTCATAGATATCCACCAACTGATTATAAAGTTTCAATATGGAAAAGCAAAAGATGCAGAATAACCAACACAATATTGAAGAACATCAGAGAACTGTCACTACTTGACTTGAAACTACTATAAAGCTGCAAGAATTAAAACAGCATGATAATGCAAAAGAAAAGGTAAATCGATCAGTGCAACAGAATAGAGTCCAGAAACAGAGCCACATAAATATAGTCACCTCATCTTTGACAAGGAGCAAAGGCAGTACAATAGAGCAAAGATAGTCTTTTCTACAAATTGTGCTGGAAAAACCGGACATCCACAAGCAAACACACAAAAAATCTAGACACAGACCTACAGACCTTACAACCTTAATAAAAATTAACTCAAAATGGACTTAACTGTAATATGCAGAACTGTGGAAGACAGTATCAGTGTTAACTAGTTGACCTTGGGTGTGGAGATAATGTTTTAGACATAATAATCATAAAGACAATCCATGAAAGAAAGGACTGATAAGCTGGATCTCATTAAAATTAAAAACATCTGCCCTGGCTGGTGTAGCTCAACAGATTGAGTGCCTGCCTGAGAACCAAAAGGTCACAGGTTCGATTCCTAGTGAGGGCACATGCCTGGGTCTCTGGTTGTGGGCATGTGAGAGGCAAGCAATCAATGTTTCTCTTGCACATTGATGTTTCTCTTCCTCGTTTAATCCCTCCCTCCCCCTCTGAAAATAAGTAAGTAAAATCTTTAAAAAAAATTTTCAAACTTCTGTTCTATAAAGGCACTGTTGAGAATGACAAGACATGCCATAGACTGGAAGAAAATATTGGTAGAAAACACATCTGTTAAAGGACTGCTATCCATAATATCCAAAGAGTTCTTAAAACTCAACAATAAGAAAATAACTCAATTTTTAAAATTGCCAGAAGACTTAAAGAGCTTGTCAATAAGCATATGAAAAGATGCTCAACATCTATGTCATTACGGAACTACAAATTAAAACAACAATGTACTACTACACACCTATTTGAATAGCCAAAATCCTCCTTAGGGTTCACATCTGCAGGAGGCTAACTAGACAGACTCCCCCCCAACCCCCACACTGCCCTCTGCCGCTCCTTGTGCCTAACCAGAAATGTCACCAGGAAGATAACCAGCTCTATCTGGTGCTAGAGTCCAATGAAATGTTCACCCAGGCAGAAGAGAAAAACACAAGAACAGACTTCTCTTTGAAAGTTTTTTTAAAAATCACTTTAACACACCTGGCTGGCGTAGCTCAGTGGATTGAGAACCACTGGCTGGGAACCAAAGTGTCCCAGGTTCGATTCCCAGCCAGGGTACATTCCTAGGTTGCAGGCCATAACCCCCAGCAACCACACATTAATGTTTCTGTTTCTGTTTCTCTCCCTCTCTCCCTCTCTCTTTCTCTCTCTCTCTCTCTCTCTCTCTCTCTCCCTCTCTCTCTCTCTCTCTCTCTCTCCCCCCTCCCTTCCCTCCCTAAAAATAAATAAATAAAATCTTTTAAAAAAAATCACTTTAACTCCTCCAAGTTCCAATTTTGACTTCCAAAATTTGATTTTTTCACCAAAAAAAATTTTTTTGAAGAAATGCATTAATATTGAACATCAATGTCTTTTCATGAAAATATGAAGTTCTATCATCAAGTACCTATTCCTCTTCAAACAATTCTGACTTTGCCAGCCAAACAAACCATTGCAGAAATCCACCAGTGTTTGGGTCCTGCATGGAACAAGAGAGCTGGGACAGATAAATGGTCAATATCACAGGGGCAGTGGCCCTGGTCTGTCTTCAAAACAAAACAAAGGAGGACCCCCATCGCACTGTCCAAAACTACTTCACAGAAAACATGTAATACTTTAGAATTAGAAGCAGAGTGCCCAGTTAAGCTGCTCAGAAATCCTCATACCATATTAAGTACAGCAACTTTAATTTTATCTTTTCATTCCAAACCTTAATTCTCATTCTAATAGAAAGTGCATTGTTTCACACTGCTAGAGACTCTAGTATTAGCACCACACCCAATTCTAGTTCTTAGGTTTGGACAATTCTGAAGAAAAAAAGTAGAAATATTAAGAATCATTTATATTCTTTTCAAAAATGAAATCTATACAAACTCAGCTAAGAAACAATGTCCTGTCAAGAAATATCTACATAACTTTAATAAATGAACTAAACATCAATATCTGCATTTTTTCATTTCTTTTTAACGGGTCCAGTCCAACAATTTGAGCCAAATAAAGTGCTCCACAGAAAAGAACTCAAAATCACCCCATACTGAAATGGCCCATAATTCAAAGAGCTGAGAAGCTCCCTCAGGATGTCTGTTCAACAAACACATGCACCTCACACAACATCTGTAGCCAAAGATGGCGAAGGCTCCCCAAACCAAGAGCAGGGTACCAGGGGCTGTTCCTATAGAATCACCCCTCCAAAGCAACAGACAACATCAAAGTTATCCCAGACAGACTCTGAAGTTCCAGGGGTTTACTTACCCCCAATATTTGCTATGGACTCTGGCCCAATAAGTTGATTTTCAAATAGCCTTTCCACCTGTCGTAACTTCGTATTTGGTTGCAGAACACCAAGCAAGCGAGGGGGTTCTTTGAAGCTGTAAAATAATGCAATTATAGGGATTTGTCTATAGAAAATACATGAAGAAAGTGTTTACTGAGGACCTACAACATGTATAATTCCATTGATAAAAAGGGTTCATTCCAATAATATCCTTATCTGCCAGAAATATAAAAGTTAAGAAAAAACTGTCCCTCAGATGGCAGGTGATTGCAAATTTTGCAATCAATCACCTGCCATCTGAGAGCATTCAGGGCCTCCACCCACCTGAACTGTTTATCACAAGTCCAATGCCTTGCAGCAGGTTAAACCTCCTCACACCCCATGATTCACACACACTGACATTTATACTCCCAGTTGTTGCCCTCCCATTCAAGTCCAATGGAGATGGAGGGGAGCCATGTGGACATTTCACAGCTGACAGCCTTGCTTCATAGAGAAGACAGAAGAAATGAGATAAGTGCATAGAGAACTGGTGCCACTGCCCTATCGTCCAGCATAGGTGCACCCTCAGGACCCACCTGGCTTCTCGCTGAAGATAGTTTCCACTGGGCCCTGCCTCCCTTCCTTCACTCAGATTGGGCTCCAGGAACTCTTCCCTCTCCTCAGATCTTTCCCTCCTCATGCAAATATATTCTTTCTCCCAATCCATCAGCAAATCATGCTGATGCCACCTCTAAAAGACAGACATCACTGAACCCTTTTGCCTCATGTCCTCTGCTACCACCCCGGTCCAGGCAACTGTCTTCTCTCCTTTGTTTCCTCTCTGTCCTCAATAGTCTATTCTCAACCCAATAGCCCATGTGAGCACTATAGTTAGATAACAGCATTTATCTGCTCAAAGCCTTGTAATGGCCCCATCTCACCTATGTCCTTGCTGTGGTTCTTAGCCCTACACCATATGGCCTGTCAATTCTCTCTCCCCTCTCCTAGTACTACACTCTACCCCTCCACACCAGCCATTTCCTGCTAGTTTTTTTTATTTTATTTTAATTGTTGTTGGCAGTACAATTTCCTCTCTTCCTGCTGGTTCTTGACTGCACTAGACATCTTCCATCTTAAGTCCTTCACACTGGCTATTCTCTTCACTCTCACCTTCTCAGTGAGACCTGCTCTGACCATCCAATTTAATTTTCAAAAGCACAGTACCCCCCAACTCTATTGAGTTCAGAGCCCATTTCAGCTTCTTACTTCTGTTGTGTTCATTGTCTATCTATCCCCTTGTAGATGAGCAGATGAGATCAGGGATTTGTTCTGTTTTTCACTGCTATATTCCAACCACTGGGCATATAGGAGGCCCCTAATGAACACTATAGAAGGAGCGGGAAGGTGAGAAGCAGCGGAGCAACCTCCCAATTCCCTCCCCACCCTGCCCTCCACCAAAGCAGTTCCTAGCCAGACCACCAGAGTGGGAGACACAAGGTGGGTGGAGGGAGTGGTTGAGGATGTGGAAAAAAGCTTTCTGCCTTGCTGGCAAAGCACTTCACCCTTGCCACCCGCTCTCAGTGGGCACTGTGCAGAACATGGCACAACTTCCTTCAAATTAAATTGCCCCTCTCCCCCATCATTATGATTTTCAACTTGCTGAAAAAAAAAATACTTCATCTAACTAGGAATTTTATTTACAAAGGAAGAGCAGGACTGTAACCTGCATTTTTGGTGGAAAAGCCTGAGCTATGGAGTTGTACAAATCTGCTTTCAGATTCTGACCTCGGAAAGGTCATACTTCCCAAAGGTATATGTGAAGGTTGAACAACATAAACATATAAAGCCCAAGGATAGCCCTGGCTGGTGTGGCTCAGCGGACTGAGTGCCAACCTGTAACTAAGAGGTCACTGGTTCGATTGTTGATCAGGGAACATACCTGCGTTGATGGCTAGGTCTCCAGGTGGGGGTGTGTGAAAGGCAACCAACCGATCTATGTATCTCTTGCACATAGATGTTTCTCTCCCTCTCTTTTTCCCTTCCTTCTCTACTCTCTAAAATAAGTAAATAATATCTAAAAATGTTCTGTAATAACAGTCCTCTAATCTTCCAAAATGGAAGTGACTTCACATGTGAGGTTTTTGGCAAAGCCCTGCAGCCTTCTAGGCGACTTTACTCCCTAGAACTAAAACTAATGTGTAACAACCTGCTCTGGAAGGGTTCCACCCCTCCTTGTCCCTGGTCTATCTGTTCTCTGATTTCTTAAAGATTTCTAAGCATGGTCTAAGCTCAAATAGAGGTCATTAGCACCCTGAAGGTAGACTCCCCAAGTCACTGCCACTGCTGACATCCAGCTCTGCCAGCGGACCCGATCCCATTGTACATGGCATCTCCCTTGGCTGGGAGATGACTGAGGTAGAGCATAAACCAGTAGCTCTGCTTTTCTGACCTCATCAACACTGTATCTCTCACCCCAAACCGTGGGTCTCCTCCTTCCTTGCTCTTTTTGCTCTGAAGAGAGTTTGAAAGAAGGATTTTTTTGCTGCTGTCATTAGCATTTTTCCCAAACTTCAATTTATTTCTGTTCTTATACTCTCTGCCACTCTGCTGTTCGTCTGCACTTTGAGGTACATGCTTCCAATTTTTAAGCAAGTCATTCCATAAATCTGAGCCTGTGGGAGAGATTCTATTGGCCACACTGATTTCACTAGTTTTCTCCACCTTTCCTTCTTCATCAGGCTCATCTACTGCCCAGGCAGAATTCTCATGCACAACTTTAAATCCTTACCAGACCATGTCTCCTTTCAGTTTCTGGTCATGAGTACACACCCACCTTTCCTCTAAATCTCTTCACCACTCTTTCCACACATAAGTTCACCTTTACTGAGATCAAAGGTCTTCAGTCACTTAAGCTCCATCCCTCCCACTCCAACTCTGAAACTCCATCTTCACCTGCTCTCTCTGCTTTCCTCCTCTTTCCCAAGGCTACCTCCCAGCCCAGACTTTAATCCCCACCTGTGGACACAGTTCATTTTATCACCTTGCCAAATGAACAGAAAAGTCCAGGTCAGTTTCTATTTGGGTTGGGCTGAGCCACATCCTTCCACACGTTAAGAAGGGTTAGCAAGAAAAAGGCCCCTCCCTTCTGTGTGTCCCAGAACCCTCTCAGAGAGAACATCTAGGGTGTCCTTGCAAGGAAATACTGGCACACCAGAAATTACAGAGCAAATGTGCATATGAATCTAAAGTACCCAGGCCTCAACCCATTGTCAATTTAATTCAATCTTATGCAAGCTAATTGTGTTTTAACAACACCATGTATCTTAACTAATTTCCAATCCAACAACAAAAAGTTGACTCTTTTCTATGTATGTCAATTTAAGGTCAGAACAATTGATATGTCCTGCAGGTAGATATCAGTTAGATACAAAACACCAACACATTATAGAGTTGCATATGTTATATTTACTTCAAAATAAGACATGGTTCTTTCTGGAGTTTTTAAACCTTACATAGACCAATTCACTTAAAATAAACTTCAGACTGCTCATCCCTCCAGGCAGTTGCAATGGAAAACAGGAACTTACTGAACCAGGCTGCATGACCTTCTTGCACCATGTAAACATCAATGTCATAAATCATAGCAATAGGAGTCTGACTCAGTCTTAATATAACTAAGAATATGAATACATTTCATGGGGCTCCCTAAATGTATACTATTTTATCAAGTTATAACAGATTGTATTATTCACAGATCACCAATGAGGAAAGGTAACTTAGGAAAAAAAGAACATTAATTACAAGGTTTTTTTTAATCAGTTAGTTACAAAATTTAAACAAAGTAACTTCCATTTGTGTATGATTTTGCCGCTTCTTATTAATTCAGCTTAACTGTGTCTAATACTTAAGCTTCTCTTATTTGGGATTCTTCTGGTTTTTGTTTTTGATTTATATAGTTTTGTTTTTGAAACAATAACATGGGCAACACCATGCATATATTCTGTGGAACATCTAATTCAATATAAAATGCAGGCAAAAAAATCAAATCTTTATTTCTCATAACTTACCTTTCAAATCAGATTGGTTTAGTTAGTCAAGAAATCAACCCAGCCTATTATACTTGACTGAGCAATCCCTCCCAAGAATTGCTGGGGCAGCTCACCTGAGAGGCTGTGGATCTATGGGAGAATCCAGCAGCACCATGGCTCCAAGAAGTGGAATGGTAAGGGAAACAGCCAACATCAAAAAGGTCACTCGGAAAACTCTGCCACTAAAGGAACTGTCAGAAATGAAATATATACAAAGGTAATCAATCAACAGAGGCTCATGCAGTGACAATTTGGCTGTTCTCAAAGCCCTTTCAGCAGGAACAGGCTTCTCACCCCACGTCTCCACAATGACACCATCAATTTCTGTGGCTTGTGACTCAACTTTAGCACTGTTTGCTAGTATTGGCAAACATGCTTTTGTTCTTTTTTAATCTTCCAGCTGTGTGGGGCACTCTTATCAGTTATTTTCCAGATAGTATGATAGGTTGTACCTTAAATCCTCTAGTGAGTTTTAAAGAGAGAAAATTCAAAGCACTGATGAACACAAAAAGTAATGGGAATAAAGAATTACAATAAGGAAAGACACACTCATCTACAGAGAAGACAGGTGTTCCTCAAAAGCCACTATTTTCTGGTACATGAATTCAAAGCAGCAACACTCAGTACATTATGTTCCTAGATTCTCAGGTTCTGTGAACAAAAGAGACAGAGACAAGTTCATGAGGCAGAGGAAGAACAACAACTTCCTGAGCATCCGATTCCCCAGTCATTTGTAGATCACACCTTTAAGACCTCAAAAGGTAACCCCAGCTCTTCGACCTAGGAGTCTGACAGATACTGACAGTTATTTAGAAAAAATCTATAAAATTACCATTCCAAGTCATCAATACTAAGGCCCTGGGAAGATGTGAAATCTGCCTTAGGAATCTCTCGTTAAGTTTTGGGACAAATGACCAACAGTGACTAAAATTCTCTCAAATGATCCTCACCTACATGGTTACTCACCTGGTTAAAAAAAGTGAACACATTTAGCCTCTTGCTACTAAATAAACTTTATAGGATCATTATTTGCTTATATTAAGTGCATTCAAATTTACTAAACACTTGACGTCAAGATTAATTTAAAGCAGCAGACCACAATGGGTTTCTGCCTCTGCTGCCACCACTGTCTCAGACCCTCAGGTCTCAATGAGGCCTGGTGACACTCCAGAATGAGAGACAAGCCAATATGGGAGCAGACTGGATCCAGCTTCTTTCAGCATTACTGCAAGTTATTTGATAATGATAGAACCCAACTAGGCACAATGTACATTACTGATGTGTCATGCCTTGCATGGGAAGGACAGCAATTCCAGAGGAGAGCTGCCGTTGTGAAGAAGTTGTCTAGCTTTCCATTCCAGAAAATCCAGCACAGCCCCAAGGCACAGGACCATCAGCCCACGCCAGATAGCTGCATCATCAGTATGGTTGTGGACCAGCTTAAGGCTGACAAAGATCCCATCTTGGGGTTACACCAGATGTTCCTATTAAAGAAGATCGACAATGCTTGGGTTTGCACCAATGACATTTTAGGCTTGCCCTGCACAACTTCAGCTGACCATCTGGTCAAGCACTCATACTATTTCCTCCTCCTTCTTCTTCCTGATACTATTCACATTCTTCCAGATGTTCCAAATATCATACACAAATGAGCAGGGCCATGGTGGAAGTGGGGACAGTATGCTGCTGCTAGCTAGGTATTGTATATGATGTTTGGACACAAGACTACTTACATCTGACAAGAGAAGGTTGTATTGTACCAGTTCATGCCTTGGAAAGACTTAAGTAATGCAAAAGGTAGTATTTTTTTTCCCTAAAGATTTTACTTATTTATTTTTAGAGAGGGAAAGGGAGGAAGAAAGGGAAGGGGAGTAATATCAGTATGTGGTTGTCTCTTGCATGCCCCCTACTGGGGACCTGGCCCAAAACCCAGGCATGTGCCCTGACTGGTAATCAAACCAGCAACCCTTGGGTTCACAGGCCCATGCTCAATCCACTAAGCTTGTCTTTTTTTTTTTTTAATCTGTTGGCAAGTTGTTCCAGTAACCCAAAGTGAAGGAGAAAGCAGCTGCTTCACTGCCCAGATATTGATTTGTTCAGATGTTTCAATGCCTCATGACAATAAACAACAAAAAATTTTCCTAACAGTTAAAAAAAAATTAAAGAAAATGGAATCATAAGCTCCTAAGATAGATAATCTTTTTCTTTTTCTGTTTATCCTCACACAAGGACATGCTTATTGATTCTAGAGAGAGGGAAAGGGAAGGAAAGAAACATCAATGAGAAAGTGCAACATCAATTGGCTGCCTCTCATGCATGCTCTGATCCGACTGAACCCACAACTTAGGTATGTGCCCTAACTGGGAATTGAACCCACAACCGTTCTGTTTCTGGGACGATGCTCCAACCAACTGAACCACACCAGCCAGGGCAATAATCCTTTTTCTATCAAAAAACAAAATCAAGCCCTGGCTGGCGTAGCTCAGTGGATTGAGCGCGGGCTGCGAACCAAAGTGTCGCAGGTTCGATTCCCAGTCAGGGCACATGCCTGGGTTGCAGGCCATGACCCCCAGCAACCGCACATTGATGTTTCTCTCTCTCTCTCTCTCTTCCTCCCTCCCTTCCCTCTCTAAAAATAAATAAATAAAATATTTTTTAAAAATCAATACACTTAAAAAAACAAATAATTTAAGGGCAGTGTTTTGCTTGATTTTGACAGGATAATCTTCTTCTGCATAAACCAGATCCAGATAGAAATATGGGGACCTTGATGCCAGTCCTAACTTCCCAAAAACCAGCCAAACCACTGCAGGTGAATTTCTTCACCCAAATCCCACTCACCATATGACTGAGGCCTATGATTGGCCTGACTGCCACCTATTTCTATAGCTTTAACAAACTATAGAAATGATCCCAGAAAGTATATTCTTTGATTGGGGCAGCTTTAAACAAGGCCC
This sequence comes from Phyllostomus discolor, assembly GCF_004126475.2. NCBI lineage: Eukaryota > Metazoa > Chordata > Mammalia > Chiroptera > Phyllostomidae > Phyllostomus > Phyllostomus discolor. The sequence continues at coordinate 58,896,138 of NC_040911.2, read as the reverse complement.
AGAGATTCTAACTGGATAGGTCCAGCATTGGCCTGGAAGCTTTTTTCCTTTTATGCTTTCCAGTTGTTTCTGATATGCAACTAGACACCACCAACCTTATTTAACTCCCTCCCCAGTGAAAGTAGTCTATCAACACCCAAGTCACTTATCATCAGCTAGCCTCTATTGGAAAGTTCTGTGGTCATGTTTTAGAAATATCACCTTAACTCCTTGAGCAGTGCTGTCTGATGGAGCTTTCTGCAATGACAGAAATATAGCAGCCACTAGCCATGTGTGGCTACAGAGCACCTGAAATGGGGCTAACGTATTATACAAATGATCCAAAGGCCACCTATGTGTATCAGGCCCCTGGGTTGTTTATTTCTTCACTGCAAGATGTGAGAACCATTAGCTCAAAAGGCCCACCAGTGCCAAACTCCAAATTTTACAAATCTAATTATTTTTAAAATTAGCCCAAACAAGCAAATTTTCAGCCATTTAGCATCTGCCTGCTTTCCACATTCTGTGAAAGTTCACCTGACAGCTGTTGCCCACTGATAAAATGGCCTTGCCCAGCCAGTGCTATCCTTGGAGCTCTCTGACCCAGAGACTCACCTTGACCAGGGAGCCCTCTCTCTGTTCCCCCTCTCTTCTAGAGTTCCCTTGCCCTCCTCCCCTCAGGACTGTGGCACCCCTCCTGTTGTCCTTCACATGCAAACCTGTCAAAGTGTCACCCAATAAAGCTTGTGTGCTGTGACTGCCACCTCAGTCATCTTTTTCCTTGATCCCTTTCCCTCAAAATCCCCTAAAACTCCCTATCTAGCACAAATGAGGAACTGAATTTTTAATTTTAGTTAATTAACATTTTTTAATTAATTTAAACTTAAATAGCTACATATAGCCAAGTGGTCATGACATCAGACAGCAGACTTAACTTAATATTCCTTCATATGCAATCATTTAATAATCACCTACATACATGTGCCAGGTAGTAAATGAAGCCCTGAGAGTACAGCCATAAACAAAATACAGTTTCCTGATCTCCTCTGTGTATTCTAGTATAAATAAGCAAACACCAGACAGTAACAAGTACAATGAAGAACAATACAGTAGGGTCGGGGGTAGAGTGATGGGGAGAGCTGGCCACACACAGAGGTCAAAGCAGATGACCTCAGAATAGAGAAATTCAATGAAGCTGAGAGAAATCAAATATCTGGGGCAAAGCAACACAGGCAAAGGAAACACAGCTGGACTCAACAAGCACTTGGCACATAAGTGAAGGATACATGCTTTAAGACTTGACCACAGAGGCAAAATGACCCAAACAGAGAGTATGAGGCAGAGTGAATGAAGGGAAGCTGCTAGACCTGTCAGGCCCATTGCCAGGGGCATATCCCACACAGCTCTGAAGACCAGGAAAGTGCCTACCAGTGTGCATGGTCAACATCCAGAAGGCCAGAACATACACAGAGTATTTCCCTAATTCTTTGACTCAGGGACCTTGTCTGCCCACATGTTCTCATGCAACATGTTCTGAGAAACACATTTTCCCCTTGCTTGCACTGACTGGTTGCAGTTCTGCCCTTAGGAGCACCAAATTCTTGCCCTCCTAGACAGCCCTCCCTAGATCTGATGCCTGAAGTCACAACACCCTCAGTTCTATGGTCTCCAGGCAGTGTCCCCAGTCCTACTAGAGCTTCTCAAATGGTGGGGTTTGCAGAACATTCTCTTTTCTGGTTGTTTCAGAGTTTGCCAAAGTCTTCCATAAAATGTGATGCCCACAACTCAAGGCAAAGGTCTAGTCTAAACCATAAACTATCACTCCACAAAATGGTTTTAGTTGCCCAAACTGAAAAATAAGGGATTTCAAAGAAAAATGTGGTTTCTGGCCTCTCTGGAAAAAGCAATAGATCTGACCCTATGAAACCCAAAGTTTCAGGACAGCCTCACAAGGGTTACCACTCTTCACATATGCACACAACTCTGCTCTCCCCAGCCCCACACTTGCTACAGACAGCACCACATCAAGCTAGTACAAGAACCAATGTGACTGATGCTAAGACCAGAGCCTGGAACATAAAAAGCTCTCAGTAAGTGGTAGGTTCCAGGACTTGCAGCTCCCTGGAGCAATTGTATCCCTGACTGTGTGGTGCATAGTTCCTTGCAGTGGTTTCTGTACCCATGCTCTAAACACACTTATTTTATCCCCAGGTTCATTAACTTTTTGACAGGCCCATCTCATTGCAGTTCCTGCAAACTCATAGTAAACTACAATTCTGCCTTTCCTCCATGTGTGCCCCTTTTCTCTGCACACCTGCATTATGGTAACTTAAATAAAAGATACTCCATTTATCCCTAACCATTTTCACTGACAAAGCCCATCACAATCCCCTTCCCAATCTGTGCTAACACATTCAGGAAAGCTAACAACTTCCTTCCCAGGTACAGTCTGGGAAATCAACTTGTTTGCCCCAATCTCCTCAAGAGCCCCGGGTGATGCTCGCCTCTTGAGGACATCTGTACCCTGAAATTTCCCACAGTCTCTAAAGGCAAGCAAACAATCACAGTGATGCAACTACTGTTGTCTCAACCACAATCTACAAAATCCTTTACTTTCACCAACCAAATATGAAGGGCATTCTCAAACTCCTTCTGTACACAGGACATCAGAGTCTTCAGTCATGGACTAAAGTCCTGACCAACAGACCCTATGAGAGTAAAAACAACCTGTGATTTTTGTGGGAAACCTGTAAGCCCCAAATGCATAGAGGACAAGAACTGCAGGTGTCAAATGATCTCTGGAAACTGAAAAAGTCAAACAGCAACAAAGTCCACCTTTTTAAGTGAATGCACCTTCAATTTGCTCATTTTCACATTCCTCTATAGTGGGGGGGCTCCTAGACTATAGATGTCTTCATTTTAGCATTGAGAATAACTAAGAAATTAAAGGAGCCACTTGAAAACATATACCAGGGCAGGGAAAGGGCTGAGAAGAAAATTCCAGATTCCTAAATCCTCATGACCTTATGAATTTATGGCAGCCCCATCTGTTCCTCCACACTGCTTCCCTTACTCTTCAGTCTTAAAAAGGAAAAAATAAAATTGACCTAGTAGAGGTTTTTAATTACTCTAAAATCCTTTAAAAAACTATTGAAAAAGCAGCTGTTAAATTCTCAATGCATTCAGTTTTCAGTCCTAAACAGTTATTTGTGGGCATTAAACAGATATTCAAAGGGCCAAATGTAATTTCAACTCCTTAACAGTTAAGGAGTAGTTACATTTATACAGTCCTTAAATTATTTCAGCCCTTTGAAGGCAACCACAAGGCTGATGTGGCCCCCGGTGAAAATGAGTTTGACACCCCTGCTGTACCACACCCAATTTACCAGTGCAATTTTCTACAATATGCCACGCTACTAAGACAGGGAGTGAAACAGTTCTACCTAATACATAGAAACAAATATAGGGTGGCTGCCAAGATTAGAAAGACAAAGAAATACGGCCCAAAAGAACAGAACAAAACTCCAGAAAAAGAAGTAAACAAAATGGAGATAAGCAATCTGTCAGATGCAGAGTTGAAAACACTGATTATGAGAATGCTCAAGGAACTTAGTGAGGCCCTGAAGAGCATAAAAAAGATCAGTCAGAAACAACTAATTCACTAACTGAAATAAAGAACAATTTACAGGGAAAGAACAGTGAAGTAGATGAAGCCAAAAATCAAATCAATAATTTGGAAGGAATGAAAAAAATCCTACCAGAACAGCAAGAAAACAATCCAAAAACACGAGGACAGGCTAAGGAACCTCTGGGACAACTTCAAACATACCAACATTCAAATGATAGAGGTGACAGAAGGGGAAGAGAAACAACAAGAAATGAAAACTTTCTTTTTAAAGATTTTATTTATTTATTTTTACAGAGGGGAAGGGAGGGAGAAAGAGGGAGAGAAACATTAATGTGTGGTGGCCTCTCACACGTCCCCCTACTGGGCACCTGGCCTACAACCCAGGCATGTGCCCTGACTGGGAACTGAACCAGCAACCCTTTGGTTCACAGGCTGGCACTCAATCCACTGAGACACACCAGCCAGGGCTGAAAACTTACTTGAAAAAATAATAAAAGAAAATCTCCCTAATTTGGCAAAGGAGATAGACATACAAGTCCTAGAAGTACAGAGTCCCAAACAAGATGGACACAAAAAGGACTACACCAAGACATGTCATAATTAAAATGCCAAAGGTTAGGCCTAGCTGGTGTGACTCAGTAGATCGAGTGCCAGCGTGCAAACTGAGGGGTCACCAGTTCAATTCCCAATTAGGACACAATGCCTGGGTTGCAGGCCAGGTCCCTGGCAGAGAGTCCCTGATGAGCAAGAGGCAACTATAGTGGGGCTCCTAGACTATAGATGTCTTCATTTTAGCATTAGATTGATGTTTCTTTCCTTCTCCAGCCCTTCCTCTCTCTAAAAATAAACAAATAAAATCTTGAAAATAAATAAATAAATAAATTGCCAAAGATTAAAGATAAAGAATCTTAAAAGCAGCAAGAGAAAAGCAGATGGTTACCTACAAAGGAGTTCCCATAAGACTGTCAGCTAATTTCTCAAAAGAAACTTTGCAGGCTAGAAGGGACTGGCAAGAAGCTTTTAAAGTGATGAAAAGCAAGGACCTACAACCTAGATTACTCTATCCAGAAAAACTATCATTTAGAATGGAAGGGCAGATAAAGTGCTTCCTAGGCAAGGTAAAACTAAAGGAGTTCATCATCACCAAGCCACTATTATATAAAATGTTAAAGGGACTTATTTAAGAAAAGGAAGAGCAAAACTATGAACATTAAAATGGCAATAAATTCCCAACTATCAACAATTGAATGTAAAAAGCAAACTAAGCAAACAGAACAGAAACAGAATCACAGATAGGGAGACCATTTGGAGGGTTACTAGTTGAGAGGGGGAAAGGGAAGAATGGGGGAAAAGGTGCAGGGATTAAGAACTACAAATTTGTAGTTACAGAATAAACAGGGAGATGTTAAGAACAGTATACAGGAAATGGAGTAGCCAAACAACTTATGTGTCTGACCCATGGACATGAACTAAAGGGATGGGGGTTACTGACAGAGAGAATGGGGGGTACCAGGTAGAAGGCAAAGGGGGTAAAATTGGGACAACTGTAATAGCATAATCAATAAAATATATTTTTTAAATAAAATAAATCTTAAAAAAAGTATCTTAGATGAACACAATGTAAAAAAGGTACAATGGAAAAGACCATCAGCAGACAACTTTGGAACATCCAATTTACCCTGCCATTAAGTCAGAAATCCCCACAGGGAAACTGAAAAACAATTTATTTAACTCTGCCCCTCTGCAGCAGGGCCAGGAGTGTCAGAGGAGCCCAGGTGAGACTTGGGCGTATCCAGTAAGTGCCCTCAGGAGCTATATGCCTTGGTTTTCAACACTGCACCTCACAGAGATCTCAGGGCTAGCTGCACTTTCATGTAAGGGCCAGCTTACATTTCTCATGTAAAAGTGTACATTGCATGCCTTGTCTCTATGGTTTCTATAGTAAAGCACTGCTAGTTCTTGCATGACCATTCTAAAAGGCTCCTCAGTCATCATCAGAGGATGACTTCACAATCAACATCCACAGTCAACAGGGTGACCAATTTGCCCTGGTCTGCCAAGATTGGCACTGAAAGGCCTGCATCCTTGGAAGTTTCTGAGTCCAGGGCAAATAGGATGGTTTGAGCCAAGGAGCCAGATATTACCAGAAAGTCTTCTCTGCAAATCACCTTTCTAAACCAAAACACTCCTTTCTGTTATATCTCTCCTTCAAAGTGTTCCTTATTATCATTGGTGAATAAATTCAAAATTCAGTCTGCCCTGGCAAAAACTGTCCCTCATTCAGTATCTACCATATCCCTTGCCACACCAATAAATATTTATATTTATATCAACTTATAAGTCAATCAGTTCCACAACTTTGAACTTGTTCTATATAAGGCCACTTGGTTCTCCCCAAGTTATGAGACTCAGGACGCAAAATTAAAAACAGAAGTTTAAGTATTTTACATTAAAATAGATGACTAAGGATCATGCTTCAGTTTTTATCTATCAAAACAGAGCATACTTAAATTCTGGAAGGCTGACAGAAGCAAAGGCCAAAAACCTGAGATTTCTTTCATTAGGCATCAACAACTACAGTTTCCTCTGCTTCTCGGTCCGTATTAGGAAAAATCAGCAAGGCTGAATTCTCACGAAAATTGCCTAACAAAGTCACTTCTCTGTTCGCTACTCTTTCGGGAAAACCGCAGCGAGGACTGGTCCTGCTCAGAAAGAGGGGACCAAGTGCAGAAGCCAGTTCTTAGCTGGAATATCCAGCCGCGCCCCGAACCATCTTTTCAGACCTCCCTCCAGGACTGTGCGAGCGCGGAACCCGGAAGGTAGGGTAGTGGCTAGATGGCTCTACCCGGGGACATGTATGGTAGGCCAACAAGAAGGCCAGCGAGTATGGAAAGGGAAAGCGAGGAAACCACCGCTCTGGAAGCTGGAGCAGGAGGGGCAGGTGCGACGCGAGGAGGCCTCGGGACCTAGAGCCGGGAATAACGCCGCGATTGGGCGCAGAGCTGCGCAAAGCCTCCAGGATCTGGTAGGTGCCATCAGCTGGAACAGAGCCTGTTTCTTCCCTGTAAAATGAGTTTTGCTAAGGGTGTTAAACGACAGGGCGCATGCCGCGCGTCGGGACCGCATATACCCGGTTGCTATTAGTGCCATCGTCCTGCCTTGCGGTCGGCCCCGCTGCTCGAGGACAAAGTCTGGGGGCCGGGCCTACCTGCAGTCCTTGGTCCCCGGGATCTGCCGGTCATCAGTGACGACACGCGGCCGCAGGGGCCGGCGCTGCCGTAGTCCGTCCGCCTCGCTCATTCTGCGACTACCAGTGCCGCCCGACCCGCAAATACCAAAACGGAGAAACGGGAACACCGAGAATGGCCGCACACCGCCCCTTCACCCCCACCCCCCGCGAGCGGAAGTGACGTGACCACGTCCCTTCCGGCAGCGTCGCGGGCAGGCTCCCGGGCGTTCCTCCGTGAGCCCTGGGCTCCCCAGGGTTGGGCGCAGGGCTTGGAAGCGGCTCCGTTTAAGTGAGTGCCTTTGGCCTGCTTCTTTGCTGCCTGCTTTAATTTCATTCTCTTGTGATGGTGAACGACAGTAATTGTTTTGCACCTCGGCAGTGCTGGTGGTTTGTGTTGGTAAAGAGGATAGTGCTGTTAGAATGACAAAGACCTGGGTTTCTACAGGCAGCGTAAAAAGCAACATTATGTGCCGTGGCTAGTGTGCCTCAGTGGATTGAGTGCCCGTCTGGGAACCGAAGAGTTGCCTGTTGGATTCCCAGTCAGGGTACATGCATGGGTTATGGCACGCTTCCCAGTTAGGGGCGTGTGAGAGGCAACCACACATTAATGTTTCTCTCCCTCTTTCTTCCTTCCTTCCCCTCTCCCTAAAAATAAATAAATCTTTTTTTAAAATGTGAGACTATACTCTTAGAGGTACAGCAGTGTAACAATGCCTACCTAAAAATTATACTTTGAACATGTCCGGTTAAGAGGAAAACAGGCTAGAAAATGTCTCTTTGGTTAAGGCCAGAATTTGCGTGTTAAGTCTTTTTTGTGATGGTTACAACAGATGTTTGATAAAGTTTATAAAAAGTGCTAAAAAAACAATTCTAAATTAAATTACAGCAGGAGAGTGAAAGAGACAGTCTGTTGTCTGCTGACCACTTAACAAAAACACTTACTACATTCCTGTTTTGCCTGTTGGAATTTAGGATTAATTTCAAGGTGGCTATTTCCACAGGTTATTTTAGCCAGGCAGCATATAACTTCAGGAGTCCCACCTGTTGGCACAGGATTTGTCGGACTGCTGCCCGCAACCAGTCTACAGCGGCGGACATTTCTTTATATTCCAACTTGGCAACTGTCCCAAAGCTAGACCCCTTCCACCTTGCCTACTGCTTTGCCTATAGCTTAGATAAATTCTTTCAGACATCTTACTTCTCCCGTACCCCTACTTGATGTATTAAAATGCTTGTAAAACTCTGGGACCACAGACAGGCTCTTTTCTGCCGAGCCATACTGCCTAACATCTTTGGCTCAATAAAACCTTACTTACAAAAAGACTTTCAGCTATGGATATTAAAAAAAAAAATTAGTTTGACAAATCAAAAGGTTACCCAAGTAATAACATGGGGTATAAATAACAATAAGTATGCTCTAAGAAAACATGAAATAATCATCGATTTGTCCTTTAATTTGGTGAGCTAGGTATAATTTCTAAATGCTGGAACATGATGATGAGCAAACCACAAACTTGCTCAGTTATGGAAATTTAAGGAGAGAGACAACTTTAATCAGCTCACCATAATAAATGTAAATTTTTAAGTGTAATAAAGGAATAACAGAGCATTTTACACCTGAAAGAGCTGAAAAAATGAATAGGATTTTGGTGAAGGGAGCAGGGAGTAGGATTCCCAGGCAAAGGAAACCAAGTCCTGTTACTGTGTATCATCTCTAGAAAAGGCCTATTTGAAATTAAATAGTAAGAACTAATTCACTGATTGCACTTGAAGGCTTTCCTGATGGAAATGTGCCCTCCTCTTTCTTAGTGCTAGATGGCACTAGAATCCCAGGTGACACTACCGTAAGAAGAGATGATGAAGAACCAACATGAGGGAAGTGAAAAGTTCTATAAATCTAGATCTTCAGGGATCCCGGGTTATAACTGGCAACACTTTACTTCATTCCCTGTTGAATAAAACCAATATATCAGGGAAGCTTTTGACAGTACTGCATGATCTGGCCCTCCCTGCCTGTCTGGATTATCCTTCCTTCCCTGACTCCCATGTTTCAAACACTCAGTATTGCTGCTATTTGTAATCCTATGCCTCCCTGCCTTTATTCATATTATCCCTTCTCCCGGTGATAATGGCTCCACTTAGCCAAAAATATTTCATTATTCAGGACCTACTTCAAGTATCATTGCTGAAAATCATTATTCCCTTAATTTCTCACATAGAACATTTTGTTTCTAAGGCACGAACATGACTGAAGTATGGAACATAGCCCACTGCATTGGAATTATTTATATTCTATGCCCAGTGTTAAAGCTCTCCAACAAAAAGCAACCAGGAACATATTTGTAAAAAATATGGTAATAATGTTAATAGATAGTATAGTGACCGGTTAATAATACTGTATTGCATATTTGAAAGTTGTTAAGAGAATAGATCTTAGTCCTCATGACAACAATCTGTAACAATGTGTGGTGACAGATGTTAACTAAATTTGTGATCCTTTCACAATATATACAAATATCAAACCATTGTATTATACAACTAAAACTAATACAATGTGTATATCAATTATTCCTCAATAAAAAATAACAAGTTAGTTTTATTAAACTTCCTACAACAAAGGAATGCAGCAGAGGCCCTGTGAGGCTCCTCAAAGCAGTGGAGTTATGGAAGGGTCCTCTTGGGATTTGGGGACTCGAGGTAGTCACAGATCATCTTGGCAGGGATAGGTCAAGATTTGTAAACTAGGAGAGTCTCTGGAAGGAGTCAGTGATCTTTATCTTAGAGCACAGGGTCTGAATGAGCTAAATGAGTTCAATGGTCTAAGCTTAGATCACTAATCCTTAGGCACAGTTTAGTAACATGAGTTTCTGTTTGTGAGTCATGGAGAGGTCCATTTTGTTAGTTGTGGTTTTAGTTCTCAGTCCCCTCACCCCACTCTCTAGCCTAACTGCCGCCCAATTATTGGCAGTAAGGTGGAACCTCTGCAATTATTTAGACCAGGTTTCTCAACCTCAACACTGTCGACATTTTGGGCCAGATAGTTTTTTGATGGGGGTCTGCAGGGGAGAACCTTTCCTGTGCATTGTAAGATGCAGTATCACTGACCTCCACCCTCTAGGTTCTAATAGCATCCCATGTAGTCATGACAATCAATAATATAGACAAGTGTGTCCCCTGAGAGGCCAAAATAGCCCCTGTTGAGAACCACTAGGTTAGACGAACCAGAACCTATGCCCCACCCCCACCCACCACACCCTAAGACTGGGGATGAGACCCACTTCCACTGAAACACTGGCCCACATGGAGGACATTTATCTCAATAAACTCAGGGTTCTACCAGCTTAGAAGCAATGATGCTGGGCATGCAACCAAAAGTGTGCCTCACAGCTAAAACTAGAAGCACACCTTTTTTCAGTCCATTGCTTTTTCCCAACCCCATGTTGTTTCTATTTCTTCTACAAATATCTCCTGAAAGCCTTCCAAGTGCTCAGCCAAGTACTGTGACAAAACAAAGGTAAAATAATATGAGTCAATGTGCAAGAATATTTCAGTCTGAGAGGGGAAATAAGCATAACCAATATAAAGTGTTGCCACAAAAGAACTACAGAGTGCCTTATAGGCCAGGAGAAACAAGTCCCATTAATTGAAAGTGGCCAGAGAAGGCTTCTTGGAGGAAGTGACCTGTGAACACAGGCCTTGGATGAGTAAGATTATCATGGGCTAGTTGAGGGGATGATAAATGACAATAAACAGTCTAAGAGGGAAGTGTAGCATACCCAGGGATTGGTCAACAAGAGAGTGATGATCAGTGTAGATCAAGTTTTGCCTAATCAAGAAAGATTTGTCTGAAAGAAGCAAAGAAGAGCAGAAAAGGGCCAAGTCCTTCCTGCCTTCAGATCAGGGAGAGCAGGAGGAAAATTGGCCTGCTTAGCCTAGGGTTTTATAAGTGTTTGTGGTGTGATGTGAAGCTCTGGTTTCAGCTAAGGAGGACCGTGGAGAGTACAAAGTTAGAGGATGTAGACTAGTTAGTTCACAGTAAGAAAACAATTTTAGGGATTACTCAGTTGCCAGAAAGAGAAAACCATAAATAAGTTGAAGATGAGGAAGGGATCTATAGAAAGGATGTGAAGATATCTTATGGACTCAATGCAGAAAGTACAACCAGGCCTCACAGACACTGGAACAAAGACCTGGACAAACAGAAGCAAAGTTCCTCTCCACCCACTGGTGCCTCATGGTGTGCTATTTCTGCATCCCCTCCATGATTCTGTGTAAGCCCTGTTGTTTGGCTGGCCTTTTTCTCTTTTGCCACCCTCCAATCTTGAGCTGGAAAAGATACATTGTCACTTTTCTAGCTCTTGAAGCTAAGGTCGTCACAGGCAATGTTCTGGCTGTGAGATAAAATGAGAAATCTAGGAATTCTTTTTACTTCTCCAGAAGTTCTTGCTTTTCTAATGAAAAGGAGAGACGGTGCTGTCCCTGCCCTTTCTTCTCCTGCCCTGAACTCCAAGTTTTGCATAGATTGGCAGCAGTAATGTATGACTGCAGGAGACATTTGAGAGTTGGTGGTTGTCTAAAGGACATGCTGAGCACAGAAAATCCGAGGTCCTTGGTGGGGTGAACTATTGAGCTGCTGAGCAACTGCTAACAACCACCTATACCTGGGCTTTTTGTTGCATGATGAAAACAATCCCATGTGCATCTAGGCCATTGTCAGCTGACAATGGATGCTTGTACCTGAACACTTTCCTTTGAATATGCTAACATTCTCAGCTTGAGAATGCCTGTGGCATAAAATTATTGCCTCAAGCACAGCTCTCCACAACTGCCCATTTCAAGTATTCTACTTCACCAGTTTCTTTGTCCAAACTCCTGATTCCTGTACTGAGAATCTGAGGTTTCCAACCTCAGTGAGGTACCCATGCCTGGTTGATTATCTGTGTTGGAGGACAGAATCCAATGGCCCACTAATCATTCAATGGGCTCCAGGAGAGCAGACTAGACACACTGTCGTCATGAGTAGGACAGAACTGTCACATGAAATGATGTTAGCCCCAATGAAAAGCAGGCAGGAGTAAAGGTAAGGATTATAAATAAGCTGATGAGAGGAAAAGTCCTCAATACCCCTAAAGACTTAAGGTCAACAGAGACTCGATAGGAAAAGGTGCTCAGTAGGAAAGACATTCAGCAGTCAATGTCTGCCACAGGCGTGATGTTCATCGTTGTCATCTCCCTTGAAAAGTGAACTAACTTCACTTATCTCTTGTTCCCTTGGGACTCAAACTGACATTTCGTGGTTGACACGAGTCACTGACTAATTGTATGTTTCATTACAGCCAGAAACCATTTCTTGAAGGAATAAATTGTTTTTCTTTGGCCTATTTTTGCTCTGTCATTTTGAATAAACATACACACACCTGTGACCATTAAAGGTTTCCTTGACTCTCAGAAATAAAGATATGCGTGGTTGGGTGAGGTGGTGTCCTTCAGGAAAGGCATTGGCCCTAGGTGTGTCTGTTCAGAAGGCTACTTAGCAGAAATTTGGCTTTGCAGGAGCAGGGAGACTAGACAACTCAGGGTTTCCCAGTTGGTGGCTCTTAAACAGAAAATTTTACCCTATTGCAAGAGAAATTGGCAGACTAACTATTCCAATGGTTTTCTGAGTACTTACTGGTACTTACCCTATTGCAAGAGAAACTGGCAGACTAACTATTCCAATGGTTTTTTCAGTACTTACTGGTTTGTTAATACTATATAGGACAGCCAACATTCCACTTTCTTTTTCCTTTTCTACCTCTAGGTTTATTGAGAGTAGGATTCTTCCCCTCTGGCTCTTCACCTCCTTAGAGACAACACTAAGCAGATGAGTACTTCCTCCTACCCCTGCTGGTTCATGGGGTTGCTTTTCCAGTTTGCTTCCTCTTAAACCAGATGTACCAGGAAGACTGTCTCAGTGGTAGACACAATAACAGGAGTATTGTGACCCTCACAGTGGCAGTGACTAGACTCAGGCATTACATGAAAGTAACAATGAATGTATGTTATGCAACACTGGCAAATACTTCAATTGATCATCATGAATTATGTAACCCCCAGTGCTGAACTTTAAGATAGTGGTTCTCAACTTTGACTCTACATTACAATCATCTGGCAAGCTTTAAACTATGCTGATGCCTGGGTCACACTGAAGAAATTCCCATGTAATTGATTAGGAATAGGGCTCCAGCATCACAGCTTTAAATGCCCCCAGGTACTTTTAAAAGCCAAAGTTGAGCACTGCTGCTTAAAGAGGAAATAGGGAAGTATATATAGCATTCCAATTTGCAGGAGGGATAGGACTTGAGACCAGTGTCCTTGGGTTAGAGAATCACCTCCACCACCAACCTGAAGGACTGTCTGCCAACAGGAAACATCTGGGAGGCAGTTCTGGGCTGAAAGAAGTTAGGGGAACTTTAGGCAAAACCATGATAAAACAATCCTGCTCTGGGCTGGGACCCTGAGGAGCTGTGACTTGGCAGTAGTGAAACCAGAGGGTGCCTGGGTCCCTGGACTCATGCTGCCTGTCACAGCTTAGCCAAAAAGCAGAGACAGGGATTGAATTATAATTAGATTTTTATTAATATCAAAGACTAGCAATCTAAGAAGATGGTGGATAAAAACCCTAACATCCACCTTACTTTAAGCTTTGAGAAGCAAGTTTATATAGGGGAAATATAGGAATTTGTTGGGGGATTCCTAGTGGGGAGCACAAACATGCTGTTTCTCTTGGGAGGGGTAGCTTAAAGGGAAGTCTGCAGCTTCCTCCCAAGCTGGCCCCTTTTTTAGAATTCCTCTTCCTCTCTTCCCAGAGGCCTGAGGTTTATGGCCAGGGAAGTTATGTATTCTCTGGTTAGGGAGAGGAGGTATAAAACATTTACTCCCAATTTGATAGGGGATGCAAATGTTGGAAAGTTTTTAGTTTCAGGTAATAGCTAATAAGCTTAGTAATCAATGTATGTAAAAAAAAGCTATTGTTTCAGGAACTGAAGATATAACCCACTTTGACTCCAGGAGACCATAAGCAGTTCCACTTTAGTTCTACAGGAGGACAGCAAGCAAGCAAGATGGTATCTGAGCCCTTGTACTCCAGAATGAGACCACCACAGCTCAGGACACAGCTAAAGACCACCTGGGGCACAGCTGAAGGCCACAACCTAGGTGGAGAATGCTGCAGTTTTTTTAATCCAGTTAACTTTTCCCTGCGTTCTAAACCCCTTATCTATACTTTGTTCTTATAAAATGGGCCATTTTAAAATGTAATTTAAGATAGCCTGTTAGGGTACAAACCCACCATCTGCTCAGATCACCAGTCATCTGAATAAAGGGTCCATAAAGATTCAATCCCTGTCTCTGCTTATTGGGTCTGGTAGGTGACAAGCAGCATGAACACTGCCTTTTCTGGTTTTGAATTGTCCTTGGTTAGGGGAGATAAGGTCTAGAAATTCACGAGCTTGCTATAAATTGCTCAAACTGTTTAGTCTTATTTAATTTTCTTGTCTCAGTTCCCCCATTGTACTTGCCCGGGAATTTTCCTAGTTTCTTATTCATGCTGCCTGTGTTAGTTTCAGGAACTGAAGCTATTGGTAGGAGACTTAAGACTTGGAAAATTTTAGTTTAAGTAATAACTAATGAGCTTAGCAATCAATGCATGTAAAAGCTTTTGTTCCAGGAACTGAAGGTATGACCCACCCTAACTCTAGGAGACCATAAGCAGTTCCACCTTTGTTCCTCAGGAGGACTGCAAGCAAGCAAGATGATACCTGAGCCATTGAACACAAGGGTGAGACCACCACCACCCAGTAAAGACCACTGCCCAGGGTAAGAATGCTGAAGTTGTTTTTTTAATCCAATTAACTTTTCCCTGAATTCCAAACCTACACTTTGTTCTCCTTATAAAAATGGCCGTTTTAAAATGGAATTTAAGATGGTCTGTTAGGGTATGAACTCGCCATCTTCTCAGATCACCGACCATCTAAATAAAGCTCTCATAGAGATTCAATCCCTGTCTCTGCTTATTGGGTTTGGTAGTGACAGGCAGCCCAAACTCCAGTGTCTTTTCTGGTTTCACTGTGACCCACCCTGACTCCAGGAAACCACACAATTCCACCTTTGTACCCCAGGAGAACTGCAAACAGTCAAGGTGATATCTGAGCCACTGTGCTCCAAGGAGAGAAGTCCAACACCCAGGACACAGATTCCAAGCCCCTTTCTCCTACCTGTGCCTTTTCACTCAAATTTGCCTCACTTTACCATCCCTTCTACCCCCACTACTGTCTATCTTCCTACAGATTAATTGCTTTATTTGTTTTCCAGCTGAGCAGCACTCTAATCCCTTAAGGCCAGGCTCTTTTAATCAATGTTACCCAGCAGGGGGTAATGCTATTTCTTAGCTGACTAACCCCAGTCCTACATTCAACTCCCTTTTGAAATTAGGTTTGGTTCCACTGTGCCCACTTAAGTAAACACAAGGATACAAAGAGGGAGAAAATCTCACCACCATCCCCCCTTCCAGATTGTAAAACACTCTAAATTCTCCTAAAGACCTAGGAGCTGCTAAATCCTGGGGAGGAGGTGGGGGCAGGGACTGCCTCTCAATGCAGCAAAAAGAGCGGCCATTTTTAAACTCAAGCCACTTTTCTACCCCTAGACCTGACTCTTTAACACCTCCTCCAGCTATTCTTCCCATTTGTCTTCCTTGGACCTATCTGCCTGTCCTTCCTTCAGATTTGGGTTCTCCTGACCATTCCAGGAACCCCCTAAACCTGTGACCCAACTCCCTCTACATGAGATTGCTGGATCAGAAGGAATTATTTGGGTCCAGGCTCCCTCTTCAATGTCAGACCTCTCCCAAATTGAGGTCAGACTTGGCAGTTTTTTGGTAAACTTGGCCAAATTTACAAAGGAGTTTGAATATCCCACCCTCTCATATGGCATACTTGTGACCGGGGACTGCCAATTTGTACTTCTTAATCCCTTCACTTTACTCACTTAGTTTATCTCTTGCAACTGTCACCCTCCCTCAGATTAAGTTTCTATACAAATGGTAGAGATAATTATCCAGTCAGTTTTTAAATCAGAATCTGTTTCCTGCCAACTAGGAAATATTATGGGGCAATATATATTTTTACCAATCAAACCTGTCCCAATTTACTTGGTAGGATTGTTATGTAACAGCTAGGAATGAGCAGCCAGAGGAAAAATAAAAGTAGGGTCCTCACCATTACAATCCAAGAAAGAACAATACAGGAGGCTGGAAGCAAAGGAAGACATGTCTCACCACCTAACTCAGCAGTCCTGAGCCTGGTTAAATAAGATTGCCAGGCATTCTGAACAATATAAATAAAACTATGATAGTGCATGTGCGGCGAGCCCTTGAAAGTCTGTGTTTATCATCTCCACTACCTGGGAAAAAGAAAACCTTAAGACTATATATTCATCCCAAGGCCTGGAAGGAATTCCATGGTGCCCAAAGAAAAAACCCATAAGACAACTTTGGTTAATTGCCTGCCTTCCATCATGTATGCAAAATGAACAAATGGAGTTTGGAGTGAGATAAGGATTCGAGCTAACAACCTCCATACATATCTATGTTTGGTAGTAATGTCTGCATGGGGGGGAGGGAAGCTGGCACCACCTTTACCTTTCAATCAATATGTAACTTCCTCACACCCAACCTGCCAACTCTAAGTCCTTAGAAAAAAGGACTCACTCTCTTGGCTTTCTCTTGCCACACAGGGACCCCTGGCCACCTGGCCTCTGCCCACTTCTCTCTGGTCACCCAGCTTCTGGTCACCTTGTTCTTTGAAACCCTGCTGCTTGCCACCCTTGCTTTAGTTTTCCCATTAGAACTTAGCATTAATACTTTTTGCGCGTATGGTAATAGGCTTGCTGATCTGTAATTCTTTACTCTATTAGCAACAAGAATGGAGTTTGTCCCATAATAAGGTGAGACTTTCGTGAAAACAATGTTGCCCAAATATATTTCTCCAGAACATATTTAGAACTAAATGAACCAGAAACTGGAAAAAAATGGAAAAATAATCATCCTTTTTCTCTTCCTTATGTATATTTTATTTTTAATCTCAAGTATTTTATTATATATTTTATTGATTATGCTATTACAGATGTCCCATTTTCCCCCCTTCACTCCCCTCCACCCTGCACACCCCCTCACACCCACATTCCCCCCCTTTAGTTCATGTCCATGGGTCATACTAAGTTCTTTGGCTTCTACATTTCCTATACTATTCTTAACCTCCCTATTTTCTACTTACCATTTATGCTACTTATTCTCTGTACCTTTTCCCCATTCCCCCCTCCTCCTCCCTGCTGATAACTCTCCATGTGATCTCCATTTCTGTGGTTCTGTTCTTGTTCTAGTTGTTTGCTTAGTTTGTTTTTGTTTTTGTTTTTAAAACAAAACAAACCTTGTTAACAACAAGGTTTGGTTGTTAACAGCTGTGAGTTTGTTGTCATTTTACTATTCATATTTTTAATCTTCTTCTTCTAAGTCCCTTTAACATTTCACATAATAAGGGTTGGGTGATGATGAATTCCTTTGATTTGAGCCTATCTGAGAGGCACTTTATCTGCCCTTCCATTCTAAATGAAAATTTTGCTGGATAGAGTAATCTTAGATGTAGGTCCTTGCCTTTCATGACTTGGAATACTTCTTTCCAGCCCCTTCTTGCCTTTAAGGTTTCTTTTGAGAAATCAGCTGGTAGTGTTATGGGAACTCCTTTGTAGGTAACTGTCTTCTTTCCTCTTGCTGCTTTTAAGATTTTCTCCTTATCTTTTATCTTAGGTAATGTAATTATGATGTACCTTGGTATGTTCCTCCTTGGGTCCAACTTCTTTGGGACTCTCTGAGTTCCTAGACTTCCTGGAAGTCTATTTCTTTTCCCAGATTAGGGACTTTCTCCTTCATTACTTGTTCAGATAAGTTTTCAATTTGTTGCTCTTCCTCTTCTCCTTCTGGCACCCCTATGATTTGAATGTTGGAACGTTTAAAGATGTCCTGGTGGTTCCTAAGCCTCTCCTCATTTTTTTTGAATTGTCTCTTCATTCTTTTCTGGTTGGATGTTTCTTTCTTCCTTCTGGTCCACACTGTTGATTTGGGTCCCAGTTTCCTTCCCATCACTATTGGTTCCCTGTACATTTTCCTTTGTTTCACTTAGCATAGCCTTCATTTTTTCCCTCTAATTTGTGACTGTACTCAACCAATTCTATGAGCATTCTGATAACCAGTGTTTTGAACTGTGCATCTGATAAGTTGGCTATCTCTTCCTCACTTAGTTGTATTTTTTTCTGGAGCTTTGATCTGTTCCTTCATTTGGGCCATCTTTTTGTGTGTCCAAGGAGCTATTACATAGTAAGAGGTGGAGCCTTAGGTTTTCACCAGAGCAGGGCAACCCACGTAGCTGTGTCGTGACTCTGTGTGGGGGGAGGGGTTCTAGAGGGAACAGTGCTGCTTGCTGCACTTTCTGCCAGTTTTCAGTCACTTCCCCCACTAAGCACAATCAAATTGGGCTCTTCTGGTGCTGATTCCTGTGTGGGCGGGTTTGTGTACACTCTAGGACCCTGTGGGTCTCTCCAACAAACTCCTGTGAGACTGGGACTTTCTCCTGCTGCTGCCTCAAACCCCAAGGTGTTTTCAGTCAGAGGCTTTGGGGCTTTATTTCTCTGCACTGGAACCCTGGGTTGCTTGGTCTATATCCCTCCCCAGTTGTTCCTCCCAGTTTATCTGCATGTTAATTTGAGACTGCCCAGTCCCCAAGCCACTGCCTTGCCTTGCCTTAAATCCTCTCCACCTGGCTGCCCATCTCTGCCCCTCCTAGTGGTCTGGATGAATGTTTCTTTTTTAACTCCTTGGTTGTCTGTCAGACTCCCATACAGCTCAATTTTCTGTCAGTTCTGGTTGGTTTTTGTTTTTAAATTTGTTGTCTTTCTTTTGGTTGTGCGAGGAGGTACAGTGTGTCTATCTATGCCTCCATCTTGGCCGGAAGTCCCAGAAGTGTATTTCTTGAAAGTAAGAGTGGGTTGGCCAGGAGAAGGACCTATGTTTCTAAAGGTCATTAGATATGCTCATGAAAGTCAATCTAGGATATACTGGTTGCTTACTTTTTAGTCATTATTGGAAATTAAAATTTCTAAAAGTTAAAAATTCATATGAAGTTGGAAAAATTTGTATGGTTTTAGTAATAAAAGTCATAAGGAATGGAGATGAAATTTTGAAGGACAGGGATTAAAAATTAGTTATCCTAAAGATGGTTATTTCTAAAGGGATATAAAAGTTTGTTAAAATTGCAGAAAAGTTTGTGAAAATTGTGAAATTTTTAAATTTGTGAAAAAGAAAACTCAGGCTCTAGTACTCCTTTTCCACCTAATTTCCCTCTGGTAACATTCTTTGATGACTCGGATGGTACCTGGAGTTGTTTTTATTACACTTTCCTTTCCCCTAATCAGTGTGGGGTAACCTACCTGTCAGCCGTGGAATAAATCCTTCATCAAGATGTATTTTGTCAATGCCAAGATAGAAGGTAAGGCTGCCCTCTGATCATGGAATCACCCTACACAACTGTCCACAGGTGACACCTGGTCTAGTAAGTCAGGAACCAACCACCCATGATGTCTGAAGGGACCCATTCCTTCGTCTTTGTTTGGTGCCCTTGTCATTGGTAGGGCCACCCTGAGGGCATGAGGTAAACACATCTATCAGTCAAATGGGTTTTCACTCACAAACATGCTTTCTTTTTCTCTGCCAGTGTAGCTCTCTCAAATGGGTAGAAAAATCTATCTTTTTGTATTTCTCTGCTGTCGTGGACCCTAATTCCCAGTTCTCAATCTGGAGCATATATCTTCTGTTACCAGGTTTCTGACCGGGTATAGTTCTGAGGGTCAAGTAGCCCTGCCCAGGCTCTTTCTTGCTGCTCAGTTCCTTGAATTGGAGCCAAGACTTTCTTTATTTCTACCACTCATTAACAGTCCTTAAAGCTTTTATTGAGAGTCTCAACAGGTCTCCTTGCTTGGTCTTTAGGAACTTCCATCCCTTTTTTAGTTGTCTAAAGGTTGTCAAAAGCAAATAAGAAAAATATGCTTTCTATACAATAATTAGTAATTCAAATTATGTGTGTGGTCTTTATGTGTTCGTTTTCATGCATGTAGTCTTTATATGGTATGTCTTAGTGTACTACATCTGGTGAATTTTCTGCCTCTGGATGACATAAGTAGGGTGTAATATTTTATTGGCTTAAAGATACAAATTACTTATATAAATTAAGCAGGATTCTATGTTCTGGACAAAATATTTGATATTAAACCTGGTTTTAAGTTTAATTAATGTCTTTTGGGGCTACTACCTCCCCAAAATGTGTTGTTTTACAAAAAGTTTATGTTAGAATCTATTGGTTAAAAATGACAACCTTCCCAAAGTTTAAATTTAAAAACTGAGAAGTGACTTTGAATTATTCCAATGGACCCCTGGAATACCTCAAGGATTTGTTTTTTTGTTACATAAGAAGTTTTTGAACTTCTATATAAGAAGGCCTAAGTAATTAGGCCTGTTTAATATGCTCAAAATTACTGGGGAAGCTTTGTCAAACAGAATAATAATAACTCTTTTATTTGTATTCATATATTTTATCAAAATGTTTTCTAGAAATTTCAACCTGCCTCAGGGAGGAACTTGCAAAGATTCAGAATCAAGTTCAAATAAGGAGCTCTCAGGGGTAACAGGTATCCTGTCACTGACACTGGACAAATCAAGACTGATGGCTCCTTACAGGGACGTGAAGCAGTGGTACCCTTAGTATTTGTAACCCACACATTGAGAATTTATGAATTGTTTCTAATGCTCAATGCACACTTCCAGTAAGTCCCGTACAGTGTTTTAAAACCTTGCATATAGTTATGTATTTAAATATATCAAGATAATGTGTTAAATCTAAAAATGTGGACTTTATATTATTCTTTTGTGTCATTTAATAGTAACTTTTCTTATCAAGAAATTGCTATCTAAGCCCTGGCTGGCGTAGCTCAGTGGATTGAGTGCAGGCTGGGAACCAAAGTGTCCCAGGTTCGATTCCCAGCCAGGGTACATTCCTGGGTTGCAGGCCAGAACCCCCAGCAACAGCACATTGATGTTCCTCTCTCTCTCTCTCTGTCTCTCTCTCTCTCCCCCTCCCCCTCCCTTCCCTCTCTAAAAATAAATAAATAAAAAATATTTTTAAAAAAGAAATTGCTATCTTAAAATATATTTTACAAAGAGGCAAAGTTTTTTATTAATTGCATTTTTTTCATCTCTATAAGCATGTTATTTGAAATTTGGTCATTTTTAAACAGTCACCATTTTACTCTAATGCACTTGCAAATGTATCTTTGGATAGGTTCCTGAAAAGGACTCTAACTTACTCTAAATTACAGGTATCTAAGTAGGTCATATCTTTAAAGTAAATGAAGATTTATAACACCCCTAAAATAACTGGTTTCATGGAAATGCTAGCAATTAATTAAGACCAACAAAATAGGTTATATGGGACTGAATGAACTAAAGATAATTGTTATTCTTATGACTTTGTTAAAAATATTGCTAATTTTAAATCTTTTCATGTTCCAGATGTAAGAAAACTTGTTTTTTCTTATATCATGACTGTCATTTTACTCTTTTGAGCTTGTCCTCAGGACTGGAAATTACTGGAAAGCAAGAATAGAAGGTGACTAACCAATGACTCCCTACAGCCACAGGCAGAAGATAACATTGGAACATACTGCAGCCTCCCGGTTAAAATGGCCCTCAATAGCCCAGGAGCCTCACAACAGTAACCTCCCACCATTTTTAATCCAATTATAATCCAGTAAATGCCCAAAGCCCCAACTCTCAATGTTAGCTTATCTCTCCACAACATACCCCACTTCTTTCTTAGAAAGTGAATACAAGCTTTACTTTCTACATCTTCTTCTCTTTATGAATTCTTTCACATCTTACACCACCAACCCCCTTACAAAAGAGTTACTTTCAAATCCTTGACATTTGAGTAGTCATTCAAATGTCTGAAAAGACTGTCAAATTCATTTACCCATATTTGATATGTTTTTTCCCCACTTGGGTATATTTTTCAGTTTACTGAGAGCATAAACCTTAGGTCATCTTTGAGGGCCATAAAGGCCTAAATGTATGGAACCTCTGTCAGATTCCTGTGGGAATAGTAAAACAAGCCCAGTTGCAAGATAGCACTGAAATTAGTGGTGTCATTGACTGGCCAACCCTCCTCATTATCCACTTTATATTGAGACCAGGTTGTGTTACAAAAGGAGAATAGCCTCTTTCTTGAGGGAGTCATGGTCAAATTCCTCCCAACTGGTGAGTATGAAGCCGAAAAGGGGAGTCTTGAGGCACCGTGGACTGGTTCTCTGTCTACAGAGAGACAGATATGCAGCAAGCTGAGAGTTAGAGGTCTTCCTATAAATCTCTGGGCTGTTCTGGGCTACTCTGAGTAGAGTAGGTACCCTGTTAAGCTATCCCTCAGGATTTCATGGAAGTTAATAATGAAGAAAATGTGGTTAGCAAATTTTCAGTTAGTCTGAAGATTAGTTTCCTCTTGGGAAGTTCCTTTAAAATCATTATTTTCCCATTTTTACAGTATCTGGTTCATGCAGTCCTAAATACATTCTGGAAAAAACATATTTGGGCATCATTGGCTTAAAGAAAGTCCACCCGCACCAAACAAATCAGGGCAGATTTGACTGGTAAAAAATATACTATGTTGACCCATAACATTTCCTACTTGGAAGGAGACAGGTTCTGATTTAAAAATAGCCTGGATAATTATCTCTACCATTTGTATATAATCTTACTGTGAAGGAGGATGACAGTTGCTAGAGATAAATGGGAGCTTAAGTCAGTAAAGTGAAGGGATTAAGAAGTACACATTGGCAGTCCCCAAACACTCATAAGTATGCCATATGAGAGGGTGGGATATTCAAACTCCTTTGTAAATTTAGCCAAATTTACCAAAAAACTGCCAAATCTGACCTCAGTTTGGGAGAGGTCTAACATTGAAGAGGGAGCCGGGACCTGAATAATTCCCTCTGATCCAGCAGCAACCTCATGTAGAGGGAGTTGTGTCATAGGCTCAGAGGGTTCCTGAAAGGGACAGCTCACTATAACAGGAATGGAATGGCCAAGAGATACCCAATCTGAAGGGGGAGGCAGGGGAGACTGAGCTTAAAAATGCCACTTTTCTTTCCCTGCATTGAGAGGCAGGCCCAGTTTTCCTCAGGATTTAGCAGTTCCCAGGGCTCCAGGAGGAGAATATAGTATTTTACAGTCTCAGAGAGGGGTGAGATTTCTCTCTTTATACACTTGTTATTACATACCATGGGCATAGTGGAGCCAAGCCTAATTCCAAACAGGAGTTGAATGCAGGACTTGAGTTAGGCAGGTATGTAATAGCATCATCCCCTGCAGAGTAATATTGATTTAAAAAGCCTGGCCTTAAAGGATTAGAGGGCCAATCAACTGGAAAACAAATACTGGGGTGCGGGTGGGGTGGTAGAGTGAGGTAAATTTGAATGAAAAGGCAAACTTAGGAGAAAGATGGTGTGGACACTGGCTCGTGGGGTCCCTGGCATTATGGATGAGATGAGACAAATTCACACGGACTACCAAGTTCTGTGAAAGAAAAGGGATGGCACAGCCACTCTCTCAATAGGAGAGCATGCCGACCTTTGCCTTGACAAGCTATTAGTGCTTTTCTGGGCACATTACATTGAGGATGGTCCTCATTTACTATGCACAGGTTCTCTTTAGGTGATTACCTTTTACAGAGAACAAAGGAGAAGATGGCATTAATCACATCACATCACATCACAGAAGAAGGATATTTGCAAATGCAAAGGGAAAAGTGGCTGAACTGGCTACACTCATCCTTGGACAGCTTAACATAGATTTTAGGAAGTCACTTTAAAGATATGCAGTAAACATTTGCTGCCTCAATTCAGGGTGTGGGAGTTTAGCAAAAAGCAAATCTCAAAGCAGCCCAGGGACAATGCAGACCCGATTCCCCACAAGAGAACCCATCCATGGGTGTCTGTCCTGAGTACCGGACTTCGCTTTCTGGACTGGCCTTTCCAAGTGGAAGCTGGGCCCACATCATGCAGATCAGTCTCCTATAGAAAGAGACCTAGAATCCCCACTGAGGGTTAAAACCTTTTTTCCTCCTTTTGGAGCTAAACCTAAGGAGCAGATCAAGACAGTGACAGTAAAGATCAAGTTGGAAAATAATATTGTAGTTAAGAGACCTATCTTAACTATAGTATTTGTTTTCTGTGGGTCAACTTCCTGGTCACCCAGTTTGTATTGAGGCCAGGCCTTATTGCAATAGAAAAATCAAGTGCTTGGACTTGACTTTGGTAAGTCCCAGATCCTTCAAGTTCTTAATTAGACATCCCAATAGAGAGTCCTTCTGAGAGTTTGAGAATTGCCCATGGTGAAAAGAAAAGGGAAGGATATCTCAGGGATGAGAACAAAT
This sequence comes from Phyllostomus discolor, assembly GCF_004126475.2. Classification (NCBI taxonomy): domain Eukaryota; kingdom Metazoa; phylum Chordata; class Mammalia; order Chiroptera; family Phyllostomidae; genus Phyllostomus; species Phyllostomus discolor. Next base: position 58,871,735 of record NC_040911.2, on the reverse strand, counting down.
CATGGGTGAAGGTTTGAGAAGGATGTCCCCAACCCAAAGGACCTAGAGATTTGTGGCCAGAGCTGGGATCCAGACCAAACCTTGAAGAACTTTCTCAAAGCTAGGTGTTCCTGAGCCCCATGACAGACTGAACTAGTAGGGATACAGTTGGAGGCAGTCTTTCCAGCTGAAACCATGGGAAAGCGATAGACCCAGTGCCAGAGATGGATAGGATGTTTTTGTCTCAAGATTCAGAGAGACTTTTATCCATTGCTGACCATAAAGATGGGTGAGGAGGAGGAGGCTGCCTGCAGAGTCTGGGGAGGCAGAGAAGGATTAGAATCCTTTTTCCAAACCTCACAGAGACAGGGTTAGGGGGTTAGCTCACGTTAAGCTTCCGCTGCCCACTGCTAGTCTCAGGAAGCAGGAGAAGGGGGGGAAATAGAGACTGTCCCTATGGGTGTTTGGTGACTTCAGCTCTGAAAGAATTCACAAGAGGAAAATGTATAGAGTAAAGGTTTGTTTTTATTTTTTAAAAATATTGTATGTATTTATTTTTTAGAGAGACAAGAAGGGAGAAAGAGAGACATCAATGTGTGATTGCCTATCACTCACCCCCTAGTGGGGACCTGGCTCAGATCCCAGGCATGTGCCCTGACTAGGAATCAAACTGGTAACCCTTTGATTCACAGGCCATCACTGAGCTACACCAGCCAGGGCCACAGTAAAGATTTTATTCACTCCCCAACAAAGGAGAAGGGCATGGTTTAGAGGGATACACCAGCATTGAGGGGTGCAGTCTTTGAGCTTTTATTGAATAATTGGATTTAAAAAGGGTGGGGGAGGCTGCTGTTGTGTGGCCCCTGGGATGCTAAGGGTATTATAATGGGAGGCTGCAGTTTGTTCCAATGTTATCTTCTGCCTGTGGCTATAGGGAGTAGTTGGTTAATCACCTGCTTTCCTGCAGAAGAATTACCTGCTAGTAATTCCTGCTTTCTAGTAATTTCCAGTCATGGAGACAAGCTCAAAAGAGTAAAATGGCAGTCATGTTTAACAAGGTCATAGGCCTACTACCCAAATAGTGCCTCAATAGCAAATGGTGCCAGCTTTATCCTTTCATATTTGTTTTATGAATAGTGTTTACAGGGCCAGAGGTGTGGTTCCAGAACATCAAAGCCCACCAAATCCTTTTACCTTTCCAAAACCAATATTAATCCTTAAATCTTATGGCAGGGGTGTCAAACTCATTTTCACCGGGGCCACATCAGCCTCATGGTTGCCTTCAAAGGGCCGAATGCAATTTTAGGACTGTATAAATGTAACCACTCCTTAACTAGGGGCAAGGAGCTGGGCATTGCCATTGGGTAGAAACAAGGTGCTGGGCTGGATAAAACAAGGTGGGGGGCTGAATTTGGCCCGTTGGCCTTGTGTTTGCCACCTGTGTCTTATGGGTAATTGGCTTTATGAAACCAAAGTCCTTCAGGGGGAAGCTTTTCTTTTCCTACATTTTGGCAACGCAGACACCTGGTCTTCTTCAAGAGCTCTTCTCTAGGCCATTATTTAAAATTCAAATTTGGGGAGATAATTCTTTTTTTTTTTTTTTAATTTTATTTTAATCATTGTTCAAGTACAGTTTTCTCCCACTTACTCCCATTCCATCCCACCCACCCAACCCTCCCCTCTTCCCCCGCTTACCCCCCACCCCTAGTTTTTGTCCATGTGTCTTCCAAATTTGTTCCTGTAAACCCTACCCATTCCCCCCTGAAATTCCCTCTTCTCTCCCCTCTGGTCACTGTCGGTCTGCCCCCTATTTCAGTGTCTTTGGTTATATTTTGCTTGTTTCTTTGTTTTGTTGTTTAGGTTCCTGTTAAAGGTGAGATCATGTGGTATTTGTCTTTCACTGCCTGGCTTGTTTCGCTTAGCATAATGCTTTCCAGCTCCATCCATGCTGTTGCAAAGGGTAGGAGCTCCTTCTTTCTTTCTACTGCATAGAATTCCATTGTGTAAATGTACCATAGTTTTTGGATCCATTCATTTACTGATGGGCATCTAGGTTGCTTCCAGCACCTAGCTATTGTAAATTGTGCTGCTATGAACATCAGGGTGCAAAGGTTCTTTTGTATTGGTGTTTCAGTGTTCTTAGGATATAGTCCCAGCAGTGGAATTGCAGGGTCAAAAGGCAGATCCATTTTTAGTTATCTGAGGAAGTTCCATACTGCTTTCCATAGTGGCTGTACCAGTCTGCAGTCCCACCAACAGTGTGCTAGGGTCCCCTTTTCTCCACAACCTCTCCAACACTTGTTGTTTGTTGCTTTGTTTATGATGGCCATTCTGACTGGTGTGAAGTGGTATCTCATTGTGGTTTTAAGGTGCATCTCTCTGATAGCTAGCGATATTGAGCATCGTTTCATGTGTCTTTGGACTTTCTGCATGTCCTCCTTGGAGAAGTGTCTGTTCAAGTCCTTTGCCCATTTTCTTTTTTTTTTTTTATTTTAATCATTGTTCATGTACAGTTTTCTCCCCCCTACTCCCATTCCAGCCCACCCACCCAACCCTCCCCCCTTCCCCCGCTTAACCCCACCCCTAGTTTTTGTCCATGTGTCCTCCAAATTTGTTCCTGTAATCCCTACCCATTCCCCCCTGAAATTCCCTCTTCTCTCCCCTCTGGCCACTGTCAGACTATCCCCTATTTCAGTGTCTTTGGTTATATTTTGCTAGTTTTTTTGTTTTGTTTTGTTGTTTAGATTCCTGTTAAAGGTGATATCATGTGGTATTTGTCTTTCACTGCCTGGCTTGTTTCACTTAGCATAATGCTTTCCAGCTCCATCCATGCTGTTGCAAAGGGTAGGAGCTCCTTCTTTTTTTCTGCTGCATAGAATTCCATTGTGTAAATGTACCATAGTTCTTTGATCCATTCATTTACTGATGGGCATCCAGGTTCCTTCCAGCACCTAGCTATTGTAAATTGTGCTGCTATGAACATCGGGGTGCAAAGGTTCTTTTGTATTGGTGTTTTAGTGTTCTTAGGATAGAGTCCCAGCAATGGAATTGCTGGGTCAAAAGGCAGATCCATTTTTAGTTTTCTGAGGAAGTTCCAAACTGCTTTCCATAGTGGTTGTACCAGTCTTCAGTCCCAACAACAGTGCACTAGGGACCCCTTTCTCCACATCCTCTCCAACACTTGTTGTTTGTTGCTTTGTTTATGATGGCCATTCTGACTGGTGTGAAGTGGTAACTCATTGTGGTTTTAATCTGCATCTCTCTGATGGCTAGCGATATTGAGCATCGCTTCATGTGTCTTTGGATTTTCTGTATGTCCTCCTTGGAGAAGTGTCTGTTCAAGTCCTTTGCCCATTTTTTAATTGGGTTACTTGTCTTCTTAGAGTACAGTCGTGAAATTTCTTTATATATTTTGGAGATTAAACCCTTGTCTGAGGTATCATTGGCAAATATGTTTTCCCATACAGTTGGTTCTCTTTTTATTTTGATACTGTTTTCCTTAGCTGTGCAAAAGCTTTTAATCTTGATGAGGTCCCATTTGTTTATTCTTTCCTTTATGTCCCTTGCTCTAGGAAACAAGTCAGTGAAAAAGTTTCTGCGTGAAATACCTGAGATTTTCTTACCTACGTTCTCTTCTAGGACTTTAATGGTGTCACGTTTTATATTGAAGTCTTTTATCCACCTTGAATCTATTTTTGTATAAGGTGTAACTTGGTGCTCGAGTTTCATTTTTTGCACGTAGCTGTCCAGTTCTCCCAACACCATTTGTTGAAGAGGCTATTTTTATTCCATTTTATGTTGCTGCTTCCTTTGTCAAATATTAATTGACCGTAGAGGCTTGGGTTTATTTCTGGGCTCTCTGTTCTCTTCCATTGGTCTATGTGCCTGTTTTTATGCCAGTACCAGGCTGTTTTGATTACAGTGGCCTTGTAGTATAGTTTAGTGTCAGGTATTGTGATTCCTCCTACTTTACACTTCTTTCTCAAAACTGAAGCAGTTATTCGGGGTCATTTATGGTTCCATATAAATTGTTGAAGTGTTTGTTCTATGTCTGTGAAATATGCCATTGGTACTTTAATAGGTATTGCATTGAATGTGTAAATTGCTTTTGGTAGTATGGACATTTTAATGATATTAATTCTTCCAATCCATGAACACGGTATATGTTTCCATTTGTTTGTGTCTTCCTTGATTTCTCTCCTCAGTGTTATGTAGTTTTCTGAATACAGGTCTTTTACCTCTTTGGTTAGGTTTATTCCTAGGTATTTTATTTCTCTTTTTGCTATTTCAAGTGGAATTTTTTTCTTGATTTCTGCTTCTGCTGTTTCATTGTTGGTGTACAGAAATGCCTTTGATTTCAGGATATTGACTTTGTTTCCCGCTGTTTTACCAAATTCATTTATTAGGCCAAGCAGTTTTTTGGTGGAGTCTATAGGATTTTCTATGTACACTATCATGTCATCTGCGAACAGTGACAGTTTTGTTTCCTCCTTTCTGATTTGGATTCCTTTTATTTTTTTTCTTGTCTGATTGCTGTGGCTAGAACTTCCAGTACTATATTGAATAGAAGTGGTGGAAGTGGACATCCTTGTCTTGTTCCTGTTCTTAGTGGAAAAGATTTTAATTTTTGCCCATTGACTATAATGTTGGCTGTAGCTTTCTCATATATGGCCTTTATTATGTTGAGGAATGCTCCCTCTATTCCCACTTTACTGAGTGTTATTATCATAAATGGGTGCTATACCTTATCAAATGCTTTTTCTGCATCTATTGATATGATCATGTGGTTTTTGTCTTTGCTTTTGTTTATGTGATCTATTATGTTTATTGATTTGTGAATATTGTACCATCCTTGCATCCCTGGAATGAATCCCACTTGGTCATGGTGTAAGATCTTCTTAATGTACTGTTGGATGCGGTTTGCCAGTATCTTGTTCAGGATTTTAGTGTCAATGTTCATCAGCGATATTGGCCTGCAGTTTTCTTTCTTTGTTGTGTCTTTATCTGGTTTTGGAATTGAGATGATGTTGGCCTCATAAAAAGAGTTTGGGAGTCTTCCATCTTTTTGGATTTTTTGAAATAGTCTGTGAAGGATAGGTGTTAGTTCTTCCTTAAATGCTTTGTAGAATTCTCCTGTGAAACCATCTGGTCCAGGGCTTTTGTGTGTTGGGAGTTTTTGGATTACAGCTTCGATTTCTTTTGCTGTTATTGGTTTGTTCAGGCTTTCTGCTTCCATTTAATTGAGTTTTGGAAGGTTATATTTTTCTAGAAATTTGTCCATTTCATCTAGGTTTTCAAATTTCTTGCCATACAGCTCTTTGTAATAATTTGTTACAATCCTTTGTATTTCTGTGGTATCTGTTGTAATCTCTCCTCTTTCATTTCTGATTGTGTTTATTTGGGTTTTCTCTCTTTTTTTTCTTGATGAGTCTGCTTGAAGGCTTGTCGATTTTGTTTATCTTTTCAAAGAACCAACTCTTGGATTCATTGATCTTTAGAATTGTGCTTTTAGTCTCTATGTCATTTAATTCTGCTCTGATCTTGGTTATTTCCTTCCTTCTGCTTGCTCTGGGCTGTCTTTGTTGTTGTTCCTCGAGTTCTTGTAGACGTAGGGTTAGGTTGTTTGTTTGAAATGTTTCTAACTTTTTTAGGTGGGCCTGTATCGCTATGATCTTCCCTCTCAGGACTGCCTTGGCTGTGTCCCATAAGTTTTGGGTTGTTGTGAGTTCGTTTTCATTTGTTTCCAAAAACCATTTGATTTCTTCCCTAATATCATTCCTGACCCATTCATTGTTTAATAGCATGCTGTTTAATCTCCATGAATTTGAGTGTTTTGGGTTTTTTTCCTTGGGGTTGGTTTCTAGTTTCAGTCCCTTGTGATCCAAGAAATTGCTTGGTATGATTTCAATTTTTTTGAAATTGTTGAGGCTTGTTTTGTGTCCTATCATGTGGTCAATCTTTGAAAATGTTCCATGTACATTTGAAAAAAATGTGTATTTAGCTTCTTTGGGATGGAGGGTTCTGTAAATATCAGTAAAGCCCCATTCATCTAGTATATTGTTCAATGCCTCAATATCTTTGTTGATATTTTGTTTGGAAGATCTGTCCATTTTTGATAGAGGGGTGTTAAAATCCCCCACAATAATTGTGTTGCTGTCCATATCTTTCTTGAAGTCCTCTAAGATTTTCTTTATGTATTTGGGTGCTCCTATGTTGGGTGCATATATATTTACAATATTTATGTCTTCTTGGTGAATTCTTCCCTTGAGTATTATGAAATGACCTTCTGGGTCTCTCTTTATGGACCTTCTTTGGAAGTCTATTTTGTCAGATATGAGTATTGCTACCCCGGCTTTTTTTTCCTGCCCATTTGCTTGGAAAATTTGTTTCCAGCCCTTCACTTTCAACCTGTGCAGATCTTTTATCCTGAGGTGGGTCTCTTGTAGACAGCATATGTGTGGGTCATGTTTTCTTATCCAATCAGCTATTCTATGTCTTTTGATTGGAGTGTTTAATCCATTTACGTTTAAGGTTATTATTGATAGGTACTTATTCATTGCCTTTTATGTACCTGTGATCCTCTCTCACTCTCTCTTTTCCTTTCTTTCCTTAAAGCAGTCCCTTCAGCATCTCTTGCAGAGCTGGTTTAGTGGAGGTGTATTCTTTTAGACTTCTTTTGTCTGAGAAGCTTCTTATTTGGCCTTCTATCTTAATTGAGAGCCTTGCTGGGTAAAGTAGTCGTGGTTGCAGGCCTCTGGTTCTCATTACTTGGATTATTTCTTGCCATTCTCTTCTGGCTTGGAGTGTTTCCATTGAGAAGTCAGCTGTTAGCCTTATTGGGGCCCCCTTGTATGTTACTTCCTTTTTCTCCCTTGCTGCCTTTAAGATTCTCTCTTTGTCTTGAAATTTTGCCATTTTAATTGTGATGTGTCTTGAGGTGGGCCTCTTTGGGTTCCTCTTGATTAGGACTCTCTGTGTTTCCTGTATTTGTGTGACTTTTTGTCTCATCAAACTAGGGAAGTTTTCCATCATCACTTGTTCAACTAGGTTTTCTATCCCTTGTTCTTCTTCTTCTCCTTCTGGTATCCCTATTATGCGGATATTACTACGTTTCATATAGTCTTGCATTTCTCTTAATCCCTCTTCATTTTTTCTGAGCCTCTTTTCCTTTTCTTGCTCTTTCTAGGTGTTTTCTTCTATTTTGTCCTCTAGCTCGCTGATCCGATCTTCTGCTTCATCGATCCTGCTTTTCATTCCTTCTACTGTGTTCTTCAGTTCAGAAATTGTATTCTTCATTTCCTCTTGGCCCTTGTTGAGAGTTTCTATTTCCTCTTTTATGCTGATGTAGTTTTCATTGAGTTCATTGTAGCTTCCCTGTAGACTCTCGTAGCTCATTATGAGCTCATTGAGCTTCCTGACAATCACTGCTTTGAATTCAATATCTGATAGTTGAATTGCCTCTGTTTCATTTAGCATTCTTTTTGAGGCTTCCTCCTTTCCTTTCCTTTGGGGATTATTTCTTTGTATTCCCATTGTTTGTGAGACTCTTCTTGTTCACCTCAGCTTCTTATATTGATCTGTTCTGGCTCCCTCGGTTTATGATGTGAACTTCTTTAGTAGAGTAGCAGTGAGTTTCAGTGGTGCTGTTTCCTTGACCCCCCAAGCTCGCTGGTCTTGGGCTGTCGTTTAAGTTGGCTTTGTGTTTGCCTTTGGGTTTTGATTGTTGTTGAGTCTTTCTTTGGTGGTTCCTTCCCGCCAGCTGGTTAAATGTGGGTCACTCTGTCCACCACCTTCTGTATTTTGCTTTGCTGGTGAGGGCAGGTTGTGTTGAAGCTGGTTCTTCTGTGTGTACAAGGTTTAAGGAAATCTTGTTCAGTTGTTTGTATTGGGTACTGTCTCTACTGTTTAGTTGTATTTCCAGATAAGTCCTGGATTGAGGTTTGTGTGGTTACTACTCCCTCCTTCACCTTCTTCTGCTGTTATCTGTTAGTGGTTCCTTTGTTGTTGGGTTTCCTCTTCCAGTGGGTATCCTGGTGTTCACCTCCTCCACCTATTCTTTTTTGTCATCAGTTGGAGGGGAAGGCAAAATGGTTTAAGACAGCAACAGAGAATTCTATGCTATTTACAATAGTAGCAAGTAGGGAAGATATAGGAGATCCTTTCACTATGTATAGTGTTAACCATGGTCTTCCACCCAGCTAGCTGATTTTTAGAAAGGATGGAAAGAAGATAAGACTCTTGTTGGGGGAGGAAGGATTGTGAGTTGGATCTATAAAGCAGAGAGGTTGTGGGCGGTCAGATTCTGGGGTAAGGTGAGAGTAAAGGATAGTAAATAGGTGTAGTGTGTGAGAGAATAGAGTTAACCACTACAGTAACAGAGTTCAGGAAACTTTGAAATGGGCTAAGATCTGGGGGGAGGGTGTTGTGAAGTAATTACAATTGCATGGAACAGCAGTTATTTACAATAATAATATGGCAACATTCATATGGTAGAGTCTATGAGATCTAAGTAACATGGATAGGGAGTACAGAACATCTAGTAGTGTGCTGATGGGCCACAGGTGAGTTAATGGACAGTAGATTAGTAATACAGTATAGAAAGAGATATCAGGGGAAAGCTGTCAGGTCATACAATAAAACCAGCCTAGCAAAGCAGGCTATACAAAAATAAGAGGGATATAAAAATACTGTTAAAAAAAGATGTAGGAACACTGGAAAAATAATAATACTACAAATATGCAATAACTTGCAGGTTCTCTGTAATAGCAGACTGACATTTATCTCACTGTCCCAGCTGTTGTGATGCCCCTTCTTTGGGTTCAACTTTGGTCTTTTCACCGATCCAGGATTTTGTCACACTTGTAGGTATTTAGGAAAAAATTTAAAAAAGTAAAAAATAGAAAAGGCAGACGAAGGCAGGAAGAAGAGATAAAATTGGAGGACAGGAAGGAGGAAGGAATAAAACAAGAAATCAGGTAAGAGAGGAAAAAGAAATCAAAAGAGAATAAAAACAATAAAACTTAAAAAATTAAAAATTGTTAAAAAAAATAGAATCAAATTAAAAAGTCTCTTGATTTCAAAGTGGCCAAACCGGTTTTTCTGCTCTTGCTGGTTGAGGCAGACTGAAGGATGATTTGTTTGGTTTTTCTTCCTTGGCCGGTGGAGTTCTCACTGGCTCCTCGACTTTGGGCCCTGGGTGTGGGAATCAGGTCTTTCCCCAGGGTTACTGCTGTGGGTTGGTGTGCGGGGATGCTCTCCTTGCAGGCACCTCCCCTACACTGGTGCTCCCGCGAGCGGGTGGGGCCTGTTGGCTGCGCGCACGGCTGTCTGCCACCAGTACGACTGGTGCGCCCCGGGCCGGTGCGACCGGTGCTCCCGAGAGGGCGCGGCCCGTCCGCTGCCTGCACTCTCACAGCTGGGGAGCAGACAGGCTAGAGCCACTAATCACTTTAGGAGAATTCCCCAAACAGCGCCTGTGTCTATTCACTCCTTCCTCTTGAGAAATTCCTCCCGATGGAGCCCGCCGCTCCCCACAGTGGCCTGGCTTCTCTCACCGCCAAAGCTCCAGCCAGAACAGTGACGGGGGAGTCCGGGTGACCCGGGGAGTCCGGGTCCGCTGCGCGACTCGGCTCTGGTGTCCACCGCCTCCAGGGCACCGCCTCTGCTGCTCACCACCCCGGTATGTTTGCCAGCACCTGGATTCCTCCCAGAGCCGCTCAGACCTTGCTCGACTGGGGAGGGAGCAGTTGATCTGGCTCTCTCCCACTAACCCTATGGTCCTTTGCCCATTTTCTAATTGGGTTGCTTGTCTTCTTAGAGTGGAGTTGCGTAAGTTCTTTATATATTTTGGAGATTAAACCCTTGTCTGAGGTATCATTGGCAAATATGTTTTCCCATACAGTTGGTTCTCTTTTTATTTTGATACTGTTTTCTTTAGCTGTGCAAAAGCTTTTTATTTTGATGAGGTCCCATTTGTTTATTCTTTCCTTCATGTCCCTTGCTCTAGGAGACATGTCAGTAAAAAAGTTTCTGCATGAAATATCTGAGATTTTCCTGCCTACATTCTCTTCTAGAACTTTAATGGTGTCATGGTTTATATTTAAGTCTTTTATCCACCTTGAATTTATTTTTGCATAAGGTGTAGGTTGGTGCTCCAGTTTCATTTTTTTGCACATAGCTGTCCAGTTCTCCCAACACCATTTGTTGAAGAGGCTATTTTTATTCCATTTTATGTTGCTGCTTCCTTTGTCAACTATTAATTGACCGTAGAGACTTCGGTTTATTTCTGGGCTCTCTGTTCTCTTCCATTGGTCCATGTGCCTGTTTTTATGCCAGTACCAGGCTGTTTTGATTACAGTGGCCTTGTAGTATAGTTTAGTGTCAGGTATTGTGATCCCTCCTACTTTACTCTTCTTCCTCAAAATTGCAGCAGGGGAGATAATTCTTATCAAAAGGGGCTAATCTTAGCTATAGCTGAGCAAATCAATAATTTATTTCAGCTATTCCTTTCTAAATTGGTAAATTCTGATGCAAGTAATTGAGTGTCTAGGTATTATGAAATATTGAAACAAGGGTTGCTAGACTTGCTTTTGGCTTTTTATTACAAAGAGATCGTTTAGTGGATTTGGAGTTGTAGATAAATGTTTTGTGCTTTATTGGAGGTGTGTTTCTTGAGAGTGAGAGTGTCATTTCCAATAGAGAAACCTATGTTTCTAAAGGTCATGAAACATGTTTGTCACAAGTGAGCACAGGGAACCAGGTTCTTGGTGATCAGGACAAAGAACTGAACAAAACACACAAAGCTTATAGCAGAGAACATGGGAGCCGGCCAGCTCCAAGCAGAGATTGACCTAATGGGATGAAGGGATTCTATTCTTATAAGGCTGATCCTTCCTGGCTAGTTTTGGCAGGCTTTTACTACATGTGTGCAAGTTATATTACTTTAAAGTTACTGCACATGTGGTCTCCCATGATTTTCCTTGATTGGCCACCACAGAAGGCATCAAACAATGTTACTGAATGGACTCCCCCTCCTCCTGGGGTCCCCCTGTACTAGGTTCACCTTGCCAGCCACCAGGGAATTAATTATACCTCTCCATGTCAGAGATTGGTGAAAAGGAAAGGAATTATTCATTCAAAAGTTATACAGACTTAAGACTAATGACTTAATGTCTTCATTAAAATCCCAGAGTCCCTTAAAACACCCCCCCCACACACACACACAGTCCTCCCTTCCCCTACCTGCCTTTGCCCAATCTGGGGTACTGTATCTTAGGAAAAGAAATAGAAGTCCATGGCTCGGGTAGTCCCCAGTTCTTCCTAGTAATCCGTGCTCAGCTGGTAGGCCTCCCTCAGTTCCTGGAATCATCAGCTGTGTCGCTGGGATCTCCAGTTCTTAATCCAAAACCACATGGCACCTTCTTACGGCCCACCAGCAAGAGTGCTTTCACCCCTTTCTTTCCCGAAGTGTGTCTCCTGCATTGTTCCAAACTGCTAAGAGAGAGCTCTTCACCACTGCTACATCTTGCTTTCTGGCTTTACAAGCTGAGTAACAAAGAAAGACCAAAAGCCACGAGGTTCTCACCTGCTGCAGCTGCATGATTTTTCCTCTGCCAAAGCCACATGGTGATTCTCTACTAAAGCAGCAAGTTTCTTCTGTCATGGTTGATATGCCTGGGTTTAAATCCCAGCGCCAATCTTCCTCTGCAGCCCCATTTCTGACTCCTCCCATAATCGGCCATATTTGCCAGCATTCCCTTGTTTTTTCCAGCTTTTCTGGGCTGCTGTAGTAAGTTTGGACAGGTGTGGCCCTATGGTGTGGAGCCAATCATCTTCAAGCTCTTATGCAAGCTTTGTAACCAGGGGGAGTTGCCGCTGAGTTATACCCTGGGTAGAAGTAACTCCCATCTCCCTTGCTCAAAGCACAGCCATAGCTGTTTAATATATCTATCAAACCAGTTAAAGGTTATAGATATGTTAAATGACTGTTCTAGAGGTTATCTGCAAAACTGTTGCTTTGCAAAACAAGTCTCAATGGCCCTGCCTCATGTGTCCCATCCCCCAGTTCAGACTTGTGGGGGTGAGGATATCCCATATTTTTAATATTTCCTGGACACCCTGACTTCTGGACCCTATTACAAATCCTTCTTTTGAGGGACCCCTGGCTGCACCCTCTTACATGTTCATAAGTCAATCTAGGGAATACTGGTTGCTTACTTTTTGGCCATCATTGGAAATTGAGGTGTTTAAAAGTTAAGTGCAAATTAAGTTAGAAAGAAATTGTATGGTTTTAATAATAGAAGGCATAAAGCATGGGGATGCAATGTTGAAGGACAAGGATAAAAAAGGAATTATTCTAAAGATGGTTATGTCTAAAGGGATAAGACAGTTTGGAAAAGTTGCAGAAAGGTTTGTGAAGACCATAGAAGTTTGTAAAAGTCTGTAAAAGTTTTTAGTTTGTAAAGAAAAAATCTCAGTCAGACTCCAGTTTCTCTCCAGTGACATTCTTTGACTCCAGTGTTGCCTATAGTTGTTTTCATTTCATTTTCTCTTGTCCTCTTTGGTGTGGGAAAACCTACCTGTCAGCTATAGAATAAATCCTTCATCAAGATGTGTTTTGTAATGCCAACATAGGAATTAAGGCTGCCCTCTGGACACGGAGTCACCCCTCACAACTGTCCCCAGGAGATACCTGGGACACAGGGTCCAGTGAGTCAGGAATCAATTTCCCTGATGTCTGAAGGAACCTATTCCTTCCCCTTAGTTTGGTGCTCTTGTCATTGGTAAGGCCACCCTCAGGGCATGGGGTAAACAGATCCATGGGTCAAATGGGTTTTCTCTCCCAAACATACTCTCTATCTCTGCCAGTGCAGCTCTCTGAAATGGGCTTTCTGTTGAGTCCCCTGTCTCCGTGGGTTAAATTCAATCCCAGGTCATCTGGCTGGTGCTGTTGTCAATGGTAAGGTCACCCACAGGCCCAGGGTAAATGCATCTATTTCTTTGTATTTCTGTGCTTGTGTGGACTATAACTCTTAGTCCTCTATCTAGAGCATTTATCTTTTGTCATCAGGTTTCTGACCTTTCCCGGGGTCAAGTAGCCTTGCCCAGGCTCTTTCCTGTTGCTCAGTTCCTTGAATTGGAGCCAAGACTTTCTTTATTTCTGCCATTCATTAGTAGTCCTTAAAGCTTTTATTGAGAGTCTCAACAGGTTTTCTTGCTTGGTATGTAGGACTGTTACAGAACAGACTAGGGGTGGGGGGAACAATATACTATTACCTAATGGACCCACCCTTGTGCTCTGGGGGTCCCCCACCCCATACTAGGTTTGCCTTGCCAGCCACCAGGGAAAGATGTCTTTCAATGCCAGAGACTGGTGAAGGAAAGGGATTATTTATTTAAAAAGTTATACAAACTTAAGAGTAATAACTTAATGTCTTCACTGAGATCCCAAAGTCCTTTAGAATGCCCTCAAATGCACAGTCCTTCCTTCCCCCTCTGCCCAGTCTGGAGTACTGTATCTCAGAAAAAGAAATAGAAGTCCACGATTCTTCTCTGCCAAAGCCACGAGGTCCCCAAAAACTGCCTTGCCTGGGTTTAAATCCCAGCACCAATCTTCCTCTGCCGCACCATTTCTGACTGCTCCCACAATTGGCCACAGCTGCCAGCATTCCCATATTCTTCCCGCTTTACTGGGCTGCCATAGTAAGTCTAGGCATGTGTGGCCCTGTGGTGCAGAGCCAATAATCTCCAAGTTCTTACACAGGCTCTGTAACCAGGGGGAGTTGCCTCCCAGTTGCATCATGGGTAGAAGTAACTCCCATGCCCCTGCCTCAAAGCACAGCCACAGCTGTTTAACATATCTATGAAAACAGTTAAAGGTTATAGATATGTTAAATGACCATTCTAGAGGTTATCTGTAAAATTGTTGCTATTCAAAACAACTCTCGATGTCCGTGTTCTATGCGTCCCAAACCCAGCTCAGACTCGTAGGGGTGAGGACATCCTATATATATTTTTTTTTCTAGTATTTCCTGGACACCGAGTTCTGGACCCCATTATAAATCCCTATTTGGGTCCCCCCAACCTTGGCTGCACCCTGTCACAAGACTTTCCATTCCCTTTTCAGTCATCTTAAAGTTGTCAAAAGCAAATAAGAAAAATATTATACTTTCTCTACAATAATCAGTGATTCAAATTATGTGTGTGGTCTTTATGTGTTCGTTTTCATGCATGTAGTCTTTATATGATATGTCTTAGTGTACTACGTCTGGTGCATTTTCTGCCTCTGGATGACATAAGTAGGGTGTAATATTTTATTGGCTTAAAGATACGAAGTACTCATATAAATTAAGCAGGATCCTATGTTCTGGACAAAATATTTGATATTAAACCTGGTTTTAAGTTTAATTAATATATTTTGGGGCTACTACCTCCCCAAAATGTGTTGTTGTACAAAAAGTTTATGTTAGAATCTATTGGTTAAAAATGACAACCTTCCCAAAGTTTAAATTTAAAAACTGAGAAGTGCCTTTGAATTATTCCAATGGACCCCTGGAATACCTCAAGTGTTTGTTCTCTCATTACATAAGAAGTTTTTGAAGTAATTAGGCCTGTTTAATATGCTCAAAATTACTGGGGAAGCTTTGCCAAACAGAATAATAACTTTTAAGATTTTATTTATTTACTTTTAGAGAGAGGAGAAGGGAGGAAAAGAGGGAGAGAAACATCAATATGTGAGAGAAACATCCATCACGCATTCATCACAGGCATCCATCAGTTGCCTCTCACACGCCCCCAGTCAGGGACCTGGCTGAAAACCCAGGCATGTGCCTTGACTGGGAATCAAGCCAACAACCTTTTGGTTCATAGGTCAGAACTCCATCAACTGAACCACACCAGCCAGGGCAGAATAATAATTATTTTATTTGTATACATATATTTCTATCAAAATAAATTTTCTAGAAATTTCAACCTGCCCCAGGGAGGAACTTGCAAAGATTCAGAATCAAGTTCAAACAGGAATCTCTCAGGAGTAGCAGGTGTCTCTATGCAGACATTGAGCAGTGGTACTCTGGGTGTTTTAACCCACACATTGGAATTTATCAATTGTTTCTAATGCTCAGTGCACACTTCAAACATTGTATAATGGATGATTTTTATATACACATGTGTGTGTGTGCGTGTATGAGATTGTGTTGAATCAAAAATATGGGGCTTAGAACTTCTGGTTAAGATGGTGGTGTAGGCAGACATGGTTTGCCTCTTTGCACAAGTACAACAAAATTACAACTGAAATATAGAACAACCATCAGTTAACCGACACCAACAAAAATTGAGTTGAATAAAAGTCTGACAACTATGGAATTAAAGAAACCATATCCATCCAGACTGATAGGACAGATGCAGACACAAAACAGGCTGGTCCCACATCCAAATATGGTGGATAGAAATTTGGGAGGGATATCTTGGGAGTGAGGAGTCCCAGCCCCACACCAAGCCCCAGCTCAGGATTCCAGTGCCAGGAATATAAGTTACCACAACTTCTGGCTGCAAAACCAGCAGGGATTGAGTCAGGGGAAGAAACTTCTGGAACCCTAAGCAGTTCTTCTTAAAGAACCCACACACAGACTCACCTAATCAGACTCACTCCCTCTGGGCTCCATCACCATGGTGGTAGCTTGAGGGGCACCAGTGGCATGCAGGGGGAAGCTGAGGTGTCTGTCATCATGGTGAGCAGAACCCACTGTCCCTTTTCTGTGCCTTTCCCCCACAGATCTGGCAGACTGATGCTGTATCTAAGATTCCATCAAACTGGCTAACACTGTTCGACCCACCTTAAAGATCCCCAGAGACTTCCCCCAACCAATTTATAGGCTGACCCAAACAGCTTTTCCATATGAATGGCTGGACTCAACTCATGCTCCACAAATTCCTAAATCCTCTCAAACAAGCAGTAGCTGGCCTCTGTGAGCCCCAGGCCCAGAACTAGCAGCCTAGATTCACAGCTTGGCTTTGCCTGGGAATCTCCAAGCCCAGCACCAGCAGCAACCATCTCAGATTGCTTTACAGCTCAGGCAGGATGGCCTCAGGCAAAACACAGGTGGGAGATGGCCTTGGCCTGCAACACCCAGGAAACACCAGGGTCAGCACACCCAGTGCACAGCTACAGACCACGTTGGAGCCACCACCCTACACCTGCACAGCTGATCCTCCACAGAGGGTGGAAGTTGGTGGCCAGTGGTCACAGCCAGTCTTTGCAGCTAACTGGCCAGGGTAAATCCCTCCCATTGATCTGCCAACAGCAACCAAGGCTCAACTACAAGAGGATAGTGTTCTCAGCCCACATGAAAGGTGCACCTTGTGTACCCAGCTTGGGTGATAGGGGAGGCTGTGCCACTGGACCCTACAGGACACTTACTACCTTAGGCCACACGACCAAGACACAGAATCAAAGCAGCTATACCTAATACGTAAAAACAAACACAGGGAGGCTGCCAAAATGAGCAGGAAAAGAAACATGGCCTAGATGAAACAACAGATCAAAACTCCAGAAAAGGAGCTAAACAAATGGAGATAGGCAATCAATCTATCAGATAAAGAGTTGAAAGTGCTGTTTGTAAGGATGCTCAAGGAACTTAGTGAGGACTTCAACTGCATAAAAGATCCCATCAGAAATGAAGGATACACTAATTGAAATAAAGAACAATTTACAGGGAAACAACAGTAGAGTGGATGAAGTTGGGAATCAAATCAGTGATTTGGAACATAAGGAAGAAAAATACAACCATGCAGAACAAAAAGAAGAAAAAAGAATAAAAAAAAGTTAGCCTCTGGGACCACTTCAAGAAGTCCAACATTCGTATCATAGGGGTGCTAGGAGAAGAGAAAGAGCAAAAAATTAGAAGTCTATCTGAAAAAATAATGAAAGAAAACTTCCTTAATTTGGTGAAGGAAATAGACATGCAAGTCCAGGAAGCACAGAGAATCCTAATTATGATGGATGCAAAAAGGCCCACTCCAAGACACATCATAATTAAAATGCCAAAGGTTAAAGATAAAGAGAGCCTCTTAAAAGCAGCAAGAGAAAAGAAGTTAGTTACCAGATGGTTGCCAGATGGGAGGAGTGAGGAAGAGAATAGGTGAGGAGGTATGGGGATTGAGAAGTACAAATAGGGCCTTAGCTGGTCTGGCTCAATGGACTGAGTGCCAGCCTGCATACTACAGGGTTGTTGGTTCAAGTTCCAGTCCTGTTACATGCCTGGGTTGCGGGCCAGGTCCCCATTGGGTCCAAGTCCCCAGTTGGGGATGTTTGAAAGGCAACCATACATTGATGTTTCTCTCCCTCTCTTTCTGCCTCCCTAACCCTCTCTCTAGAAATAAATAAATAAAATCTTAAAAAAAAAAGAAGTACAAATAGGTAGTTACAGAATAGCCATGGAGATGTAAAGTACAGTATAGGAAATGGAGTAGCCAAGAACACTTACATGCATGACTGATGGACATGACAATGGTGGGGGTACTGTCTGAGGAAGTCAGGGGCACAGGGGGTGCTTGGTGGAGGGGGAAAAGGGGGAAAATTCAGGACAACTGTAATCATATAACTAATAAAATATAAGTAAATAATATACCCAAAGAAAAATAAACCTGCCACACCCTGCCAGTTCAAGAATGTACCTTAAATCACTTTTCCCACTCCTAAAAGTACCATCCTTTATGAAATTCAGATATCTGCAACAGGATTATCCAGGCAGTGTGGCCATAGTTCAGCTAGTGCTGCTGCTTTCTGTGCAGGAGGAGTGCAGGAGCTTGGAGCCTAGCCATGCAGTCTCCAAGGCATCTGCCAGTCTGAGAAATTCAGACTCCCTGTGAAACTGGAAAAGACCAGTGTTTATGCTGCCTGTCACATACTGAACCCAATAAGCAGAGACAGGGATTGAATCTTTATGAGTGCTTCATTCAGAGGGCCAGTGATCTGAGAAAACAGCAAGTTCATACCCTAACAGATGGTCTTAAATTCTGTTTTAAAATGGCCCCTTTTTTAAGACAAACAAAGTGTACGTATGAGGTGTGGAATTAAGTGAAAAGTTCATTGGATTAAAAACAAAACAAAACTAGCATTCTCTCCCTGGGCAGTGGTCATCTCACCCTGGAGTACAATGGCTCAGATACCATCTTGAATTGCTTGCAGTCTTCCTGAGGTACAAAGGTGGAACTGCTTATGGTCTCCTGGAGTCAGGGTGGGTCATACCTTCAGTTCCTGGAACAATAACTTTTACATTCATTGATTACTAAGTTTATTATCTATTACTTAAACTAAAATTTTCCAACTTTTGAGTCCCCTATCACCTGTGGTGTTTGAATACCACCTAGGCTAGCCAGGGGAGGGTAAAGAGAATGCACATCTCAACGTGTCCTGATTTACAGACTCCATCCAGAAATCCCTGCATGATGGAACATCTGGCTTTTTAACCAATGTGCACTAATATCCACCATGTTCGTTTTGCCTCTCTTCACTGCCATTTTGTGCAAGGGGTCAGAACTCTTGAACCATGCATGCTCAGTATAGCTCCCTTCTGCTGAGTGAAGAGCTGCTTGGTGCCCACAGCCATGTACTATGATGTGTAGCTGGGCTGGTTACTGTAGACACATTCCTTTTGCTTATAGTAGCCTCAGGAGATCTTTTCTGGTGGCCCCTCCCTTCACTGGGAGAGCAAGCCCCTTCTCATCTTCAATTCTGACCTGGTGTTTTCTCCCTGTAACCTGCCTTCTTCTGGCCTCTGGCCTGACCCCTTTGTTACAAGAAGTCAGAAAAAGAGGCCTAGGAGGTAGGTACAGGGAGTAAACAAGAGACGAGCTGCCACTGCCCACTGCTCTCCTGTTTGCAAATCTCATGGGGACCTTAGAGTTTAGGAGAAAATTCACACTCTGAGAAAGAAAAGGTATGCTGAAGGGAGTGCCCAGGCAGACATTCTTTGTCTCAAGGACTTTTATGTCTCTTCTGGGGACAGGGATTTTAGGGGAGGTCTCAGGGGAGGGTTTCAGCAGAATATTCATTAGCTTTCTAGATGTGTTCTTTAATGTTTGTAATGGGGTAGGTCAGACCAGAGGTCGCTGAATCAAGGTGATGGGAAACTCAAATGCTGGAAAATTTCAGGTACTTGCTAATAAGCTTAGTAATCAATGTATGTAAAAGCTATTGTTTCAGGAACTGAAGGTATGACCCATCTTGACTCCAGGAGACCATATGCAGTTCTACTGTTTTTTAAAAAAGATTTTATTTATTTATTTTTAGACAGAGGGAAAGGGAGGGAGAAAGAGAGAGAAACATCAATGTGTGGTTGCCTCTTGCCTGCCCCATACTGGGGTCCTGGCATACAACCCAGGCATGTGCCCTGACTGGGAATTGAACCAGTTTAAAGGCCCATATTCAATCCACTGAGCTACAGTAGCCACAGTGTTTTCTGATGGAATCTTTTATGCAGTTGAAGTCCTCACTAAGTTCCTTGAGCATCCTTACAAACAGCACTTTCAACTCTTTATCTGATAGATTGATTGCCTATCTCCATTTGTTTAGCTCCTTTTCTGGAGTTTTGATCTGTTGTTTCATCTAGGCCATGTTTCTTTTCCTGCTCATTTTGGCAGCCTCCCTGTGTTTGTTTTTACGTATTAGGTATAGCTGCTTTGATTCTGTGTCTTGGTCGTGTGGCCTAAGGTAGTAAGTGTCCTGTAGGGTCCAGTGGCACAGCCTCCCCTATCACCCAAGCTGGGTACACAAGGTGCACCTTTCATGTGGGCTGAGAACACTATCCTCTTGTAGTTGAGCCTTGGTTGCTGTTGGCAGATCAATGGGAGGGATTTACCCTGGCCAGTTAGCTGCAAAGACTGGCTGTGACCACTGGCCACCAACTTCCACCCTCTGTGGAGGATCAGCTGTGCAGGTGTAGGGTGATGGCTCCAACGTGGTCTGTAGCTGTGCACTGGGTGTGCTGACCCTGGTGTTTCCTGGGTGTTGCAGGCCAAGGCCATCTCCCACCTGTGTTTTGCCTGAGGCCATCCTGCCTGAGCTGTAAAGCAATCTGAGATGGTTGCTGCTGGTGCTGGGCTTGGAGATTCCCAGGCAAAGCCAAGCTGTGAATCTAGGCTGCTAGTTCTGGGCCTGGGGCTCACAGAGGCCAGCTACTGCTTGTTTGGTAGGATTTATGAGGCAAGACCAGCCATTGACATGGAAAAGCAGTTTGGGTGGGCCAATAAGTTGTATGGGGTGGAGCCTCTGGGGATCTTCAAGGTGGGTCAAACAGTGTTAGCCAGTTTGTTTGGAGTCTCATATAGGGCACCAGCTTACTGGCTTGGATGGGGGGAGTATTTAGCAAAGGAACAATGTCTTCTGCTCACCTTGATGCCAGATACTTTAGTTTCTCCCAGTATACCAGTGGTGCCTTTCAAGCTGTTACCCTGTGCTGAAGCTCAGAGAATGTGTCTGATTAGGTGAGTCTGTGTGGGGGTTCTTTAAGAGGAACTGCTTTGGGCTCCAGCAGTTTCTTTCCCTGACTCAATCCTTGCTAGGTTTTGCAGTGAGAAGTTTTGGGACTTATCTTCCTGGCACTGGAACCCTGGGCTAGGGAGCCTGGTATGGGGCTGGGACTCCTCATTCCTCAGATACTACTCCTGAATTTTTATCCATGTGGCTGTGGGACCAGCCAATTTGACATCTGCATCTATCCTACCCATCTGGATGGATGTGGTTTCTTTAATTCCACACTTGTCAGACTTCCATTGAATTCAAGTTCTGATGTTCCTAAGTGATGGTTGTTCTGTATTCTAGGTGTAATTTTGATGTGATTGTGTGAAGAGGTGAGCCATGTCTGCCTATGTCAAGGTCTTGACCCAGAAGTCTTCTTCTTTGGGTATTTTAGAAGGGAGCTGGGCCCTGAGGCACAAACCTGTCACCATTCCAAACCTATTTAACCTTTAAATAAATAATCCCTTTCCTTTTCACCTAATTTCTGTCTCCAGAGTTATGCCTCTAGGCAACAAGCAATAGAACCCCACTGACTGTTCTGGGACAGCACAAGGCTGCCCAGTAACATTCTCAGTGAGCTAAAAGCAACCCTACCTTAGCTCACTTCTTTCCTATAACATTTATGAAGAGTCAAAGCAGCCCTGCCTAGACTATCTCCTGTTGCTTTTTCTATCCTAAGACCTTTGTTTGTTTTCCTACCCCTAGCTTTAATAAATGTACTCTCAAAATCACCTGGACTTGTTTTGTGAACTCTTTCCTATACAAAGTCAGGAACCCACACACTATAGGCTGGCAGACCTGCTCTGAGCTTGGTCCATTTCTTGTGACTCAAAGATGTGGTTGGATGTTCATTTAAGTCTTGTTTCTAATGTAGCCAAATTGTAATCACCTTAAATATCCAATAATAATGGTAAAATAAATGCTCAAATTTAATGTTTGGCCATAGTCAGTCATTACAAAGAATAAGATATTCCAATATGGATATATTCACCTTATATTGGTAAAAGGTGAAAGATTTGTGTGTTTTGAAGAGAAACTAAGAGTATATATTCACCTTACATTGGGAGAAAAGAAACAGTAATACAGTTCCTCAATAACTTATGAAAAGTACTTGGGTGAAAAGTATGTTGAAGTTCAGAATCTCTTGCATTTTAGAAACTATATGCATGGCATTCTCTTTGTGTGATTTCAGATTAGGTACTTGAAACTCATATTCTCAATGGAGAAAATGGCGAACTATACTTAAAACATTAGCTAGAAGACATTGCAGAACCTGAACTTGGTGACCAGGATGGTCAGAGGCCAGGAAGATG
Source organism: Phyllostomus discolor (assembly GCF_004126475.2). Taxonomy (NCBI): domain Eukaryota; kingdom Metazoa; phylum Chordata; class Mammalia; order Chiroptera; family Phyllostomidae; genus Phyllostomus; species Phyllostomus discolor. The sequence goes on along the minus strand of NC_040911.2, from coordinate 58,849,925 downwards.
AGTCCAGTCAGAGCCACTTTTTCTGAGTGCATTTGCAGATACCAGAGGACAATGTTGAGAGGCCAGCCCACATTTCTGACAGCTAGCTCTGAGTTATATGGTTTGGAGACATATTTGGTAAGATTCCTTGTGTGTCCTGCAAGATCAAGCAGCAGTTACCAGTAGTGCTGGCTAACACAGTAGCATGATTGTTGTGTTGCTTTTTCCTCCTTTTCTACAGCCCTCATCACTCACACCTGTTCCTGGAATCACATTCCTAAGCATATTACCACATGCAAGCCTTTATCTGAGGCTCTGCTCTCAGCACAATTAAGTCTACAGCAGTAATAGATATAAAAAATAGAATGTGCAGAAGTTCCAACATTTGAAAAATTTAGAGTTCTCAAAAAAAAAAAAATGGAAGGAAGGAAGGAAGGGAGGAAGGAAGGAAGGAAGGAAAATTTGTGTGCATGAAAAGTGACCACATACTAAACCTGAAAATCTCAGAGGAGGCCTAAGTGGCAGCCTTACAAACCCAAAGCCCTAAAGTAACCACAAGGGAAAAGTAGTTCATGACAGGTAGTCATGTCTTAGGCTAGAATCTTACCTGACAAACATCAATCTTTGTCTTTATTATGCCGGTCTATTATATTTTGGAACCAGGGTTAACATACCTTTGGAATATCAAGGTAATTTCCTTTGAGACCCCTCAAAACACAAATCCTTTCATTGTTATTGTTATCATGTTGATTGACTGTTAACTATACTGTACCCACCTACATAAAAGTATATGTCTATCATTTTACTTTTGAATCCAATCCTAGAGGTCTCCCCATTTTGCTTTCTCCCTCCCATCCCCTACCTATTACCAATCGATTTCATGTCACTCACTTACATCTTCTCTTTTGATTGTAATGTATAAAGCAGGGAGCACAACTGCCATTTTTTCTGGAGCATTTTCTCAACCTGTTAGGATTTTGCTTTCTGGCAATTGTCAGTTTGGCTGAAATAAACTCACAAAAATTCTCTACAGGTTTGAATGTTTCTTACATTGACATTTATTTCACATAATGAGACAGGGTGCCAATGAAGCCCACCCAGGATCACCCCAGGAACCCAGACCCAGTGCTGGGATTCATCAAGGGACCGAGCCCTGCCAGCTCTCTGACACATCAGGTGAACTTGGGTGAATTGTCTTCCTTGTGATACAGGGTCTGACTTTATTTGAGCTTTTCTTAGAAAATCCTCCAGGTGGTGATACAAGGTAGGAGTTGAGATGGGTGGTTGATACTACCTTTGGCTTTTCAACTGGAATTACTTAACTGCAAGTCTGAATAAAGTCTTGCTGAAATGAGAGCTTGAACCAGCTTGGCTTTGAAGACAAGGGATACCTCCTTTGTCCAGCCCAAATGTTGGGTGCTCTTAGATGACTAAGAATCTTCATGGAGATGTCAGAGGTCATTCCCTACAATGTGTAGAAGCCCCATAGGGAATTCCAACCCAACTGTAATTAAGCAATTGACGCATCTGGGGTCATGCACACAAAGCTTGGTCACTTAGAGCTGAGTCCTCATCGCTGTATTAGATAGCTAGAGAGAGAAACTGAGGCATGTAAGAGGGTTTGTTTTTGTTATTTTGAAAAAAAAAAAACACCTTTTAAAATTTTTATTTTAATCATTGTTCAAGTACAGTTTTCTGTACTTGACAACCCACCCACCCATGTCTCCCCACCTCCCTCCCATTTCCATCCCCCCCCAGTTTTTGTCCATGTGTCCTTTATACTTGTTCCTGTATACCCTTCCCCTTTTCCCCTGAAATTCCCTTCCCTCTCCCCTCTAGTCACTGTCAGCCCGTCCTCTATTTCAGTGTCTTAGGTTATATTTTTGCTTGTTTGTTTGTTTTGTTGGTTAGGTTCCTGTTAAAGGTGAGATCATATGGTATTTGCCTTTCACTGCCTGGCTTGTTTCGCTTAGCCTAATGCTTTCCAGTTGCATCCATGCTGTTGCAAAGGGTAGGAGCTCCTTCTTTCTTTCTGCTGCATAGAACTCCATTGTGTAAATATACCATAGTTTTTTGATTCACTCATTTACTGATGGGCACCTAGGTTGCTTCCAGCACTTGGCTATTATAAATTGTGCTGCTATGAACATTGGGGTGCATAAGTTCTTTTGGATTGGTGTTTCAGGGTTCTCAGGATATAATCCCAGCAGTGGAATTACTGGGTCAAAAGGCAAATCCATTTTTAGTTTTCTGAGGAAGTGCCACAGTGTTTTCCACAGTGTCTGCACCAGTCTGCATTCCCACAAACAGTGTACTAGGGTTCCCTTTTCTCTACATCCTCTCCAACACTTTGTTGCTTTGTTTATGATGGCCATTCTGACCAGTGTGCAGTGCTATCTCATTGTGGTTTTAATTTGCATCTCTCTGATGGCTAGTGATGTTGAGTATCTTTCCATGTCTCTGGGCCCTCTGTATGTCCTCCTTGGAGAAGTATCTGTTCAAGTCCTTTGCCCATTTTTTAATTGGGTTGTTTGTCTTCCTGGAGTGGAGTTCACCATGACTCACTTTTAGTTAGGAAGTTTTCATTTTAGACCATCCTATGTGGTTACTTTGGGTTTCTCAATTTGTAAGACCCACCACGCAGGACTCCACTGAGCTTGTTGGATTTAGTATGTGACCTTTTTAAAAAAAAAAATATATATATATATATATTTATTGAGTTTAGAGTGAGAGAAGAAAGAAGAGAGAAAAAGAATCATCAATTTGTTTTTCCACTTATTTATGCATTCATTGGTTAATTTTTATATGTGTCTTCACCAGGGATTCAATCTGCAACCTTGGCGTGTCAGAACAACATTCTAACCAACTGAGCTACCTGAAAGGCAGTGTGAGGATGAAATGGGTGATGAAATCATGAACCTGCTCAAAACCTCCTTGCACATGGCACTCAGTAATGTAAGCATTTCTGTCATCAGTTCCAGAGTTGGGTGTCATGAGGGTAGTGAGTGTAAGTCAGTTCTGCAAGAACTAGCACAACTCATGGTGATTGTACAGCCAAATCTCTACTCCTCTGTCGAACTAAGGAAATGTTTCTTACCAATGGGCTTGGGTTCTTGTTTTCTGATATCACAGACATTGTTCTGGCAGGGCTTAACTCAATTAGATGGGCGAACTTGTTCTGGTAGGACCTGACTCAGTGGAGCAATTTGGGGGAACATTTTATTCTACCTGTTTCAAGTTCATTATATTTTCTTCACCATAAATTCAGCTGCTGTCAGAGAACCAGGGATGAGTATGTGCTACTATCACCTTGTGATTTACTTCTAGATAAATGTACAAATCATGAACATTAGCCATGATTTCCTTTTTTCTATTTTTCTATTTAATAGGGACATACAATAGAACCTGGGTTCTCACACTTTCACAATTTGTTCCAGAAGGCTGTTCAAGAAGCAATTTGTTCAAAAACTGAATCATTTGAGTGACTGATTATACAGGTATCAGCATGAAAGGGTTGCTGGGTTGAGAACCAAAGTTTTCTTTGACAACCAAGACATTTTCTTCCATGAACAACTTGGTGGAGAACTGAATTATTCAAGATGGGAGATGTTTGCCAGCCAAGGTGTGACTGTATTTCCTTTTGGGAATTAATCACATTGAAGGCTGAATTTTCCCTTTGAGCATGACAACTTTTGTTTTTAGCCACTTTAAAAGGGAAATATTCTGAAAATGCACTGCCTACTGCTTCTCAAAGTATGAATTTAATTTGCCTTGGGGACTTATGGTTATTATGAATGTAATCTCATGCCATCCTGGGATATACTGAATGTTCAGATTATCTGTCTGCTCTCTCTGATCCTCAGTGGCACTGACTTCAGTCTCTGTCAGGATGTTTCAGTTAAGACAGAAAAGCCAAAGTAGGAATTGGAGTTCAGAGGTAGGGTGGGCCTGGTGCAGCTTGGCCAGGCTCCATGTCTTCTGAACTGCTCTGTTCCCAGGCAGGCCCTGCCCTATAATGACTAAAAGGCTACTGTAGCCCATCTTTGTATCTTGTCTTATCTGGTGGGTGCATGGGCAATAGTCCCTTTCCCAACTGGGTCTTTGTGTCTCCTTCCTAGAAGCCCTGGTAACATTCAGTGGCCAGGCATGAACTTGTCACTTATGCCAGGGACTATGATGCTGGGAATAACTATCACAAAACCCTTAGCAGGCAGGGTGGTCCCCTGAAAAAACAGAAGACAGGATGGTCCCCAAAATAAATCAGGGCTTTACCAGAGAGGGGCAATAAGGACAACCTAATCTGTTATAAATCTATCTGTAAGCTTGCTGTGATGCCCCACCTGGGATGCTGTGGATACAGACTACTCTCTAAAAAAGCAGTCCTGCCATGACTTCCCTAGAGGTACACAAGTATATCTTTCCCAGTGAGTTGGCATTCTGTGCATTCAGACTACCTCAGGTGGGCACCTGGAAACCCCCTCAGCCCCCCTGTCCCTATCCCTGAGGAAGAACTACAAATACCATCCCTAGAAAGAGCCATTCCCAGCTCCTGCTTTGGAGGCAGTGATAGGTTCAGGCTTTGTGGGAGCTGAATCAGCCTTTCACATCTCACCTCTCATGGCACCAGTTCAATGTGTCCTCTGTTTTTCTGTCTAGTGAAGGACATGGAAAATCTCATCCACCCACATCTAGTATAAGGATGACCTGGGTAATGGGATGTCTTACACACAAGCCTGTGCTTCTCCTATATGCAGTCTGTGATGTTGATTTAGCTACCTAAAGGTATTTTTGTGTCCTCATTCTCACCTACATTCTAGATAAGAAAGATGACTGGAATGTACTTGCCCACACATCTAATCTGGTAGCTATTGACCACGTGCAGCTACTGAGTATTTGAACTGTGGCTACTGCCATGAAGGAACTGAATATCCTATTCTGTTCTGTTTGTTCTATTATATTCTATTTTATTCTCATCTATTCTATTGTTTATTTAAATTTAGCCACATGTGATTAGTGCTTATTGGACAGCACAATAATCAGACAATGAATTTTTTTTTTAAGTGGTCTCTTTTGAGTGAATAGGTTCCTTCAAGTTTTGTTCTTAGGATTATATTCAGCAACAAAGAATAGTATTATCTGATCAAAAACATCACCACTAACAAAGGAAAATGAGCAAAATAAAGCTTTATTTGAACTGCCCTACAAATCATTCTGAGGCCTTGGTCACTGTCCAAGTTCACATCTAAGTCATTTTATAAATAACACCATAACTACAGTCTGCCAAGTCTACCACAAATGTGACAGGCACTGGTGCATGGTTCTCTGTGGCTAACACTGCAACAACAGACCATCACCCAGTATATGTGTGTGCTATAGTCTATGGCCACCCTTTTGGGTGTTACAGGGGCAATTGCCTAATCACCTGACAGGCCAGTGCAGCTACAGTCTACAGTAAGTGTTCAGCACTCCACAAACCCCTTGAACACCTACACCAGTGCAAGGCACCATAGACTGTGAGATAAAGACAAGGACAACCTTTCTTTGTCCTCAAGGATCTAACTCAGCATGCTACCTTCCCCTGCACCCAACACCATCAAACCTGGCATGCTTGGATAATAAAGAAACACTTTGTGACTTGATGATTTACATCATTTTGCTAACCTTCAGAGGACTTAAGGCACATTGAAAGAAAGAAACTTGGTTCAGAGCTCCAGTTCTCATCACTGGACCTATATGGTTCTTATGCCCCAAGCACAGAATGAAGAACAGACAGAGTTTGCAAGGACGTGGTTATAGCCAGATTAGTGCTCCAAGTTACCTTAATTTTCACTGGCTGCCCTGTATTTCCCCACAAGAGGCATCCAAAGCAGAGAAGGAGAAATCTTTCTAGATCACAGCTTGGAGAAACAGAACATATGACTGGAGTAGCTTTAGAATTTAAAGGTGAGGAATTTCATATCATCAATTTACCAGTTGAGTTTCATTGTACACAAACCAAAGGAAGTAGAAATATACACCAAAAAAAGATGTTGCGGGCCTGAGTGTTCTCAAGATAGCACTGTTTAAACTGAGGTACCAACACTTCCAATTCAGATTTCCATATATGCCAAACAATAATTGAAAGTGCACCTTCCAATCCTCTCCATGTTTCTCCACAAGCAAAGGCAGAAAGGAATGTTTTCATAACTTTAAATGTTATGAAGAGCATGTACAAGCAAATCCACACATTTCACACATGGACTCGCATGTTATTCTTCAAAAATATAAAAGTATAAAAATAAAATCTCTGCCTTTTGTATCCAGAAACATCTGGAAAAAACATGATTTCTTCTAGTTCTCAGTCATCTGAGTAGACATACTCTGCCAGATGTTTCACCTGCCTGTGATGTCTAGAGAGGATACAGAAACAGAAGACAGGAACTCTTCACTCCAGGAAACCAAATTCAAGACAAGTAGAACAAACACCAACCACATGTGACAGTATCCCTGAATGGGTTCTCCAACAGAAAGAAGGAAGAAGGTTTAGCATGATCTTTACATTTCAGGAAGTATGGATTATGTGCTAGGAGGGGAATGCTCTGGGATGTCTGAAAAGAAGCCAAGTGAGAGCTATGTTCTAGAAGGACAAGTTAGGGGTCTGGGTATTGGGTCTTGGCCACAGCCCATCACTGACCAGCAGCCCTCTTGTCTATGTGTTTCTGGTAGGCACTCAGTATTTCCGCAATTATGCTGGGGTCCTCCAGAGTGGTGGTGTCCCCCAGATCCTGAGCTCTGCCTGTGATTATTTTCCTCAGGAGTCTCCGCATGACTTTTCCAGACCGAGTTTTTGGAAGACGTTTCACTATCTGGCAAAGAAGAGGTGCAACATTAAAATCTGGAAAGGTGCCCAGATTCCCAGCCAGCATCTGACCGCATTAAAATAAGAAGGGCTCTTTCCTAGGGGATTATGGGGCCCACATGACTCCGGTTTCATCCTCCTACAATCTGGACCTAAAGCTATAATCAACCAAAAGGGCAGAATCAACTGTGAATCATGCTGAAGCCTCTACCAGGCCAGGGTTCACCTCACTGCCAACACCCATTTCTCCCATCAGCTACATTACTGAGGGCCTTCAGGTGGCAACAGAACAAAGCATGTGCCACAGCACCTCATCTCCACCCCCAGGCCTGGGTCTGGGTTGGTTTTGTCTTACATATGAGATAAGAGTTACTTAAGAGAAAAAAACACTGTCTTGCTTAGTGTTTGAAAATTTAGCATTTTACATCTTCAAAAAGCCACAGCCCATTCGAAGTCAGTGGTAATACATTAGGAGCTGTGTTTGGGCACTTGAATAGTGATCTGTCTTTCAAAAGAGTACAGTTCACCTAAGGAGAGTTCAGGTCTCTCTTAGAAACTCTGGTTCCAAGGCCAACAGTTTGACCTAGTGTCACACCAGGTGAGGCTTCAGAGGACCACGTCCAGTCAAAAGAACACCATGGGGGAAATGTTAACAAAGGAATGAAAAGCTAACACAGCTGAGAGGCTGGCTCAATTCTTCCACAAACCTACTACAACACAGGCTTCCTCAGATAGGATCTGGTAGCATCTCCTTTGCTGGCACAGGAAAAGCTGTCAGAAACCACACAGGGACTAAAGAACGCTGATACTTTCCACATGTTTCTCTATTTAAAAACTCCTTATGTTGGCCTCCATGTGCCAAAATAAGGGTATCTAATCTGGACCAGCACTACCCCCTGAACAGGTGAGCTGTGAAACTTCTGTTGCTATGTCTCCCTGCCCCTCTCCCTCTTCTTCTGAAAATACAGCCATCTGCTACCCTCATCTACCACCCAGGAAAACAAACAGCTAGTGCTAGTTTTACTGTGATGTGAATTATGGGAAGTGGAGAAGAAGGTGTAAGATGAGCAATGCAGTTGAACCAGAGGCAGAAGTGCACTCACCAGGATCTGATCAGGCACAGCGTACTTGGCAATCTTGGTGGCCACCATGGACCTGAGCTCACTCATCACTACCTCTGAGTCACCTGCATCTTCTTTCAACACGATGAAGGCAAATGCAGCTGAAAGGAAAACAAGATTTCGAGATGTTAGCCAGTGTTGTACACAAATTGCTGTAAATTCAAAGGATTTCAAATCATATATTGGTGACTTTGTAGCAGCTGGTTTCTTTAGTTGCATCCCTAAAGATGCATTATCATTTTCAAAGTGAAAGTGATTCTGTCAGCTCTACTGAACATCCCAGTGGGTGGACATGTGTGGGTGAGAGCTTGGCACCATGGCTCTGGTGTTGACTGGCTATGTTTGTGACATTAGACACAGGACTAATCCTCTCTAACTATACCAGCACCTGTGAAATAGCCTGTAACATGGACTCATCAGAGATTTACTATCAGCTCCTGTGAGATGATACAAGGGAATATGGCACATGGTACTAACTTCATACATATGTGTCCAACATTGTAAGCACTAGCTACAGTGGCTATCTATATTTAAATTAAGTTAAAAATGTGGTTCCTTGGTTACACGAGCCACTTGTTACATGAACAGCTCCATCATGGCAGAAAGTCTGTTGGGTGGCAATGGCCATCCCATATCTTAGCACAGATACTTTGTCAATATCCTACCATATTCCAGAAAAAAGTTACAGTGGCTCCCACAGGTCTCTAAATGCATTTCTTTTTAATCTATCAGGAATAATCTTGCATATGGTGTGATATCAGGTCCTAATTGAACTTATTGTTCATATGAGCAGTCACTTGTCCCAGTACCATCTTGGAGAGTCTGTCCTTTCCCCCACTGACCTTCAATGTCCCCTTTCTCACACACAAAGTTTTATGTATATGTAGCCCTCCTTATTGTTCATTTGACCATTTATTCCTGTACCACTTCCACTCCATCTTAATGAAGTCTCCCTCTGGCATGTATCACCTAATATATTACATAGTTTCCTCATTAATTATGTTTATTGTTTATGTCTGTCTCTCTACTCTAATCCCAAACCACTATAGCATGTCAGATCTAGGGAACAGGGACTTCTGTCTCTTTCACTTTCTGCTTTGTCTCAGAATCTACAACTGTGCCCAGAACATAGGAGGTGCCCAACAAATTTTGTTAAATGAATCAATGAATGACTTTCCTGAATAAACTTTAGTCTGTAGAGACCTACAGCCTTTGCTTGAAAGATGCCCCCTCCCATTCCTACCTGGCAAAATCCTATTCATCCCTCAAGATCCAGTTCAGCTACCTTGTACTCTGAAGCCTTTCCTGACTCTGTCCATAAATGCAGCTGTGGCACTTGCTATGTATGAACAGCTATTGATCTCCCATGCCTACTTCATTAGACTGTGAGATCTTTCAGGGGAAGAACTACATTTTTCTTTCCTCTTGGTATTTGAGATTCTAGGCAGTCTAGGCCCACACTACAGGGGCTCAGAGGAAAGGGACAAAGCTAACACCTGAGCCAGCTGGGAGCACCCACTGAGAGATGTCTATTATGGGTTTAATTAAAATTTTAAAACTACCAAAGCAACATATACTGATTCTCAAACATTAAAAACACTGTAGAATATATAAAATAAAACTGCATTTCCTCTCCCTGCCTCTCTCCCTTCATCCAACCACCCCAACGCCCATTGCAGAATGATGGTTGGGAGAGACTGCTCTAGCTCTATATCCTGGCTCTGCCACTTGATACCTGTGTGGAAGCCACTTAACCACTCTGTGCCAGTTTTTTACTTGTACAATGGGGAGCTAACAGTACCTACCTCACAGCTATGTGTCAGGATTAAATGGTGACAGCCCCTGCATAAAACCTATAATAAGTAGGTTCTCGGTGGCTGCTGGCTGCTCTCCCTAATTTTAAAGTTAACTTCTAGGTTTATAGGGTTTATGTTGCCATCCTTTAAATCCTAGTAGGATCACAGTGGACGTGCTGCCCTGAGTGTTTGTATCCTGTATCACTTGTATCTCTAATGAGATGGGAGTGAACTTAGCTTGGATTGTTGAATCCTGAGCAGAAATGGATCAGGAAAGCTTCAACGTGAAAGGAGGAGCCTGGCTGAGAACCTAGTGGAGATAGGTGCACAAGGCTGAGATCAAGTACTGATGGGACAGGAGGATGGCAGAGGAGCAGCACATTGGTGAGATCAAATACAGAAGGAGCAGGGACAAATAAATGCACAACAGTTTTTGCAGATGGCTTTAGAGTTTATCAAGAACAGCTAATGGGTTTTTCATGTATTACAAATGGACAGGTGCTCAAATTTGTAGGAAATCTGGAAAATACATATCATCATACCAATGATATACAAATTCCCTCTCACCAGCCTGGCAGACATTAAAAGGCTTGGCAGTATCAAAGTAACTTAGGGTCCAGAAAATAGTGCTGAGAGCTGCTTATGAGAGCATAAAGTGCCCAAGGCTTCTGAGAGTCACACACCTGCTCCTCCCATTTCCATTCCTTTCTGATCCCTAACAGCTCCCCCATAGATTCCAGTCTTCTGCTAACAAAGGGAAGGCAACTTCATGGGCACATCCTTCTTATGGCAACTGAACATGTTTTTTAGAGCACTGAAATAAATATTAATTTTTACAATGGGTCAATTTAGAGGAAGTGTTGAGTAACAGTGGGACACAAACTTGGAAGGGAGGAAGGTGACCTTAAGGACATACTTAACACAGAATATATCCGACAGTAGGAAGGAGAGTACCCAATCCCAGACACTTGGTAGAGTAGTAGAGGTCAGTCTTTCCAGCAGTACAGCCCAGGATCACTGAGCAGTACAGTCTAGGTCATGCCAGGCCAGACCAATATGGCCACTGTGCACCTGCCATTACAACACCCAGGTGAATCTGCCCCTTCCCAGCTCCACCTGCTTAGAAACTGGCAGACTTTGAAACAAAGCGTGTCCTCAGTAAAGAAGATAATACTGATTACTTGTTCTGTATTCCCCTTTGCATGTTGGTGTGCACTAGGAACCATAGGTCAAATTCCTCTAAAGAGTCCCAGAGCAGCAAAAGAGCTCACTCTAGGAGATATAGCTGCAGGGCTGGCACTGGATGCTGTGTATGATCATGTGCAAGGAGATACTGTGAGCAGTGTAGAGCATTTCATCATAAGTCCTTTGTAACAGGGCTGCCAGAGTCGTCATGGACACAGCAGTGAACTCCCCAGGCTTAGCTGAAGCCAAAGAGCTTAGGACTGCAGAGCTAGAGCATTTCAGAAATTTGATCTTAGTCTAACAAGCATGCTGTTCAGCCTCCTCACCCAAAATCTACACTTGAAAGACAAGAAAACCAATTGTTTCACCCACAAGCACCCTGCCACCCATCCTCCAGAGTCTGTTCTTTTTACAAAGATTCCATGATGGGAGTGAAATCAGACATTAGAGGAGTTCCTTCCCTAGCACTCACCTTCTCCTTTGATGTTGTGGGGGTAGCCAATGACAGCAGTCTCTGGCACTGCAGGGTGGCTAGCCTGCACAGAACAATAAAAAGGCAAAATATGTAGGAGCTAGAACACCTGACTGCAAATTACAGCCCCCAATCTGAGATCAACATGGCCTGTGCTCACCATTGCATCCTCGATCTCTGCAGTCCCCAGTCTGTGGCCACTGATGTTGATGACATCGTCCATCCGCCCTGTGATCTGGTAGTACCCTCCCTCAGTTCGATGAGCTCCATCTCCAGTGAAGTAGTAGCCTGTACCACAGTGAAGGAATTCAGAGCCAGTACCTCTGAACCAGGACCCAGAGGGGCTCTTGTCCTTCCAGAAGGAACATAAGAGTATCCATGTCCCACCCTTGCTCTACAGAAGAAAGCTATGAAGCCCTGAGTTCTGCTGACATTCTGCCTGCTGGTCCTCTTTGCAACCCCACAAGGAAATACTCTCTAGATGTGCTATTTGGCTGTATGCTAGTGAAAGGGGAAAGGGCTCTGACAAAGCAATCAAGACTACAAATGTCGGGGGAGCAGAGGACATAAAAGGAGTGCACTCCAGCTTCCCTCAAAGTGAGACTCATTTACAGGCTTGACACTGAAGATTATGGGTTACCACAGGTATGCGGTATACGTAAATTTCCAACCCAATGACACAAAAGCATGGCGGGGGCGGGGGGGAATAAGCCAGGAGAAAAATTACAGTCATCATGATAGTTTTCCAAGGTGGTTTCTTCAATCTTCTTTCCTAACAGCCTAAGAAGTACTTACCATGGGCCATGTGATCAGAGTTCTGTGTGCTTTCCCACATAACCCCATGAGGTTCCTGAGGTAAGTCTTTTTCCATTTTAGACATAAAGTCAGGGACGTAAAGGGGGCAGGGACAGGACTCAAACGCATGCCTCCAAAGTGACTGCACTATACTCACAGTCATCATTATCTTAGAAATGTTTTCTGAATATAGGGTTCCAGCAGTGTGTGGAAAGGCATGACACAACTATGTTAGCAACCTCACCTGGATAAGCCTTGAAGTAAGCATCCACAAATCTTTGATGGTCTCTGTAGATGGTCCTGGCCATGCCTGGCCAGGCCTGGGAGAGGCACAGAGCCCCAGAGACATTGCCACCCTCTACAACATTCCCCTGCAGACCAGAGAGACATGTATGTGAGAATATGGACAGATTCTGGTTGAGAAGTAAAGAACTGATAATCAGCATCATCCCCCTAACTGCTTGGCTAGAGGCAGAAAAATGACAAGTGTGATCTGAAGGAACTGTCCTTGAGAGGGCTTCTGAGGATAACCTGGACTCACACAATGTGGTGATTTTATCCACTGTGTCTCTCTTTAAGAGGAAGCTCTCCAGTGCATGCTGCATGAGAACACAGGCCCTTTACACCAACCACCAGACCCTGGGCACATGTGATGTGGGTAAGTAGGCAAAGGAGGCCAGGAAGACAAAAGAAACACCAGGGAGCTTGTTAGAGTGCCCATGGAGGAGGGAGTCCCCTCTGTGAGGCCCTCACACACCTTCTCATCCATGAGAACTGGGACAATGCCAAAGAAGGGCCTCATCGCCATTCCAGGGAGGATTTCTGCCCCTTCTTCTGAGGGTCGTGGTGCAATGCAGATGCCACCTGTTTCTGTGGGGTGACAGGGAAGAAACACTCATGGATCAAGAGGCTAGTGGCACATTTATCCAGGCCATGCTGTCAAGAATCTGGAACAGACACACTGGCTGGTGCTCTCCCAGGATGGGAGGTGGGTGGAACTGCCCATATGGGGCAAGGAAATGGCCCCCACAGTCACAAGGACTTTTCTGTGAGGCAAAACTAGACTTGGTTTCTGGTCTCCTCCACAGTGGAATGGGAGTAGGGTGGGTGCTGCCTCTCCTCCTTTAAGCCCTGCTTGTCTAGTCTGCTTCAGTGAGAAAAGTGGAGTCCACCTACTTGCATAGGAAGATGAAGAAGAATTGCTTCTAGACCAGTGCTCATGTCCACACAGACCAAACAACAAAAACAGATGCTCACAAATTCCTTTTTCACATTCTCTCTCTATCAGCCTGCATGGAAATACCTCACAAAACACAGCTGTAATCTTATTCCAAAAGCTCTCCTGAATGAATGAGAACTAAGCAATTTGGAATATCCCACTTTCTGGCTTTTGGAAAGACAAGATGTCAGCTACATCTGTGGTGGTCTCCCGCCCCAAACATCCTAAGTCAGATACCCAAGAGAAGAGAAGGAAGATCTAAACAAAATGCCACAGAAAATTCATTTTCCCACTAAAATTTAGATTTAGACTTACAGTTCCTTAAACAATGGGGCTCATTCTCACCATACATACTTGCATTCAAAAAGTGGCTTATGAGGAAAGTAAACATTTAGCTGCATACTTATTACATGTCAGGCCTTGGGCAACATGCATTAGTGGTATTTCATTCTGTCCTCATCTAGAACTCATTTTACAAATGAGGAAACCAAGCTTCAGAGAAGTCCCAAGTCTTACAGCTGCAAAGCCAGGCTCCACCTCTGAGCTTCAGACACTAGATTTTCAACAAGAACATATGTTGAGGACTGAGGCATTAGTGATGCTGGTATCATTCACAGAGCCTCACACCTGTCCCCACTCCTCAGTGTTTAGCTATGTGTTCTCAGTGCAGTAATGTTGAGACCAGAGCTGTTGCAGAAGGGACCCACTTGTACTTGATTCCCAAGTATGTCCTGACCCCTCCTCCTGGGAGATGCTCTCACCTGTCTGCCACCACGTGTCCACCAGTGTACATCTGCTGTCCCCCACCACATTGTGGAGCCACTCCCAGGCTTCGTGGTTGATTGGTTCTCCCACTGAAACCACACACAAAATAGAAAAAGATATTAATAGACTACAATAAACCTTAAATAAAAAGGAATATACTGTTAAGGTGAAAACAGCTCTATAATTTTTCGGAAGGACATAAAAGGTGGTTTGAAAAAGCAGTGAGAACTCATGTTATGGCCATGAAAGAAATACAAATTTCAATTTCATTTTTACCACTGGAGAGTCAAAAAGTTTAAAAAAAATTGACAAGAATATAGGAGAAAGAATATCACATGCACTTTAGGAGTGTAATTTGATATAGCAATTTGGATACTTCTCTTAATATTTAAGAGTGTATACACCCTATACAACTACTTTGGTCAACTGTTTGGCATGGATTACACTAAAGTTAATATAGATTTATCCTATTATGCAAAAATGTTACTCCTGGCACACACTCTGCAAAAACAAATCGAAAATGGACACATACAAGAATGTTCACAATGCCCAAAAATTAAAATGCTATCTATCAAAAGTCAAATGGAGAAATAAAGTGGGGTATATTCATGCAGTGAACTACCATACAACATGAAAACAAGTAAGCCACTACTACCATAGGGACAAACCTCAGAGTCATGGCCCCAAACAATTGCAGCAGGCACAATGGTAACACATGAATAATAAGCCCATGTATATGAAGTTCAAGAATAAGCAAATCAATCCACTGAGACTAGCCAAGGAGTGGTTATATCTGAGGGCTCCTGACTGGGAGGGAGCATAAAGGAGCCTTCTGGGGACTGGACATTTCTATGGCTTTATCTGGGTATGGTAACATATATGTATATATGTAAATAGTTCTCAAGCTGAACACCTGACATTCGTGCATTTCATTGTATTTTATACCTTAATAGAGAGGGAAAAGCGCTTATGCCCTATGACTCTGTTGCACATTCTCAATGTCTACCTTCTGTGGTCTGAATGTGTATGCCTCCCAAGTTTATGTTGAAATCCTAACACTAAGACACTACACTATACTCACACCAGACTAGCATTCAGCCAGGAGCTGCAGGTTTAGATATACTGTTGCTAAAACACTTAAATACTCTCATTATGATTGCCTCTTGTTCAGGACCTTCCATGATGTAGCAGCTAACCAAGGTCTGTCCTCACCAGGGTCTCCCATACTGGTCACACAGGTGGCTGGGGGTTGTGTGTATCCCCCTACATTCATGCATGCCTACAAGGAGGCAGGAAGATGCCAAAGCAACACATTGATACTGGGAAGCTGCCAATAGCCCCAATAGCCGACCACAGGGAAGTGACTACAAGAATCATGGCAATCCCCACAGGATGTGTGAGCAAGTTTTCAAACATGACAGAGCCATATGGAAACCTCTGTCTATGGTTGTGTTAAGTAAATATCACATTATAATAGTACAGTATGATCATGTTCATGATAAAAATTATCTCAGAGCTGAGCTGTGTCTTTGCATAGGAATATAACTTTGAAGAATATGCTGAAAGGCACACAAGGAACAATAAAGGAACAATAAACAGGGTTCCCTGGAATAGCACTCATGGAGGACAAGAGCTTTCATTGCAAAGTACAGAGTTTTGCTTTTTACAATAAGATTATACCTATATGGTACCTATAAAATTGAAAGTTAAAATAATTCTTTTTAAAACATTTTTTAAAGATTTTATTTATTTTGAGAGAGAGGGGAAGGGAAGGAGAAAGAGAGAGAGGGAAACATCAATGTGTCGTTGCCTTTCACATGCTCCCTACTGGGGTCTTGGCCCACAACCCAGGCATGTGCCCTGACTTGGAACTGAACCAGTGATCCTTTGGTTCACAGCCCCGTGCTCAATCCACTGAGCTACACCAACCAGAGCAAAATAATTCTTTTAACAAATACATATCTTGGGGTAGAAGTCTTGAGTGAGCTGGGTTCTAATGACTAGTAAGATTAAATGAAGTCAACACACCCAAAGCCAGTAGTGCTGTGAGGGCTAATCCACCTGCCTAGAATGGTCCTGATCTGTCACCACAGCAGGAGACTAGCACCAAGTTGGTTTTGCCTAGGTATGAAGCATACAGCTTATCTGGCAGCCAATAGCCCAAGGTCCAGAACAGCTAAAGAAATCCCCAGGAGAAGCAGCATAGAGAGAGGCTTTGAGGGAGGGTTGGGATCCTGAGGTGGTAGGGGGCAATGGGGCACTGTAGGCAAGACAGACAGAGTAAACCAAGGCTCTAAGTCCTGTACCAGTGTTGCTTGCCCTCATTACTGACAAGTAAGTGTGCACACTGTCACTGAGCTCCCTTTTCCATGGACAAAACTGGTGGAAAGACACATCCCATGAAAAACTACAAAGCAGATCTATGTATTCACCAAGGAGTATGGAGGGCCTCTCCCCATTTTCTCTTCCTGACTACACCTGACAACACATGTTGGGGCAGAAGTGAAATACACCGGAAAAAGCAGAGAAAACAGGCAGGACCTCCCAGTACCTTCTGAACTAACCCCATTTCACCTTTGCCAAAAGCCTTCATATGACTTGGCAATTTCTGTCAAACTAAAATTGAAGATAACCCTTGATCTTACAACTACCTGCCTGGAAATATCTAAAGTGAGAGCAGTGTACAGCACACAATGACATTTATTACAGTGCTTGGAAATAATCATCACCCAACATCACAGGAATACTCAGTGTACAGTAATTGATTTCCACAGAGCAATCCCATGCAGTCACTGAAGAAAGGGCTCGGGCCTTAACTCACAGAGTTGGTAAGGATTCATGAGGATGAAACCCAAAATAAGTACAGAAAGTGTTTGGAATGCTGTGCTCCATACTGTTAATAGCTGTGGGCTCTGAGGAGGGGCTGACAGGCCCTTCTTCTTCTTGATGCAGACTGGCATTGTTTGAATGCGTCACGGACACGGACACATAGCTTCCGTGATTAAAATCATTTAGAAACCTGCAGTGGCTCTGACAGACAGTACCCATGCCCTCTCCAGCTGCAGAGCAGTGCTCACCTGACCCCAGTGTCCGCAGAGATGAGCGGTCGTACTTCCTCACCCAGGCATCTCCATATTTCAGCAACAGCCGGATAGCCGTCGGGGCACCATAGAATTGATTGATCTTCAATCTTTGTACCATCTCCCAATACCGACCTACAAAAAGGCTCCAATTCAGTCAGTCTGAGAGCCCACCAAACAGTATCTATTTTAACCTAATTTAGAGGTCAGTCAACAAACTCGGTACTGAATACATGCAATGCCTGCATTGTTGGCAAAAACAAGATTCAATACCTATCACAGGATCGGAAGGAAGATCTCTGAGAAGGGTTCCCTGTGGCAGTTGTCCCCCAGCAAACAGCCATTTACAGGCTGGCCCTTTTGTAAAGAGTCTTTACCTGGCTCCAGACAGCCACACCTACACAGTGTACCTCATATGATATAGTGAGGAATCAGTTAAAAAGATGTTACTGTGAATTTAAAAATAACCCATGTAGCATTAACAGAACTTGTGTTTAGTTGCATTGAAATGGTCTCAAAAGTGGTGACTCGTGCTCCCCTGGAATACTGTGGACAGGCCATGAATGCATGCATCCCAGGAGAAGGGTAACTGCCCAGTATGCACTCATCTCATTTCCTGTAAGTTGCTCTCCCTGCCTGCCCATCCCCTCAACTTACCACCATTGCTCTACACACAGGAAGCTGCATTTAAAGAGGTGAAAGTGACCACATCTAAGACATGGCTCTTAATCCCTAGCTATGCCTCCTACATATCCTTCCTAAAGAGCATACAGTCCCACTGGGAGGCTAGAGAGGAGCAAGGGGAAATGACAAAGATGTTCCACACAGTGCTGTGGGATGTCTGGGCAAGAGCCCTCTGGCAGGGCCACCACCACTGGATTACATTAAAAAAATACTTGAGGTCACTGAGCTGAGTGGGAGGAAGATGCCAAGGTAAGCAAGACGCAACCATGTCCTCCAAGTGAAATCAATTCATGGAGGTGGCACCAGGCCATGCATGACACACTTTGACAGAACAGCCCTGGAGGCACAGGTGGAAGGCTGTCTTTCTCCACCTGAGGGACCTGCAGAGACTGGCAGTGGCATGGACTTCAAGGAAAGACTGGACCGATCTGGTGGCCATAGAGGTAAGAGGAACGGCCTGAGACACACAGTTTAAGTTAAAGAATTCTGCAGTGGGTGGTCTTGAGACAGCTTCCAGTACCAAATTAGACCCCCTTCTATTGCTCATCTGATCTTGTTGTAGACAAGGCCCCCAGCTCTGGCCCATTCGGCAGGGCTCAAGGCTTGGCAGCTATGTGATGGGACCACGAACCACAGCCAGGCCAGAGAGCAGGCCTTTACACCACCCTCTTGTGCATCTCTCCTTCCTCAAGGTCCCTCCCAGGGACCCTATTTGAGTTTTCAGTCCTCACCAGCATCAGGGTAAACTGGGGTGCTCTCAAAAAGGACACTGGTTGCTCCATTGCAGAGGGGTCCATATACCACATAGCTGTGTCCAGTGATCCAGCCGATGTCTGCCACACAGCCAAAGACATCTCCTGGCTGGTAGTCAAACACAAGCTGCAGAAACAGGAGAGGCTGTCAGAAGCCTATGACCCCACATTCCCACATGTCACTAAGAGTGTTCTATAACTATAAGATGCAGCTGCTCCATGGTCACCAAGAGCAAAGGAGTAAGTTAAAACACAGAGTTACTGGTAAAAGAACAACACAATGACTCAGAGGACAATGAAAGAAGCCAGACCTCAGAGTGTACACTGCATGATTCCCAGCTTGAGAAAGCCAATATGTATGCAGAGGTCATACCACAGCTGGTCTTGCTGGAGTCCTGCTTTTGAGAGGTAGGTCAGGGCCTTCCAGGGGCTGAAGATGTCCCATGCCCACATGTACTCACAGGTAAAAAAAAACTTTAATGGTATGTAAAAGGGAATCTTTCTGAATTAAATTATGCCACAATTTTAAAAATCATTTAAAAACTGCAAAAAATTAAAATAAAAAAGACCTAGAGGTACCTCAAGCATCATTAGCTTCAAAGAACCTGAGAGGAGAGGTGGGTGTCTCCTGCATTCTTGCCAAAGGGTCCAACCTGAGCCTGGTCACATCTCTGGACCTAAATGCCCTTTGCAGGAAACATGGAGGACAGAGGGAAGAATGGCCAGATGCTACAACAAAGTTGAAGGAAATGGAAGGAATGGAGGGAAACCTTTAGGGTAAAAAAGACTTAAAAGAGCCCTGGTTGGTGTGGCTCAGTGGTTGAGTTCTGGCCTGTGAATCAAAAGGTTGCCAGTTCAATTCCCAGTCTAGGGCACATGCCTGGGTTGCAGGCCGGGTCCCCAGTAGGGGGCGCGCAAGAGGCAACCACACAGTTGTCTCTCTCCCTCGCTTTCTCCCTCCCTTCCCTTCTGTCCAAAAGTAAATAAATAAAATCTTTTTTTAAAAAAAGCTTAAAAGACATAGCAAAAAAATGTCAGTGGCAAGAGTAAGCTACAGGATCTAGGGATGCACATCCAGGTGATAACTAGAAAAAGGAAAACACAAGGAACTGATGCTATGCTATACAAGTCAGGATGTGCAGAGAGGGCTGAGGGTGGAAGGGCTGTGAAAGAATAGTGACATTCCATTTCCTGAATGAAGTGTGTTTACCTTATAATAATTTATTAAGCCACATATTTGATGTGGATGTTTTTCTGTATGTGTTCTATTATACAATTTTTTTTTTAATTGGGGAACACGGGGCTCTAGTCTTCTGCCAGAGACAAAAGGTGAGATTCTCCAAGAGTTCCCAGACAGCACAGTGGTGGTCTGGACATGGCTAGGTCCCTGTGGAGTCATGTCCAAGCAGGGGATCAGAGAGGGTGGATTCTTTCAAGGAAGACTGTACTTTCATTGCCCTGGTGGATCAGCATACCCATATCCCAAAACCTCACAGCATTTTGAAAAAGGATTTTTAATACAACTCAGACACAAATTGTCAAGTCTTTTAAGAGGCTGGAGATTTCTTTCCTTGAGGTCCTGGGGCTAGCATGAGAGCACTGTGGGAAAACATGAGCCCCCCTTACCCACGGGAACTGCTTTATAGCAGGAGGAGTTCTAGCCCTAAATTCAGCCTCACCTGTCCCCTGCTCAATCTCGCCAGGGAGGCAAGCACCTCCCACCCTCCACTTGCCACCAAGGTCATACCCTGTGCGTCAAGGCAGCATACAACAGGTAGCCTGCCTGGGTGTGCACAAGGCCCTTGGGCATCCCAGTGCTCCCGGAGGTGTATAGCAGAAAGAGCATGTCCTCACTGCCCATGCTCTCTGGGGCACACACAGGGTCCTCCTTGGCCATTTCCTGTAAGGGGAAAGACAAAAACAGCCCCACCCAGGGCAGTTAGCCTCTCCTCTCCATTTGGCTTCCCTGAGAACACTTCTCCCTGGCTACTGTGAGACTCAGGCTGACTAGAGCTCACTTCCCTGGCCTGCCCTAGCTGAAGTCCAGATGCAGAGAAGACACAAAATAAAAGAATGAATCCAATCATTTCTGTCACATTAACTGTTACACTATATTTGTGGTATTTGAGTTCCACCATCCCAACCAGGATATAAGCCTATCAAAACTACAGGGGAACCCTGGACACCTCTGAGCAACCCACATTCAGAACCACAATCTAACAAGACTCAGGCCCAGTTAGCCCAATAATAACCTCCCCTCCTCAAACCATACAAAGCAAGATAAACCCACCTGCTCAAGTGGGACATCCAGATGCCCCATGTGGACCTTGTTGTCTGTCCTGTGAGCTACCAAGACATGCTGGATGGTTGGGCAGTGCTTCACAGCTTCATCCACTATCTTCTTCAGCTCCACCACACGTCCTCCCCGCAGTCCTTGGTTGAAGGTGATAACCACCTTACACTTTGCTAATAGAGACAATGGACATTTCTGATCAGTTTTCTTTCAACTGAGCCTCATAGCCCAGACTGGCAGCCACACATTGCAAGCACAGGAGCGTGATAGAGAAAGTTCAATATTGAGGAAAAGAGTCAACAAAAAAGTGAAGGGTAAGCCTACTGTGCAATCTTTGTACATAATACAGAAGCACCAGGTCTTTTCCTAGCTCTGAGGAGGAGCAAGAATCCACAGGAGATAAACTGAAACTGAATTCTTCCAGCCTTTCACCATTTCTTCCTACCTGCCCCAGAGGCTTTTCCAGGTGACAAGCCATCACATTGCCCCCAGCCACAGCCACCAAGAGCAGGGGACCAAGAAAGCCGGGCAGCCAGAGACCAAACCCCAACATGTCCTGTGTAGCCCCTAAATTGTCTAGGACCAAACTGCCAGGACACAGAGGCACTACCCCAGGTGGACTCCAGGAGCTGTTGGCCCCTACGCTCACCTTCAGGGGAAGGCCGTGCAGGTTCCACACCTGCTCTTCAATGATCCAGGCAGGCTCAGCCAGGCTCAGGGCAATGCTAGGCTGACAGCAGAGCAGGGAATTAGGTACAGACACAACTAGACCTCAGGACCACAAAAGAATGATCCTCCACACTGTGTCTTAACTTGAATGAACCAGTGGAATCAGGCTACAGTCGGTATTTTTTTTAATCCCCATTCAAGGATATGTTTATTGATTTGAGAGAGAGAGAGAGAGAGAGAGAGAGGCAGAAACATTAATGTGAGAGAGAAATATTGATTGGTTGCCTCCCAATTGTTTGATTGGCTGGGAATCAAACCCACAACCTAGGTACATGACCCAGATGATACTCCAACCAACTGAGTCACTCTGCCAAGGCTACAGTGGGTTTTTACATGTTTCTCGAAGGAAGAGCCTGGAATAAACATACAGTATACTACTGTCTAGTGAGGTCCAGGCACATCACTCGAAATTTTTTTTAATATATTTTATTGATTATGCTATTACAGTTGTCCCACTTCCCTCGCTTCATTCCCCTCCATCCTGCACACCCCCTCCTACCCACATCCCCCCACCCCTTTAGCTCATGTCCATGTGTCATAAGTTCTTTGGCTTCTACACTTCCCATACTATTCTTGCCCTTCGCCTGTCTATTTTCTCTCTACCATATATGCTACTTATTCTCTGTACCTTTTCCCCATTCCTCCCCCTCCTCCCACTCCCCTGTTGCTATACCTCCATGTGATCTCCATTTCTGTGGTTCTGTTCCTGTTCTAGTTGTTTGCTCACTTTGCTTTTGTTTCTGTTTTAGGTGTGGTTGTTAATAACTATGAGTTTGCTGTTTTTTTACTGTTCATATTTTTTAGATTTTTTTCTTAGATAAGTCCCTTTAACATTTCATATAATAAGAGCTGGTGATGATGAACTCCTTTAACTTGACCTTATCTGAAAAGTGCTTTATCTGCCCTTCCATTCTAAATGAAAGCTTTGCTGGATAGAGCAATCTTAGATGTAGGTTGTTGCCTTTCCTGACTTGGAATACTTCTTCCTAGCCCCTTCCTGCCTGTAAGGTCCCTTTTGAGAAATCAGCTGACAGTCTGATGGGAGCTCCTTAGTAGGTAACTGTCTCCTCATCTCTTGCTGCTTCTAGGATTCTCTCCTTCATTTTTATCATGGCTAATGTAATTATGATGTGCCTTGGTGTGTGCTTCCCTGGGTCCAACTTCTTTGGGACTGTCTGAGCTTCCTGGACTTTCTGGAAGTCTATTTCCTTTGCCAGATTGGGGAAGTTCTCCTTTGTTATTTGTTCAAATAACTTTTCCACTTGTTGCTCTTCCTCCTCCCCTCCTGGTACCCCTATAATTTGGATGTTGGAATGTTTACAGATGTCCTGGAGGCTCCTAAGCTTCTCCTCATTTTTTTGAATTCTTATTTCTTCATTCTTTTCTGACTGTATATTTTTTTCTTCCTTCTGGTCCACTCCATTGATTTGAGACCCAGTTTTCTTTCCATCACTATTCGTTCCCTGTGCATTTTTCTTCATTTCTCTTATGGTAGCCTTCATTTTTTCATCTAATTTGCGACCAAATTCAACCAATTCTGTGAGCATCCTGATCACCAGTGCTTTGAACTGTGCATCTGATAGGTTGGCTATCTTTTGGTCACTTAAAAGTATTGGCTCTGGGGCTTTGATTTGTTCTTCTGTCTGAGCCATTTTTTGGGGGGGCGGGGGGTGTCTGGTCACACCTGTTACATAGTGAGGGGTGGAGCCTTAGGTGTTCACCCAGGCAGGGCAACCCAGTTGCTGGGTTATGAGCTGTATGTGGGGGCAGATTCAGAGAGGGAACAATGGCTCTTGCTCTGCTCTCTGTCAGATTTCAGTCCCCTCTGCTGCTTGCCCCATGCTAACTGGGCCTTTATGGTGCTGATTCCCATGTGGGTGGACTTGTGTATGTTCTAGGACCCTGTGGATCTCTCCAACAAACTCTCCTGTGAGCCTGGGAGTCTCTTCCAGTACCTCAACCTCCACAAGTGTTTTCAATCAGTGCTTTAGGCTTTATTTCCCGGTGCTAGGTCCCTGGTTTGCGCGGTCTGTCTTACTGCCCGTTTTCACCTGGTTTATCTGCGCACAAATGTGTGACTGTGGACAGCCAGCTGCCTTGCGTGCCTCACAGGGTCTGCTTGTTTCCTCCCCACGCCCACACCCAGGGTCTGCCACTGGGGTCTGCTAGCTGCTGCCTGCACCCTGCGTGACTGGGTCTGCCAGCCACCACTTTTTCCTGCCACGACCACTCTCTGCCGGCCATCGACTCCGCCCCTCTTACCAGTCTGGATGAATGGTTGTCAGGACTTCCATACAGTTCAATTTTCTGTCTGTTCTGGTTGGTTTTTTGTTTCTAAATTTTTACTGTCCTTAATTTTGGTTGTGAGAGGAGGCATGGTGTATCCACCTATGCCTCCATCTTGGCCGGAAGTCTTGAAGCTTTTAATCAAGGTCTTCTTTTGGAGCCACAGGAAGAAGTGCAAGGGAATTACTCCAACTCTAGCACCCCTCAATAAAAGTGGTTCTCAAGAGCTGGTGTATAAATACCCCAACTCCCTCACCCCAGGGTAGAGGGGTGATCCTGACACATGTCTTGAGTTGACCAAAAAGGTCATTTGTTTCTTTTCTTGTAAGATGGCTCTAGTAGCACATAGTTGTCTTTAACTTCATTAAAAACAATTTTATTATATTATATTGTGAAAGCTATCATATCAGCATGCATTTAAAAAAACATGATAATTATGGAAGAAAATATGCAATATTTTCAGCATATTATATTTTATTATTTCAAGAAAAGTAAAAATGCAACTGAAACACACAAAAAAAGACTTGTGCAGTATATGAAGAAGGTGCTGTGACTGATGGAATATGTCAAAAGTGATTTGTGAGGTTTTGTGCCAGAGATTTCTCTCTGGGTAATGCTCCACAGTTCAGTAGACCAGTTGATAGCAATCGAGTCGAGATATTAATTGAGAACAATCAACATTATACCATGCAGGAGATAGCCAACATACTCAAAATATCCAAATCAATAAAGTTATTGGTGAAAATGAAAACTGTGTCTTTTATGTTACAGAAAAAATGATACAGACTTTTCAGCCAACCCAACAGTTCTATCATCTTACAGCGTTTCCCTGTGGGACTGAGCTCTGGTCACCCACTGTAAAAGCTGATCTTACTTGATTCCCTTTCCCAGCCTCACTCCCACAGCCTTAAAGCACTTCCAAAATGAACCTAAACTCTCATCTCAGGATCTGCTTCTAGGGAAGCCCTATCGTACAAATCTCACTCAGCTTTTCAGTATGAAAAGCAATTTCTAGCAACATACACACATTCTTTCTACCTCTCAAGAGCCCTAGAAAATGAAATAGTCTTGACTCAGCTGGGTGGAGTGTCATCCTATGCATGAAAAGGCATAGGATGCCTTGCATTGTGGGTTAGATTTCCAGTCAAGGCATATACCTAGGTTGTGGATTTGATACCCAATTAGGGCATGTGTGGGAGACAACCAATCAATGATTCTCTCTCACATTATAGTTCTCTCTCTCTCTCTCTCTCTCTCTCTCTCTTTCTCTCCCCACCTCTTCCTTTCTTTCTAAAATCAATACACATATCCTTGGGAGAGGATTTTTTAAAAATTGCTCAACACAAAATGCTAACAAACTGTATTCAGCAGCATAGTAACAGGATCATACATCATGATGAAGTGGGTTTTACTCCCAGAATGCAAGAATGGGTCAACAGATGAAAATCAATCAATGTAACATACTACCCTAATTGTCTGAAGGATGAAAACCACATCACCATTGATGGAGAAAGAGCACTTAACAAAAACCCAACAATATTTCATGAAGAAAAAAATGTAATAAACAAGGAATAGAAGAAAACTTCTTCAACCTCATAAAAGGCATCTATGAAAACCCACAGATAGGACTTCTGGCCAAGATGGAGGTGTAGGTAGACACACTGTGCCTCCTTGCACAACCAAAATAAGGTCAGTAACAAAAGATAACAACCAGATCTGACAGAAAATTGAACTCTATGGAAGTCAGACAACCAAAGAGTTAAAATAGACACGAGACAAGAGTTAAAATTAACAAGAGTTAATTCATCCAGACTGATAGGAGGGGTGGAGTTGGGCAGTCAGGCAGAGACAGGTCACGGCACAAAAAGCAGTGACACCGGACATATAAGGCATCCTAGGCACATAAGGCATCCTGAGCACAGACTGCAGCGGGTGGACCCTGGGCACACAGGCAGCTGGCAGACCCAGCCAGGCTGCGACTGTGAGGTGAGGCACTGCGCACAAGGCACCTGGCTGAAGGGGCCACATTCACGTGCAGATAAACCAGGTGAAATTGGGCAGTGAGACAGACTGCACAACCTAGGGTCCCAGCTCCAGGAAGCAGAACCTCGGGACACTGATTGAAAACACCTGTGGGGTGTTGAGGCATAGGGAGATACTCCCAGACTCACAGGAGAGAGTGTTGGAGAGACCCACAGGGTCCTAAAACATGCACAAGCCCACCCACATGGGAATCAGCACCATAAAGGCCCAGTTAGCATGGGGCAAGCAGCAGAGGGGACTGAAATCCAACAGAGTGGAGCAAGCACCACTGTTTCCTCTCAGACCCCACCCCCACATACAACGTCACAACCCAGCAACTGGGGTACCCTGCCCTGGTGAACACCTAAGGCTCCGCCCCTCACTATGTAACAGGTGCGACCAGACACCCCCTGCCCCCCCCAAAAAATGTCTCAGACAGAAGAACAAATCAAAGCCCCAGAGCCAATACTTTTGAGCGACTAAGAGATAGCCAACTTATCAGATGCACAGTTCAAAGCACTGGTGATCAGGATGCTCACAGAATTGGTTGAATTTGGTCACAAATTAGATAAAAAAATGAAGGCTACCATAAGAGAAATGAAGAAAAATGCACAGGGAACCAATAGTGATGGGAAGGAAACTGGGACTCAAAACAATAGAATGGACTACAAGGAAGAAACAACCAAACAGAAAAGAATGGAGAAATAAGAATTCAAAAAAATGAGGAGAAGCTTAGGAACCTCCAGGATATCTGTAAACATTCCAACATCCAAATTATAGGGGTACCAGGAGGGGAGAAGGAAGAGCAACAAGTGGAAAAGTTATTTGAAAAAATAATAAAGGAGAACTTCCCCAATCTGGCAAAGGAAATAGACTTCCAGAAAGTCCAGGAAGCTCAGACAGTCCCAAAGAAGTTGAACCCAAGGAGGAACACACTAAGGCACATCATAATTACACTAGCCAAGGTAAAAATGAAGGAGAGAATCCTAGAAGCAGCAAGAGATGAGGAGACAGTCACCTACAAAGGAGTTCCCATCAGACTGTCAGCTGATTTCTCAAAAGGGACCTTACAGGCAGGAAGGGGCTGAATAGAAGTATTCCAAGTTTGGAAAGACAACAACCTACACCCAAGATTGCTCTATCCAGCAAAGCTTTCATTTAGAATGGGAGGGCAGATAAAGTGCTTCTCAGATAAGGTCAAGTTAAAGGAGTTCATCATCACCCAGCCCTTATTTTATGAAATGTTAAAGGGACTTATCTAAGCAAAAGAAGATAAAAAACATGTACAGTAAAATGAGAGCAAACTCACAATTATTAACAACCACACCTAAAACAAAAACAAAATCAAAGTGAGCAAACAACTAGAACAGGAACAGAACCACAGAAATGAAGATTACATGGAGAGTTATCAACAGGGAAGTGGGAGGGGGAGAGAGGGGGAAAAGGTACAGAGAATAAGTAGCATAAATAGTAGGTAGAAGGTAGACAGGGCGAGGGTAAGAATAGTATAGGAAACACAGAAGCCAAAGAACTTATATGTATGATACATGGGCATGAACTAAAGGGGAGGAATGTGGGTGGGAGGGAGTGTACAGGGTGGAGGGGAGTGAAGGGGGGAATGGGACAACTGTAATAGCATAATCAATAAAATATATTAAAAAATAAAATAAAATAAATCATCACCAAAAGAGAACTTACTACAAAGCTACAGTATCAAAACAGTTTGGTACTGGCATAAGGACAGACATTTAGATCAATAGATTAGAATAGAGAATTTAGAAATATGCCCTTACATATATGGTCAAATTACTTTTAACTAGGGATGCCAAGACCATTCAATGGGGGAAAAATAGTCTTTTCAACATATAGTGTTGGTCCTAATGGATATCCACAGACCAAAGAATGAAATTGAACCATTATTTTACCCCAAATTAACTCAAAATGGGCCAAAGATCCCAATGTAAAACATGAAAAAACTATAATTTTCTTAGAACAAAACATAAAAGCAAATTTTCATGGCACTGGACTTGTCAATGGATTCTTTAAAAATAAAACAAAAGCACAAACAACAAAAGAAAATAATACATGAATTGGATTTTATTACAATTTTAAATTTTTATATATCAAAGGAAACTATCTAGCCCTGGCTGGTGTGGCTCAGCAGATTGAGTGCTGGCCTGCTAATCAAAGGGTTGCCGGTTCAAGTCGCAGTCTAGGGCACATGCCTGGGATGTGCGCTAGGTTCCCAGTAGGGGGCATGCGAGCAGCAACTACACATTAATGTTTTCTCTCTCTTTCTCCCTCCCTTCTCCTCTCTAAAAATAAATTTAAAATATCTTTTTTCAAAAAAGGACACTATCTGAAGGGTGAAAAGATAGATAACTCATAGAACGGAAGAGAATAACTACAAATTATATATCTATAAAAGTCTAGTATCCAGCATATATAGAGGACTCTTACAACTCAACAATAAAATAACCAATTAAAACATGGGCAAAGGACTTTTATTCAAGTAAGATATAGAAATGGACAATAAGCACATGAAAGATACTCAGTGATATGGGTCATTCAGAAAATGAAAATCAAAACCACAAGGAGATAACTGCTTCTTATCCACCAGAATAGGTATAACTTTTTTTAAAAAGGGAAATAACAAATTTTGATGAGAATTTAGAGAAATTGCAACACTCATATATTGCTGGTCACAATGGGAAATAGTGCAGCTCCTCTGGAAAACAGTTTTGCAGTTCCTCACTAAGTTAAACATAGAACTAACAGTTAAGCCAGCAATTCCACACCTACATGTACACTTAAAAAATTAAAAGCAAGTGTTCTTGTACACAAACATTCATACCTCTATTCACCATAGCTAAAGAGTGTAAACAACTCAAATGTCCATCAACAGATACATGGATAAGCAAAATGTGGCATATCCATATAGTGAAATATTATTCAGCTATACAAAATGAAGTACTGATACACATCCCAACATGGATGAACCT
The DNA here is from genome assembly GCF_004126475.2 of Phyllostomus discolor. Classification (NCBI taxonomy): domain Eukaryota; kingdom Metazoa; phylum Chordata; class Mammalia; order Chiroptera; family Phyllostomidae; genus Phyllostomus; species Phyllostomus discolor. Next base: position 58,820,907 of record NC_040911.2, on the reverse strand, counting down.
TCATAACATTATGCTTATTGAAAGAAACCAAACACAAAAAGACTACATATTGTGAATTCATTTATACAAAATATCCAGAATATGCAAATTATAGAAACAGAAAACAGATTAGTGGTTGCCAGAGGCTGGGGGAAATGGGGAATGCATGCTTAATGGATATGAGGAATACATTTGGGGTGAGGAAAAAGTTCTGAAACAGATAATGATGATGGTTGCACAGCACTGAGAATGTACTTAACACCACAAAATTGTACATTTTAAAATGGTTACTATTGTAATACAAAAGGGAGAAATAATAAGAATATTGTTCCATGCAATATTTATGAGGACTAACTTAGTGAAATTAAAGTCAATGGACCTATACTCAGAAAACTACACAACACTGAAGGAAGAAATTAAGGAAGACACAAATAAATGGAAGTATGTACCAAGCTCATGGATTGGAAAAATTAACATCATCAAAATGTCCATACTACCCAAAGCAATTTATAGATTCAATGCAACCCCTTTTAAAGTATCAATGACATATTTCACACATATAGAATAAACATTTCAAAAATTTATATGGGACTTCCAGCCAAGATGGAGGCATAGGTAGACACACTGTGCCTCCTTGCACAACAAAAATAAGGACAACAACAAATTTAGAAATAAAAAACAACCAGAAATGACAGAAAATTGAACTCTTTGGAAGCCCAACAACCAAGGAGTTAAAGAAGAAACATTCATCCAGACTGGTAGGAGGGGCAGAGATGGGCAGCCAGATGGAGAGGACTCAGGGCAAGGCAGCTGCTGGAGGACTGGGTGGTCCCACATTTGCGTGCAGGTAAACCAGGAACAACAACTGGAGAGTAAGATAGACTGTAGAACCCAGGTCAGTACGAGGAAATAAAGCCTCAAAGCCTCTGTCTGAAATACACCTGTGGGGGTTGTAGCAGCAGGAGAAACTCCGAGCCTCACAGGAGAGTTCACCAGAGAGTCCCACTGGATCCTAGAACATACACCAACCCACCTACCTGGGGAGTCTGCACCAGAAGGACCCAATTTGATTATGGGTAGTGGGGGAAATGGCTGAAAACCTGCAGAGAGCACAGCAAGCAGCACTCTTCCCTTCGAAGTATTCAAAGTCATAAAAGGCAAGGATCTACATCCAAGATTACTCTATCCAGCAAATCTATCATTTAGAATGGAATGGCAGATAAAGTGCTTCCCAAATAAGGTCAAGTTAAAGGAGTTCATCATCACCCAGCCCTTATTACATGAAATGTTAAAAGGACTTAGAAAAAGAAGATAAAAAAATATGAACAGTAAAATGACAACAAACAGCCGTTAACAACCCAACCTAAAAAAAAACAAAACAAAAAAAACCCTAAACAAACTAAGCAAACAACCAGAACAAGAACAGAATCACAGAAATGGAGATCATATGAAGGGTTATTGGCAGGGAGGGGGAGTGGGGAATGGCAAAGAGGAACAGAGAATAAGTAGCATAAATGGTAAGTAGAAAATAGACAGGGAGTTTAAGAATAGTATAGGGAACGTAGAAGCCAAAGAACTTATATGTATGACCCATGGATTTGAACTAAAGGGAGGAATGCGGGTCGGAAGGGGTGTACAGGGCAGAAGGGAATAAAGGAGGGGGGGGGAATGGGACAACTGTAATAGCATAATCAAGAAAACACATTTAAAAATAAATAAATAAATAAATAAACAAGCAGGTTAAAGTAGAAAAAGTTTATATGGAACCATAAATGACCCCAAATAGCTGAAGCAATTTTGAGAAAGAAGATCAAAGTAGGAGGGATCACAGTACTTGATATCAATCTGCATTACGAGGCCACTGTAATCAAAGCAGCCTGCTACTGCCATAAGAACAGACGCATAGACCAATGGAACAGAATAGAGAGCCCAGAAATAAACCCAAGTCTCTATGGCCAATTAATATTTGACAAAGGAGGGCAGATGCATAAAATGGAGTACAATTAGTCTCTTCAACAAATGGTGCTGGGAGATCTAAACAGCTACATGCAAAAAAAAAAAATGAAACTTGATTACCAACTTATACCATACACAAAAATAAACTCAAGGTGGATAAAAGGTGTGAATATAAGTAGTGATACCATAAAAGTCCTAGAGGAAAACACAGGCAGGAAAATCTCAGATATTTCACACAGCTATATTTTCACTGATATGTCCCCTAGAGCAAGGGACATAAAGGAAAAAATAAACAAATGGGATCTCATCGAAATAAAAAGCTTCTGCATGGCTAAAGAAAACAGCATTAAGATGAAAAGAGAACCAAATGTGTGGGAAAACATATTTGCCAATGATATCTCAGACAAGGGCTTGATCTCCAAAATATATAAAGCACTCACATGACTCCACTCCAGGAGGGTTTGTCAATACAAACAACCCAAATAAACATAAGCAAAAGACATGAATAGACACTTCTCTGAGAAGGACATACAGAGAGCCCAGAGACATATGAAAGGATGCTCAGCATTACTGGCCATCAGAGAGATGCAAATGAAAACCACAATAAGATACCACTTCACAATTGTGACAGTGGCCATCATAAACAAATCAAACAAGTGTTGGAGAGGATGTGGAGTAAAGGGAATCTTCGTGCACTCTTGGTGGAAAGGCAGACTGGTGCAGCCACTATGGAAAACAGTATGGAATTTCCTTAGGAAATTGAAAATGGAACTGCCTTTTGACCTGGCAATTCCACTGCTGGGGTTATATCCTAACAACTCTGAAACACCAATTCAAAAGAACCTATGCACCCCAATGTTCATAGCAGCACAATGTACAATAGCCAAGTCCTGGAAGCAGTCTAAATGTCCATCAGCAAATGAGTGGATCCAGGTGGTGAAAGACAAATACCATATGATCTCACCTTTAACAGGAACCTAATCAACAAAACAAACAAGCAAGCAAAATATAACCAAAGACATTGAAATAGGGAACAGGCTGACAATGACCAGAGGGGAGAGGGGAGGGAATTTCAGGGGAAAAGGGGAAGAGTTTTCAGGAACAAGTATTAAGGACACATGGACAAAAACAAGGAGAGGGTGGAAGTGGGAACGAGGTGGGGAGGGCTGGAGGGTGGACTGAGATGGGAGTAAAAGGCAGAAAACTGTACCTGAGCAACAATTAAAATTTAAAAAATAAAAAAAAACAACTATGGTACATTTACACAATGGAATTCTATGCAGCAGAAAGAAAGAAGGAGCTCCTACCCTTTGCAAGAGCATGGATGGAACTGGAAAGCATTATGGTAAGCGAAATAAGCCAGGCAGTGAGGGACAAATACCCTATGATCTCACCTTTAAGTGGAACCTAATCAACAAAACAAACAAACAAGCAAATATAACCAGAGACATTGAAATTAAGAACCAAGTGACAGTAACCAGACAGGAGGTGGGAGGGGATAATGTGGGGGAAAGGGAGAAGGGTGTTTAGGAACATGTACAAAGGACACATGAACAAAACCCAAGGGTGGGGTGGAAGCAGGGGAGGGAGGGAGGGATTGCTGTGGTGGAGGGAGAGTGGTAGGGGTAAATGCGGACAACTGTACTTAAACAATAATAAAATAATTTTAAAAAATAAATAAATAAAGTCAATGACCTTTGTAAACTGCTTAGAAACTGCCTGGCACATAGAAAATGCTTCACTTTAGAGAAAGAAGTGGCAGCACCAACCCTTGGAAGTGGAGGAAGAAAACGTTAAAAGGGATTCAAAGGCTTACCAGCCTTTTCTAAAGAGGATGGTCAGCAAAATCAGAGAACTCTAGCTTTTAGCTCTGTATATTACTCATAAGTAAGTCTTCCATGAGACACAAAGAACTCCAATTGCCCCCCAGAACTTGGCATCCTCCTTGGGGAGCCAGTGAAAGGATTCTTTCTAGAATCTCACTGGGGAAGGTTTCTGACCACATGAACACAGGGCACCATTATAACAATGGGCTCTGATACCCAAAAAAGGAAAGAGATGATATTCTTCTGCAACTTGTCTGGGAAATTCTGACCCGTCTGTAGACAGAAAGCCTTAAAGATACATCACAAGCTCCCACACCTGACTCTTGGCCTCCAGGGATGGTTCCCCATCATTCTTCACATTGGAAGGCTTAATTTCAGCTATTGATCTGTGGGACCTTCCCTGTACATCTGTATATTCCCAGTCCTATCTCACGCTATCCATTTCTTCCCTTCTCTTCTGGAGCCACACCAGCCTACCCCAGGCTCTTACACACTCAATTTCTTCCATCACTCAGCTGGTACCTATGCTGTTCCCTACACCTGGTTAAGTACAACATGCTCATATCGTAGCTTATAGAACAAATGCTCATTCAGCAGTGGGTCTGTCCCTAGTAGTGTCTATTATTTGTCTTTGTGACTTTCATTAATGCCTATCTGTACTCTGAGGCCAAGGAACAAGGACCGGTAACTCTGGTTCCTCCCTCCTTTTCCCTGCCCATATGCTCACCATCATTGATCCTTCCAGCCAAGGACTCTGCACTGAAGCCAGCAAAGATGACTGTGTGGACAGCTCCAATCCTGGCACAGGCAAGCATTGCAGCCACAGCCATTGGGGACACAGACATATAGATGGCCACACGGTCCCCTCGACAAACTCCATGCCTCTTCAACATGTTGGCCAGGCGGCATGTGGTCTCCAATAGCTCCCTATGGCACAGAGAAGAGATGGCTATGACAGATGGAGGAGGCCCAAAACTCAGAAAACTTTGGAGTGGAGTGATTCTGCATGTGCTGTATACTTAGCTAATGCCTGGAAGATAGCAGACAATTAAATACTTATTGTATGGTAGTCTTTTCCAGAAAACAATGCTTTTAACTTTGTAGACTGTGATTGACAAAGACTCATTGTCACTGCTGAGGTAAAATAACTGTCCTTGCGTCTGTTTAAGGGATGGCTTCTCAAAGACCGCAAATGTCCAAAAAGAAGATTGTCATATCCCTGAGACTTCTCAAAATGTTCACCTCCAAAATAAAGATTTTATAAGTAAAACAGTTAGTGGGAAAAAGCAAGGACCAGTTTTCTGAATCAACACAAACCATAGCACCAAGCAAGGCTCTTACCAGGCAGGGACAAAAGTTCATGCAGCAGACCCCAACTCTGAACCCACAGTGAGTCTGGAAGGAAGAGAAACTGCAGGACAGTAACATTCCATGTAGCCCTGAGGCAGGGTTGGTGGGTAGCAAGGGCACCCCATTTCCCTTTATGTTACGTGCTGATAGGGCACAGTGGGAAGGAGTCCAACTGTGCCAAAGGCCCACTATTCCATACCTCTCCCCTCTTGCACAACCCCACTCTCTACTTACATCAAGACTCAGCTTGTCAATAAGAACTCTGTGTCTCCCCGAACAACATGATTGGCTTAGGGATTATCAGATGACCAAACCTGGCCCATGCAGTTTATGGCAGTCAATTCCAGTACTTGGTCTAGCTGAACCTGAACTTTGGAAATAACCATTTTCTCATTAAAAAAAAATTTAAAAGGATTTTATTTCTTTCTTTTTAGAGAGAGGGGAAGGGAAGGAGAAAGAAGGAATCATCAATGTGTGGTTGCCTCTCATGCGCACCTCACTGGGGACCTGGCTCACAACCCAGACATGCACCCTGACTGGGAATCAAACCTGCAACCCTTTGGTTTGCAGGCCCATGTTCAATCTACTGAGCTACATCAGCCAGGGCCATTTTCTCATTTTTGCTATACATGGTTTGATTTTAACTTATTACTTAATAAAAAGAACTAACACAGGAGGACAGAATAAGGGGAAACCAAGGCTCTCCTCTTGTCACCAGGTTGTGCCACTACATTAGTAAATCCATAAAATACTATTGAGTTCTCTTTTTTTGTGCTTGTTAACAAGTTTGCATTCACACTTAAAAACAAAAACTACAAAAGAAAAAAAATACTATTCAGTACAGGAGACTAAATAACCATGTATAGTCTCAAAATAAATTTGATTCCTTAAGAAGTCTAATTACTTCCTGTTGTCTTTAATAAATATATATGTATATATATTTATACATATACATATATATAACTATAACTATATGTACATATATTTGTATGTATTATTCTACGATTCTACTTTGGTTCCTCTACTGCATTGAAGATGTAGGGGCATAAAAGCATTGTGTGCCCCACTGAATAGTGGCTCTAATAATGCAGAAAGGTTACAAGTGGCAGTCTGGTCCTTCATTGATCTGAACTATTCATGGTTTCATTGTAAGCGATTATCCTTTTGGGATCTTCTGCAAATTCCAAACAGAATCCATTTCTTTAGTGTGATATACAATAGCAGCCCTCAGGTCAAAAGGACCCCAGCTATCAGTCCTTTCTAGACTTCTCTGGTATCTGTTCTTTGGTGGAGCCTAACAAAGTATTTGTAGGAGATGCCAGAGGATTTTGATTTTCTATCTTGTAGTCATTTAAAACAAACACTAAAGCACCTTCACTACTGTGGTCTGCTTTTTGCAAATTACCTATACTACTGGGTTCCAAGAATAAGGCTCCACTCTCACTAGTAGTCCCAGGTTTTAGAATGCTACCCAGAACTTAAGGACTAGTCAATTTTTCCAGCTCATAAGCCTTGGAAATACAGGAGATATTCCCCTTGAAAAGTCTCGTCCATCACTTTATGATCTGATGACTTCCCAATAACAATTTCAGGGGCAGCACTGGACTCATTTTAAATGATAAACCCCACTAACTATGGAAGATATCCCCCAGGTTTTGCTGATATGTCTAATAGTGTAGATTCACTTGGACTGTGCTCAACAGCATAGTTTGCATATTTGAAGGGTAGATTAAAAGGTTAGACTTAATTAGTTCACCAGCTGCTGAAGGGAGGAATGTTCCAGAGAACAATCAGTGCCAGAAGAGATGAGTATTAGGGTATTAGCAGCGGTAATTAGTAGTTGCTAAGCCCCTGCAGAATACACACTTGCATCAGTCCCTGCTAAAAGAAGCCCATTATAAAAGTTGGCTGAAGTAACAGATTTCAGCACTAACACAGGGACCTGCGATAACCAATTTGAAGATAGGGTCTGAATTTTCCCAGTAGATAAAGAAGAGGATAAAGATGAAAATGGTGACACACAATTGTTCTGTAGTTTTGTTTAGGTTTTCCTTAATTTTGCTTGCACAACTTATTTTAAGAAATACTTTAGCACTGTCATTGTACACTGGAAAAACTGGAGGAAGTTTAAATAGGGTCCAAAAGTCCTCTTTGGAGGCAACAACAGAAGCATACTTTCCTTTGAGCCAATCATTAATCATTAATCAGTACCAGGTATTAATATCAGATCTTTTCTGCAATATATCACCCATAGCAGGCTTTCCTCAATTTGTTCCTCCAGGCCTATTTTCATACTTCTAAATGGGCTTTGAATCATTTACTCGGTTTCCCTTTGGCTCACTGTAGTCAGGCTTCAGTTTCAAATCCCTGTTGGAAGGTTGAGACACTGGTTTCTTGTTGCATTGTTCTGTGCTACACTAATAACATAAGGTTTTCACAACCCTTGAAATTATTGCATCTAGCTTTCCTTTTTTAAGGAGTGGCATATCCACTCTAGATCCACCACCTAATTATCTGCTGCTTTGCCCATATAACCATTAGTAATATAGCCAGAATTATTTGTTACAACACTTTTGGAATTGCTACAGTATCACTCTTATCTACAGACTGGTTCTTGATTTATTTTCATAAGACTGTCCATACTGTTTTTCTGAATTAAATTCCTCATTTTAATTCCTACTTTCCCAAAGGTGCTGGCTTTTAAAGTCTGCTTCAGATTAATGTCTACAACATGTAGATTGTCATTGAGGACCATGGAAATAGGTTTGGTAATTTCATCAGAACCAGGTTCTTTAAAGATATTTCTCTTTCTTCAGCAATACCATTTAGTTCATCATAGCCTGTTTTCCTTTTGCATGTTCCCAGGTGCTGCTGGAGAGCATTTCTGCTCATGTTTCAGCAGCTTTGGCTGGGCCTTGGAGCTGCCCTTGGCTCCAAGCGGCAGGTATTGGTGAGGTTGCTGGTGATGGTGGTTGTGGCTGTGGTAGTAGAAATAATAATAGTGGTGGTGGTGGTACAGCTGCTGCTGCTGCTGCTGTTGGGTAGGTGGTAGTGGCTGTGATGGAGCAGAGTCTGTGGCTGGCCAAGCTTCTCCAATGAAAGCATCTGGGAATCCCTGACTGAGGATGCAGTTTGCAGTACCATCAGGATCTGAGCTTGACTTTCTTGTCTTCCCTTTATTTTCCAACACATCCCCTGACAAGAACTAGCTGAACAAGTCAGGAAAAGGTGGAAATTCCAGGAGGAACTAAGCCTTCAGGCAAGAACCCGATAAAAAACCCAAGAGCACAGCTAAAAAATTGGTCTGTGCTGGAAGGATCCAAGATGGCCCTGGCAACCCTTCCCAAGCGGCCTTTTAACAAACATTCCTTCATCAGCATGTTAAAAATCATGCCCATGGGTGGAGATTTAACAGTAAAGAGATGTTATTTATGGTCAGGTATGTTCCCAATATGTTTAGAGACTGTGCTGCTCCTCTGCAATTCCAAGATCTCCACCTTCTCCTTGGAAATCCCTACCCCCCTAAATCTACCTACCTGCCACTAACCCTTTTAAGACTCTCCTAATTTCTTCAAATTAGACGAATAGTGTCTTTAGAGAATAACCTTGCCCTTTTCTGTGCATTGATCGAAGAATAAAATTTCTCCTCTGCTTTACTGAATATAGTCTCATTCTATTAGTGTGAGCAACATTAGGCAGAAGGACCTTATTTGGGGTCCCTGACACATAGGGTTTTGGTGACACTCTCTCTGGTTGGGGAAGGCCACTGGTGGGAACGCACTCCTGTCCTCTGCAGTGCTCCAAGAGGTCCCTAGTGGGGCAGCGATGGCTTCTGCAGGCCAGCAGGTCAGGCTCTCCTTCAAGCTCTTCAAGGCCCCTACAAGTATCTGCATAGTTCCCCTCTATTCAAAGGATAATCAAGGAAAGTGTTCCAAAGAAAGGCAAAACTCAACAAGAAGCTGCCCAGGAAACCACAGCAGAATGAAAATGAAAGGTCCTTATCTCAAGCAGGGACCTCAAGGGGGCCTTTATTTCTTTCCAAAGCCATCAGGCAAGGAGACCAGAAGAGAACCAAGTCATGAGGCCACCGTGCACTTCACCCCACCATCACCAGCAACTGCTGCCCAGGCTGCCCCCAGCATGCATCTTCTGTCAGATTTCATCTTTTCTCCTTAAAGCTTTCAGGAAGACAAAGGCACCTTTCATTAGTACCCTACCCACCACTTGCCTAAGTTTATGATAAAGAAAAAGCCTCCCAACAGCCCCTAATATCAAAGCCCCCAGAATCCAGGGGCCAGAAACACTTCTGCTACTCCAGATGCAGAGGCTGGGATGGCCTGTTGACAGTGCTGAAGTGGCAACTATGGTCAACGATGCAGGAGTGTAACTCAAGTTCAGTATAGGTACCATGTTCATAATGGTACTAAATACCATTAGTACCATTGGCAAATATCATCTCCATTGGCAAACATCTCTCTAGGCAGTGCCTAGAGAGATGGAGGCTTGAGTGTGTGCCACAGATCAATGGTGATGAAATTCAGTCATTCTGCAGACCAAACACAGCAATTTGAAGTCAAGGAACAAATGTGAACTGTATCAACAGAGATCTGTATTAGCTTTCTATAGCAGCTGCCTAAGCATGGAATCTTACCTTTCTTGGATGCTATACAACCATCAGAGAAACAGCAGGCACCATCTACCTTGTATAACTTATAAGTATTAATGAAAAGTATTACCCACCTGGGATGCTACCAAATATTCAACAGGTATTATTTTTCTCATTAGACATCTTTGTTTGAAACCATTTTCTAAAATCACTAAAATCAGCTAACTCACAAGTGAATTTTTAAAAAATATTTTATTTATTTATTTTTAAACAGAGGGGAAGGGAGGGAGAAAGAGAGGGAGAGAAACATCAATGCGTGGTTGCCTCTTATGTACCCTGCACTGGGGCACCTGACCCATAACCCAGGCATGAGCCCTGAACTGGGAATCAAACCAGTGACCTTTTGCTTTGCAGTCCAGTGCTCAATCCACTAAGCCACACCAGCCAGGGTTCAGTGATTTCTTAAGATGCTAAAAATTCCTTTCTAGGGATCATAGGGGTGAATGGGGCATTAGACAATGGAAATGAGATGGAATGTGTCCTCCAGGAGTACAGCTTTGGCTGAGTGGGGAAGTGAAGGCACGTGCACAAGAGTTTAAGTGCATTTATCATCTCATCTTGGTGGTACATTGCTCAGGGCAGCAGGGAATGCATTCTGGAAAGGTTAGCTGTGGAGAGGAGGAGCAAGGCAGCAAAGAGGAAGTGAATGAGTGAATTTTGCTACAAGGGCAGAAGTTGCTTGGCTGTCAGAGCTGAGCAGTTGACCCATAGTTCTGGGGGAGGGTTTGGAGACCACACTGAGGCAACCTTTGTGCTCCCTGAAGGGTCAAGGGGATTTAACATGTGTCTTTGAGCTAGAGCAAGGTCCAGTGGGTCCCACACTTCTACTGTATCCAGAGGAGAAATTTCTAATAAAGAATTTGATCCAGGTAAAACTCTAAGCTCATACCCCTTCCTATCTGGTCTGCAAAGGCCATAAACCTCAAAGTTGAAGGAATCCTTGTAGGTCAGTGGGTGCAGCTTCCCTGGGGTTCAGAAATCTCACTATAACATTCTTGACCACAGTAATCCAGGCTCTGTTAAACATTACACCACCGGGAGTCACCACCTTACAAGGCTGCCTCTGTCACTTGACTAGTGAAAGTCTTCTGAAAATTGGACCAAGATTTGTTGCTGTTCAAATTCTACCCCTTGGTCCTAGCTCAGCCTTTTAATGCTCCCCTGAATAAATCTAATTTGTCACTAAATGACAGCCCTTTAAATTCCTGAACACCCACAACTATCCCATGAAGCCTTTCATCTCACAGGTTCTCTTATCCAGACCTTTGTGACTCCACTTTCACTTACTACATACCTCCAGGTTACCAAATGGACCCCCACATTCCCATGGTTATCTGCTCAGAGCAGAATATAGGTACCCAGAATCTTCCCCTCAACTCTATTTAACCCTGTAAACTAAGAGTATATCAACTGTTTAACACTGACACAGGTGGCTCAAATTCAATGAGTTCACTAATCCACCCCTAACCCCCAATATATGGAACAGCCACTCTTTAACCAGAGCTTTCCCATATTAATCAGATAATTATTTTTTTAAAGTAGACTTTCTGAATTTTACATTTCTCCCTATTTAATTATATTTCAATTTCTATTCATCTTTTTAGCTAGCCCATTATTTTTTAAACTTGGATTTTTTTCATGTTAAACTTTTGCTTTTTATTAGCAATTGCCTCCAGATTTAAACCATTGGAAATTATGGCAAGCAAACCTAAGTCTTCAAATCATTAAAAAACAATATTATTAAAATGATCCTCTTATTCCAAGTACTCAAAGATTGTTTAAAAGCATGTTTTTGGATATTCATGACTTCTTAAAGATTTTCACACACTTAAATGCTACTGTTTCCGTATCAAAAGATAATGTAGCCACTTAGTGACTGGTGCTTTGAGCTATCACTGCAGGAAACACTGGCTTTCTCCTTGCCTATGGCATCTTTCCAAGGGAGAGTTAGGTACAACTGAGAAATAAATCTCACTAAAGTGATTTAAAGTTATATTTTCCAGTGCAAGGAGAAATATAACATTTGTTCTTCAGGTACTGAACAAGATATCTAAGTTTGCCTACAACATAGACTCTTCAGGGTCAAGCCTCCAACATGGGCATATGCAAATAATGTCCCCAAATATACAAATGTTGCCTTATGCCCATAATGCTACACACCAGTAAAATACTGACTGGCCTTGCGGAAAGGAAGATCTTGTACAGCCAACTCATTTTTTTTATTTTATTATTGTTCAAGTACAACTGTCTTCATTTCCCCCCCACCACTCCGCCACCCACCCAGCCATCCTCACTTCCCTACCCTGATCCCACCACCTTGACCCCTGGGTTTGGTCTGTGTCCTTTATAGTTGTTCCTGAGAACCCTTCCCCCTTTTCCCCCCATTATCTCCTCCCACCTCCTCTCTGGTTACTATCAGTTTGTTCTTAATTTCAATGTCTCTGGTCAGTTTTGCTTGCTTGTTTGTTTTGTTGATTAGGTTCCACTAAAAACTGAGACCATAGGATATTTGTCCCTCACTGCCTGGTTTATTTCGCTTAGCATAATGCTCTCCAGTTCCATGTATGCTCTTGCAAAGGGTAGGAGCTCCTTCTCTGTTTCTGCTGCATAGTACAGTTTTTTGGAAGTAACTGCTGGAAGTAACAGACTGCTTCTAACACGTGGCTATTGTAAATTGTGCTACTATGAACATTGCGGTATATAGGTTCTTTTGAACTGGTGTTAAAGGGTTCTTAGGATATAACCCCAGCAGTGGAATTGCCAGGTCAAAAGGCAGTTCCATTTTCTTTTTTTTTTTAAGATTTTATTTATTTATTTTTAGAGAGGGAAAGGAGGGAGAAAGAGAGAGAGAGAAACATCAATGTGTGGTTGCTGGGGGTCATGGCCTGCAACCCAGGCATGTACCCTGACTGGGAATCGAGGCAGTTCCATTTTCAATTTCCTAAGGAAATCCCATACTGTTTTCTTTTCTTTTTTTTTTTTTTAAATTTTTTTTTTAATTTTTTTTTATTTCAATCATTGTTCAAGTACAGTTTTCTCCCCCCTACTCCCATTCCAGCCCCTCCACCCAACCCTCCCCCCTTCCCCCCATTACCCCCCACCCTTAGTTTTTGTCCATGTGTCCTCCAAATTTGTTCCTGTAATCCCTACCCATTCCCCCCTGAAATTCCCTCTTCTCTCCCCTCTGGCCACTGTCAGACTATCCCCTATTTCAGTGTCTTTGGTTATATTTTGCTAGTTTTTTGTTTTGTTTTGTTTTGTTTTGTTTTTTAGATTCCTGTTAAAGGTGATATCATGTGGTATTTGTCTTTCACTGCCTGGCTTGTTTCACTTAGCATAATGCTTTCCAGCTCCATCCATGCTGTTGCAAAGGGTAGGAGCTCCTTCTTTCTTTCTGTTGCATAGAATTCCATTGTGTAAATGTACCATAGTTTTTTGATCCATTCATTTACTGATGGGCATCTAGGTTGCTTCCAGCACCTAGCTATTGTAAATTGTGCTGCTATGAACATCGGGGTGCAAAGGTTCTTTTGTATTGGTGTTTTAGTGTTCTTAGGATAGAGTCCCAGCAATGGAATTGCTGGGTCAAAAAGAAGATCCATTTTTAGTTTTCTGAGGAAGTTCCAAACTGCTTTCCATAATGGTTGTACCAGTCTGCAGTCCCACCAACAGTGCACTAGGGACCCCGTTTCTCCACAACCTCTCCAACACTTGTTGTTTGTTGCTTTGTTTATGATGGCCATTCTGACTGGTGTGAAGTGGTATCTCATTGTGGTTTTAATCTGCATCTCTCTGCTGGCTAGCGATATTGAACATCGCTTCATGTGTCTTTGGATTTTCTGTATGTCCTCCTTGGAGAATTGTCTGTTCAAGTCCTTTGCCCATTTTTTAATTGGGTTACTTGTTTTCTTAGAGTGGAGTCACGTAAGTTCTTTATATATTTTGGAGATTAAACCCTTGTCTGAGGTATCATTAGCAAATATGTTTTCCCATACAGTTGGTTCTCTTTTTATTTTGATACTGTTTTCCTTAGCTGTGCAAAAGCTTTTAATTTTGATGAGGTCCCATTTGTTTATTCTTTCCTTTATGTCCCTTGCTCTAGGAGACAAGTCAGTAAAAAAGTTTCTGCGTGAAATATCTGAGATTTTCCTACCTACGTTCTCTTCTAGGACTTTAATGGTGTCACGCTTTATATTTAAGTCTTTTATCCACCTTGAATCTATTTTTGTATAAGGTGTAAGTTGGTGCTCGAGTTTCATTTTTTTGCACGTAGCTGTCCAGTTCTCCCAACACCATTTGTTGAAGAGGCTATTTTTATTCCATTTTATGTTGCTGCTTCCTTTGTCGAATATTAATTGACCGTAGAGGCTTGGGTTTATTTCTGGGCTCTCTGTTCTGTTCCATTGGTCCATGTGCCTGTTTTTATGCCAGTACCAGGCTGTTTTGATTCCAGTGGCCTTGTAGTATAGTTTAATGTCAGGTATTGTGATTCCTCCTACTTTACTCTTCTTTCTCAAAATTGCAGCAGCTATTCGGGGTCGTTTATGGTTCCATATAAATTGTTGAAGTGTTTGTTCTATGTCTGTGAAATATGCCATTGGTACTTTAATCGGTATTGCATTGAATGTGTAGATTGCTTTTGGTAGTATGGACATTTTAATGATATTAATTCTTCCAATCCATGAACACGGTATATGATTCCATTTGTTTGTGTCCTCCTTGATTTCTCTCCTCAGTGTTATGTAGTTTTCTGAATACAGGTCTTTTACCTCTTTGGTTAGGTTTATTCCTAGGTATTTTATTTTCCTTTTTGCTATTTCAAATGGGATTTTTTTCTTGATTTCTGCTTCTGCTGTTTCATTGTTGGTGTACAGAAATGCCTTTGATTTCTGGATATTGACTTTGTATCCCACTGTTTTACCAAATTCATTTATTAGGTCAAGCAGTTTTTTGGTGGAGTCTATAGGATTTTCTATGTACACTATCATGTCATCTGCAAACAGTGACAGTTTTGTTTCCTCCTTTCCGATTTGGATGCGTTTTATTTCTTTTTCTTGTCTGATTGCTGTGGCTAGAACCTCCAGTACTATATTGAATAGAAGTGGTGAAAGTGGACATCCTTGTCTTGTTCCTGTTCTTAGTGGAAAAGATTTTAATTTTTGCCCATTGACTATAATGTTGGCTGTAGCTTTCTCATATATGGCCTTTATTATGTTGAGGAATGCTCCCTCTATTCCCACTTTACTGAATGTTTTTATCATAAATGGGTGCTGTACCTTATCAAATGCTTTTTCTGCATCTATCGATATGATCATGTGGTTTTTGTCTTTGCTTTTGTTTATGTGATGTATTACATTTACTGATTTGCATATATTGTACCATCCTTGCATACCTGGGATGAATCCAACTTGGTCATGGTGTATGATCTTCTTAATGTACTGTTGGATGCGGTTTGCCAGTATCTTGTTGAGGATTTTAGCGTCAATGTTCATCAGCGACATTGGCCTGTAGTTTTCTTTCTTTGTTGTGTCTTTATCTGGTTTTGGGATTAAGATGATGTTGGCCTCATAAAAAGAGTTTGGTAGTCTTCCATCTTTTTGGATTTTTTGAAATAGTCTGTGAAGGATAGGTGTTAGTTCTTCCTTAAATGCTTTGTAGAATTCTCCTGTGAAACCATCTGGTCCAGGGCTTTTGTGTGTTGGGAGTTTTTGGATTACTGCTTCGATTTCTTTTGCTGTTATTGGTTTGTTCAGGCTTTCTGCTTCCATTTAATTGAGTTTTGGAAGGTTATATTTTTCTAGAAATTTGTCCATTTCATCTAGGTTTTCAAATTTCTTGGCATACAGCTCTTTGTAGTAATTTGTTACAATCCTTTGTATTTCTGTGGTATCTGTTGTAATCTCTCCTCTTTCATTTCTGATTGTGTTTATTTGGGTTTTCTCTCTTTTTTTCTTGATGAGTCTGCTTAAAGGCTTGTCGATTTTGTTTATCTTTTCAAAGAACCAACTCTTGGATTCATTGATCTTTAGAATTGTGCTTTTAGTCTCTATGTCATTTAATTCTGCTCTGATCTTGGTTATTTCCTTCCTTCTGCTTGCTCTGGGCTGTCTTTGTTGTTGTTCCTCGAGTTCTTGTAGACGTAGGGTTAGGTTGTTTGTTTGAAATGTTTCTAACTTTTTTAGGTGGGCCTGTATCGCTATGATCTTCCCTCTCAGGACTGCCTTGGCTGTGTCCCATAAGTTTTGGGTTGTTGTGAGTTCGTTTTCATTTGTTTCCAAAAACCGTTTGATTTCTTCCCTAATATCATTCCTGACCCATTCATTGTTTAATAGCATGCTGTTTAATCTCCATGAATTTGAGTGTTTTGGGTTTTTTTCCTTGTGGTTGGTTTCTAGTTTCAGTCCCTTGTGATCCGAGAAATTGCTTGGTATGATTTCAATTTTTTTGAAATTGTTGAGGCTTGTTTTGTGTCCTATCATGCGGTCAATCTTTGAAAATGTTCCATGTACATTTGAAAAAAATGTGTATTTAGCTTCTTTGGGATGGAGGGTTCTGTAAATATCAGTAAAGCCCAGCTCGTCTAGGGTATTGTTCAATGCCACGATATCTTTGTTGATGTTTTGTTTGGAAGATCTGTCCATTTTTGATAGAGGGGTGTTAAAATCCCCCACAATAATTGTTTTGCTGTCCATATCTTTCTTGAAGTCCTCTAAGATTTTCTTTATGTATTTAGGTGCTCCTATGTTGGGTGCATATATATTTACTATGTTTATGTCTTCTTGGTGAATTCTTCCCTTGAGTATTATGAAATGACCTTCTGGGTCTCTCTTTATGGATCTTCTTTGGAAGTCTATTTTGTCAGATATGAGTATTGCTACCCCTGCTTTTTTCTCCTGTCCATTTGCTTGGAAAATTTGTTTCCAGCCCTTCACTTTCAACCTGTGCAGATCTTTTATCCTGAGGTGGGTCTCTTGTAGACAGCATATGTGTGGGTCATGTTTTCTTATCCAATCAGCTATTCTATGCCTTTTGATTGGAGCGTTTAGTCCATTTACATTTAAGGTTATTATTGATAGGTACTTATTCATTGCCTTTTATGTACGTGTGATCCTCTCTCACTCTCTCTTTTCCTTTCTTTCCTTAAAGCAGTCCCTTCAGCATCTCTTGCAGAGTTGGTTTAGTGGAGGTGTATTCTTTTAGACTTCTTTTGTCTGAGAAGCTTCTTATTTGGCCTTCTATCTTAATTGAGAGCCTTGCTGGGTAAAGTAGTCGTGGTTGTAGGCCTCTGGTTCTCATTACTTGGATTATTTCTTGCCATTCTCTTCTGGCTTGGAGTGTTTCCATTGAGAAGTCAGCTGTTAGCCTTATTGGGGCCCCCTTGTATGTTACTTCCTTCTTCTCCCTTGCTGCCTTTAAGATTCTCTCTTTGTCTTGAAATTTTGCCATTTTAATTATGATGTGTCTTGAGGTGGGCCTCCTTGGGTTCCTCTTGATTGGGACTCTCTGTGTTTCCTGTATTTGTGTGACTTTTTGTCTCATCAAATTAGGGAAGTTTTCCATCATCACTTGTTCAACTAGGTTTTCTATCCCTTGTTCTTCTTCTTCTCCTTCTGGTATCCCTATTATACGGATATTATTACGTTTCATATTGTCTTGCATTTCTCTTAATCCCTCTTCATTTTTTCTGAGCCTCTTTTCCTTTTCTTGCTCTTTCTGGGTGTTTTCTTCTATTTTGTCCTCTAGCTCGCTGATCCGATCTTCTGCTTCATCGATCCTGCTTTTCATTCCTTCTACTGTGTTCTTCATTTCAGAGATTGTATTCTTCATTTCCTCTTGGCCCTTGTTGAGAGTTTCTATTTCCTTTTTTATGCTGATGTAGTTTTCATTGAGTTCATTGTAGCTTCCCTGTAGTTTCTCGTAGCTCATTGTGAGCTCATTGAGCTTCCTGACAATCACTGCTTTGAATTCAATATCTGATAGTTGAATTGCCTCTGTTTCATTTAGCATTCTTTTTGAGGCTTCCTCCTTTCCTTTCATTTGGGGAGTATTTCTTTGTCTTCCCATTGTTTGTGAGACTCTTCTTGTTCGCCTCAGCTTCTTATATTGATCTGTTCTGGCTCCCTCGGTTTATGATGTGAACTTCTTTAGTAGAGTAGCAGTGAGTTTCAGTGGTGCTGTTTCCTTGACCCCCCAAGCACGCTGGTCTTGGGCTGTTGTTTAAGTTGGCTTTGTGTTTGCCTTTGGGTTCTGATTGTTGTTGAGTCTTTCTTTGGTGGTTCCTTCCCGCCAGCTGGTTAAATGTGGGTCACTCTGTCCACCACCTTCTATATTTTGTTGTGCTGGTGAGGGCAGGTTGTGTTGAGGCTGATTCTTCTGTGTGTACAAGGTTTAAAGAAATCTTGTTCAGTTGTTTGTATTGGGTACTGTCTCTACTGTTTAGTTGTATTTCCAGATAAGCCCTGGATTGAGGTTTGTGTGGTTACTACTCCCTCCTTCACCTTCTTCTGCTGTTATCTGTTAGTGGTTCCTTAGTTGTTGGGTTTCCTCTTCCAGTGGGTATCCTGGTGTTCACCTCCTCCACCTATTCTTTTTTGTCTTGATGCAGCGATCTGTTCTTTGTTCTTTCGGTTCTGCCACAATCCTTGGTCCTCCGTTCTCAAAAATGCTGAAATATGTTGGTTGCTTGCCTTTCCACTCCAAAGATCGGTCAGGACTCTCTCCCCTGAGCAGAGGAAAGCCAAATCTGCTCCTTCCTACTCCGACGCCATCTTAGATCCCCCATACTGTTTTCTATAGTGGCTGCACCAGTCTGCCTTTCCACCAAGAGTGCACTAAGATTCCCTTTCCTCCACATTTTCTCCAACACTTGTTTGATTTGTTTATGATGGCCACTGTCACCACTGTGAAGTGATATCTTCTTTTTTAATTTTATTTTAATCATTGTTCATACAGTTTTCTCCCCCCTACTCCCATTCCAGCTCACCCACCCAACCCTCCCAGTGAAGTGATATCTTATTGTGGTTTTCATTTGCATCTCTCTGATGGCTAGTGATGCTGAGCATCCTTTCATATGTCTCTGGGCCCTCTGTATGTCCTACTTGTGTCTGTTCAAGACACTTGTTCAAGTGTCTGTTCAAGTCCTTTGCCCATTTTTTTATTTGAGTTGTTTGTATTCCTGGAGTGGAGCCATGTGAGTTCTTTATATATTTTGGAGATCAAGCCCTTGTTCGAGATATCATTGGCAAGTATGTTTTCCCATACATTTGGTTCTCTTTTCATTTTAATGCTGTTTTCTTTAGCCGTGCAGAAGCTTTTTATTTTGATGAGATCCCATTTGTTTATTTTTTCCTTTGTGTCCCTTGCTCTAGGGGACATATCAGTGAAAATATAGCTGTGTGAAATATCTGAGATTTTCCTGTCTATGTTCTCCTCTAGGATTTTTATGGTGTCACGACTTATATTTAAGTCAGCTCCTAAGCATCAGCTGGGAGTAATGTTTATCCAATGCTAAAGACATAGGGACTACAAGTATTTATAACCTATATGATGATACCTGCCCAAACTCAGATAGTATAAAGATACCGCTGGCCCAGCTCACTCTAAAACAGGACACAGCCAGAAATAGAGTTCAGAAGAAAGAGAGAAATATACTGGTATTTATTTATCTGTCTTTAAGTCAGGGGTATTTTTTCATGGTTACTATTTGAAAGTATCTTTCCTTCCTAGCTATTTCCTGATACTAGCCCAGGGGAGTAAGGTAACCCATGTGTGTTCCTGTATTTAAGGGGAATGCATGATTTGTTCATTTCTTAAAGTTATTCTGGCTCCTAGTGGTCATTAAATAAATACCAGCTATCTGATTCATCTCCCCTAATGTCCATTTGCCCCACTGAGTACAATCTCTACTCAGGCAGAGATTTGGAGATTTATTGCCTTCTTACCAGTGTCTAGAACTGAGTCTAGCTCATTGAAGAGGCTCTACAAATATTTGTTAAATAAATGGGAACAGGAGGTAAGCCTGAAATGAGAGCCTGTGCTCTACGCATGAGTACCAGTCTACTCTGCAGATGACTTCCACCTTCCTGAACAGAGAACAGGCAAGGCTGGCCATAACCTCAGTGTCAAACTGGCAGGAAAATGTACTGTCCCATTGAGACAGCAAATAGAAAGGACTATCTCCCACTGGTAAACCAACTCATGGCTACTTTTCTCTTCATTTTCTTCTGCCAATAAGAGAATTAAACCCAGGTAACTGTGTTGATATGCGAATATAAGGCCTGTGACAGACACAAAGTATTTTGTAGACAGTTACTTCTTTTCACTAAGCCTGGGTGCTTACAGGGGAGGGATCAGCTCCATGGTCTACATGCAAAGATGCAAAACATTTTTTTTCTTTTTCTTTTTAAAATATATTTTATTGCCCTGCCTGGTGTGGCTCAGTGGATTGAGTACGGGTCTGCAAAGGGCCGCCAGTTCAATTCCCAGTCAGGGCACATGCCTGGATTGTTGACCAGGTCCCCATTTGGGGATGCATGAGAGGCAACCACGTATTGATGTTTCTATCCCTCTCTTCCTCCCTCTCTTCCCCTCTCTCTAAAAATAAATAAATAAAGTATTTGTTTAAAAATGTATTTTATTGATTATGCTATTATAGTTGTTCCAGTTTTTTTCTCCTGTTTATTCCCCTCTGCCCTGCACCTACCCTTCCACCAGCATTCCCACCCCTTAGGTCAGGGGTGCCAAAATCATTTTTACCAGGAGCCACATCAACCTCGTGGCTGCCTTCAAAGTGCCAAAATAATTTTAGGACTATAGAAATGTAACTACTCCTTGACTGTTATGGAGTTGAAATTACGTTTGGCCCTTTGAAGGCAACCAGGAGGCTGATGCGGCCCTCGGTGAAAATGAGTTTGACACCCCTGCCTTAGGTCATGTCCATAAGTCATCCATATAAGTTCTTTGGCTTCTACATTTCCTATACTATTGTTAACCTCCCCCTGTCTATTTTGTACCTACAACTTATGCTTCTCATTCCCTGTACCTTTTCAGCCATTCTCCCTCCCTAATGATAATCCTCCCTGTGATCTCTATTTCTGTGACTCTGTTTCTGTTCTAGTTGTTTATTTAGTTTGTTTTGTTTTAGATTCAGTTGTTGATAGTTGTCAGTTTGTTGCCATTTTATTGTTCATATTTTTGATTATCTTCTTTTTCTTAAGTAAGTCCCTCTAACATTTCATATAATAAGGCTTTGCTGGATAGAGTTCGTCCATTCTAAATGATAGCTTTGCTGGATAGAGTTATCTTAGATGAAGGTCCTTACCTTTCAAGACTCTGAATACTTCTTTCCAGCCCCTTCTTATCTATAAAGTTTCTTTTGAGAAATCATCTGATAGGCTTATGGGAACTCCTTTGTAGGTAACTCTCCTTTCCTCTTGCTGCTTTAAGATTCTCTCTTTATCTTTAATCTTGGGTAGCTTAATTACGATGTACCTAGGTGTGTTCCTCCTTGGGTCTAATTTCTTTGGGACTCTCTGGGCTTCCAGGACTTCCTAGAAATCTATTTCCTTCACCAAATTGGGGAACTTTTCCTTCATTATTTGTTCAAGTAAGTTTTCAATAACTTGTTCTTCTCCTTCTGGAACCCCCATGATTCAGATGTTGAAGTGTTTAAAATCTCCCAGAGGTTCCTAAGCCTCTCCTCATTTTCTTCAATTCTTGTTTCTTCATTCTGTTCCAGTTGGATATTTATTTCTTGCTTTGGCTCCAAATCGTTGATTTTAGTCTCAGTTTCCTCCCTTTCACTTTTGGTTCCTGTATATTTTTCTTTATTTCACTTTGTATAGCCTTCATATCTTCCTTCATTTTGCAATGCAACATAATCATTTCTGTGAGCATCCTGACTATCAGTGTTTTGAACTCTACATCTGATATGTGGTCCATGTCCTTGTTGCTTAGATCTTTTTCTGTCTGGAGTTTTGATTTGTTCTTTCATTTGGACCACATTTCTTTGCCTTGGTGCACCTGTTATACTGTAATGGGCAGAGCCTTAGTTATTCACCAGGGTAGGGCAACCCACATCATTGTGTTGTGGCGCTGTCTGTTGGGGAGGGTTCAGAGGGAACAATGCTGCTTGCTCACTCCATTCTAGCCCCACTTTCCATCACTTTTCTTGCTTCTCACAAGCAGATTTTGCCCTTTCAGGTGTCGATTCCCAGGTGGTTGCATTTGTGTACATTCTAGGATCCTGTGGGCCTCTCCAACAGATTCTTCTGTAACAGTGGAAGTTTTTCCTGCCTTTGCAACCTCCACAGAATTTTACAGCCAGAGGTTTTGAGTCTTTATTTTCCCAGTCAGCCAGCCCCTTCCTCACCCATGCTGTCCACCACCTTGCCTTGCATCCTCTCTACCAGGCTGCCCATCTCTGCTCCTCCTACAAGTCTGTATGCATGTTTCTTTAACTCTTGACTGTCCAAGTTCCATGCAGTTTGATGTTCTGGCAGTTTTGGTTGTTTTTTAAAGTAGTTGTTACCCTTTTTTTGGTTGTATGAGGAATTGAAGTCTTCTGCCTACACTTCCATCTTGGCTGGAACTCCAACAATGACTGGACATTTTCTGGATACACCTTGTAGGTTTCTGTTATTTATAAGACCCCAGTCTGTGGTGTTTTGTTACAGCAGCTGGAAAAGACTTAAGAATTTAATGTGAGGCCCTAGGCACAATTATTGCAGAAAGTGGCAGAAAAAAATTTAAAAGAAGATGGACACCTCAAGTGCCTCTTCTCAGAAGGGAGAAGGAAAATGCCAGTTTAGTTTTGTGTAAGTTGCAAATATCTGTGTCATTCATTGACTCAGAGTGAATGAGGCTCACAAGTATTTGAATGCCATGCATGAAGCCCTAACTTACACGGCCCATCTGCTGCATCCCTGTGGTGGGTACTGTTGGGAAGTCCTCACCTTAGCATGTAGCAGGGGGATTTGAGAAGGGTTTGTTACTCACAGTCAGGCTGCTACTGACCTGCAGGTTCCAGGCACTTAGCCAATAACCCGTGGTTCTAAAAGTCTGGAGGGAAGGCAGATATCCCCACCCTGCCATGCTCTGGGCACCCCACCCATCCATCACCTGCTGTGTCATCCCACAGTCTGCATGAACAACCCCACCTCTTCCAGACTCACCATCTACTAGAGCACAAGAAACCTTTTCTCTAAGCCACTGCAGCACCATCAGGACCACCATCTCCTACCTCCTCAGCATCAAGGGGGCTGCTCCCTTCCCTAGCCCTACATGTTACTATCTAGAACACTCTCCTCCTATCTACCTAGCCTACACTCATATTTCCTGCTCATGGAATGACAACAGTAACTGCTATTAAGTGAATGTCCTGTGCCAAGTACAGCTCTGAATCTTTTGCATATCCATATAACCCTCACAACTTATGGGTTATGAGTTACCATCTCCTTCCCACATTTTCCAGATAAAAAAACTGAGGCACACAGCACTTAAATGACTTTTTCACAACTCTTCAACTGAAAGGGCCTGGCTCCAGTGGTCTGGTTTTAACCAGTTCCTCTATAACCCTCAGCATCAGAATTGCTTGCTTTCTACTACAAAGGTGCCTAGATTTCATGAATTTTTTTGTCATCTGGCCCCTTATTGTTATTTATGTAATATATTGGGAGGTGGTTTATTTTTATGCAACTTTATTTAAAAACTAAACCAAAGGCTCTGAACCTGAAGCTAACCCTATTCAAAAGGGAATTTAGGAAGTATTAAAAGCCAACTCACTGCAGTTACATCCACCCTTTCTTATAATCAGGTTGAAGAACGGAGACAGTGAGATTGAGGATGAAGTAACCTTTACCTCCACAATTCAGTGTTTGGTTTTATACTCAGGACTACCTCCTCCAGGGTATGTCTCCCTAGGCATGTCTGGTCAAATGCTATATCCCAATAGTTTATCTTCTACTCTGACAGCCTAGTATGTTGTTGGCCTCTAGATTAACATTGTGGAATGGAAGTAACAGTCAGACTTCAGAATATCTCTGTCCTCCTCTGCAATTAATGCCTAATTTCCCACTTGGCATAATTCCCCTCAGACCCCAGCAGTTGGCCTTCAGCCAGAGTCTTGTCTCCTGAAAATAAGTTCTTTCCTTTCCAGAACCAAACAAAACCCAGCTTGTATCACTGAGGGCACCCATACACAAAGAGCTCCAGAGGAGTCATCACACTGGCAGCCTGAACAGGAGACACTAGTGGACTCCAGTCTGGAACCCATCCCTGAAAATTCCTGGTTTCCTGACAAGACATTCTACTGCTTGTCAGGCTTGTTTACCTCCCAGGGAAGCCACAAAAGTAACAGTCTTTCCCTAGCAGTATATGGGAGAGGATATAGGTTTTAACTTTATAAATACATGCACTTTTCCTTGTGGTTAAGGAAAAAATACAACAGGATGTTGTTCAGTTTCTTCCTCAGGTTTACATGCCCACATGTAATTTGGTGAGTCTCTCTACACTGATGCATGCAAGTCCCCTGGGCCCCAACAGCAATGACAAAACAAAGCAAGTGGGTTCATACAGATCGTTTCAAACAAGACACAGGTGGAGACGGCTCTGTTTCTTAGGCTTGAAGGTGAATCCACAGAGATTTCCAAGTTAACACCCAGAGGAAGGTTAAGAAGGGACAGTTTGCTCTGCAGACACAGCCACACAGAGGGGAATCCAGATGGCACAAAAACTTGGTGTGACTGCCTCAGGCCCAAGTTGTTTTCCTGGCGTTTCAGTCATAGCTTGAAGAAAGACAAAACTGCCTCTGAGCCTGTCATCAAGTTAGTGTTGTAAAGCAGCAGGGTCCCCATTTGAATCTTTACCTCTCTCTCAGATGGGGATAGAAGACTCAGGTTCCTCAGCACAGCCAAAGAGCGAGGCAAAGCTAGTCCAAATCTTATTTCTGGCCTTTCCAGTTGGGTGAGCTTGAGAGCTCCTAAAGCTCATTGGTGTCAGGTCCTGGACTTTAAAACTAAGGGTCACCATGAATGTGAACTAAGATTGTCAGTGTGAGCTCATGTCCAGTCCTGTTCCCAGGCCAAAGGATCAGCCAATAACTTCAGGAAGACAGAGTGTTGGGATGTCCTATTTCCAGCTTAGCTGTGGGATTTTTACTGCAACCTTCCCCAGTCATTCCTGGCAGCCCTTGTCTAGGCAAGTCCTGATGGGGACAAGACAGCAGGCAGCACAGTGTGACCCAACAGTGAGGTCCACAGCAAAGCTATGAGTCAGGCTTACCCCACTGTCTTGAGCCTCCAGAAGCAGAAAGGCAAACACAAACAGGGACAACAAAATACTTTCCTAGAAGCCACAGCTCCAAGTGCCAGCTACAGCAAAGCTTATACCCTTCCCCTCATACCCCAGAGCCCATGCAATCACACTTCCGCTCCACTCCCAAAGGCAAGCACCAGCCCTCACCAACACCCTTAGAGCTTTCATTCTACCCTCACCAGGCTGTGCCTCTTCTCTTCTCTTCTCAAAATCAACCAATCCCCAACACCTCTGGGTGGCAAAAAGTGGTTCAGAAAGGCAAAGATCCAATACCAAGGGAGATGTGCTTGGCTAGGTATGCTCCCAAGTAAGTCTCTACTACTGTGCTCAGAAAGCCCCCATTAGGGGTTTCTCTGGACATAGACAGATTCTGTCAGTGTGAGTCATTTCTGCTGCAGTCTCAAGATATGGTCATTCTAAACCATGAAATTCCAGGAGCCTTAGCTTGCCCAAAAGGACAAAGGAAAAATAAGTGGTCATTTAAGAAAGGTTCAAAATACTTCCCAGCTTCAAAATCAGAAGCCAAAGTCTTAAGGAAAGTCTTTAAAACCAGTTCAATCCAAGTAACACAGGTTTCTGCTGAATTCTGGGAGTCAGCATGCAGATTCCTCTTAGGCTAGAAGCTGGAACACCACACAGAAGTCCAGAGTCCACTGGCCTCTCTGCCCTACCCAGGGGAGCCCATTGAACAAATCAACTTTGCCTTGCATGACAGGTGGCCATTCACCACACCCATCAACCTCATTATGCCAGTTTACGATCCTTCTCTCAATTGCCCCAATATTTTAATAATGGAGTCTGTTCACTAAAGTAATTACTTTGGGGATGAGAAGAGCAAGGTGCAAGGGTCAGGCATAAGAGAAGAGGGAAGAGCAGCCTGTTAGCTAATGAGATTTTTCTCCTGAGTTGAAGTCCTCACCCTGAAAATGCCACCCTATCCTCCAAGCACCAGTAGCCACAGGAATACCCTGTGCCCTTCCCATTGTCAAATCTGAAATCCTCTACTGACCTCCCTTTCAACTGACCCTCATCATCAGACACTGTTCTGGGCTTTAATGCCCTATGTCCTGCTTCCTAATAGAGAAGTGTTTCCACTTTGCAGATGAGAAAACTGAGGGTCAGAAAGCTAGAGTGGCCCTGGCTGGTTAGCTCAGTTGCTTAGAGCATCATCCTGATACACCAAGGTTGTGGGTTTAGTCCCTGGTCAGGGCACATACAAGAAGCAACCAACAAATACATACATAAACTAAAAAAATTTATGTCTCTCTTTTTCTTCCTTTTTCCTCTTGCCCTTCCTCTCTCTAAAATAAAAATAAAAAATAAAAAATAAAGGTCACACACACACACACAGCCAGGGGACAGGGTGGGCGTGGAGCACAAACCTCCCTCCCACACCCATGCTGGGTGCCTCACCCTATGGTTTGCTCACATACCACTGCCCCTCTGCCTCCATCATCACATCTCCCCACTCTGCTGCCTTCCAAAATCTAACCTTCCACAGGACTTCCCCAGAGACTTATCAACCAGGGGTCCACAGTGAGACTTCCTACTTCATACCACTGGTATCCACAGGGACCAGCCACTCCTATGGCCTTAGTAAGTGGCCCAGTTTAAAGCCTAGGCCCAAGGACACAAATGAGCCTCTGGGGGAGGTGCCTCCAGGCTACAGGCCCACCTGGTTCCTTCTGCCCATGTGTGCTGGTCTAGCTACCCCAGACAGAGGGGCATCCCAAAGGGCTGGGCCCCTTTTTATATTCCCAGCAGGCTTCCACATTAGGTACCAGGCTACATTAAGTCTCAGTGACATCTGATGCCTGGCCCAACACACGTAGGGAGAAAGCCATCCGCTCAGCACCTGAGCTCTGGGACAGACAGGGGAGGAGGGCCTGACATCCCCCTGCTCCTCTGGATAGGAGCCCCTTATTTTGGAGAACCCCTACCTAATAAAAAGGCCCACATGGAATAACCACAGAAATACCCCTCCAGGGACTTAACTCACAGTGAAAACTATACTCAGCTCACATGGCAGGGGGGCACACACAAGATGATGACTGCCCTTTCAGGTG
The DNA here is from genome assembly GCF_004126475.2 of Phyllostomus discolor. Taxonomy (NCBI): domain Eukaryota; kingdom Metazoa; phylum Chordata; class Mammalia; order Chiroptera; family Phyllostomidae; genus Phyllostomus; species Phyllostomus discolor. The sequence continues at coordinate 58,793,752 of NC_040911.2, read as the reverse complement.
CAGCACTATGCCCAGCTCTACTAGTCTTGTGTTTACATTGGGCATGTTACTATGTGCTGCCCCATGGCCACTGGTAATGGAATATCATGGTCTCCTCTAATCCCTGGTATAACAGGTGAGGATGCTGAAGTCTACAGTACTGGCCAGGGTTAAAACCTGTTACAGCTTAATTAAAAGGGTCACATCTGGACTCAGGCAAAAGATGAGCTGGTTAAGATCTTTGGTAAATACTTTCAGCATGGAACCCACAGTCTTTTCTCCCCTCTGTTTCTGGGCATCCAGACACACACACCACGAGTCTTAACATCATAAACCTACCACCTTCCTAAAGGAAAGAGATCTATGTTTCTCCACAATCTCACCCCCAAGGGCCTCTGGAATATGCCAACCTGAATTACATGTGAAGGACAATCTTGTAAAATAGGCACCAAGCTGAAGAAGTTCATGTGGACAGTTGAAAAAAGCAGAGCCCAAAGGGCTATCTGGCTGCAAAGCCTTGGGGAGCCACTCAGGTTACTTGGGCCCACCTGGCTTTTGTATACCCTATCTAGAAGGCCTCAAGCATTACAAGAGGGGCCCAGGGTTTGCAGTCCTGCTGGTTCACTAGGAGAGAATAGCTTCCTCAGGCCATCCCTGAACACACATCTGAAATTGGGATGGGGTGGCCTTCTGACCCTGGCTCTTGCCTCAGGTCACAGGCTGCTCTCTTTCTTGGGAGGTGGAGAGATGTGTGCAGGCCATCCCAGGTTGATCCTCACCAAGCAAAGCATTCCTGCTCCTTCACTTCTTATAGGGAAGCGAGCATTACACTTCTGAAGGAGGAAGCTCGAGAAAACCAGTCAACGAGGTTCTACTACCAGAGATGTGGCTAGCACCAGCATAAGGCCTACCTTCACTGCTGACAGCAGGTAGCCCCATCTTGGCAGCTTTGGCCCATCTCAGAACTGGTGGCACAAAAGGAAGGACCTGATGGGGCAGGGGGGCAGGAAGGATGGCAGACAGAATTAGGACATGGGGCCTCCCCAAAGTTCCCAAAGCCAACCTGCCAGGCCTCTTCCACCCAAGGGAAATAAGGTTACAAACACATGGCAGCATTCAGAATAGGGGATACTTGAAGGACACAGGTAAGCAATCGCAGACAAGACTAACAGAGCAGAAGGGCTGTGCCTGCAACCTGGAAAACATTACTGGGACAGATCCTTTAACACTAATAGGAGCTTGTAGGAATATACCTGGAGAATGAGCATGTGGACAGTTTAAAATATATGTGTGCAAGTGTATGTACTGCACACACACATATATACATACCCCTGTGGGCATGCACATGTGTGTCTGCCTAGACACATGGAAAACAGTGTCAATTCTCGCAAGTGGGATGAAGGTGTTACTAATGGTTATTGGGGCAGGAGTTGTCAGTTCATGTTACAAAGTCAACAGTGGCTTCAGAAATGTGCCTTGTCAAAAGAAGGCACAGGAGTGAGAGGCTTTGGGCACCCAAGAAATGAGAAATGTCACCCAATGTTTACCTTGGGAGAAATGTTTACCTTGAGACAGACAAGGTAAACATAGTCCCCAGGAAACTGCACTGCCACCAGCACCCCAGCCTCTAAGAACCACAACCCCAAAAGGTTTCCATAAAGTGCTCAAGCTATGAGTCTAGAATTTGGTCTTTGTGTTTGTGGTCATCCTGGGGCACCTTGGGTGCCACTACATGGAACACTGGGCAGGAAAGCACTTTATTTTAGTGAAAGTTTGTATGCTGGCAGGACAGCTAGCACCAGTGTCTAGGTGGCTATACTGAGAGGAAAAAAATCATACCAAAAAACTGCAATGACCAGGAAAATAATTAGCCCAAGTCTTTCAAAAACTAGCTGCAGCTATAGACAACCTGTATGCACACTTTTCTTTTTACTTAAACACTAAACAGTAATAGTCATCTGGTGCTAAGATGGCTGAAGTCTGTAAAACTGTTCTAAGTTCAATCTGTAAATTTTTTGGAGAGAGAACAATAAATACTTTGCCTACACTTGTAAGTCTGTCCCTTGCCCAGGGTTACTTTGGTGTGTTGGAACTAAAGTTGTTCTCAGCTTTAACACACTGGCGGCAGTACTGGAAATTCCCCTGTGGTTCGCAATTAATCACACATCTCAACAGGCCAGCCCCAGCCCAGCTTTCAGACTATAGAAGACTACTGAACATTCACTAGGTGTGTGCATGGGCAATGTCCAGCCAAGGAGATGTCACACATCGCCACACCCCCTCACCCCCTCCCTCCAAGGATCCAGGCATGCCTGAGGCAGTGATAGAAGGAAATCAGTCTGTGGCTGGACCCACTTTATCTCCAGCATCCAGTTGGTTAGCTCCTCCAATGTAACCCATAGAGTCTCAATCTTTTACTAAAGAATCACACACAAATCAAGTTGGGCCAATAATAGTAAAGAACAATGGAGCCAGTTTATATATTAGAGCAGTGCTCCTCAAACTCTAGTGTGCACAGGGGTCCTGGGGATCTGCCTCAGTTGTCTGAGTAGGGCCCAACATTTATCTGTATAGGCAATGAGTTTGGCTGGTGGAAGATGGGTCCACACAGAAGCTGGAAAGGCCATGATGGACTATGAATGCTGAGGGTGTTGACAAAAACAGGAGAAAACAAGTAGGGCAGTACCCACTAAAAGCTGCAGCACATCCAAAAGTCAACCTGAGTAGTTTTATCATCTTTGGTGAATTTTACCATCTTTGGTGATAAATCCCAAGTTTAAGAGACATGCAAAAAATTAGGGGTGCCCAGTGGCTCCCTAATCATCCAAATGGCAAGGGAAGAACTGCTGTTTTCAAGCCCCTGGACCTGGATCTACTCCTCTGAACATTCCTACTGCATTCTCTCACTCCCATCACCCTAGCCACATGTACCTTCTCTCTGTTCCTGGGGTACCTATGCTTATTCCCCCTGAGGGTTCTGAATTGACCTGAGAAGTTCTTCCCCCATTCTTCTCATGGCTACTTCTCCTAAGCAATAGGATCTTGGCTTAAATATCACCTCCTCAAAGACACCCAGCCACACTGCTATGTATTTGGGGATTGTTTAATATAGTGGCACACAATAAAACTTGTTAAATGATTATACAAGAAAAGCTGTAAGCACCTACCAGGAGCATAATCATGATCATGACTCCTTGATGGGGAGTGGGAGCGGTGAGAAAGGACACACAACTAAGGTTCATAGTGGATGTGAGATAGTACTGTGAAGGGAACTAGAGGCTTTAGAAAAGGGAGTTTTACCCCTGGGGAAAGAAGACTCAAAGCTCTGCAGTGACCAGCCACAGAGACCCCAAGCAAGGCCATTCCCCACAGGAGGCAGCACTTGCAGGAGGCCAGTTACTATTCCTGGACACTGGGTTTGTTTGAATCCTCCGACATACACATAATATCCAGAAAGGTGCATGGCACTTAGAATATGTGAAGAATTTAAGTAATCAAAGAATACGAATGTCAGGTGTACTCCTCTGTAAAAGACTTGATTTTATTTTCAGTCTCACTTTTATAAGTGCACTAAGAATAAGAGGCTGAGCAGGCTGATCTTACAATAATTATGCCAGCATCTATTTTATTCAGCTTGCATTCATGCTTACTTTTCCTGGGATGAGAGAACATTTCCAAAGCTGAAACATGCTCCTTGGTATTCAGACAACCCCTGCCCAGGACCAAACACACACTGATGGTTCTGCACCCATAGATTCCCTATACCTTGAACATTCATTGTAGTTGTTCTCAAAGATGCAATTCCTTCTACGGGAATCTGAAGTATTGCCAAGTGAACAGGAAGGCCAGGCCTCTTCCAAGTTGGGCAATCCTGCTCCTGGAACACAGTCCAGCAGAGGTGTAGTGCCAGCATCTACAGCAAAGACATAAAGGCCCAGGAGACCCTGTGGGGTACTGAGATGCCTGCCATCAGGGGACACACAATACCTGTAGGTGATCCTCACTTCAGTTCCGGGCTCATCTCGCTCCCAGATCAAAGCAATGCTCTCCGGGGACTTCCGAACATGCTGATCCAAGCAGTTGACTGCACAAAAACATGTTAACAAACATTAAACTTGGGGCTCTTGGAGTCAGAATCAGGGGAGGGTCTGTGTGCTGTGACTTGCACTACTCTCTGTTGAGGTGGATACTTTCATTTCCCTCATCAAAGGTGAGGTTTCTATTCCTTGCAAGGAGAAGGGTGACTGTCAAAGCCTGTAAAAATAAGATAATAACTACACAAATACAATCTCACAGGTACAGGGTGATCGATCCCCTGTGAATGGTATAAAGCAGACACTTCACACCAGCAGTCCCAATCCCAGCCACACATTGGTGTTGTCTGGGTCACCCCCAGAAACCTTGACCCAAAAGACCCTGTAATTTTCAAGGCTCCTGGGTGGTTCTGTTGTATAGCTGGGGCTGAGCACCATAGCCTCAGATGTTGGAAAGAATGTTTATATATATATTTTGAATTCTCACCTGAGAATATATTTATTGATTTTAGAGGAGAGAGAGAAACATTGATGTGAGAGAGAAACATTGATCAGTTGCCTGCACTACACTCCCCAACTGGGGACCAAACTCACAACCTAGGTATATTCCCTGACTAGGGATTGAACCCACAACATTTTGGTGTATGGGATGACACTCCAACTAACTGAACCACCTGGCCAGGGCTGGAAAGAATATTTAATACAAATAGGATGTCTCTGATTCAATACAACATTCATGCAAGGGGCTCTTGCAAGTGGTAGAGATGCACACTGTCCAGGTCAAGGAGCCACATCCCTTCTCAGGTGTCCAGCCAACACCCTAAAACCAGCCTCTTTTCCAAGGAGTGTTGCAGCAATGGGGAAATGCAATGCTGGTTTTCCAAAAGACTCTGCTCCCCTCCCCCTCCATTACCCAAGCTCTGGTCACATGACTGCCCATAAAAAAAACAGGTCAATTCTGCCAGTTTACTGTAAACCTGAAGATTAGTAGAATCATGTTCATTTGCTGACATCCTGTTCAAAGTGAGCTTAGCTGTGGTTGTCCATGCTGGCCTCCAAAGCCAGGCTTTCATTGCTCACCTCTCCATCAATAGGGAAAATGATCACCACAAATATCTGCTGGGGGCAGCAGCTATCTGTCCATCTGGTCTTCAAGGTCACCCCAATGTCCAGGTATATAAATGGTTTGTTTTCTTTTCAAGGCAGTTACTTATCTTCTTCAAATCAATCTCCTCCTATGTAAATAGGAGCTGCATTATCTATCATTTCTAACTCACAAGGCTATGGCCAAAAACAAATGAAATACTGAATGTTAAAGTGCTGTTACATGAATACAAGGTGCTATTACCAACTGATAAATACCATGCTATGAGTTAGAAATTTTTTTTTAAAGATTTCATTTATTTATTTTTAGACAGGGGAAGGGAGGGAGGGAGAGAGAGAGAGAAACATCAATGTGTGGTTGCCTCTCTCGCACCTCCTACTGGGGGACCTGGCCTGCAACTCAGGCATGTGCCAACTAGGAATCAACTCTCAACCATTTGGTTTGCAAGCTAGCACTCAATCCACTGAGCCACACCATCCAGGGTGAGTTAGTAAGTTTTAAATAGGATATAACCATTCTGACAAAATTTATGGGAGATACCAAAAGATCATGATTTCTTTAATTCTTGAGAGGGTGAACTTACATGAAAATATTTATATACTTTAGCTAATATGTGTGTGAGTGTATGTGAATTACATTTTTCCCCCTTGGGTTATGTTATCTATTATTTATTCTTATAATAAAATTTTCATTACAATTTTCTGACTCTTAACAGGCATATAAATTATATGGCAAAAATATGCAATAAATAAAGATAAATGTCATGAAAAAAGTTACTATTTATTGACTCAGAAAAGTTCTTTGACTTATTAAACAAACAGATGAGAAGAAATGCCCAAAAACAGAAGAGAGAAAGAGAAAGAAGAGAAACTGAGAAGGTGCTTGGTGGCAGAACCTAGATTTATATAATAAACCCAAAATCAATGTGTGTATGTTTGTGTGTGTGTGTCTCAATATGTTCCAAAGTTGAGATATGAAGTTTTCACACTAAAACTGGGGATTTCTGACTTTTCTTGAACAAGCAGCAGATGAGGACACACCCTACCCTGGGAGCTGAGGTGGTAGTCACGCCTCAGCAGAGCAGGTCCTGTCCCTCCTCCAACTGCCTGGCCCTGGAGGACCTGATTGATGGAACAGGAAGCAGTGACCCTAGGCAGGTCATGACAAGCCTTGGAGCACCCAGCTCCTTGATGCTAAGGACAGATACTAAGAAGGGATGGAGGAGAGAAACAGAGTGAGTTAAAACTGTGCCCTGAGCAGAAGAGTGTTGCTTCCATGTATACATGAGTGTTCACTGGACCCTGGCTGCTCCAGGCATTAATGGGGAACAGATACAAATCCTTGGTGCCACCCCAGAGCAGCCTTGAGAAAATTCCAGATGAGAGGTGTGCATACTCTTATCTGAGAAGCCTGCTCCAAAACATCTTATTCCACCTTGAGTTGTACCTTCTGAGTCACCTTGGAAAAAGGCTGGCTCAGATATAGCTTAGGAAACAATCTACAGGTGGTCCAGTGACCCGCCCAAGGCCTAGCCAGGAAGCAATAGGAAGGGCCTCAAAGCAAAAGGGCTCAAAGCAAAGATGGGCTCCTGCTGGGGCTCATCTACCCACATTGCTTGCTCCCATGGCAGCTAGGGTGCCCACACATGACTGCCCAATTTCTAACCTAGATCCTCAGTGGCCCGGAGCCCAGCAGGGCATCCTGTGCATGGTTCACACCAAACAGGAGGGCAGAGGGGCCAAAGGTGGAGGGGAAAGACCTGCCCCAGGATTGATAGCATCCAGGATGTGGCTGGGTGGAGAGCAAGACAGCCCTATGTCCACCTCTTCCTGGGGCTGACAAGTCGCAGGAATTCAGGCAGGTCAGCACTGAGCCCCAGGTGCAGTGTCCCTAGGTCCCTTCCTTGCATATGGGAAGTGCTGAACAAATGACCACTAAGGCCCTGAGTGATCTACCTCTCGCCATTGGCAGTGCCAATTTTGTTAAGCACCTTCCTGCCTTGAGACCTTTGCATGGTTTCTCCCTGCCTGGGGCACACTGTACTACTCTCCCTACTGCTATTCTCACCTGGTGCCCAACTTCCTGCAGGTCCCAACCTACACATTCTCACTCTCTTGGTGAGCGCTTTGCATCCCTTTGACCTTTAATTCACTCACCTGTGATGTTTGCACTTGCTGTCCCTCTGTGGACAGGGACCAGATATCCTGTTCATGTTTGTATACATGTGGCCTAATGCAGATCAGAGAGTAGAAAGCAAAGAAGCACCACAGCTCTGTATGATGGACAGCCCACTCAAGTCCTTGAGCTAAAGGGCAACAATGGAATCTAAATGGCACTAGGTTGGCACCATGCCCCAGAGAGGGTACAGACCGCTTCCTGTCTTTATGGCTTTGTTCCTCAAGAAGTTCTCTTGTTGGTCTAAATCAGCACTTCTAAATCTCCCAGAACTCCTGGAGGGCTTCTTAGCACACAGATTGTGAGCCCCCCACCCCCCAACCAGATGTCTGAATGAGCAGGTCTGGGTGGGCCTGAGCTTTTCACCTCTAACAGATCCCAGTGATGCTGTTGCTGCTGGTCCAGGACCATGCTCCCACAGACAGGCATGTATGTGCACATCTAAACACATTCTATTTTATACATATATTCCAAATTCCAGGGTGCTTTCTTTCCCCTGTGGGGACCGGAGTGACCAAAAACACTTGCCAGCTCTGTAAGACATTTGGCTACACCCTCACTAGATGGCAGCCTGAGTCACAGGTCAAATCCATCCTCCAGAGTCCAGCCATGTCCAAACACCCACTAAGCAGAAATAACACTCTTATTATTTAATCTAAATTTCATTTTTCTAATCTGAAGTTGGGGTAACAGTTTCTAACTCTGGGAGTGATGGCAGGAATTAGATGCCATTGGAGAGTTTCTGGTCACAGGGTCAGATTTTGTGGCCATGTTCCCAAGAGAAGCACACTTCACAGCTGCTATGGTTGACACTCAGATGACATGGACACTTAGAGAAAGCACAGTGTGGGGTCTGGGTTCCAGTGGCCCTAAAACACATGTATATGTTGGCTTTTAACCCATATTTATGGGTTCTGCTATTGCCTCAATTGCAGGGAGAAAAAGAAGGGAGAGAGTGAGGATAAAAAGAAGAAATTCTTATTTCTCCACATTTTAAAAAAAGTCTTCACCCAGAGAACTAGGCAGTAGGACAAGAAAATTACATTTACAAGCATTTCCAAGAAGAGTTGGGCAGGGCCCTAGGTGCAATTTAAGGCACAAGTCAAGCCTCACCTCCTAATTCAAGCCTTTTCCAAATTTCCCAGCACACAGTAATCTCTCCTTCTGCATCGATTAGTGGTCCAGTTAATCTGCCCAGTGGTCTCATTCTGGGACACAATGCCGGCTCTGTTAAACTCTCTGCAGTCTGGATCACAAGATCACTGAGAGTAGGAACCATGTCCCTTAAGATTCACATATCGCCCTGGCTGGCGTAGCTCAGTGGATTGAGCGCAGGCTGCGAACCAAAGTGTCACAGGTTCGATTCCCAGTCAGGGTACATGCCTGGGTTGCAGGCCATGACCCCCAGCAACCGCACATTGATGTTTCTCTCTCTCTATCTCCCTCCCTTCCCTCTCTAAAAATAAACAAAATCTTAAAAAAAAAAGTTTCACATATCATAGGTGTGGGTTGGGGAGTGACATCATAATTCTTCCCTTAGCAACTATAAATGCCTTGAGCAAGTTACCCTAGTATGGATTTGCTCATTTATTAATTTGTGATTCATCTCCTCATTAAAATGCAGACTCTGTGGCATTAGGGCATTCTCTGCACTGTTCATCATTGCACATGAGCTGGAGCCTTTATTCCCACACCTGTACAATGTGACCACTTCACACTGGTGTCATGACAATGAGATGAGAAGAGGCTCCATCATGTTCACCTCAAGGCAGTTTAACATAGAGACTAGCACAGCCTTGCAAATAGCTAAGTAAATGCCTGCTGATTGTTCATAGGTTTGGCATTTGTTTGTTTGTTTGTTTGTTTGTTTGTTTGTTAAGACTACAAGGACCTGGCTGGGTAACTCAGTTGGTTAGAGTATTATCCGATATGTCAAGGTTGCAGGTTTGATCCCTGGTTGAGGCATACACAAGAATCAACCAATGGATGCATAAATAAGTGGAACAACAAATCAATGTTTCTCTCTAATTAAATATGTAAGTAAACAAAATTTATAAAGACTATGAGAGGTTATCATTTCCATTATAAAGATGGCACACACTTGCATAGGAATTTTCAAGAAATCCTGTCAGTTATTTAAACACACCAATCCTCCTCCCCAACTTTAAGTAAACCCACATACAGAAACTCTACTTCAATCAAAAGAAACACAGGAGTTTATATTCACAAAAGAATTCACAATGGGTTTTCTTTAAATAAAAAATCTTCTTGGCACAATTTAAGATATTTCATCAATCACAAAATTGCATTTTCCAAATTTCCAGAAGCACCTGATTTTTACAAATTAATTAATTTTTTTTCCATTACCATTGCATGTGCTTTATAAAGTAAGTCAGGCTTCTGACAACTATGGAGAATTCAATCTCTTCTGTAGGACTTTCTCTTAAGACTTGGGGTTATATTTTCATTTAGAGTTCCTTGAAAAACCTTAGATAAGGTATTTTAATCACTGAGAAATAAGTGAAGCACAGGAGTATAGCATCTTCTGATTGACTGTCAGTGTATCTGCCTTCTAAATTACTAGAAGCATGTCATAAAGAAGAGAAAGGTACAGCAAAATGGTTCCCATTGCTGCAACTAATGTTTCAAAAAGCATCCAGAAATCTCTGTGTTCAATGCTTAGTTAAAAATTATTACTCTATACCCTTGTTTGAGAGTTAGAATACACACACTTTAAAAAAAAATCAGACTCAGAACCCAGTGTTTAGAAAGTAGAGTGTAGTTGTGTGTTTGAAATCAACACATGTTGTTACCTTCTGGCTCTGCATTTGCAACCTCCTCACATCTTGAGCTTATACGCCACAGAGCAAAACATCTGTTGAACTATAACTGAGGACAAAGCCAAATTTCAAAAACTGGAAAGAATCTTTTTTTAGATCTTGGCTTTCCAAAGAACCCTCTGTAAAGCAGTTTTATGTAGAGGTAATAGAAGCAAGACACTGAATGGGGTGGTGACTATCTTTATGCCCATCTCTGACATCATGACTCACCTGGTGACCTAGCTACCAATCCAGAGCTCCAGAATGGCCTTTGAGCCCTGTTGGCCACCTGCATACCCTCTTGACCTGTTTCCTGCCTATCCCAGATTTATCAGATGCGAGCCCATGTGGTCCTGTTCAGAGGAGACACAGCACTCTCAGCAGCACTGCTGAAGACCAGGCTCAATGTCATAGTCCTCCACACACACACACCTCCCTACCCCTACAGCATTCATTAATAAATAACAAAGACCAGTGATTGGGCATGAATAACACACTAAAGACTGTGCAAAGAACCCTGACCAGGTAGCTCAGTTGTTTAGAGCACCATCCCATCCCCAATATGTCAAGGATGTGGGTTCAATCCCTGGTCCTGCCAGGGCTCATGCAAGAATCAACCAATGAATACATAAATAAGTGGAACAACAAAATCAGTGTTTCTCTGTCTCTCCCTTCCTCTATCTCACTTAAATCAATAAACACAAAATTTATATAAAAACGGATTATGCAGTGAGCTTTATTAAGTATTTTCTCATTTAATGCTAACAACAACCCTAGGATTTCCCAGGCCATCCACTGCTGGTCCAAAGACACCTAGCAGCTCCTGCTGTGGTGTCTGTGACCTCTGGTTGACATTCACTGAGCCATTGCCAGGCTGTGAGAAGCCCTGTGTAGGTGTTTGGGGACACAGCTCCAGCTGAACCCAGCATGAATCATCCTGGTCAAGGTCCCAGACTTGCAACAACAGCCCCAGACATAGACCAGTGGGGAGCAGAAGCAAGTCATGCCCACATGGCCCTGTCCAAAGTCCTGACCCACAGAATTGTGAGCATAATACAATACTTGGGGGTCATTTGATATGCAATAGTAGCAAATAGAACCAAATTCAGACTGTCCTAATTGTATAAACAAGGAAACCAGTGCAAAGAACAGTAAAGGGAAAGCAAGGATTCAGACCTAGATGAAATTCTCGACACACCAAGAACCATTAAGCTGTGCTACACCCATCTGCCATTTTTGTTTGTTTACTAGAGTCATTGCCAGGACACTAATCCCAATTCTACCCATTTAGAAATGTCTCTATCTGCCCTAGGTTAGGGGATACAGGTCAGTGGTTCTCAACCTTGTATATGCCTCAAGAGCACCTGGAAAGCTTGAAAACACAGACTGCAGAGCCCCACCATCAGGGTTTCTGGTTCTGGTGGGTCTAAGATGGGGCCTGAGAACTTATATTTCTAATAAAGTTCCTAGGTGATGCTGATGCTGTCAGTCTGGGGACCAGAGTTTGAGAACTACTGGTACAGATTTTCCTGAAGGGATAATGGGGGTTTCAAAAGTGATACTCCTTTGGAATAAGTCATCATCATACTATCACACAGATCAGATCAGTCCCAAACACACCCACCATTCCACAACATTCTAGGGGGCTCCTAGGACAGCTATGGCTGGGTTTAGCCTTTTTTTTATATCATCACCTCTGTGGTTTGCAGACACTGGGAAACAGGTCAAGAGGGTATGCAGGATATTTCTTTTTTCTTTTTTAAAAACATATTTTATTGATTATGCTATGACAGTTGTCCATTTTCCCCCTTTATTTCCCTCCCCCTATTCATCCCCTCCTATCCATATACCCCCCCTTTAAGTTCATGTCCATGGGTCATACATATAAGTTCTTTGCTATCTACATTTCCTATATTATTCTTAACTTTCCCCTGTCTATTTTCTACCTACCATTTGTGCTACTTATTCCCTGTACCTTTTCCCCCTCTCTCCCCCTCCCACTCCCCTGTTGATAACCCTCCATGTGATCCCCATTTCTGCGGTTCTGTTCCTGTTCTAGTTGTTTGCTTAGTTTGTTTTAGTTTTTGATTTTGAGGGGTTTCGTGGTTGATAGTTGTGAGTTTGCTGTCATTTTACTGTTCATAGTTTTCAATCTTCTTCTTTTCCTTAGATAAGTCCCTTTAACATTTCATATAATAAGGGCTTGGTGATGATGAACTTTTTTAACTTGACCTTATCTGAGAAGTGCTTTATCTGCCCTCCCATTGTAAATGATAGCTTTGCTGGACAGAGTAATCTTGGATGTAGGTCCTTGCCTTTCATGACTTTGAACACCTCTTTCCTGCCCCTTCTTGGACACAGATATTTCTGAGATGAGAGGGTAAACATATACACACATTCAGGGTAAGAATGCTGCTGGAATTTTTTTCCACAAGGCAGTTTCTGAAGCTCGATTTCTGGAGAAATAATTTTTTTAAAAAGAAGCACTTCTGCTAGCCAAGCACATGTTGATTCTGACCAAGAGAGGCTCAAGAGGCCCTTTCTGTCTCCTCGTGAGGTCCATCCCCAGTGACTTATCTAGTATTGAGAGGCTACAAGTGTGCATGAGCCACCAAACCTGACCATTCACAGCAGTCTCAGGCCCTCCAGTCTCAGTCAGCTTGCATAGAAGCTGCACATTTTCTGCTCTGTACTTCAATCAGTTGCTCTCCTCCCTTCCCTTGAAGGTACAAGTCACCAACTTTACAAACCTAAGGGTTTGTTTTGTTTTGTTTTCCCACTAACTCAAGGACACTTGCTGCTGACTCAATTTTAGAGAAAGCACTTATCTAAATAAGTGATTTTGATTAAACCATCAAAGTAGTAACAATATGAAAAAACATCTGGTCCAAAGTTCTTTCCTAAGTTTCTTTGTTTGAAAAATAATTGCAAGACACTACCTTGTCTTGCTACTTCTAAGTATAAATGAAAACTGCTACGACTTCTTGATCACCAATAAGTATTGGGCCTGTTCCACACCTCCAGCACTCTGTCCTCACAATCAGCCTAGCAGGAGGGCTTACTGTTCCCAGTTTACAAATGAGAGTTAGGTTCAGAGGAGTAGTTACAGGCCCAGTAAATGGTGGAGTTGTGCAACATGCCAGATCGTGTGCTTCATGTCCAGGACTTGGCCAGGGCCTGACCCTGCTATTACAATCTGCAAGTTCTTCCCTGAAACACCCCTTAAACCCCAGGTAACTCAATACCCCAGTCTCCCTGACCATGCAGCCCCCTGAGCAACCCACCCGGCTGTGAGTCCCCTACTCCCTAGGCAGCCTTGCCTGCCCACACTCCACCTACTCTGCCTGGCTGGTTACTGCCTCTAGTTCCTGGGCCTTCTTTCCTTGCTGCCTCAGGGCACAGTCTACTCATGCCACCATGCAATTCCCAATTCCTAACAAAAAAGTAGTAAATTCTATCTCAGCAATACCAAAGGACTGAGTGGCTGGTGGAGCTGGTTTCTAGGACCTCAATTAGAACCAAGTCTAAAACAAGCCTTGGGTCATTTTAGAGGATGGGAGAGGGGTTGGGGAGAGAGTCCCTCCACTCCTTTCTTCCCTCCTTTAGGCGCTGCCTGGGAGCAAGGAGATTAAGTGATTCCAGCTGCTGGCCTTGGGTTTCCTGCTCCCCAGCCACACTCCACAGCCTGGTTTGTTTACATTTCTCCTCAGGTCAGTTGCTTGGCAGGCAGCAGGTAGCAACAGCCTAATGCTATTCAGTTTTGCCTCCAGCCCGGGGGGACAGGACTATGTTAGTCCCCCCTCCTGGGCGCCGGAAACCCACCACCCCAGCCTGGCCCAAGTGTCTCCTGCTGCTCCCCGCTGGCTTGCGCTCTGCGGGGCGGTGGAACCCCGAGGTTAAACTTGAGTGTCCGCCATTGGAGGAGGCAGCTGGGGCAAGGCCAGCAGCTGGGCGACCCAAGCTGACGCTGGGCCAGGTCTCCGCAGGCGCTGGCTGGAGCGGGGAAAGTGGGATCGGCAATCGGAGTTGCTGCGGACAGGGAAGCTGGAGCCTCTGCGGCCCAGAGGTGAAGGCCCACTGACCAGTGATCTGCCTGGGACCGCTGCGCCGCTATGTTCTGTGAGTCACCTCTGGACGCATGACTAGGGGACACCCATGGTCCGCGTAGCCCACTCACCAGACACGTTTAGCTGGCCTCCCAGGAACCAGCCGATCTTGCCACTGCTGAAGTCACAGTCCCAGACTGTATGGTAGGGGGTGTCCCACACTAGCGAGTCTCGCGCCAGCGGCCCCCAAAAGGCTGCAGGCTGCCGGGCCGCCTGCTCTCTCAGCGTGTGGTAGGAGGCAGGGTGCGCGGTGTCTGCGGTGGCCAGTGTGCTGCCTGGGGGCCGGGAGGCGGCCCTGCACGGCGAGTTCAGTACAGGCAGCGGCCACCCCCGCAGTCCCGCACGCCCTTGCAGGATGTCCAGGAGCCGCCTGACGCAGCAGCCCAGACTGCGCACCGCCATCTCCCCCACGCCCCAAGGCCTCTGTCTCTGCAGCCGGACTGCCAACCCTGTTGGAAGGGGCTGGGGCAGCAGTCGCTCCAGGAGGGCCCGCCTTGTCTCCGCCCTCCCGCCACCACCCACCCCTCAGGCCCTTTCTCTGCCTGAAGCTGCCTGCGGGGCCCGCCTGTCCTCACCTCCTCTCTCACTGCAGTAGAGAAGAGGACCCCAAAGAAGGAGGAGAAGTAGCTTGGGGAGGGGCGCTGGGGAGCCGTGTAGAGCGGGGTCTTGGCCCTGGCCGGGCTGCGGGTGGGGTTCCCCTCATCTGTGTTATCGCCCTATGGGGCGTTGGGGCCGTTTTGGTTTCAGTTTATGTTTCTTCAAGTTCCTTCAACTGCGCCACGTAGCCAACAATTAGAGACTTGTGCATCCGGGAGGCAGGCTGGCTCAGCGCTCTCAGTCTTCTGAGCCCTTCTCAGAACAGAAGCAATTGATGCAGCAAAGCGCACGGGTGGGTATGAGAACCAAAGTTAGTTCGGTATGCATTTGGTGCTAAAGTGAAAATATTAATTCCTTTGTGTGTCCTTGAGAGAGAATACCTCATCTGCCAGGCCGGTCTGTACCTCCTAAAACACATATGCAGGTAAGCCCCCTGTGGGCTAAATGGGCAGATCTGGGGCCCAAGGGCAACGAGGCTGTGGTGACCTGCGATCCAATGCTTTTATCACCCAGCTGTCACCTCAGCCCAAAGGCAGTCTTCTCCTGAGGGAAGGAAGGTATGGGAAAGGGGGAAAGTAGCAGACAAGCAAATGCTCCACTAAGGTACACTGGTTTGGGACTGAGTAACTTTGGGAGTTTTCACCAATTGCTCCAGCTACTGTGGCCCAGGACCAAACCCTGAATATTCTAGCTTTGTGACATTGGGCAAGTTCCTGTATTTCTCCATACCTCATTTTACTTTTACAGAAAAATGGAAGTAATATCTCCCTTCCCTGTTGTAGTAAAGAATAAATGAGATTGTGTCTGAAGCATCAAGCCCAATAAGAATCCCCAGTCTGAGGTGCATTGGAGAAGACTGTTCAACACAAACAGATGAATTGTGATACAGCACAGCTATGGAACAGTAGCACCTCTCCAGCTAGACAGCTCTGCTCACTCTCCAGAGAGACACCTTCCGTATTTCAGCTCCAGGAAAAGGAAGTCTTAAATGTGAAAAGCAAAAGTGCACTCCCAGACCCAGAGGAAAGCTGACTTACATAGATAGAAGTCCCCTCATCAGGTCCCTGATTGGCCCATCCTCATACAAATGAGGACTCCAAATCCTCCCAGTTTGGTTGGCCCAAAAGGCACTGTCCTAATTGGTCAGAATGGAGCTTCTGTGATTGGTCAGTGAAGATGCTGCCAGGGATATAACCCGCAGTTCCAACTGGATAGGGAGCTCCAGTTGGAAAGGAAAAGTCTCCGTCCTATTGGTTGAAATAGGATTCCAAAAACTCTTCTATATTGCCTGGCTGGCGTAGCTCAGTGGATTGAGCATGGGCTGTGAACCAAAGTATCGCAGGTTCAATTCCCAGTCAGGGCACATGCCTGGGTTGCAGGCCATGGCCCCCAGCAACCACATGTCTCTCTCTCTCTCTCATTCTCCCTCCCTTCCCTCTCTAAAAATAAATAAATAAAATCTTTAAAAATATATGAACAACAGAAACCTCATATTTAAAAAAATTAAAAAAAACCCCCTCATATTATATTGGGAGATTCAGATGGCAGGAAGACAATGCAGGCAAGCAGTTCAGTGCAGGCTTCTCCCTGAAGTGCCATTTGCATGAGAGGCCCCTGCACAGAAATAACTGCTAGGCTCTGTGTTTGTTTGAACCCAGTTAGCCACCAGGAGCCTTTCTTAGTAGGCATCTTTCTCAGGGTCCACACCTAGAATCAGCACATAGGGAGCTTAATAGTGGAGGCAGTGTTTATATTGTCAAGCCAGAAAGGACAGAAGGGAACTCACAGAAACTTGCCTCAACCAGGTTCTTAAATATTTCAACACCCAAGAATAAGTACATAATAAAGAAGGTAAGCACATAGGAAAGGGGATTTTTGAAAACTGGTTTGTTGAGTTCTTTTTGTTTGAAAAAGATTCTGCCCTCTTAGTGAGATCTGCAGAGGCAAAGTCCCTACCACTCCAAGGAGCTTCTGCTGCCAGTTAGCCCCAGGCCATGTTGAATACCTGCTTCCTGCCAGAGAAGAGAGGACTTTAAGGCTGGAGAACCAGTGATAAAACCTAGCTCTAAACCTGTGCCCAGTACCTGACCTGCACTTTTAACTGAATTTAAAAATTATTTAGTGCTATCAACTGTTGCCGACTATTAACCCTTAGTGGAACAAATGAGGGGACTGAGACCAAATGAATCAGTAGACTTACTAAAGAACACCTGCCTGATGGGGTAGTAACACCAACACCCAGCATCTTCTACTCCTCCCATTCAATATCAAATCACCACTTGGCAGAGTCCTTATTTTAAATGAAATATACAAAATTGTAAATAGAGAAAGGCCATAATTGTGGTAGGGTGTCCCAAAGATGGCCACCAATATTGCATCCCCTTGTGTAAATATGTGAGAGGTGTGCTCCAAGAGGAGGAGCCTGATCCCCCTTTGAATCTAGCCTGTTGGATTTTCCTAACAGAATGTGGTGACAGTGCCCCTCTGACACCCCAGGTTTGGGCCTTGTGAAGCCACAGCTGTAGCCCCTGCTGTCTTGGAACTCAGCTGCCATGCTGTAAGGGAGTGGGGATAGCTTTCCAGAGGAAAAGACCCCATGGAGAGAACAATAAAAACTATATCTAGAATTGACTCTTCTTTAAAATAAAGAACTACATAGTTCCCGTTTCCTTCTGGTTGGATGAAGAAATGATTGTGTATACACAAAACATTTCAAAACCCATCAGGTGGTCAGATTTGCACTTCCTACAGCCCAAGTTACAAGAATTTCCTCCTGATTGTCACAGTCTTCTGAGGCCAAGGGCCATCCCTGCTATGTCTTAGAAGCATATCTCCCTAAACTAGAACAAAGTGGAGCCAATCACCCCTGACCTAGCCAGCTGTGTCTTGTGGTGCCTGGGTAATTCTGAGAGTAGCAGGTTATCCAAACTACGTGCATCACATTTTCTCCCCCGGAAAGCACCCTTGACCTTAATATGGGAAGAACCTTCCAGTACTGAAAGCTGTAGTTGGTAGGCACAGAAATTAAGAAGGACTGGGGAGGTTTCCTGCAGGACCCTTATATCTCAGGCCTGCTGTTTAAGTTCAAGATGGTACAGCCACGATTGCTGACACTCATAATCCTTAGAGATAGATGCTTTGATCATCACTTTATATAGGAGAACACAAGCACAGGGAGATGTTCACTCAAGGCCACAAAGCTAGCCAGTGGCATAGCTTCAGCTTTCTGCCTTCAAAGCTTACAGTTTTAACAGCTTTAGGGATACAGCCTACTAACACCCCTTTTGCTATTTGTCTTCATAGGTTCTACAACTGACATTACTCAGAGAGTAGCAGTAGTTCATTACCCCTAAGAAACAGTCTGTGTTGATAATTGATCCCCTGGGAGAATCACCTGCCACCAGTCACCAAGACCTAGTGTGGGAGGCATAGATGCTAAAATCCTCAACAAAGTACTGGCAAACCACATCCAACAGTATTTCAAAAAGAGCATATACCCTGATCAAATGGGACTCATCCCAGGGATGCAAGGAGGTATAATAGTCACAAATCAATAAATGTAATATATCACATAAAGAAAAGAAAGACAAAAATCACATGATGATATCAATAGATGTGGAAAAAGCATTTGGTAAGGTACAGCACCCATTTATGATAAAAACACTCAGCAAAGTGGAAGTACAGGGGTCATATGCCAACATAATAAAAGCCATATATGAAAAACCTACAGCCAACATCATACTCAGTGGACAAAACCTAAAAGCTTTCCCACAAAAATCAGGAACAAGACAAGGATGTCTGCTTTCACCACTTCTATTCAACATAGTTTTGGAAGTTCTAGCCATAGCAATCACACAAGAAGAAGAAATAAAAGGCATCCAAATTGGAAAGGAGGACATAAAACTATCATTGTTTCCAGATGACATGATAGTGTACATACACAGAAAACCCTATAGACTCTACCAAAAAACTAACCAACCTAATAAGTGAATTTGTCAATATAATGGGATACAAGTTCAATATTAAGAATCACAGGCATTTTGGTACACCAACAATGAAATATCAGAAACAGAAATCAGGGGGAAAAAAATCCCACTTGCTATAGCAACAAAAAAAAAATAAAGCACATAGAAATAAACCTAACCAAGGAAGTAAAAGACCTGTCCTCAAAAAACTACACAACACTAAAAAAAGAAATTAAGGAAGACAAAAACAAATGCAAACATATACTGTGTTCATGGATCAGAAGAATTAACATCATCAAAATGTCCATGTTACCTGAAGCAATTTATAGATTCAGTGCAATCCTATTTAAATACCAATGATATATTTCACAGATATAGAGCAAACATTTCAGAAGTACATATGGAACTATAAAGGATCCCAAATAGCCTCAGCAATTTTGAGAAAGAACACAGTAGGAGGGATCACAATACCTGACATCAAACTATGTCAGGTATTCCAAGGCCATTGTAATCAAAACAGTCTGGTACTGGCATAAGAACAGACACATAGATAAATGGAACAGAATAGAGAGCCCAGAAATAAACCCAGGTCTCTATGGTCAATTAATATTTGACAAAGGGGGAAGAAGCATAAAATGAAGTAAAAATAACATCTTCAACAAATAGTGTTGAGAGAGCTCGACAGTTATATGCAAATAAAATGAAACTGGACCACCAACTCACACCATACACAAAAATAGGCTCCAGATGGATAAAAGACTTAATTATAAGTCAGGACACCATAAAAATCCTAGAGGAGAACTTAGTTAGGAAAATCTCAGATATTCCATGCAGCAATATTTTCACTGATATGTCCCCTAGAGCAAGGGATATAAAGGAAAGAGAAAACAAATGGGATCTCATCAAAATAAAAAGCTTCTGCACAGCTAAAGAAAACACTAGCAAAATGAAAAGGGAACCAACCATATGGGAAAATATAATTGCCAATGATATCTCTGACAAATGATATCCTATTAAAATACCAATGATATATTTCACAGATATAGAGCAAACATTTCAAAAGTGTGTATGGAACTAAAATGGATTCCAAATAGCCTCAGCAATTTTGAGAAAGTAGGAGGGATCACAATACCTGACATCAAATTATTTGGTCCCTAAAATATACAAAGAACACACATGCCTCCACTCCAGGAAGACAAACAATCCAATTAAAAAATGGGCAAAGGACCTGAACAGACACTTCTCCAAGGAGGACATACAGAGGGTCCAGAGACATATGAAAAGATGCTCAGTATTGCTAGCCATGAGAGAGATGCAAATTAAAACCACAATGAGATACCACTTCCTACTGGTCAGAATGGCCATCATAAACAAATCAACAACCAACAATTGCTGGCGAGGTTGTGGAGAAAAGGGAACCCTAGTGCACTGTTGGTGGGAATGCAAACTGGTACAGCCACTGTGGAAAACACTATGGAATTTCCTCAGAAAACTGAAGATAGAACTGCCTTTTGACCTGGCAATTCCACTACTGGGATTATATCCTAAGAACTCTGAAACACCAATTCTAAAGAACCTATGCATTCCAATGTTCATAGCAGCACAATTTACAATAGCCAAGTGCTGGAAGCAGTCTAAGAAATGAGTGGATCAAAAAACTACGTTACATTTACACAATGGAATACTATCCAACAGAGAGAAAGAAAGCTCCTACCCTTTGCAACAACATGGATGGAACTGGAGAGCATTATGCTAAGTGAAATAAGCCAGGCAGTGAGGGACAAATAACATATGATTTCACCTTTAAGTGGACCCTAATCAACAAAACAAACAAGTATGCAAAATATAACCAAAGACATTGAAATTAAAATTAAACTCACAGCAACCAGAGGGGATACAGAGGGGGAAAACTAGGGACAGAAGGAAAGGATCTTCAAAGAATATGTATAAAGGACCTATGGAGAAAGCCAGAGCGGGGTAGGATTGAGGGTGGGAGTCGGGGGTGGGCAGGATGGGGAAAAGTGGTGGTGGGAAAATGGAGACAGCTGTATTCGACCATTAATTTAAAAAAAGGTTTAAAAAAAAAAGACCTAGTGTGGAAGGATAGGGAAAAGCTAGGAAAATTCCTGGGCAAGTGGAATATGGAAACTGAGACAAGAAAATTAAATAAGGCCAAACAATTTGAACTTACAACCAGCTCATGAATTGCAACACCTTATCCTCCCTAACAAGGACATTTGAGAGAAAATGGTTTATACCTTTCTTCCCTCACTAGAGAATACATAGGTTAAATCACTCTGGTCTGGGAAATAGAGAATAGAGACCCAATTAATACTATTTGTGTCAGCTAAACCCAAGGACAGATAAGATCAGGGAACAAATAACAAAATCTCAATTAAAATTCAGACAGACTCAAGATTAAAAAAAACAATAAAGCAGACCAAAGAATAACCCAAAAGTCCTCTCTATGTTCATTTTGATGCATCAGAATATTAAAAACACACCTGGAAAGCAAATGAATATTCTATTGAAACCCTCCTCTGAGATTCTCACCCACAGAAGAGAGATAAAATCCCTCATGTCAAAGACTGGGGATGGGCATCCTCCAGAGCATGCCCATGCCTCTTCTTGGGCATGAACTTTGTACTTCCTCATAAGCTCTAAAGGTCCTCATGAGACCCTTGGCAACCAGGGGAGCAATGGGCATTAGCAGCTTGTCCTAGGCTTACCCCCAATCCTGTCTCCAAGGCCCCCTATTCCTCTGACTTCCCAGTGAGCTAATAGCAGCCCCACTTTGGCTCCTATAATGTTTCTAAGGAGCTAAAGCAGAGCACAGTCTAGGCTGTCTCTTTTGCTTCTTCTACCCTGAGCCCTGTCTTTGTTTCACCCTCCCCAGCTTCAATAAACATATTCTCAAAATCACCTGGACTTGTGTTATGAAATCCTTCCCACATTAAGTCCAGAACACACACACTCCATGCCCACCTGAGGCAGACCTGCTCCAGGTATGGCCCTATCCAGTAACACTAACATGGAGTCGCCAAATCCATTCACCATAGCCAGGTGCCTTCAAAGAACCTGTAAAGCTCTCTCCTTCCTCTCCTCTACATTATTACTTTTCTTTTCTCTTCATTTCCCCATTTCTTCTTTTCAATGACACAAAAAGGATATCTGTGTAGAACCTTCTGTGTGCACAGCCCAGGGTGGGGGGCTGTCAGCTCAACAAGGATGAACCCAACACAGTCCCTGAAGTCAAGGTTATGATTGGGGGAGGAGTGTGGGGAGGAATAGAGAGACAGACACCAGCTCAAATAGCTGAAATGCAAAGCAAAACAAAAACAAAAAATCCATAATTGGAACACTGAAGAGGTTTGGAGGAGAGGACCCAGTTGTTTAGGAGCCTGGGAGTAGCTTCATGAGAGTGAAGGGCTCACCTCTTCCAGTTGCCATTTTCTGATGTTCCCATGAACTCAGTGGTAGCAATGACATGTAGGGGAGTCCATGTAATCTGCTTCAGTGGTGGGGGCTCCAGGACTCCCATACAGCTGCCGCAAAACTGTTGTGTCTTGTAAAACCACACCAGATTCCAACAACACACAGCAATTCCAGGATAAGTGTGTTCATCAAAGAGCAGAAAGACAGGAGGTGAAAACCAGGAGCAACTTAAGGTGGCACTAGGCTGGCAGCTCGGTGTCCTCCTGGAACTGGAAGTCCCCCATCTGAAGGCATAGCTGCATGCAGAATAGCCAGACCTGATAGTGAGGCTTGTTCTCTGTCAGTTCTAGCAACATGCTAAATTTTCTCAAATCAAATCCTGTAAACTCTTAACTTGCTCTAACCCTCCATGAGTATGAAAGGTTAGGTTGGATGTCATTCATCCAGGAACTCACTGAAAAGACTTCCACTTTTGTATTTGCTTGTGGCCTCTATGAGACATCCTTGGCCCACAGTGGTTGAGAGAACCATCAGAGAAGACCACTGCATCTCCTGTGACTGCTAATCATTGACATCTAGAAGAACCAGTCCCCTAACTCCCAGGTGTACAGGGAAAAGGGGAGTCAGGACCCCAATGCCATACCCCTCTCCTTGATCTCCTGAGTGGACCCTCTTGCTGGGGCAACAGCATTCCAGCTCCTGCTTTCACTCAAGTCCAGGCCAACATTGTTAATGGTGATCACACAGACACACACAAGTCACTCCAAGGCCAAGCTATAAGTGGCTACCCTCATACATGGATAAAACCCTGTCTTAATAGCCTGAGGAAGATGAGTGGACAGAGTGCTGGACAGGGAGCCAGGTGACCTGGACTAGGTTCTGGGTTCTGACCCAGCCTGCCATAGGGCCAGTCTCCAAATATCTTAATTCTCAATTTTCTCATCTACATAATAAAAAAAATGTGATCCAAATTCTGAATCCTTTAGCTCTAAAATTCCAAGTGTTGCATTCATCCCAATAAGGGTTTGTCAGCCTTAGTATCCAAGTTTCTTCTGTTTCCATAAGTTTCAGCTAATGCCAGTGTAGGGACTCTGTGAATGTGTATAGGGGTGTTTTGTTTCAGCTTTGGAGAATTCAAACCCAAACCCCCTTCCCCATTCCTTGACTTAATTTCCAGTTCAGTAGGCTGCCCCACCCCACCTTGAAAGGTGCAGTCTCTGGACCAGCCACTGCTCCAGATGAATCACATGACTCTAGTGAAGCAGTCAGGAATACCCTTTGTGGTTTTCTTTTAAAGATGGCCAACTAGAGCCCTGGCTGGCATAGCTCAGTGGATTGAGCGCGGGCTGGGAACCAAAGTGTCCCAGGTTCGATTCCCAGTCAGGGTACATTCCTGGGTTGCAGGCCATAACCCCCAGCAACCGCACATTGATGTTTCTCTCTCTCTCTGTCTCTCTCCTTCCCTCCCTTCCCTCTCTAAAAATAAATAAATAAAATCTTTAAAAAAAAAAAAAAAGATGGCCAACTAGAACAGACTCCATCTTTGAATACAAGTCACTTAATGATTTGATGAATTTTTGGTCCAGTAGCTTCCAAGAATGGCATCCAGGTCTGACTTAGAAGGTTTGCATTTTGGCTTGCATTAAACAAACAAACAAACAAACAAAGTGGTGGGAAGCTAGAAAAGGGGCTTTCAAATACCTCCTGGAGTTTCCTTTAATTTGAGTTTGAGTAAGGATTCACAGTGGAGAGGTGAGAGGAGGAAGATGTTTATACATCACAGGGCAAATGGGATGGAATGGCCAAGTTCAACACTACTTGAAGAAGCAGACTTACAAGCCAAACATTCAAGTCATATTGAACAACACATGGATTTGTCACACATGCCAGAAGGCTCAGTGGACACTTGTCCTTGTGGTTCATCCTACAGGTTCATCATCTGGCAGAACTCTGTACAGTCCACTTTCTCTGAGCCCATGGTCCCAGTGCCTGCCCTGACCCCTTCAATGTCTCAGTGCTGCAGATATCCTTGCTCAGATACTTGCTGGGCAGTCATCACTCTGGTTGCTTGGTTCCTTCATAAAAGGCTATGAAGGGAGGGAGGGGACCCAGGAAGCAGCCTTTGGGAAGATCTGAGCTATGGGGCCCCTTTTTCCTGCTCTCATGGTTTCTATTGCTGCCTATGGCCCCAGCCTCTCAGCTTTTCAAACAAAAAGGGAGGGTTTAAGATATGGGAATGACTTTGAGACAAAGACCATAGCAGGGAAGGGGCTGCCTGGAGAGACATTGCTATCTTTGAGGCCAGACCCTGTGGATTTCAAGAAGAAATTAAACAGGCGCCCCAGATAGACCAGGTGGGGATCCAAGATGATGTATATTGATTGAGTGCTCAATCAATATTTATTGACTGATTGAATGTAAAGATGTGATAGAAAACAAACTACTATGTGGCCTCCACTGTCCACTCTGTACTAAGAATCCTGAAACACCAATTCAAAATAACCTATGCACCCCAATGTTGATAGCAGCACAATTTACCATAGCCAAGTGCTGGAAGCAACCTAAGTGGCCATCAGTAAATGAATGGATCAAAAAACAATGGTACATTTACACGATGGAATACTACTCAGCAAAAAGAAAGAAGGAGCTCTTACCCTTTGTGACAGCATGAATGGAACTAGAGAGCATTATGCTAAGTGAAATAAGTCCTGTGGTGAAAGACAAATACCCTATGATCTCACCTTTAAGTGGAAGCTAATCAACAAAACAAATAGCAAGCAAAATATGACCAGAGACATTGAAATTAAGAACAAACTGACAGTATGGACATTGAGTATGATGTTGGCTGTAGGTTTCCCATACATAGCCTTTATTATGTTGAGGTATGATCCCTCTAGTCCCACACTGAAAAGTGTTTTTTTATCATAAATGGGTGTTGTGCCTTATCAAATGCTGCTTCTGCATCTATTGATGTGATCATGTGGTTTTTGTCTTTTGTGTTGTTTATGTGGTTTATAACATTTATTGATTTGTGTATGTTGTACTATCCTTACATCCTTGGAATGAATTCCACTTGATCATGGTGGATAATATTTTTAATGTACTGCTGGATGCGGTTTGCCAATGTTTTGTTGAGGATCTTAGTGTCTATATTCATGAACAATATTGGCCTCTGATTTCCTTTCTTTGTTGTGTCAACTGGTTTTGAGATTAGGATGATGCTGGCCTCATCCAAAGAGTTTGGGACTCCTCCCTCTTCATAGATGTTTTGGAATAATTTGAGAAAGAAAGAGGTTAGCTGTTTCTTAAATGTTTTGTAAATTTTTCCTGTGAAATCTGTGGTCCACAGCTTTTGTGTGCCCAGAATTTTCTGATTACTGTTTCAATTTCACTAGCTGATACTGGTTTATTCAGGGTTTCTGCTGCTTCTTTTTTTAAAAGTACATTTTATTGATTATGCTATTACGGTTTTCCCAATTTTTTCTCCCCTTTATCCCCCTCCACCCTGCACCCCCATCTTTCCAGCATTACCCCCACCTTAGTTCATGTCCATGGGTTGTACATATAAGTTCTTTGACTTCTCTGTTTCCTATACCATTCTCAACCTCATTCCATCTATTTTATGCCTTTCAATTATGCTTATTATTCCCTGTACCTTTCCTCCCATTCTTCCCCTCCACCTCCCCCACTGAAAACTGTCCATGTGATTTCCATTTCTCTGGTTCTGTTCCTGTTCTAGTTGTTTGCTTAGTTTTAGTTTTTGTTTTTAGGTTCAGTTATTGATAGTTGTGAGTTTGTTGTCATTTTACTGTTCATGTCGATTATCTTCTATTTTTTTTAGATAAGTGCCTCTAACATTTCATATAACAAAGGCTTGTTGATGATGAATTCCTTTAACTTGACCTTATCTGGGAAGCACTTTATCTGCCCTTCTATTCTAAATAATGCTGAATAGAGTAATCTTAGATGTATGTCCTTGCCTTTCATGACTTCAAATACTTCTTTCCAGTCTCTTCTTTCCTGTAAGGTTTCTTTTGAGAAATCAGCTGATAGTCTTATGGGTACTTCTTTGAGATAACTGTGTTCTTTTCTCTTTCTGCTCTTAAGATTCTCTCTTTATCTTTAATCTTCGGTAATGAAATTATGATGTGTCTTGATGTGTTCCTCCTTGGGTCCAATTGCTTTGGGATTCTCTGGGGTTCTTGGACTTCTTGAAAGTCAGTTTCCTTCACTAGATTGGGTTATTTTTCCTTCATTATTTGTTCAAATAAGTTTTTGTTTTCTTGCTCTTGCTCTTCTCCTCCTGGCACCCCTATGATTCTGATGTTAGAGTCATTAAAGCTTTCCTAGAAGTTCCTAAGCCTCTCCTCATTTTTTTGAATTCTTGTTTCTTCATTCTGTTCTGGTTGGATGTTTATTTCTTCCTTTTGTTACAAATCGTCAATTTGAGTCTTGTTTTCCTTCCCTTCACTGTTGGTTTCCTGTATATTTTGCTTCATTTCACTTTGGGTAGCCTTCATTTTTTTTCCTTCTTTTTGTGACCTAGCTCAATCACTTCCATGAGCATCTCAATTACCAGGGTTTTGAACTCTCCATCAGATAGGTTGGCTGTCTCCTCATTACTTAGCTCTTTTTCTAGAGTTTTGATCTGTTCTTTCATTTGGGCCACATTTCTTTGT
This sequence comes from Phyllostomus discolor, assembly GCF_004126475.2. NCBI lineage: Eukaryota > Metazoa > Chordata > Mammalia > Chiroptera > Phyllostomidae > Phyllostomus > Phyllostomus discolor. Next base: position 58,766,858 of record NC_040911.2, on the reverse strand, counting down.
CTCAGCCCACCTGTTATGTTGTAAGCAGCTGGGGCCTTAGGTATTGACCAGGGCAAGGCAACCCTCTTTGCTGCATTGTGCCAATCTCTGTTGGGGAGGGGTCAGAGAGGGAATAATGCTGCTTGCTCATTCTGCTGTAGCCCCACTTTCCAAGGAACTTCCTTGTGTGAGACTGGGAGTTTCTCCCACTGTGGCAACCTCCACAGTAGACTACAGCTACCTTGAGGCTTTAGTTTCCCATTCAGCCATCCCTGCCTCACTCACGCAGTCTGCTGCCTTGCCATGAGTCCTCTCAGCCAGCCCTGCTTCACAATGTGGTCCACCGCCTTGCTGCGCATGCTCTTCACTCAGCTGCCCAATTCCCATTCCTTCCCCGTCTATGGTCTGGGTGAGTGTTTCTTTAACTCCTTATTTGATGAAAGTCCATGAAGTTGGATTTTCTGGCATTTCTGGATGTTTATTGTTTTTAGATTGGCTGTTATCCTGCTTTTGGTTATGCGAGGTGGCGAAGCGTTTCTACCAGCACCTCTGTCTTGGTCAGAACTCTGTTTCTTGACTCAGTTTTGAAGGATAATATATTTCTAGAAGTTTTCCCATTTTACCCAGGTTTTCAAATTTCTTGGCATATATTTTTTCGTATTAATTTCTTCTCATCCTTTGTATTTGTATTTCTGAAGTATTGGCTCTTTTGTTTCTGATTTTTAAAGTATATTTTATTGATTATGCTATTTACAGTTGTCCCATTTCTCCCTCTTTACTCCCCTATGCCCTACAACCCCCTCCAACTGGCATTCCCCCCTTTAGTTCATATCCATGGGTCATACACATATGTTCTTTGGCTTCTATATTTCCTATACTATTCTTAACCTCTCCCTGACTATTTTCTACCTACCATTTATGCTACTTATTCTCTGTACCTTTTCCCCCTCTCTCCCCCTCCTACTCCCCTGTTGATAACCTTCCATGTGATCTCCATTTCTGTGGTTCTGTTCCTACCATGTTGTTTGCTTAGTTTGGTTGTTCTTTCTTTCTAATTCTCCCTCTCTCTCTCTCTCTCTCTCTCTCTCTCTCTCTCTCTCTTTCTTTCATTCATTTCTTTCATTTCTTTCTTTCTTTTGTTTTAGGTTCAGTGTTGATAGTTGTGAGTCCATTGTTGTTTTACTGTTCATATGTTTTGTCTTCTTTTTCTTAGATAAGTCCCTTTAACATTTCATATAATAAGGGTTGGGTGATGATGAACTCCTTTAACTTGACCTTATCTGGGAAGCCCTTTATCTGTCCTTCTAGTATAAATGATAGCTTTGCTGGATAGAGTAATCTTGGATGTGGGCCCTTGTCTTTCATGACTTGGAATACTTCCTTCCAGCCCCTTCTTGCTTGTAAGGTCTCTTTTGAGAAACCAGCTGACAGTTTTAATGGGAACTCCTTTGTAGGTAACTGTCTCCTTTTCTCTTGCTGCTTTTAGGATTCTCTCCTTATCTTTAATCTTGGATAATGTAATTATGATGTGCCTTGGTGTGTGCTTCCTTGGGTCCAACTTCTTTGGGACTGTCTGAGCTTCCTGGACTTCCTGAAGGTCTATTTCTTTGCCAGATTTATTCAAATAAGTTTTCAATTTGTTGCTCTTCTTCTTCTCCTTCTGAGACCCCTATAATTCAAATCTTAAAGATGGATTCAAATCCTAAATCTTAACATTTAAAGATGTCCTGGAGGTTCCTAAGCCTCTTTCCATTTTTTTTTTTTTTGAATTCTTGTTTCTTCATTCTTTTCTGGTTCAATGTTTCTTTCTTCCTTCTGGTCCAAACCATTGACTTGAGTCCTGGTTTCCTTCCCATCACTCTTAGTTCCCTGTAGATTTTTCTTTGTTTCACATAGTGCAACATTTATTGCTGTCTGTTTGTTTGTTTGTTTGTTTTTATGCTGTTGAAGTACCAGTGAGTTCTTGGAGCATCCTGATAACCAGTGTTTTGAACTGTGTATCTAATAGTTTGGCTATTTCTTCATCACTTAGTTGTATTTTTTCTGGAGCTTTGAATTGTTCTTTCATTGGGCCTTTTCTTCCTTTCTTTTTTTGCCTCAGCGTGCCTGTTATGTAGGAAGGGGAGGAGCTGTAGGTGTTCACCAGGGTGGGGCAATGTACTTTGTGGTGTTGTGATGCTGTATGTGGGGCAGGGGTCCCAGAGGGAAGAGTGCCACTTACTCTGCTCTCTGCTGGTTTTCAGTCACTTCCCCAGCTACCCACAAGCAAATTTGGCCTTTCTGGTGCTGATTCCCCCAGTTGGTGGGTTTGTCTACATTTTAGGACCCGGTGGGTATCTCCAACAAACTCTTCTGTGAGGTTGGGAGTTTCTCCCACTGCCACCTCATGCCCCACAGGTTTCAGTCAGAGGCTTTGAATCTTTATTTCCCTTTACTGGAACCCTGGGCTACTTGGTCTGTCTTGCTCCCCAGTTGTTCCTCCTGGTTTATCTGCACGCGAATGTGGTACCGCCCAGTTCGCAATCCACTGCCTGCCCCAGTACTCTGGCCACTTCCTTGCTGAGAGTTCTCTCTGCCTGGTTGCCCATCTCTACCCCTCCTACTGGTCTGGATGAATATTTCTTCTTTAACTCCTTGGTTGTCAGACCTCCATACAGTTTGATTTTCTCTCAGCTCTGGTTATTTTTGTTTTTAAATTTGTTGTCCTTCTTTTGGTTGTGTGAGAAAGCACAGTGTGTCTACCTATGCCTCCATCTTGGCTGGAAATCTGTTTCTGATTTTATTTACTTGGTTCCTCCCCCTCTTTTTCATGATGAAACCTGGTTAAAGGTTTGTCAACTTTGTTTATATTTTCAAAGAACAAGCTCCTGGATTTATTGATCCTTTGAATTATTCTGTTAGTCTTTATGTTATTTAATTCTATTCTGACCTTGATTATTTCCTTCCTTCTACTTGCTCTGGACTTAGTTTGTTGTTATTTCTCCAGTTTCTGTAGATGTGCAATTAGGTCATTTATTTGAAATTTTTCTATTTTTTTTTAGGTAGGTCTGTATTGCTATGAACTTGACTCTCAGGACTTTCTTCTCTGTGCCCCATAAGTTTTGGACTGTTTTATGTTCATTTTCATTTGTTTCCAGAAACTTTTTTATTTCTTATTAAATCTCATCATTTTCCAATTCATTGTTTAATAACATGTTATTCAGTCCCCATGGATTTGACTGTTTTTGAACTTTTTCCTTGTGGTTGGTTTCTAGTTTCAAGCCCTTGTGGTCCAAGAAAATGCTTACATGATTTCAATTTTCTTGGATTTGTTGAGGCTTCTTTCGTGTCCTATATCATGTGATCTACTTTTGAAAATGTTCCATGCGCATTTGAAAGGAATATATATTTTGCCTCTTCAGGGTGAATAGTTTTGTATATATCAGTTAAGTCCATTTGATCTTATGTCATTCAGTTCCACAATGTCCTTGTTGATTCTTTGTTTCAAAGATCTGTCCATTATTGACAGTGGGATGTTAAAATCTTCTACTATAAGAGTGTTGCTGTTTATATCTTTCTTGAAGTCCTCCAAGCTTTTCCTTATATATAGGTGTTCCAGTGTTGGGTGCATATATGTTTACAATGTTTATAGCTTACTGATATATTTTTCTCTTTAGAATTATGAAATGACCTTCTTCTTCTTTTTAATGGTTTTTTATTTGAAATCTATTTTGTCTGATATAAGCATTGCTACCCTTGTAATTTTTCCTGTCCAGTTGCTTGTAGAATTTTTGTCCAGTCTTTCACTTCCAACCTGTTTAGGTCTTTTGTTCTGAGGTAGGTCTCTTGTAGACAGCATGTATGTGGGTTATGTTTTCTTATCTATTCAGCTACCCTATGTCTTCTAATTGGGGCATTTACTCCATTTACATTTAATGTTACTTCTGAAAGGTAGTTATTCATTGCCATTTTTTTTCTTTTGTACCTGTGTTCCTCTCACTTTCACTCTATACCTTCATCTTAAAGCAGTCCTTTAGCGTGTCTTGCAGTGCTGGTATGGTGGAGGTGTATTCTTTTAAACTTCTTTTGTCTGGGAAACTTTAATTTACCTTCCATTTTAAATGGCAGCCTTTCTGGGTGGAGTAGTCTTGGTTGCAGGCCTTTGCTTTTTATTACTTGGACTATTTCTTGCCATTCATTTTTGTCTTGTAGTGTTACTGTTGAGGAATCAGCTGCTAGCCTTATTACAGTTCCCTTGTAAGTTACTATCTGTTTCTTCCTTTCTGCCTTTAAGATTCTCTTTTTGTCTTTAGTATTAGCATTTTAATTATGTCAAATTATGATGTGCCTTGGAGTAGGCCTCTTTGAGTTTATCTTGATTGAAACTCTCTCAACTTGCATGGCTGTTCCCCTCCTCAGATTAGGGAAGTTTTCTGTCATTATTGTTTCAAACAGGTTTTCTATCCCATGCTCTTTTTCTTCTCCTTCTGGTATTCCTATGATGTAAATGTTGTTACAATTCACGTTGTTTTGAAGTCCCCTTAAGCTATCCTCATGCTTTTTGAGTCTTTTTTCATGCTGTTGCTTTACCAGCGTATTATTTCTACCTTGTCTTTCAGCTCACTAATTTGGTCCTCTACTTCATCCAGCCTGCACTTAATTGCTTCTAGTGTATTTTTTATTTCAGACACTGTATTCTTCACTTCTTCCAGATTGTCATTTACAGTTTCTATTTTCTTTTTCATGTGGTTGTAGTTCCCACTCAGTTCCTTATACTTCTCACTGAGTTCCTTGAGTACTCTTATAACCATTTTCTTAATTATTTTATTTTATTTTATTTTATTTATTTTTTATTTTATTTTATTTTATTTATTTTATTTTATTTTTTGTTCAAGTGCAGTTATCTGTATTTTCCCTCTACCATTCCCCCCTCCACCCCAGCAATCCTCACCTCCCTTTCCTGATTCCATCCCACCCCCTGGTTTTGTCCATGTGTCTTCTATAGTTGTTCCTGAAAACTCTTCCCTGCTTTACCCACATTATCCCCTCCTACCTCCCCTCTGGTCATTGTCAGATTGTTCTTAATTTCAGTGCCTCTAGTTATATTTTGCTTGCTTGTTTGTTTTGTTGATTAGGTTCCACCTAAAGGCGAGATTATATGGTTTTTGTGCCTCACCACCTGGCTTATTTCACTTAGCATAATGCTCTCCAGTTCCATCCATGATGTTGCAAAAGGTAGGAGCTCCTTCTTTCTTTCTGCTGTGTAGTATTCCATTGTGTAAATGTACCACAGTTTTTTGATCCATTCATTTACTGATGGTCACTTAGGTTGCTTCCAGCACTTGGCTATGGTAAATTGTGTTACTATGAACACTGTGGTGCATAGGTTCTTTTGAATTGGTGTTTCAGGGTTCTTAGGGTATAATCCCAGCAGTGGAATTGCCAGGGATTATAGAACTGCCAAAAGGCAGTTCTATTTTTAGTTTTCTGAGGAAATTCCACAGTGTTTTCCACAGTGTCTGCACCAGTCTGCATTCCCAACAAGGGTTTACAAGGCTTACCTTTTCTCCACAACCTCACCAGCACTTGTTCTTTGTTGATTTATGATAGCCACTAGTTGTGTCTTTATCTGGTTTTGGAATTAGGATTATGCTAACCTCATTAAAAGAGTTTGGGTGTCTTCCCTCTTCTTGTTTTTTTTTTTTAGCAATAATTTGAGAAGTATTGGAGTTAGCTCTTCTATAAATGTTTGGTAAAATTTTCCTATGAAGCTGTCTGGTCCCACACTTTTGTGTGATGGGTATTTTTTTTATTACTGCTTCAATATCACTAACAGTTATTGGTCTGTGCAGGCATTCTGCTTCTTCTTGACTAAATTTTGAAGGATTATATTTTTAGAAATATGTGCATATCACTCAGGTTCTCAAATTTCTTGGCATATTGTTGTTCATAGTAATTTTCTTACAATCATTTGTATTTCACTGGTATTGGTTATAATTTCTCCTCTTCCATTTCTGATTTTATTTATTTGGGTCCTCTCTTTTTTTCTTAATGAGTCTCATTAACAGCTTGTCGATTTTGTTTAATTTTTCAAAGAACCAGCTCCTGGATTTATTGATAGTTGAATTGTTCTTTTAATGTTTATGTCACTTAATTCTGCACTGATGTTGATTATTGCCTTCCTTCTACTTGCTCTGGTTTTTGTTTGTTGTTGTTCCTGTAGTTCTTGTAGACATAAGGTTAGTTCGCTTATTTGAAATTTTACTGTCTTTTTTAGGTAGGCCTATATTGCTCTGAACTTCTCTCTCAGGACTGCCATTGCTGTTTCCCATAAGTTCAGGACTGTTATGTGTTCATTTTCATTTGTTTGCAGAAGCTTTTGATTTCTTCCTTGATCTCATTATTTACCCATTCATTGTTTAATAACATATTATTCAGTGTCCGTGGATTTGATTGTTTTTTATTTTTTATTTTTACTTGAGGTTGGTTAGTAGTTTCAAGCCCTTCTGGTCCAAAAAATGCTTGATATGATTCAATTTTCTTGAATTTGTTGAGGCTTGTTTGGCATCCTATCATGTCATCTATCTTTGAAAATGTTTCATGTGGATTTGAAAAGACTGAATACTTTCCTTCTTTGTGGTGAACATTTCTGTAAATATCAGTTAAGTCCATTTGATCTAGTGTGTTGTTCAGTGCCATAATATCCTCATGATTCTTTGTTTGGAAGATCTGGCCATTGTTGACAGTGGAGTGTTAAAATCACCTACTATAATTGTGTTGCTGTCAATATCTTTCTTGAAGTCCTTCAAGATTTTCCTTACATATTTGGGTGCTCCTTTATATTGGATGCATATATATTTACAATAGTTATATCTTCTAGATGGCTGCTTCCCTTAAGTATTATGAAGTGTCCCTCTCTCTCTTTCCGTGGCCTTTGTTTTGAAATCTGTTTTGTCTGATATAAATATTGCTACCCTGCTCTTTTTTCCTGTCTATTTGTTTGGAATATTTTTTTCTAACCCTTCCTTTTCAGTCTGTGTAGGTCTTTTGTTCTGAGGTGGGTCTGCTGTAGGTAGCATATGTGTGGGTCATGTTTTCTTATTGATTGAGTTACCCTATGTTTTCATTGTAACATTTAATCTATTTCCATTTAAGGTTATTATTAATAGGTACTTATTAATTGTTATTTTTCACTTTGTAACTTTGTTTCTCTCTCTGTCTCACACTCTTTTCCTTCTCCTTACAATCTTCTTGACTTTATTAAAACTTGTTTTTTGTCCTAACATGTGGTCTTTCTTTGAGAATGTTCCATGTTCAGTTAAGAACAATGTCTATACTGCTGCTTTGGGGTAAAATGTTCTGTGAACACCAATGAAATCTATCCAATCTAGTGTGTCTTTCAAGGTAGCTGTTTTGTTTTTTATTTTTGCTTGGATGATCTGTCCATTGATCACACTGGGTTGTTAAAAAATTGCCTACTATGACTGCATTGCTGTCATTCTCTCCCTTAAATTGTACCATGATTTTTTAAAAAATTTAGGTGCTCCTTTACTGGGTGCTCATATATTTACAAGGGTTATATCATCTTTTTGGATTGATCCTTTTAGTATTATGAAGTAACCTTCTTGTCTCTTGTAATGGTCTTTGTTTTAAAGTTTATTTTGTCAGATTGCTACCACAGCTTTTTTGTTTCAATTTGCATAAAATATGTTTTCCATCCCTACACTTTTAGTCTGTGTGTATCTTTAACTCTGAATTTGGTCACACAGATAGCATGTATATGGTTTTGTTTTCTTATCCATTCATTTATTCTATGTCTTTTTCTTGGAGAATTTAATCCATTTATATTTAAGGTTATTATTGATAAGTACTTATTTATTTTCATTTTTTCCTTTATACATCTGTTCCTCTGTCTCTACTTTTTCTTTTTCTTTTTCAACACTTATTGCAATACTGGTTTGGTGCTATTGAACTCCCTTAGTACTTTTTTTGGGGGGGGGTCTGGGAAATTCTTTACTTTGCCTTCAATTTTAAGTGATAACCTTTTAGAACACAGTAATCTTGGATGTAGGTTCTTGCTTTTTATCACCTTGAATACTTCATTGCCAATCCCTTCTGTCCTGAAGTGTTTCTGTTAAGAAATCAACTGAGAGCCTTATAGGAACTCACTTATAGGTAACTGTCTCTATCTTGCTGCCTTTAAAATTTTCTCTTTATCTTTAACCTTCACCATTTTCCTGTAATGTGACTTGGTGTAGGTCTCTTTGGGTTTATCTTTTGGGACTCTCTGTGCTTCCTGAACTTGGATGACATTTTCCTTCACTAGGTTAGGGAAGTTCCAGCTATTATTTCTTCAAACAGATTCTCTATATCTTGCTCACTCTCCTCTTCCTCCTCCTTCTTCTTCTCTTTTCCTTTTTTTTTTTTTTTTTTTTGGTAACCTTGTGATGCAGATGTTGTTGTGCTTGGTGGTGTCCCAGGGGTCCCCTATACTTTCCTCATTTAAATGAATTTCTTTTTTCTCTTACATGCTCTGCTTAGGTACTTACTGTTATCTTGTCATCTAAATCACTTATTCAGTCCTCTGCTTCATTTAACCTGTTGTTGATTTCTTCCAGTGTCTTCTTCATTTCAGATAGTATATTCTTTATTTCTGGCTTGTTCTTTTTTATGGTTCCTATGCCTTTTTTAATGCCTACTCTCTCTTTGTTTAAGTTCTCACTGAGATTATCCATTCTTTTCCTAAGGTTCTGGAGCTTCCTTATGATCATTGTTTTAAACTTTGCATCTGTTATTTTGGTTAATTCCATTTTATCTATTTCATTTATTTTTTTCCTGGAAATTTCTTTTGTCCTTTCACTTGGGATATTTTCTTTATCTTTTCATTTTGTCTCTTTGTATTAGGTAGGTCTGCTATGACACCATAAGTTGTTATGATGATTTTAATATGAATGTGTCTAGTTGCACTAAGTGGCACAATCTTCCAAATCACCTGAGTTCTGTGCTTCAGGAATATTCTTGTGGGTTCTGTGCACCCCCTGCTGTAGTTAAGTTTTGAATGCTGTTGTCCCTTTCAA